>NC_080858.1:5000449-5631126 GCF_030435755.1 Ochotona princeps
GGGTGGGCATTTGGCATAGCAGGTGGGACACCACTCAGGATATCTGCATCCCCTAATGGAGTGCCTGGGTGCAAGTCCAGGTTCTCCTTCCAATTCCAGCTTCCCAACAATGTGTACCTGGAGGCAGCAACGCTGGTTTACATGGCTAGGTCCCCATTATCCACACGGGAGTCTTGGGCTGAGTTTCAGCTCCTATGTATCCCACCCCAATTCCTGCTGTTGAGGACATTCAGGGAATGAATGCCAGGAGACAAAAACGTTTCTGTGTGCCTTGTTTTTCTGTCCTCCTGCCTTTCACATGAATGAAAATGACAAACGAAAATAGCAAAGAGAAAGAAAAAGGGGCACAATAAATGAAAAAGCATCTCAGCGACAGGGAGCCATATATGTCTGTCACCACGCAGGAAGATGCTCCCCCCTCAACACTAGCATCGCCTAAGAGCACCATTTATTGTCCCAGCTGCTCTGTTTCTGACCCAGCTCCCTGCTAATGCACCTGAGGAAGCAGTAGAAGATGTCCCAAGTGCTAGGGCCCCTACAGCTCGTGCAGGAGAATCAGATGGAGTTCCAGACTCCTGTCTTTGGCTATTACAGTCATTTGGGAAGTGAGTCAGCAGATGGGAGATCAATTTCTCTGCGTGGATGTCTCACTCTCTGTATCTTCACTTTTCAGATGCAGATCTTTTTCAAAATGTACGGTTTCACTAAATGCTCCATCTCAAGGTCTTACCTATCAGCTTTCTTCCAAAAATTAAGCAAAATATTAATCAAAATAAGCTTTTGAGCACTTTAAAAACAATGCAAATGTTCAGTCACTTAAAAACGCCAAAATTTAAGCATACAAATAAAAAAATAAAAAGGAAAAAATAATAAAAATAAATTAATAACAAAAATTAATATTAAAAAAGAACAACAACAAAACACTTAGCACAGCTCTTGAACCACACTATAAACACTGTTGACTGATCATAGGGAAAGAAGGAAAAACCAACCAACCACACACACATGAAATTACATGGGACACCTGTACTAGAAGTCAAAGTAAGGAAGCTCCCAGCAGGCAAAGCACCTAAGAGGGGTTGCAAATAAGCCCCTCTCTAAGCCTCGGCCCTCCACACATGGCGACAGGGATGCACTGCTTACTAAGGAGGAGGCCTCATCCCATCACTACGAAGTTCTTTTTTTTAACCCTGATCTGACTCAGAGTCTCTGTCTTGCCCTCTGAAGTCAAGGACAAATCAGTCAACCAGAACAAACCCACTGACTCAGTTCCATAAGACCTGTAAAAGGACATCAGAAAAATACAGCAAGGGGGCAGCATTGTAGCCCAGAAGGAAGGCAGACAGCATCCCTTTTCAGAGCGCCATCAAGCCCTTGCTGCTCTGCTTCTGATTCAGCTCCCTGCTAATGCACCTAAAGATAGTCCAAGTGCAAGAGCCGCTGCTACCCACTGGGAGACTCAGAAGAAGTTCTCGGCTTCTGCCTGGCCCAGCCTTGGAGAGTAAGCCAGAAGATAAAAGATCTCTTTCTCTCTCTCTCTGCTTCTTCCTCTTTCTCTGCCAGTCTGCCTTTCTAATAAATGTTTTTAAAAAAACAAAAGAGAACCAAAAAAAAAAAAAAAGAAAAAAGGAAAAACAAAACAAAATGATGGATGGCATTCTTTTTGTCCCTCCAGTTATACATATTTTTAAAAAAAATCCAATTCATAGATTTGTTCTCTGAACATCTGGCCCAAATGCATCTATCTCCCTTTACACTCACATTTCTAAAGTTCTCTGTGACCTGGAAGAAGTTCCAGGCTTCTGGCTTTGTCCTGGTCCAGACCTGGCTGTTACAGACATCTGGAGAATGAACCAATGGATGGAAGATAGGGGTGTGTGTGTGTGTGTGTGTGTGTGTATTAGACTCTGCTTTCCAAATGACCAAAACCAAATGAATAAATAAATACCACCAAAAATGGAAGATTATCCTGAGAATTGAGTGACCAGAGAGAAAATAGGAAGAAGAGCACAGAAAACAGCAGAGAGCACATCCCACTGAGAGCAAAGCCCAGGTGAAAATCAGTACAAAAAAAAAATCAGTACAAACAAGCAGTATTATTTTTGCACTATTTGAAAACCAGAATGGATACAGTGGCCAGTGCAGGGAGCACCATGGTGCTGTAGGCTAAGCAACTGCCTGTGACACCCATACAGGCAGCAGGCGATTCCCGGCTGTTCAGCCTCCAAGTCTGCTCCCTGCACAAGCACCTTAACTTCAGACTTCAGCCTGGTCCTGCCCTCACCATTGCAGCCATTTGGGGAATGAACCAGCAGACACAAACATCTCTCTCTGTATGTCAAACCAATCCTTTAAACAAGCAAAATCAATAGCTCTAAAACAAAGCATTTCAGAAATTTAAATCTGATAAAAATCAAATATTATTCTAACACCTTAATTTCACGGAAACTAACACATCCCAGGAGCAGAAGATGCCAGCTGCTCCTTTCACAGGCCCACCATTGAGGCAGCAAGAACCCCTCTGCTGAATGTGTTCTTTTGTTCCCTCTTCTGCCTTATTGGATGGGCACAGCATGCCGGTTGGAAATGCTGGCCAGCATCCTTATCAACAATCCCAAGCCTCTGTCAGAAGGCAAAGATGGAACACGGTCCTTAAGCCTGAGCGCCTGAGTCATCCTGGCCCCTTACCAAGGCCGGGCATGGACAGGATGTGGCCACACTGCAGGACCGGCTCCTGCCGGCCCCGGACAGCAGCCAAGCATTATGCTGACACATGGACCTCCAGCACCAGCCAGCAAGACCAGGAGAAGAAGCACTGCCAGTTCATCCACAGAGCTGCCCATCTTTGCCCTGGCATCATCACACAGGCCTGCCCCAGGGCAACTGATTTCATTCAACACCACTCATCACACTTTTTGCCTCTCATTTATCACCCTAGCAATCTTCCGGCACTTCTCCCAACGCCTGATCCAGGGTCACCCACTCTTTAGACATACCCTAGTTTTAGGCTCTTATCAGTCCCATCCTCCCACACCTGAGACAGCAGTGCCAGGAGGCTGGCGCTGTGGTACGGCATGTTAAGTCACCAGCTGAGATGACCACATGCCATACCACAGTGCTGGTTAAAGCCCTGGCTACTCAGTTTCTGATCCAGTTTCTTGCTGGTCTGCACCCTGTGAGGGCAGTAGATGATAACCTGGATGTTCCAATCCCTCACATTCTGGTAGGAGACCCAGACGGAGTTCAGGGCTCCTGGCTCTGGCCGCCTACTGCTGTGAATCAATGTATGAGAGCTCCCCCCAATTGTCTCTCTCTATATATTTTTCTGCATATCCGTATCTGTCACTCTGCCTTTCAAGTACATAAAATATATTTTTTAAAAAACTATCACTGTGGACCCAGAACAGTAGCCTAGTGCCTAAAGCCCACACCCTGCATGCGCCGGGATACCATATGAGAGCCGGTTCATGTCCCAGCTGCTCCACTTCCCATCCAGCTCCCTGCCTGTGACCTGGGAAAGCAGCTGAGGATGGCCCAAGGTTTTGGGACCCTGCACCCATGTGGGAGACCCAGAGGAGACTCATGGCTCCTGGCTTCAGATCGGTGCAGCTCCAGCCATCATGGCCTTAAGAGGAGTGAGCCAGCAGATGGAAGATCTTTCTGTCTCTCCCTCTCTCTGTGAATCTGCCTTTCCAAATAAAAATATATCTTTAAGGGAAAAAAACATTGATTAAAAAATAATTAATGAATAAAAATAAAAACCATCAGTGTCGTGGGGCCACTGTTTGGTGCAACTGATAAGTCGCTGCTTGGGACATCCACATTCCACATACAAGTGTCTGGGTGAAGTCCCAGCCACTCTGCTTCCAATGCAGCTTCCTGCGAATGCACATCCTGGGAGGAAATAGGGGTGCTGTAGCCAACGTGGGAGACCCAGCTTGAGTTACAGGCATCTAGCTTCGACACTGCTCCAGACCTGGTTATTTGGAAAAAAAACCAACAGAAGACCTCTCTTTCTACCTTTCAAATAAAATGAAAATAGCCCCCTGCAAGAAACAGGTTCGCTAAGAAGGCCACATCAGGGGTAGGCATTGCCCTAGTGCTAAAAATGCTCACAGGCCATACTGGAGCGCCTGGGTTCAGTAACCAGGTCTGGCTTCCTGCTCATGCACAGTCAGAGCCAGTGATGATGACTCAAGTAATCAGGCTCCTCACACCACAGGGAAGACCTGAAGTCAGTGTCTGGTTCACAACTTTGGACCCTGGTCCAGCCCACTCAGTGTCACTGCACGCATTTAGAGGAGCGAACCAGTGAATGGAGCTCTCCCTGCTTCTCAGATGATAATATCAAACCAAAATGAAAGACATACTGCCTACTAAGCTAAAAGCACTAGGTTGCAGAGTGGTATGTGTGGCTAAATCGGCTTTTTGGAAAACAAAAGCACAAGAGCAGTGTGTGTGAAAGTAATTAGCACAAGCACAAAAGAGTACCCATCAATGTGTTAACAACAGACAGGACTGAAAGGAGAGGAATGGGAAATTATTCCTTTAAATATGATTTTATCTAATTTGGAGTATGGTAATCAATCATCATAATTACCAAATGCAATACTTAACAACCACTCTTCTGACCAAAGGTGGGAAAAGCCCCCACTGAAATGAAAACTACTAATGCACCTCGGAGAGCCAGCCAGAGACTGGCGAATGCTGTTGCCCCTGGCCGGGCAACCTTGAGGTCAGCCAAGGACCTGCCCCAAGGACCCCTCCCGCATCCTCTCCAGCTGGCCAGCTTCTCCGTCCTGCAAGTCTGCATTGCTCCTAATTCAGAATGCAATTGAGGTAACTGGCAAAAAAACTTGAACTGTTCATACATCCCATATCCTAGAAATTGTTTACAATGACAAATGCACAGATTGTTCATTTGCTTTTATTACACTGAGACTTGAGCATTTAGATTTGTCATGCAATTTATGCCTCCTTTAAAAGTACTCAAGGGGTGGGCATTTGGCCCAGGGTTAAAGCATCAGTTAGGACACCTGTGTCCTCTATCAGAGTACCTGAGCTCCGCAAACAGTCCCCGCTTCTGATGTGCATGGTGGAGGCAATGCTGACAGCTCAAGTCCCTGCCACCCACGGAGTTCCCAGCTCTGGCCTTCAGACCAGAACAGGTGCATTTAAAATGATGACGGGAGGCTCTGCTGTGAGCAGTACTCATGCTCCATGGCCAGCAGCTGCCATGCGGGCTGGCTGTCTGTGGGTTGCATGGGGTGCAGGCTTTTGGGGGGCCAGAAGGATGGTGCCAACAGGGGTCTAGGGAGACTTGGGGCTTCCATCCAGGTAGGCAGAGCAAGCCTGGTATCTCTCCATGTGTATAGTCTGTGGATTGATCAGGAAAGCGGTGAAGGAGATGTGTGGGAGAGAAGACCTCTCAGGAAATAAGTTGCAGGCGAGGACTGACTTCTGAGGGACATTCATAGACAAAGCTGCTATACTTGCAGGCAAGCAAGTGGTTTGGAGGGCGGAAGCTGCGGGACTTCTATGGGTCAGACAGATACAGCAGCACACATGGGAGATCTCAGCTGGGCTAGTTAGTATGGATCATAACTAACCACCACTCTCTGGTGCACACTAAAGCTAGGGTTGGGGGTCTACCTGCAGGACTAGCTCACAGTATCCACCAGTGAGAGTTGGAACAGGAGACAGGTAATGTTAGGCTGTGTCATGACACTAACCAGCATGTGAGAGAACTAGGTCTGGGGGCAGATTCTGTGAGGGATATGTGGGTCCATCCCTGTAGAACTGCAATTTCCGCTGGTTAGTTTAAGAGCTGGGGGTAGTGATGGGCTGAGCTAGGTATGACCACGGAATCCTCTGATACTCATGGATACTGGGGTTGTGAGAAAATGCTAGGCAGGTCCAGGCTGCAGCATCCACCCAAGAATAGGGTGTAGGATGGGCTGGGCTGCAACATCCACCAGCTCATACAAAGGCTGGAACAGAGGGGGCAGGCTAAACTGGGTAAGGGCCTAGCATTCACTGGTACATGTGAAATCTGGGAGTTGGCCTGGTGGGGGAACTTGGGAAATTCCCCTAGTAGGCTGTAGCCCCCACTGGTGAGCATGTGGTTCAGGCCTGGGTGTTGGGTCAGGCCAGGTAAGGTAGCTCTACCTGTCGGCAAGTGTGAGGGGTAGTTCAGGCAGTGCTGGGCCAACCTTGCCTCACTGGCAGGTACAGGAATGACAGGCTGGGATATCACACCTACTGGTTTGCATGAGTCAGGAATGGGAGCAGACTGCACAGGGCCAGGTTATAGCACCCACAAGTAAGAGCTGGGACTAGGGGCTGGCCAGGACAGTCAGGCTGCAGCATCCAATGGCAAAGGCCAAGACGGGGGATAGGCTATGCCAAGCTGGGTCAGAGCAAACACTGGTATGTGCAGGATCTGTGTCTGGGAACAGGCTTGGTTGGGAGCTAAGGGGAGACCCTGGCTGGGTTGTGGTTCCCACTGGTAAACATGAGAGCTGGAATGGAGGTGGCAATCTGGACTGGAAATGACTGCAACCTCCCTAGGAGCAGATGTGGACTGGGTCTGGGGAACACCAGACTGGGCCAGATTTTAGCACTCACTGGTGCTCATGAGAGCCAGGATGGGTGCAGGATGGGCTGGACTAGGTCTCGGCTCCCACTGAACCACATGAGATCTATGTCTGGGTATGGACCAACTGTGTCTAGGCTGCAGCATCCAACAGTAAAAACTGGAACAGGTGTGAGTTAGTTGGGCAAGGCTACTGTTCCTGCCAGGAGGTGAACTAAGTCAGGCTAGCCGAAGGAACCTCACTGGTGTGTGCAAGGAATGCCAGTGGGAAGAGACCTGATGGGGCTTGGGGAACTCCTCTGTCAGGACACAGTCACTGCAGGTGAGCATAAGAACCAAAGCTGGGAGCCAAACCAAGCCAGGTTTGATACCCACCAGGGTATGTGTGGGTCAGGTATGAAGGCAAACCAGTTTGGGCCAGTCCATAGCACTCACTAGCAGATATGCAAACCAGCATGGGGTGCAGGATAGGCTGGGTTGAGCCGCAACACCAGCCAGTTCACATAACAAAATATGTGAACATCATCAAAAATAAAATTAAAAATAAATAAAGCGATGATGATGAGAGAGTATTTATAAGCAGGAAATTCTCATCTTCACACTTGTCTGCTATCCATGTCCCTGTAAACATGGGAAATGTGATGAAAGATGACAGTCTTGTGAAAGGATATCTGACAGAGAAATCTCTCACCAGAGACGAGAGCTCGAGTTTACACAGAAAGGAGGGATGGTACAAGTTTGAGGGACTGGTTCAAAAATAAGACAGACAGAATTGAGCAAAACTGTAACTGAGTCTGCTTGCTGAGGTTGTGGGGTGAAGCTTTCAACACACAGGTTGAAACATCTAAAATGTTTAAGTTAATGTGATATTAATGTGATATAAATAAGAGTATTTCTCCTTGAAAACATTAAGAGAGATGTTAACATTACAGTTTCAATGAATTGATTAAGCCTTCACTTTCTCTTGATGCCCATTCAGATTGGAAATGGTTTCTTCTCATACAAGTTTATAATTTAGAACAGACAGATGCAAACGAGCCCACAGTCTTCCTAAGGACACGAGGGAGAAGAGCTTATACTGTTTTCCAGTGAGTGCAGTGTTGAGCCATCACCTGCAAAACCACCCAGGCTTTCCCCACAGGATGTGCCGGGTAGCAGCCCACACAGCCCACGCTGTCTGAGCGGAGAACTCACGGAGAGCTCCCAGCTCAGCTCGCTCCCCACAGCTCTCAGCAGGGCTTCCCTAAAGCGCCAGCAATCATGCTGACTCATCCCTTCCCCACAGGTCTTTCCAACCCTACTACAGGTTATACATTTCAACCTTTGCTTTTGCTATCATGTTTTAAGTTAAAAAATAAACAATTTAAAAAAAAAAAAAACATGAACATGACATGGAAGGATTTTTACATTTTCAAGTTGTGCCCCATAGCTTTGTAGGACTCTCCTTCAGAAGTTATTTTGGATCGCTTCTTGGCCTTTTGGCTAAGATCAAGTGTAGAAGTTATTTTGGCCTGGGTGACAGCGCACAGATCCCAGACACAACATACCTGACTGTCCCTCAGGCACTACCTGTGTTCGGTCCCCAACGGGACACACTGTTCCTGGACATCCTGGTGAAACCACTGAGTCCCTGGCTTTGCAACCTGTTCCTCAGAGAGCAGAGTGAAGCAGTCCAGAGAACCAGGCACAACAGCAGGCAGCAGCAAAAGCAACTGGACCAACAGGAAGAAGTAACAAGGAAAGGGATGCACCCATTCTCTTGATCGGGCACATCTTCAGACACACGATTCAGCCTCGATCACAGCAGGACCTAGCCTGGGAAGGCGGTGGCAACATCACCTGGTGCCCACTCTGAAAGAGTTTGAGCTAGGGGCCACATGCCAACCACCAACGCCCACCCCATACTCCATTCAGTCGCTATCTGTTGACACACCCATAGACTGGCCTGCTCATGTTGCAGTGAATCCTATTTGCTGAAAGAGCCTCAGAATCAGTGAAAGCTTCCTTTCACACGTGACTTCCCAGATGTGATACCACCTCACTCACCACCCAAACCTGATCGGGAACCCGTCAGAGCACTCAGCGAATACATTCTGCAAAAGCAGCCTCATCACACTGCCATCATCTGCAAGCCTCTGTTTGCACCACGATGTTAGACTGACTTTCCAAACAGGAAACAGTCCTTAAGACTGCTTTAGTTCATTCCAGGGCTTAACACATAAACCACATCAAAAGTGGGAAAGCCACAAGTCCCACTATCAAGTTATCAAGAATAGTAGTTGTTTCATTATTCTAAAGCATATTTTCATGTAATTCTATTAGCAGGTTTACTAGGAACTTTAAATAATTTTATTATGCTAACTGTAACTCAAGATGCATATAGAAATAAGTATCACTTGGCAATAATAATCCTATATAGTTTTTATTAGCTTCCTGCTATACAGACCAAAGTTTGCTTAAAATGTTTTAGAAAAAAATATTTTTATAGAAAATTATAATAGCATTTACACTATTCTCTATTAAGAAGCCACTACTATATTATTCTTACAAAACATTTTCCCCATTTTTCTCACAACTTACAATGAAACTAACAGTTTTTTTTTTTTTAATGCCAATTCATCTATTTATTTAAAAGGCCCAGTGACACACTGGGGGGATGCAGACAGAATGAGAGAGAGGAAAAGAGACACAGATATCTTCTATCCACTGTTCTACTGCCCAAATACCCAGAACAGCTCTAACTAACCTGAGGCCAAGCGCCAGGAACTGCACATGGGTCTCCTACAGGGTGACAAGGATTCAAGAATGTGAGCCATCATGTGTTGCCTCAAGGCACATTAGCGGGGTATTGAACCACAAGCAGAATGAGCTGGAACTCAAAACAGGTGCTCCAAAATGGGATATCAGCTTTGCAAGTGGCAGCCCCAACACATCTGCCCCATACTAGTCCATTTTTTTTAGGAAAATGTCAGAGGCAGGAATTGTGCTTAAGCTGCTGTTTGGGATACACCCGGCCCATATCTGAGCACCTGGGATCAAGTTCTATCTCCATTTCCTGCCACCCACATGGGATATGCAGATTGAGTTTCTACCTTCTGGCTTCAGTCTAGCTCAGTTCCGGCTGTTGTGAGTACTCGGGAAGTGACCAGCAGATGGTTGGTGCTTCTCTGTCCACCTTTTAAATAAATGGAAGAGAAAGAGGGAGAGAGAGTGTGAGGAAGAAAGGGGAGTGGTATTCCCCAGGGGCTGGGGTGGTTGAGCGGAGGCTGGGTGGACAGAGGTCAGTGAAAGGACCCAAAACTTCACTCACATAGGAGGAATAAGTTAAAGCAAGCAAGATGACTACAGTTAATAATGACACACTGTATTCCTAAAAGATAGTGGATAAGTGATCCCACCATGTAAATAACTGTGAAGTAACGCATTCGTCCGTTATCCAGTTTTAACCATTCCATAGTATGTACATACTTGAAATCATCATGCTGTACTCGACAAACACAAACCAGGCTGTTTGTCTATCCAAAGCCAATACATGACAGATTTGGGCCTTGAGTGGTCATGGTGTTCTAGAGACCACAGACAACCACATCAAGGTGGACCCATGGCTGGTTACGCTGTATCCCACTTCACCAAATGGAGGCCAGGGCTTCCCAGCTCCGGTTTCCACTTCCCCACACTGGGCAGAGCTGTGCTTGTGGATGAGGACAGCACCAAGCATCTCTGAGAATTACAGCCCTCACTCCACTTCCCTCCTCCACCAGGGCTCACGTCACCGCAGTGAAATATGTCAGACAGATCTAATCCAAGTCGGAAAACATAAACAGATCCAACTGCTGCTAAGAACGGACAGGTATGTGGTAAATAAAAAGAACCAACTAGACATTCACTTCCTAATACATGAAAAGTAATTTTCACTTGGGTTTTTTAGCCAAGAGCACTACATTCATGTTTTGGTGTTTAGCAGCATGTACTCCAGAAGTCTGGTTGATTGGACATTTTTATTAACTATATTCCTTAACTGTAACAACACTAGATGCTTCCAAGAAAAAAATTATTGTATAAGAAAGTTGGTCATTTGTCTGGACAGAATTAACATTTAAAATGCAAAAAAAAAAAATCTAAAACATAAGCTTTGCCACAGAGGAAAGTAAGTGGTATGCACATTCACACACATTCATAGCCCCATCCCCACCACCCTCAAGAAACAGGGGGAGTATCTGACAGGAAATCAGACATTCACGCTTCTCTTCCAACAAATCCCAAACAAATGGTGGGTGACATTCTGGCTTTCTGTACACTCCAGCCAGAGGGCTTGTCCGAAACGCAGCCCTGTCCCCCCGCCCCTCCAGCACCAACAGTCACCATGGGTTCTCCGGGAACATTTGCAGGTGAGCTCCATGCTCCCGGGTCAGGGTGACCTCGTAAACCCTGCACAGTACAGACAGGTTCAGCGGTGACCCCAAGGCAGTTGGGTCAGCCAGCAAAGCCCCTGGAACATTTCCTACAGTCCAGGGACTGGAAGCACCACGGCCAGCCGCCAAGAAGGAAGAGTGTCCAGCCCAACCCAACCCAACCTTGGTCGACCAGTTCTTCTACCCACAGCTCCCTCTCCCATCCAGCACAAAGTCGAAGCACCACACACAGATATACATGCGGGACCATGTGTCCTGGGGGCACGAACCCGGGACTGTTGCTGACACTGCTTTTACAAGACATCAGCAGCTAAGAAGTTGGACACAGGCATTCCAACCCCACAGAACGTCGCCCTGGAGACCCCCTCCGATCTCCTTCCCCTTGCAGGAACTGTCCTGGGTCCCAGTAGACACCTCCATCCCCAGGCCTCCTTCTCGGCTAGAAACACAATGAGCACCCGGCCTCTCCTACCCACTCCGGGCCCCAGCACCTGGCACCCTCACCTCTCGGAGCTGCTCCAGCTCCTGCTTAAGGCCGTCGTAGGCGGCTTCCAGCTCGTCGTACTGCTGCTTCAGGGCCAGCTTCTCCTCCAATACTGCCAGCCCGTACTCGGCCGCCTGGATCTTCTCGTGCGTCGTCTCGGTGAGCTCCCTGGTCAGTCGTTCGATCTCGGCCTGGTACTGGTCCGCCGACTGCAGCGCCTCGGCCGCGGCCATAACCCCGGCGCGCGAGGCACAGGAGCGGCGGCGGCGGCGGCGGCGGGGAGACCCCGGTAGGGCCAGCAGGGACGCCAGGCAAAGTGCAGCGACTCGCAGCGACGCGCCCCAGGGAGCCGAGGCCCTGCGCGCAGGGCACGAGTGCAGGGAGGGCCGTGGCTGGCGCTGAGGACCGCGTCCGGGATGCCACCCTTCCCACCCCCGCCACCCTGCCGCGAGCGCTCAGGGGCCTCGCCGCATGGCCCGGGTGAGGCGCCCGGGGCTCCGGGCTCGTAGTCCTCAGGGGCGCGCGGCCGCCATATCTCCGGGCCAAGCCACTGCAGTCGCTCCCGGCCGCGGCGCGCGCTCCGCGCTGCACCTGCTCGCGCCGGGCCCGCAGCAGCCTGCGCCCAGTGATGCAGTCGCGCCCGGCGCCCTCCGGTGCCGCCCGGTCGCTGCTGCTGCCGCCAGGGGGGGTAGGGAGCACGGAATCGGTACACTGGGAGGGGCAGGACCAGCTGGGCGCTCCTGAGGCGCCTCCCGCAGGCGCACTGGACTGCGCCGCCAACTGCTCAGTGAGGAGGGCACACCGGGCCCGGGAGGAGGCAGCTGGGATGCGTGCGCTGGGGGGCGGGCATCCCTAACAGGATTGTCGCTGTACAAGTCCTAGTGTACCCCCCTGCCCCAGTAGTTCCGGAGAGCCTTGAGTGGGCGCCTCCTCCCAAGAAACCCAAACCAACCTAAGGCGGCGCCCACGCACCTTCTCAGCCACCTACACCCAACAACCGCTATCTCCAAAGCCTTCCAGAGGCATCCCAAGGCACCAGCCTCTCTGGCCGCTTTTCTGTGCCTCCTCCGCCCTCGAGCCTTAGGACTCGTCAGCACCCCAGCATCTCTGCGCCCAGCTGATTTCAGAATCAATGTCAGCTGAGAAAAATGCCACAAAAACAGGCGTCTAGTAAGCCTCTAGGTAGGGAGATGCGCTTCTTGCCCTATTAGGATTTCCGTCTAAGCGCTGGTTCTTCAATGCATAAGGACTACATGGCATTGCCCATATAAGGAATCAACAAGATCCTACAGTAAACATGTGAACTAGAGCTTGGTCCTGGGTGTGTTGCAGCCGTATCCTTCCCAGCTCTGCAGTCCTTTGAGACAGGAACCAAGTCCCCCATCCCGCATTTGTAACTGGCCAAGAAAGGCTCCAAAAACTGCTCTGTCCCAAGTCTGCCAGTTCTTAAATCCTTGATCATGAATTTAGGGTTGCTTCTGTGAAACCACTCTCTCTCCGCCTTAATTTGAACCCAAAACTGGATCCTTCCGTTGACTCTATTTGCATGCATTAGTGACAACCCGGCAGCTAAGCGTTTTAAGCTGCTAAGACAAACACGGGAGTCGGTGCAGAGTGCTGCGAAAGAGGCACAGAGGAGATGAAGGCAAAGGCGGATTAAAAGCAAGGGAAAACAGCACAGGAGACGACAGAACAGAGCAACAACAGCAAATACGAGCAATTTAGGGACATGTGGGAGGCTTGGGCTGGCAGGTGAATGGAGCTAACTAGTTCCTTCCCTCTCTCTTAATAGGGCCGGCTTCCAGACCTGCCCCAGTGGCCAAAATCTCTCTCTCCATCTCTCTCCCTGCCTTTTATCTCACCCCCATACACATTTAAAATAAGTAAAATTTAAAATTTTACAAGCAAAATTTATTTAATCTACTAACAAATGGTGGTAATTAGGTATTATCTGATACCTAAGAAGCAGTACATGTGTATTTAAAAAGTGAATAAAAGCAAGGGCAATGTGAAGATAAGAAAGATCAGTGGAGATCACTCTGCAGAAATGAAATCTATTATCTAAAAAACAAGAAGTGTGATTTTGATGGCACAAAGAATGAACATCAGAAGAGCTGAGATTTTGGGCACATACCAAGGAGCTGGCCCAAGGTGCCCAACAAGCAGGCAGCCCGGGGAGAAACGCAGGCGTCATGCTCCCTTGCAGGTCAGAATAAAGGCTTTCAGGACAGGGGCAGGCCTGCCTTTAGCTGGGAAATTATCTAATTTGTTTGTTTGTTTGTTTTATGAATATCACTTCTAGGATCACCACTGTGGTGTGGGTCACCACCTGCGATGCCACATCCTATGTGAGCTGCTCCATGATAATGTGTCTGGGAAGGCATCAGAAGATGGGCCACGTGCTTCAGTCCCTGTTACCAAAGAGGAAGACCCAGATGGATCTGCAGGCTCCTGACTTTGGTCTGTGCCGACCCTAGCCATTGAGATCATTTGGAAGAGTGAAATGGCACATGGAAGATCTTTTCTGTCTATCTCTCTCCCAATCCCCATGACTCTTTCAAATAGATAATTAAATCCTCAAAAAAAATTTTTTTAAAGAATTTCACTCCTGGGACTAGTGCCATGCCACAGTGACATACCATATGACTCCACCTACAACAGTGACATTCCATATGTATGACAGTTTGTGACCCAGATGCTCCCCTTCCCATCCAGCTCCCTGCTTATGGCCTGGGAAAGCAGCCGAGGACGGCCCAAGTGCTTGGGCTCTTGTACCCACGTGGGAGACCTGGAAAAGGCTCCCTGTTCCTGGATTCAGATAGGCTCAGCTCTGACTGTTGCAGTCATTTGAGGAATGAGCCAGTTGATGGAAGAGCTCTGTTTCTCTTTTTCTCAATGTAACTCTACTTGTCAAATACAAATAATTTTTTTAAATCTTAAAAATACCACTACTGCTTGCAAGAAAAAAAAAAATGCTGGAGGTATTCAAAGATAGATATGAAGTCACCAGTCAGGAGCAGCTGTGACTGTCAACAAAAGCAGAGTAGCACAGTGGTCTGAGCTGAGCTGGTGGCAAGGAGGAGGGGCTCTAGATGGTGGGGGCAGGGTAGAGAACTAGGATCTGACTGAAGACTGCCTGTGGCATAGGGAGAAAATAAAGAAATCAAAAATGACATTTAATTTCCTGACTTGGGCACTTTAGCTCCATGGGAAATGGTAGGAGCAGGCCAGTTCCTAGAAACTGAAAGCTCTGGTTTGGACATGCAAGGTTTGAGACTTGCTGGAGATACTTGAGTGGAAATATTAAGCAGACAATTTGATGTGTAGCCAGAATTAAGCCGAGACTTCCTGGGTGGTCTAATGATTTTCCTCTGGAAATCATTAGCACCTGAGTATATTTCAATCCCTGGAAATGGATGAGATTCCTAGGGAATGATATAAATAGAGCTGTGCCCTGAGGTACCCCTATGAAAGGCTAAGCTGCAAGGAAAAAACCCAGCAAAGAAACTGGGAGGGACAGGTCTGTGTGGTGGGAGCAAGAAGAAGCACTGGAAAGGGGACAAAAGAGGGAGCCTTTGGTCAGGGCCACCCAGAGGTAGAGGCCAAAGAACACCCTGGACTTATCTGCAAGGAAGTGGGCGTTGTTGATGAGAGTAGCTTGTGTAGGACAGAGGGCAGAAACCAGCCTGCAATGGCCTGAAGCCAGGCAGAAGCTCAAAATGGACACAATCTTAAGCAGACATCGCCATGGCCCCAGGAGGTATCTGGGGAGACCCTGTGCTAAGGTGAGCCACTCTGCTGATAGGAACTCTTCACACTCAGAAAACTCCAGGTGCAACTCAAGGTGAGTAGGCATGCAATCATGGCCTCCCAGGGAAGGCCTTGGTCACCAGGCTGCACAGGTGCCAGCCCTGGAGCTGCTGCCATGGTCCCCAGTGGGGAACGCTCTGGTGGTTCCTGCCACCCTCCACCCAGAGGTCTACCTGGGTCCTGGGCACCATGTCCCCAGAGCTCTCTCTACTCTGCCGCCTCATTCAACTTCTGTATCCTCCCTTTGGAAAAAGCTGATTGATCAAAGCAGGGCATTTTATATAGAGTCTGGGGAAGCCAGAAGCTGCTATCTCCCCAGATGCATGAGTTTGCTGTAGCTGCTTCTTAGCTACATGGCAGCCAAGCCCCCATGCTCTCTAGAAAGGCACTGTGTTCTCCAGGTACTCAGTTTAGGTTGGAATTACATTTTCCCATCTCTTTCTATTTCTAAATATTTATTTATTTGGGGCAGACACCACAGGGCATAGCAGGTAAACCACTGCATGCAGTTCTGGAACCCCACACCAGAGTTTCAGTTCCAGTCCTGGCTGCTCCACTTCCCCTCCAGCTCCCTGCTAATGCACCTGGAAAAGCAGCAGAACATGGCCCAGGTGCTTGAGCTCCTGTACCCACATGGAGACCTAGAAGAAGCTGCTGGTTTTGGACAGGCCCAGCTCTGGTCATTGTGGTAGTGAATCAGTGAATAAAAGATCTCTCTATAACTCTGCTTTTCAAATAACTAATCTTTTTTTAAAATTAAATTTAAAATATTTATTTGGAAGGTAGAGAGAGAGGAGAGACAGATTTTCTGTCTGCTGGTTCACTCCCCACAAAGCCCACAATGTCTGGTCTAGGAGAGATAGAAGCCAGGAGCTAGAGACTCCATTCTGGTCTCCTGGTATCAGCAGGAAGCTGAAACCGCCCGCGAGTGAAGCCAGGACTCACACCTGGACCCTCCAACAGGGTATGTGGACATCTCAAACAGTGTCTGCCAGACACCTGCCATGACCACTCACAGGTCCCTCCTTGTGGAGATGCAACAACAGTTGTCAAAGATTTAGCAACAAAGACACAAAAACAAAAGTGACAACCAAAAACTAGTAGTATAAGAAACCAGATGTGTTTGTTGGACATCATTATTCTGTAAGGAGACTGACGCTGGAAGTTTGAGATGTAAGGCATATGAAAAGCTGTGTTGGGGTGGGGACAGCCCAATGAGAGTGTACAGAATGAAGAGAATGGACAACAGGGAATAGATCCTGGGCAACCCCATATTTAAGAAACAGCTAAGAGAAAGGCATGGGTTCCTGGAAGCAGTCTAACATCTTGCAGTATTATATATGTGTATGTATGCACGCCCACACCTATTAAAATCAGTCCCAACTTGTCTAGTTCAACCTCACTTGCCCACAAGGTATGCTCTCCAACTCCCCACCCCGTTGGTCACAGTGGTGTCCTGGGCAGGGCTCCAGAGGGTGCTTATTACGTGATGGCCTAGTGGCTAAACCTTCACCTTACATGCACTGGGGTGCCAAATGGGCACCAGTTCACATCCCAGCTGCTTCACTTCTTATCCAGCTCCCCACTTATGGCCTTGGAAGGCAGTAGACAATGAACCAAAGCCTTGGGACCCTATACCTGCATGAGAGATCCTGATTTCCTGGCTTCAAATTAGATCAGCTCTGGCCATTGCGGCCACTGGGGAGTGAACCAGCAGATGGAACATCTTTCTGTCTTTATTTCCTCTCTGTAAATCTGCCTTTGCAATAAAAATAAATAAATCGGGCTTGGCAGTGTGGCCTAGTGGCTAAGGTCCTCGCCTTGATCCCATATGGCCGCTGGT
Organism: Ochotona princeps; assembly: GCF_030435755.1. Lineage (NCBI taxonomy): Eukaryota > Metazoa > Chordata > Mammalia > Lagomorpha > Ochotonidae > Ochotona > Ochotona princeps. The sequence continues at coordinate 5,017,594 of NC_080858.1, forward strand.
TCTAATCCCGGCAGCTCCACTTCCTCTCTATCTCTCCTCCTCTCAGTATATCTGACTTTGTAATAAAAATAAAATAAAAATAAATCTTTAAAAAAAAAATAAATAAAATAAAAAAAAATAAATAAATCTTTAAAATAAAAAAGTGAGGGGTACAGCAGAGGCTTGCAATGGGGCGACCCTCAGTTCAATGCCAAGCGAGAAAGCAGCAGGGTCGTGTCTATCTCTGCAAGAAGAAACCAGTGCAGCACACTGGGGTGCTGGACATAAGCCAGGGAGGATCTGTCCGGTGGGGGCTGAGGGCTCAGCCCTCAGCCTCTCCTGGGGCATAGAGCTGCTCTCCTTCTTCACCAATAACACTGGGAATCGGCCTGTGTGTGTCTGCTGGCCCCTCTAAAAGGCCTGCCCATTGCTGCCCACCTGCCCAGTCTGTTTCACCACATGACTACATATCCACTCTCCAAAGAGATCAAATCAATACAGCATTGATTTTCTTCTTTTTTCCCCTCAGTTTGATAGGACCCAAGCAATTGTCAACTCACACTGGCACCTCTCTCTGAAGTATTCCAACCACCTAAAAAGTGTCTTTGCTCTTTCCATTGTTTTCATTCCTTCTGAGAAAGAAAGCTTAAGAAAAGGGGGGGGGGGGGAAGCACAATGGCTTAGTGGTTAAATCCTTCTCTTGCAAAAGTCAGGATCCCAGATGGGCATGGTTCATGTCCCAGCTGCTCCATTTCCCATCCAGCTCCCTGCTTGGTCTGGGAAAGCAGGTCAGGCCAAGGCCTTGGGGCCCTGAACCTGAGTGAGAGACCCAGAAGAAGCTCCTGGCTCCTGCCTTTGAATTGGCTCAGCTCCAGTTATTGTAGCTACCTGGGGAGTGAATCAGTGAATTTAAGATCTTTCTCTGTTTCTCCTTCCTTTCCAATAAAAATAAATAAAATTGTTTAAAAAAAACAGAAAGAACGGTAAGATACTGTATTAAGATCAGGGTGGGTGTTGTGGTGTGGAGATTAACTCACCACATGAGCCATTCTCACCTGTATCCGAGTGCCTGGATTTGAGTCCTACCTACCCTGATCCAGCTTCCTGCTGATGCAGCCTGGGAGCAGTAGGTGAGGATGGCACAGGTAGCTGGGTCTCTGCCACCCACAATGGAGGCTCAGATGGAGATTCTAGCTCCTGACTTTGGCCTAGACACGCAATTTGTAGCAATTTGAGGGTAAATCAAAGGATAGAAGATCTTTCTCCCTCCCCCTCCCACCCTTTCTCTTTTTCTACTCTTCCTCTCCTCTACCTCTGCCTTTCAAATAAATAAAAATAAATGCTTTTAAAAGAACTGAAGAGTCTTATCTTTCTATTCATACATGCTTTTTAAAGTTCTTTTTATTAGATTTGAAAGGCAGTGAACGAGTGATAGAGGAGAGAAATGAAAGAGAAAAAACAAAGAAATCTTCCATCCCCTGGCTCACTCCCCAAATGCCCATACCAGCCATAGATGAGGAAGGAGCCTCAAACCCCACCAGGGTCTCCCACCTTTACCACCTGCCCCGTGGAGTGCAGATCTGCAGGAAGCTGAGTCAGAAGCCAAGAAACCGGCTCTTGAACCAGCCTCTATGATATGGCACGAGCGCATTCCAAATGGTGACTTAACTGCTGCACCAAAGGGCCACACTTGCATATACTTTAAACATTGCTGAGATTATATATGTGAAAACTTCTCAGAAAATTTGAGGAAAATTAACTTTCTGGAGAAAAAAAAAACAGCATGGGTTTGAAAAAAAAATTGCAACAAAATAACTCTTTTTTAAATACTATTTTTGAAGTACCCTCTAAACTTTTTTCCTACTTTGTTTATGATTACAGCTGCCTCACCAACCATTTCATATTATATGTTTTCACGATTCCTAACCTTAATGCAATAATACTTAAAGCATGCAGGACTCAGTAACAGCACAGTAAACATAATGGCCAGGCACTCGCTGGAAAGCACTCCCTCAGTCTCACCCTCAGCTGTTTACCTGACACAACGATCATCTCAACACTGGAGGGTACTCACAGCCTCTCGTGCCCAGGTTCTCTGTGAGTGTGCTACATATCCCAAGTGAGGTCCTGGGCTACTTCCTGATGACCTGCTACTCCAGTCTGACACTGGGCCATGAGACTGTCAAGCCGGAAGACTGGACCCAGGGCCAGTGGCTGTCTCATCTAAGCAGGGATGCTATTGAGCCATTCTCTCTTAGCTTACTCCGAGTCTCTTTTTTTTTTTTTTTTTTTTATGTCCAATATTTTTATTTTTTTCCCTACATCTCTGATGTACAGGGTCTAATTCATTTATGATATTCTCATATGAAGTGAACTTGCAGGTCCACAGAAATTGAGACTTAGTTCAAAGTCAAAGGTACGTCCAAGACTGAAATGAACACTGACATGTGGTCCATTGTTGTTTCTACTGTAATATCACAGCTGCTTTCAGGTAATTTTTCCCAGACCTACAAATCTTCAATAGCTGAGACTTCTCTCTTCTAGCAGAACACCTTATATTGTTCCTGGAGGAGGTTCCTGGTTCCTGGCTTCAGATCGGCGCGCACCGGCCCGTTGCGGCTCACTTGGGGAGTGAAACATCGGATGGAAGATCTTCCTCTCTGTCTCTCCTTCTCTCTGTATATCCGGCTTTCCAATAATAATAAAATCTCAAGAGTCTTTTTACTTTGTCTTTTCCCAAAAATGCAGTCAAGGTCCGTTTTGCTCCGAGATGATAGATCCTTCCCTTTTGTGAATTTCATATAATGAACCCGATTTTTGGAAGTCTTGGACTTTTCCTCGAGGCTGAAAGATTTCTTTTCCTTGTTGTCAGAGGAGTCTGCAGTTTCCTGCCCATGACAAGTGTTCAGCTGAGCCAGGAGCTGGTTAAAATCATCCTGATGAGCAATCCAGTTATCCTCATTATTGATCATAGCTCCAAGGCCCAGGTGATTATTTTTAACTTGAACTTTAATATGTTCTGTGGCTCCTTGTTCCTGAGCCCCCAAACCCTTTCCTTTAGACCACCCCATCTTCTCTAGCATCCTCTGGCCAAACTTGGAATCATCATTGCTCCAGGCTGTATTTCTTGGATCCAGAGCCCACTTCTGCTTCAGCCGACGCTCGGCCAGCATCGACATGTTGCACAGCCGGGGGACCCCGCGCCTTGGGACCTGGCGACTGCCGGGCTGCGGGCTCCGGGACGAGGGAGAAGCGGACAAACTCTCACGCCGGGCAGCCGGCAGCCGTCCCCGGCGCGTGCTAGGAACGTCATCAGCGCACCCCGAGTCTCTTTTTATGAGACCCTCTGTGTTCTGTCTAAATAAATCTGTGTCTGACTTTCCCACTGGTGTGGGAATGGGCCCTCAGCGGAACTTAATCCAACTTCTTGTCTCTGTCAGAAATTCAAGGCAGAGAAACAAGTGCAAGGATGGGAAAATTTTTAAAGATTAAAGTGACATTACTGACACTGTACGCACACAATGGCAAGTGCGGGCAGCCCTGCGAGGAGGATCACTCACACCTCAAATCAGTTTCCTCCTTTTGTCAAGCAGGAACTGGTGCCTTAATTGAAAGTACCTATGGGGTACAGTGGGGATGGGGTTCAGCATGAGTGGCCATCTCTGTGCAGGTTTAATAACATCTGCACTTGGAGCTCAGCATACACCTGCTCATTGTGGTGTCTTCCACTTGGTGGAGAAGGCTCAGATGCATCATGGAAAAATGGGGCTGCTGGGCCCGGCGGCGTGGCCTAGCGGCTGAGGTCCTCACCTTGAATGCCCCGGGATCCCATATGGGCACCGGTTCTAATCCCGGCAGCTCCACTTCCCATCCAGCTCCCTGCTTGTGGCCTGGGAAAGCAGTCGAGGACGGCCCAATGCATTGAGACCCTGCACCCATGTGGGAGACCCGGAGAAGGTTCCAGGTTCCCGGCTTCGGATCAGCGCACACCGGCCATTGCGGCTCACTTAGGGAGTGAAACATTGGATGGAAGATCTTCTTCTCTGTCTCTCCTCCTCTCTGTATATCTGACTTTGTAATAAAATAAATAAATCTTTAAAAATAAATAAATAAATCAGTCTTTAAAAAAAAAGAAAGAAAGAAAAATGGGGCTGCTAAAGAGAGACGAGAATTGTTAGCAGTGCAGGGCTGAGCTGCAGAGACAGCTGGAAACTCGTGGCTGTCCTCACAGGCTCCTCTGCAGAAAGGGAATGACAGTACCTGCCTCTTGGAATTCTGATGAAGATTAATGGCAAAATATGCATAAAGACCTCTGGCCTTTAGCAGCTCATAGTGAAGTGCTGAGAGAAATTTTAAAATCATTAACAAGAAATCACTACAGGGGCAGACATTGTAACCTGCAATACCAAGCATCCCATCTGGGTGCCAGTTCATATCCCAGTTGCTCCACCTCCAATCCAGCTCCCTGTCAATACACGTGGGAAGCAGTAGAAGATGGCCCTAGTGCTTGGGCCCCTGCACCCACATTTGAAAACCTGGAAGAAGTTCTTGACTCTTGGCTTGGCCTGGCCCAGGCCTGGCTGTCAAAGCCATCTGGGGAATGAACCAGTGGATAGAAAACATTTCTATCTGTCTCTCTTTTTCTCTGTCTCTCTGTCTCTGTCTCTCTCTCACTCTCTCTCTCTCTCTCTATATATACACACACACACACACACACACACACACACACACACACATATCTTTGCAACTCTTTTTAAAGATTTATTTACTTTTATCGGAAAGTCAGATTTACAGAGAGAAGGAGACAGAAAGATTCTATCCATTGGTTCACTCTTCAAGTGACTGCAATGACCGGAGCTGAGCCAATCTGAAGCCAGGAGCTTCCTCTGGGCTTCCCACAAGGGTGCAGGTTCCCAAGGCTTTGGGCCATCTGGACCATTTTCCCAGGTAACAGGCAGGGAATTGGAAGGGAAGTGGAGCAGCCAGGATTAGAACCAGTGCCCACATGGGATCTCTGTGCATGCAAGGCGAGTATTTTAGCCGCTGGGCTATCACACTGGGCCCATAAAATTATAATACTTTTAAGGCCTTCACATTATCTTTAGATCAAAGCATACATTTTAAAAAAAAAAAAAATTGCCATACTGGGACTGGTCATTCTTTAAGCTCCAAGATCATCAAATCATGTCTTCTGGGTCCTGGGTTCATATCTTTGTTAGCCTTTCCAGATGGTTGTTCCAATTTTAGTGTAAGTGCTACCGAAGCGAGCACTCCAGATGGTTGTTGAAAGGTGAATGTTGTAGAGGTAAACCAACCTCAAGAAATACACTTGAGACCACAGAGATACATTTTCTTGTGTCTCCACTGAGCCCACAGGAATGGGACTTGAGGGGGCCCGGCGGCGTGGCCTAGCGGCTAAAGTCCTCACCGTGAAAGCCCCAGGATCCCATATGGGCGCCGGTTCTAATCCTGGCTCCTCCACTTCCCATCCAGCTCCCTGCTTGTGGCCTGGGAAAGTAGTAGAAGACGGCCCAAAGCTTTGGGACCCTGCACCCACATGGGAGACCCGGAAGAGGTTCCTGGCATCGGATAGGCGCGTACCGGCCCGTTGTGGCTCACTTGGGGAGTGAATCATCAGACGGAAGATCTTCCTCTCTGTCTCTCCTCCTCTCTGTATATCCGGCTTTCCAATAATAATAAATCTTTAAAAGAAAAAAAAAAAAAAGAATGGGACTTGAGTTCTTACAGATTCAGTGATTTGTCAGGGTTGGAGGTTACCATCTTCAAAGCCTGTACAAAATATTATAACATTAAGAGAGAGAGAAAGAGAAAACATACTCCTTGGAGTTAGGATAATTCACGGAGAGTAGTCATGTTAATAACCTTGAACTAAGCCAAACTATGGCTACCATTTGTCCTAAAAAAAATACAAAATTATGAGGGATGAAAAGGAGAAATTGGATAAATCCTGATTCATTCCACCAATAACATATTAATCTTTTTAAAATGTGGTTAAGTTTTTAAAAGGAAACTATAAAAATAATAAAATGGGTGATCAAACACATAGAAAACATTTGGCATACTCTACAACTATACAAGTATAAAGATCTAGGATGCTGTGGAACCTGTTCCCCAAGAGACGTCACCAGATCATGAGGATCAGTACTCCCAACCACAGATCCAAAAGATTCCATTGCCTGATGATGACAGGGCAGTCAGGCACATCCGGCCTCCAGAATACTGATACTCTGCCTCTGGATGAACTACTAAAACAAGAAGAGATTTAGCACCTAGTAGGACAGGGGCTCGACCAACATTTGATCCAACAGGACAGGTAGCAGGAACTGCTGTGTCTGACTACTGGCAAGTACATGCTTTAAAAACATCAGTGTGGGTGGTCTAATTTTGCCTGAACCTTGCTCTCATTACACCTGGCAGAAGGAGTTAGAAGTAGCTCCTCCTTCAGTCCACTTGTTACTAAGAGCACGAACTGATATCTGTCCAAAAAGCCCTAATCAAATAGATCCCTTGGGTGCACTGCAGTCAAAGTATGTCAGTTAACAATACTCATTTCTTTCCTCCTCCTGTGTGTAAAAATCATATTTTGCAAAGGTTCATGACTATAAGCTCAGCTTTCATTTTATTTCTCTTTCTTAGTGATGTACTGTTCCAGCAAGGGACTGTTCATCAACACCTGTAAACAGTGAGTCTCTTCCTACCTTGTTTCTGGGATGATTAAGAAATCATTCCAAGAAATAAGGCAAATAGGAAGGCCTCTAATACCATTTTCATTGGTGACAAGGTGTTGTTTGGAAGATGAAAGTCTGTAGAAAAGTCATTTGGTGGTGTTAACTCCCAATCCTACAATCTAAATATCAGACTAGCACAACCATAGGCAAGCTGGGGCTACAGAGCAATCAAACACCAACTTAGCTGCCATGGCTGAGCTGATAGGAGAGAAAAGCATATACAGACCAAAGCCTTCAGACTTGGGAAATTTTGATAATTTGCTTCACCCAACCAAGACACAGGGTCCAAGAACTGTCAACCAACAGGAAACATACCCAATCTACCAAAGAATGTACGGGATGAGGCCTGACTTGTGGGACAATGGGTTAATCAACTACTGGCAATGCAGGCATCTCATATGGGCAGCAGTTCAAGTTCAACTACTCCACTTCCAACCCAGCTCCCTGTTAATGCCTCTGAGATAGTAGCAGAAGATGACTTGGGCTCTGGCAACCATATGGGAGACTCTGAAGAAGCTCCTTGCTCCTAATAACAGCCTAGCCCAGCCATGGTCATTGCATTCATTTGAGAATCAATCAGCAGATGAAAGATACCTCTCTCTCTCTCTCTCTCTCTCTCTCTCTCTCTCTCTCTCTCTGCTACTCTGTCTTTCAAATAAATAAAATAAATCTTTAAAAGGAGAGAATATAAGTGATGAAGCAAGGGACTTCTTACTGAAACACCTAATACTAAGACAGAACCATGTCAATAAATGTGTCACATGGTTATATGGTGAGTTCATCATTCTTTTGGATCCTTAAACCAGTCAAGCAAAAGGCAGGACTAAGCACCTCTCTAGGCATATCCCTTGCTAGGCTCTGTGAGTCCCTCACAGCTATACTTGTTGGGCAGGGGATAAAGCAGGACCAGAAAGTGCCTGTGTTTCTGGACCCATCTCCTGGTCATGCCACGGCACTCAAGGTCCATGACCAAACAGGGAGCCAGTTTTGCACAAGTTGGTAAAGGAACGCTCACTCTCTGCTGCTTTCGGCTCCTAGCTCTCCTCTTCTGCAAACACAGCCTCAGGAAGGTGACAATGAAGCTGTCATCCTCACTCTACAGGTGATGAAAATGTTAAGACTTACCATAAAGCAGGTCTGTATTGCGCTAAAGTTCTATACTTTGGCAGAACTCGATAATGACCTCTAGAGATCAAGGAAGCAAAAAAAGCATCAAAGAAAATATATCTCCTAATTTAGATAAATATAAAAAGAAATTGTATTTTAAGTGAATTCCCTTCTCAGAAAAGGAACCAGATTTATAGTTGGGTTTTTTCATTGGGTCATCAGAATATGACATAAATATGGCTCAGCTGTTGTCTGTTTCGGCAAACTTGACTCAAGGTTCATGAAATGAACTGATTCATTCCTGTGGCTTCTGTCCAAATCACAAGTGGAGTTGAGATCTTACAGTCATCACAAGACCTGAGCTTTGATGAGCATCAACATTTCATACACAAAGAGAACAACATTTAAAAACACAGTTGGGGTTGGCGCCATGGGATAGTAGCTAAAATCTCTGCTTGCGATGCTGGCATCCCATGTGGGCACTGGTTTGAGTCCTAGCTGCTCCACTTCTGGTCCGTTCCCTGCTAATGTGCATGCAAAAGTACCAGAGGCTGGGCCAATTCTTGGGCCCCTACACCCTTGTGGGAGACCCAAAAGAAGCTCCTGGATCTTGGCTTCAAACTGGCCCAACTCCAGTTGTTGTGGCCATTTGGGGAGTGAACCAGCAGATACAAGATTACTCTTTGTCTCTCCTGTTCTCTCTTTCTCTCTCTCTCTCTCTCTCTCTCTCTCTCTCTCTCTCTCTCTCTCTCTCTCTATATATATATATATATATATATATATATATATATATATATAATATATATATATATAATATAAAACTCTGATTTTCAAATAAAAATAGGGCCTGGTATGGTAGCCTCGTGGCTAAATTCCTCACCTTGCATGCGCCCTAGGATCCCATATTGGAGACGGTTCAAATCCCGTCAGCCCTGCTTCCCATCCAGCTCATTGCTGTGGCCTGGGAAAGCAATCGAGGATGGCCCAAAGCCTTGTGACTCTGAACCCACATGGGAGACCTAGAGTCTCCTAGCTTTGGATCGGCGCAGCCCTGGCCATTGTGGCCACTTGGGAAGTGAGTCAACGGGCGGAGGATCATCCTCTCTGTCTCTCCTCCTCTCAAATTTAGTATATTTAAATTTCCAATAAAAATAAACAAATATAAGGACTAAAATTTAAATAAAAACAAGCATATCTTTAAAAAAAAAAGACACAACCTGGGAAATTAGTTGGGGGAAGGAAATCCCTGAGCCTATAGGACTGTTTCATGGAATAATAAAATAAATAAATAAACTGTTTTTTAAAATAAGACAGAACCGGGCCCAGCGGCGTGGCCTAGCGGCTAAAGTCCTGGCCTTGAATGCCCCGGGACCCTATATGAGCGCCGGTTCTAATCCCGGCAGCTCCACTTCACATCCAGCTCCCTGCTTGTGGCCTGGGAAAGCAGTCAAGGACGGCCCAAACCTTTGGGACCCTGCACCCGTGTGGGAGACCTGGAAGAGGTTCCTGGTTCCCAGCATCGGATAGGCGCGCACCGGCCGTTGCGGCTCACTTGGGGAGTGAATCATCGGATGGAAGATCTTCCTCTCTGTCCCTCCTCTCTATATATCTGACTTGTAATAAAATAAATAAATCTTAAAAAAAAAAAGACAGAACCAACTGCTTAATGTTTACAGTATGTATCTTTAATATAAGGATATTTCAAAATATGCCTGGAAAATGGGAATAAAAGATAAATTTATTTCATGCAAAAAGTATTGAAATCTGTGCACAGAAGAGTTTCAAAAAGTTCATAAAAATGTGCCTTATGGAAAATGAATGCATAGAGTTAAAGCATTTTTACAGCACAATAAATTTAGTCTGTCTCTTTTTTTTTTCAAAGACAGATTTACACAGAGAAGGAGAGACAAAGAGCATCCATCTACTGGCTCACTCCCCAAGAGGGTGCAATGCCTGGAGCAGAACTGATACAAAGATAAGAGCCAGGAGCTTCCTTTGGATCTCCCACAGGGGTGCTTTCAGGTCACAAACAAGGAGCTGAATGGGAAGTGGAGCACTTGGGACATGAACTGGCACTCATATGGTATCCCAATGCTTGCAAGGGAAAGATTTTAGACACCGAGCCATTATGCTGGGCCTATAAATTTAGACTTAAAAAAAAAAAAAAAAAAAGACTTGAACACGGGGCAATAGCCTAGCGGCTAAAGTCCTTGCCTTACATGCGCCAGGATACGGTGCCGGTCCTAATCCCGGTGGCCCCACTTACCATCCAGCTCCCTATTTGTGGCCTGGGAAAGCAGACGAGGACGGCCCAAAGTTTTGGGATCCTATATCCGTGTGGGAGACTCTGGGCTCCTGGCTTTGGATCAGCTTAGCTCCAGCCATTGCGGCTGCCTGGGGAGTGAATCATAGGATGGAAGATCTTCTTCTCTGTCTCTCCTCCTCTCTATATATCTAACTTTTCAATAAAAATAAAATAAATCAGGCCCAGTGGCGTGGCCTAGCGGCTAAAGTCCTCGCCTTGAACGCGCTGGGATCCCATATGGGCGCCTGTTCTAATCCCGGCAGCTCCACTTCCCATCCAGCTCCCTGCTTGTGGCCTGGGAAAGCAGTCGAGGACGGTCCAAAGCTTTGGGACCCTGCACCCGCGTGGGAGACCAGGAAGAGGTTCCTGGTTCCCGGCATCGGATCGGCGCACACTGGCCCGTTGCGGCTCACTTGGGGAGTGAATCATCGGATGGAAGATCTTCCTCTCTGTCTCTCCTCCTCTCTGTATATCCGGCTGTCGAATAATAATAAAATCTTTAAAAAAAAATAATAAAATAAATCTTTTTTTAAAAGGGCTTATTTTAAATTGAAAGTAGATTTACTGAGGCGGCAGGGAGAGAGTGGGAGAGAGCTTCCATCTGCTGGTTCACTCCCACAAATGGTCACAACAGATAGGGGCTGGTTCAGGCTGAAGCCAGGAGTCAAGATCTATATGCAGGTCTTCCACGTGGCTTTAGGGGCCCAAGGACTTAGCACATCTGCTGCTGCTTTTGCAGGCACATTGGCAGGGAGCTAGATGGGAAGCAGAGCAGTTGGGAATCAAACTGGCGCCTATGTCGGATGCCAGTTTTGCAGATTTTGGGTTAACCTGTTGCTTCACAGTGCTAGCCTCTAATTTATCCTTTAAAAAATGTGATTGTCTGATTTGAGAGGTAGAATGACAGATCAAGGGGTAGAGACAGAGAAACAGAGATCATTTGTTCACTCCCCAAATACCCACAACTCCTGATGCCAGGAATCAGGAGTTCCATCTCTTAATCTCCCACATGGATAGTACTGACCCAAGTACTTGGGCCTCCCAGACACATTACCAGGAAGCTGGATCAGAAGTGCACAGTGGCTGGGATTTGAACCAGGTATCCAATATGCCACAAGGGTGTCCATGCAGTATAACCTTCTAGTCGCAAGTCCACCTCTAAACTTATCTCTCTTTTTTTAAAGATTTATTTATTTTTTTATTGCAAAGTCAGATATATAAAGAGAGGAGGAGAGACGGAGAGGAAGATCTTCCATCTGATGATTCACTCCCCAAGTGACTGCAACAGCCAGAGCTATGTCGATCCAAAGCCAAGAGCCTCTTCCAGGTCTCCCACGCAGGTGCAGGGTCCCAAGGCTTTGTGCCATCCTTGACTGCGTTCGCAGGTCACAAATAGGGAGCTGCATGGGAAGTGGAGCAGCCGGGATTAGAACCAGTGCCCATATGGGATCCTGGTGCATGCAGGGTGAGGACCTTAGCCGCTAGGCCAACGTGCTGGGCCCTAAACTTATCTTTTAACTCTGGTTGTTTCTGGAATTGCCACCATAAAAGGAAATACTTTGGAACAATGAGATTAATTGTGAGTATAAATTTTGATATTTTTACATAAACAAGAGCCAAGTGGAAGTGAAAGCAAAGTTAATAAACTTCAGTGAAACAATGAAAAGTCACATACTAAGCAAAGGTTAAAACACCACGTGTGCCATCCACATCCCACCCTCAAATGCCTTGATTTTAGTTTTGGCTTCACCTCCAATCCCAGCTTCCTGCTAATATACACCATGGGAGGTGACAGGTGATCAAGTAGTTGGGTCCCTGCTTTCCATATGGAAGACCCAGTTTGAGGACTAGGCTCCTAGATTTAACCTGGCCCAAGCCTGCCTGTTGTGGACATTTGGGGAGTGAACCAGCAGGAAGGAACATCTCTTTGTCTTTGTTTTTCATATAAAACTCATTGTAATAATAAAGAAAAGCAGCATAGCTTATTCCCATCAACCACACTATTAGTGTGCAGCACAGAGCTCCCCAGAGCCCGGGCTAAAGGTGCTTACCTCAGCATGGAAAAGAATCCACACAGGCCAGGGAAGGTCACCGAAAGCCTCGCCTACAGGAGAAGAACCACAGAGAAAACCTACTCCATGTTCTGGATCTTACCTGCACACCATGCATGTGAATCAGGTAAGTCCCCAGGAGCTCAGCGCCTCTGTCTCAGGGAATCAGGGAAAAGTGTGACTGACGGAGCACTTTGTGTCCAACACTGTATCCTCGCAGTTCCTTGCAGCTGTGAAGTGTGAATGTGCATTTCCCAGACCACAATGCTGGTGCTCACTGTAGTGAGATGCGCCAGCAGCACAGCTGGAGGCCAAACCCAGCTGTGTCTTCCATGGAGTTCTCTTCCCTGGCTTAGAGTTAGGAACAGCCCAAACCCCTCACTCTAATCAGACATTATCAACTCTGTGTTCACTGTGGGGCAGGGCTGTTGAGATGCGCACAGCAGGAAGGCAGAGCGAAAAGACAAATACCAAGACTTCAACTTCTTGCTGTAAAGGCCTGATAGCCTTGGCTGTTGCAGACTCCGTGACCCTTGTCACGACTCAGTCCAGTGACTGACCTTCCGAGAGCAGTCACAGACAGTTGCAAACAGAACAGAGGGGCACCAATAAATAGTCTGAAAAGCCCATTTGTTTTCATTTTTACTTGTCACAAAAAATACTGCTCTTCTTTTGATTTTTCTTTTTAACAATTTTAAAATGCAAAACCCAGGGGTGGTATTTGATTCAGTGGTTAAGCCACTGCTTGGGACACTCGCATCTGGCACCAGAGAGCCTAGCTCAAGTCCCGCTGCACTGTGACCTGAGCTTCCTGCTGACATGCATCCTGAGACACAGCAGGTGCTACCTTAAAAACTCGCATCCCTGCCAGCCACCCAACGTTGGAGAACCAGGTTGAGCCTAGCTTCAGCCTAGCCCACCAAGGGTCGTTGCAGGCATTTAGGGAATCCATCAGCAAACAGAAGATCTTTGACCGGTTATTTTTCAGACAAAATGCAACTAAATTGAAAGGTACAAACTACTTTTGATTCAGGGGACTCTACAGAAATAGGAACTGGCCCAGATGTTGGTGGCAATTCCATCGGCCAATGCTGCCCCCAGCCAAACCAGCTCTCAACTGTTAAACAAGACAGTCTGTGATCCGGCCTTTTTAAGGCTTTCTTCCCTCACAATGACCTGCTTTCTTCTCCCTTATCCTTTACTGTTGTTTATTACATACTGCTTTCAGTTCAGCAGACCTTCTATGCTGACATACTAGGGTTTGGAAATCTAGAAAAAGTCAGGGAAATGATTATTTTCCCAGCACATGGAGCTGGGTGGTTCATTCATGCAGTTGATGAAAGCCATTCTGGACTAGGCAGCATGCCTGGTGCCAGTGACAAGATTCGAGCCCTGACTCAGCAGCAATGACATCAACCTCTTAGGAAAGGCGTCACTCAAGCACTTTATCTACCAGATATTCCCAAAGCAGTGAGAAATATGAGGGACTGGAATCTACAGTGTTTGTGGATTTGAGACTATAGACATGCTGTCACGCTGCAACCTGATGGCAGTCTGCACACTTGTCACTGCTCTGAGACAAGTGTCAGAGGGAAAGCAGGTTCTCAAGATGAGTGGACGGAGTGGGTGCTGACTGCAAAGAGGAGCTTCACTGCAGGGGGTCCAGTTTCCACCAGCAGCTGGCAGCCTTCAGGCTGACACTGGGGATCTCCCCAGCCCTGCGCAGGTGTCCCCTGCTGTCAGCGCCCTGTGGAGTAAGGGCAGAAAACTCCTACAGGACAACCTGTCAGCGTGGCTAGTGGTACTAAATGCTTAAAGGGGAAATATGTAAGGGTTTAGCATAGAAACAGAAAGAAGACAAAAGCAAAGAAATTTATAGGTTTTTCTCTTAAAATATTAAAATGTGCCCATTGCTAAGGTTCTGGGTTTGAGTGGGTTAGAAAGTGCCCCCACACTCCACTCCAGTTCATTAAGACTTCCCACAGCCAGGCAAACATCCTTTCAGCCAATGTCCTCTAATAACTCCCGTAATACAGAAGCGACCTCCCACAGGCAGGGCTTTTCCATATATTCCTGTTGATGCAGAAGGAAGTCTGCCCTTGACCGTGTTTCTCCAGAAGTGAGCTACATATAGGATTTGTAAAACAAGCAAGTATTCAATTTCTCCAAGCAGATCACTGTAATATGAAAGAACAATACAAGCGCTATTTGGGTACAGCATTTGACCCATTAACCAGCTGCTTGGGATGCCCATGTACGGTATCAGAGTGGCTGCTTCAAGACAGAAATATTTTCCAGGTATTTAATTCACCTGCAGATGCTCAAACAGCTAGGACCAGGACATGCTGAAGCTAGGAACCAGGAATTCCATCAAGGTCTGCCACATGGGTGGCAGGGATGCAACTTCCTGAGCCATTACCTGCTGCCTCCCAGGTGCCTGCAGGACGCTGGAACAGAGTGGAGTTTTTGATGGGGTTCAGCACAGGAAGCCACGGCCCAGTTCTTCTGCGCCTGAGAAAGACTCGAATGAGACTCACAGAGTGAGCGTAAGTGTAACAGCAATGGAAAAGAAAGCAAACTTCTTAAGGCAGCAGAGGCTGGCCAGCAGATCAAAGCTCAGGTGGAGACAGGACACCAGGCCCTCCAAGGCACTGGCAGCTGGGTCTCCTATGGGGTGGTAAGAGGTGGGGTGTGGGGCCTTGAAGGAGGCACTGAGATCGGCTGTCTCACCTTCAGGACTTTTCTGTATCTGAACACACGGTGTCGAAGGCAAGGTGTTGTCAGACTACCATCTCTTGAGAAAAAATTTATCAATCAAGCAAGTAGAGCAATTAGACTTTCAGAATTTTTTGGAGTTTGTTCAGCTACTGTTAAAGCACTCTTTAAGCAGGAAAGCTTTTTGTAATTTCTTTTTCTTGGCTTCCCAATTAGCTCTGCTCTGGCTCCTGTCTCAAGGTCAAGGATAAGGGAGGCATGGAAGGGAAAAGGAGAAGCAGACTGAGAGCTGAGGAGGGTTTTGAGACTTGAATTTCACAGCTGCCTCCATTAACCCTTAGCTGACTGCTGCCTCAGAGCCAGGTCTCAAACCCAGGCTTGCCAATATGGAGTGCAACCATCACAAACAGCATCCCTAACCCTGGTGTCTTAATTTTGTAAAAATCTCTTAGAGAGTTGTTGGAAGGGAGTATGTGACTTGTGTTTGGTCTAAAATGGAATCTATATTGAAACTCATTCTGGTAGACCAGGATTTCAATAGAAGCACCCATGGGCACTAGCCAAACTGACTATAACAATTATGGCACCTTTGTGGATTTAGAGACGGCTAACAAGCACACAGAACCAAGCCAGGGTTTCAGAGAACTCAGACCAACTCCACTGCAAGGAAAGAGAAAGCCAACAGGAGCTGTCCAGGGAGTCTGGTCCATACCAAATGCACTGGGTTAAGGACAGGACCCACTTGCCAGCAGGGACTCAATAAGAATTCCTTTCAAGGGCAGGAGCTGTGCTATAGCAGGTGAAGTCACTACTCTGATGCCAACATCCCACATCAGGAAGTGCTTGCAAACACTTTCTGCTACTGACTGCTGACCTTCCCAGCCAAACAACAACCTTCATTACAGATGTGAATATAGGGGTTAGGGGAGCAGGGTAAAACACTGGGACATCCTCATCCTATACTGGGTTGGCTGGGCTCCACTCCTGCCTTCACTCCCACTCACAGCTTCCTGAAAATTAGCATCCTGGACAACAACAGATGAGATTCAGTACTCGTGTCCCAGCCACCCACCTGGAGACCAGGATCCAATTCTAGGGTCCCAGCTCCAGCCTGGCATGGTGCTGGCTGCGGTGAGCATGTGGGAAGTGACCTAGAGGACACTATTTCTCTCTCTCTCTCTCTCTCTCTCTCTCTCTCTTTCTCTCTGCATTTCAAATGAATAAAAACAAGTCATTTTAAAAATTGAACAAAGAAATGAAAAATAATTCAGAAATGCAGTTTTTAATGTAAACGACCCACTTGGTCACTGCTCTCATCGTCTGCTAATGCTTCTGTTTTCAGGGAATGTGTAACTCAGAAAACATCTTCCCAAGGAGATACTCAACATGCATTATCAAAATCAACAAGCCAGGGAGAGTTATTATTTAACTAACTGGATGTCGAATGCTGTATAAATGGTGAAGCAGGCTGATAGGGTTAAGTTTATGACATTTCTAAACTAACTACCCTCCAGCTAATGAGAAAAGTTTTAACCATGGCTAAAATATCCATAAGTCATGTGGCAGAACAAACAAAAGAAATAAGAGTTTCACTAACTCATGACATGGTCAGCCACTGGGTTTACATTAATTAAAATTCAGATGTAACTGACTGTTGTTCAAAAATCACCTCCAAAGATGTCAAATTCACATAATAAGGTCCATTTCTTTTTTAAACAATCAAGAATTCTTGGGCCTGGCGGCGTGGCCTAGCGGCTAAAGTCCTCGCCTTGAAAGCCCCGGGATCCCATATGGGCGCCGGTTCTAATCCCGGCAGCTCCACTTCCCATCCAGCTCCCTGCTTGTGGCCTGGGAAAGCAGTCGAGGACGGCCCAAAGCTTTGGGACCCTGCACCCGCGTGGGAGACCCGGAAGAGGTTCCTGGTTCCTGGCTTCGGATTGGCGCGCACCGGCCCGTTGCGGCTCACTTGGGGAGTGAAACATCGGATGGAAGATCTTCCTCTCTGTCTGTCCTCCTCTCTGTATATCCGGCTTTCCAATAATAATAAAATCTTATAAAAAAAAAGAATCAAGAATTCTTATTCTAAGGCAAAATCTATGGTGTCAGCAACATCCCCTCCATCTGACAAACTCACAGGAAATGTAGTACAAAATGCAAATGAAATGACATATTGGAAAAACATGTCTCACTCATCAATTGGCAACATTTCAAAATGCATAATATCTTCTGTTAGGAAGGTTCTGGGAAAACGAGGCTCCTTCAGACAATTCTGGAAGGAACGCAAAGTGCTTCAGGCCTTCCACAGGAGAATTTGTGTGTTGAGTAAAGTTTCCAATGTGTTAATGCTTTGGCCCAACATGCCCTTTCTTAGTAGACTACACTGAAGATACTAGAGATATAAAGGTAGGGCTGGGCTTTGGATGCAGTGGTGAGGGTCCCTCTGGGGACACTTGCACCCCTATCAGAGTGCCTGATTTGAGTACCAGCTCCTTGACTTCCAGCTTCCTGCTCAGGCAGACCCTAGAAAGCAGCAGGTGATGACCCAAGTACTCGGGCCCATGCCACCCTGGTAGGAGACCCAGATGAGTTTGAGACACCAGACTTCGGCCTGACCCAGTTTTGATTATTGCAGGCATTTGGGGGAGTCTCAACAGAGTCTCAATCTCTCTCTCTCAAACAAACATAAAAACAAGAAAATAAATTTTAGAAGGGAAAAATGCACACATAAATAAACAATATTGGTTATTGGAAGGACATTCGGCCTAGAGGTTAGGGTACCAGTTAGGACACCTGTACCCTAGACAGCCTGAATTTGACTCCCAGCTGCAGTACACGATTCTACCTTCCCAGTAATGCAGATGCTGGGAGGAAATAGCTGCATTCCTGCCACCCATGTGGGTCACCGGACTGAACTCCCAGCTCCCAGTGTCCACGCATGAGTGAGTGAAGCACCACATGGGAGCTTTCTCTCTTTCTGTCTCTCTGGCTCTAAAAAGGTTTTCAAAACCATTTTTGTTAATGTTCTAAATTTATTTCTTATTCAGTTAAAAGGCAGAGAGACAGACAGGCAGGCAGGCAGAGATCTTCTACCTGCTGGTTAACTCCCTGGTGCTCACAACAGCCAGGCTAAATGAGGCCAAAGCCACTAGCCTGGACCTCAGTCCAGGACTGTCACATGGATGGCAGGAACCCCACTCCTTGACCTGTCATCTACTGCCTCCCAGGGTATGCAATACCGATAAGCCAGAATCAAAAGCTAAGTCAGGACTTGAACCCAGGCACTCCAATATGGGCTGCAGGCCTCTGATGTGGTGTCTTAACCCCTGTTCCCATGCACTTGGGTCAGCTTCTGCTGCTTTCCTAGGGGCATTCCCAGGGAGCCAGGTCGCAGGTGGAGCAGCCAAGACTCAACCAGGTCTCTCAATATCCACATTACCAGGAAGCTGGTGTCAGGAACTAGGAGCACACTGATGGGGGCGCTAGCAGCACCCTGATGGGGGAGCTAGCAGTACACTGATGGGGGATGCAAGAAACTTACTGTGTCTAAATCCCTAGGACAAACACCCACTTCCAGCTGAAATGTTTAAATATTGTATTTATTTTCACTGGAAAGGCAGTGTCTCTTGTGTGTATCTGGGCATGCTGTCCACTGCATGGGCATCAGACACTAAAGGGGCCCAGTCTGAATACATGTACTCCAAGGTTGGATCACACATCCTGTGTATTACCCTGTGGCTGGGGTTTGAGTTCAAAGATCTAGCTGGGGAGTCCCCCAAAAAACTTCACCTAGGGTGATTTCAGACCTGATACCTGCATGTGCCAGCTGTGTAGGGTCAGGTACATTTTGTCACCTGCACTAGCTAATGCAGCTGCCTGGTCCTTCTGCCCCCTGCCCATCTCTCAGGTAAACCTATGGGTGCAGTATAGCTCAGCCCAGCCCACCACAGACCAACCCTTTTGCACATCAGTAGGAACTGCAGCTCAGTCAGGAAAAACCCCAGTGACCCCCACCACTTGGCCCCAAGCTCCAGTTTTTAACATGCTGCCATGTTCTTTAGCTTAGTCCACACCATCCCACATCCCGTCTGGCTCTTATGCCTACCTATGGGTTTAGCTTAGCCCAACCCTCCCCCAGACCCAGCCTGCACATATGGTGATGGGTGCTAATGCCTTGTCCAGCCTGGCCTGCCCCTAGCCCTGACTCTCATGCTCAATAGTGGAAGCTGCAGCCTAGCAGGGGAGTGCTCACAGTTTCCTTGCCAGGCATGTTCCCAGCCCTGGAGCTTTGGCACTTGCCAAAGGGGTACTATGGTCAAGCCTGACATGACTCACACCCAGGCCTGGCATATGCCAGTGGTTGCTGTGGCCCAAATGCATCCATTGTGCACCCATTCTGGCCCTCATGTGCACTAGTGGGTGCAGCAACTAACCTAGCCTAGCCTGTTCCCAGACCCAGCCCAAATGCTAGCTGATGGATGCTACAGTCCTGCCCAGAATAGACCACTCCCAGTACTGACTCTCATGCTCACCAATAGAAATAGTGGCTTAGCAGGAGCCCTGAAGCTCCCCTACTAGGCCTATTCTCAGTCCTAGGTTGCGTGTAGCAGCAGTTGCTGAGGCCTAGTCTGGCACGGCTCATCCCCAGTCTCGGCATTCACCAGCAGATGCTATAGGCTGGCTCAGCCCAGCCCTTAACCAGTCCCAGCTCTTGCCAGCATACAGCAGCCTAGCCCAGCCTGGTTCATTCCAGCCCCAACTTTCATGTGAGCTGGCAGGTGTTGTGGTCCATCCTGCACCCCAGCCTGGCTCTTACTTGTTGTGATATGTGCTGTAAACTGACCTGATTTAGGCTGTCTCCAGATCCAGACCACAAGGATGATGACAGGTGGTGCAGCTTAGCCTGGCCTGGCTTAGCCCAGCCCAGTGTGGCCCAAACTCCTTCTTGGTTCTCACGCATGCCAGTAAGTGCTACACTGTGAGGTTGCATAAAAGCAAGACGCATCAGGTGTTCAAGGCTTTTAGGTTCATATGCAAAGAGAGCCCCAATTCATGTTTCTGCTCTGCTTGGTGTCTCCCATTCTTCCAGGGGTCGTCTACCTGTGCTACCTGTTAGGGGCTGGCTCACAGTATTTATCAGCATTAATCTCATACCAGCCATTGCTTTAGGGGATTGCACATATACAAGGTTAGCGGCTTTTACATATTTCACAGATTTAATGTAATATATATAATCTCACAGGGACTTCTTTCCCACAGGTTGAACATCTGTAATTTGAACCCCACAAATCTGATGTGCTCAAAAGTCCAAACACTTTTTACCAGTACGGTAGCGATCAAGTCTATACAAACATTTCACGATTGAAAAAAATCTCTGAGATCTGAACTGCTTTAGACCTCAGACATCTTGGAGAAGGGAGTCCCAGGCTATCCCATTTTATCCTCATGGTAACCCTCCCAGCAGACACTGCCTTGGGAGGAGAGGAGAAAACAAGTGTCCACACACTGCTGGGCCTGAGCCAAATGAGAGTGGGTTCACAGCAGACAAATCCCTCCAGCGGGTTGTGGCACCTGCTCAGACCAAGGTCTAACTCTGACATGGCCACAGCAACCATGGGCTGGTGTGTGCAGGGCCAGGGATGAAGTTCTAGCCAGTTCAGTCTGCTAGGAGGACAGGCAAGGTTATTTCTGCTTTTTATATTTATTTTTAAAAATTTGCTTTCAAAATTTACATAATGTGTGTACTTGAAAAGGAAAGAGACCAAAACAGGCCAAGAGACAGTGTTCTCCCACGTGCTGGTTCACCCTCCAAATGCCCTTCCACAGTCACAACTGAACCAGGAACTCCATCGGGGTCGCCACATCCAGGGCAGGGACCCACAACAGGTGCTGCCTCTTCTTGCCTTCCAGGTGTGCATGAGCAAGAAGCTGAGAGCAGGGGCAGAGCCAAAACGGGCATCTCAAGTGGCATCTTAAACACTATGCCAAATACTCGTAACAGAACAGAAGAAATGAATGTAACTTATCCCCGCTGTAAAAAAGTGAAAGCTGGGCCAGAGCGGTGCACAGCAGGCAGAGCTGCTGCCCGTGACACTGGCATCCCAGATGCACACTGCTTTGAGTCTCAGCTGCTTCATTTCTGATCCAACTCCCTGCTTACAGCCTGGGGAAAGCACACGGCCAAGTACTTGGACCCTTGCCACCCATGTGAGAGAAAATGAAGCTCCTGTCTTTGGCCAGGCTGAGTCCCAGCCACTGTGGCTATATCTGGCGAGTGAACCAGCAGGTGGAAGATTTGTCATTCTGTTTCTCCTTGTCTCTGAATTTCAAATGGGCAAGTCGTTTTCACAAAATAGTAAAAATTAACAAAATGACATCAGATTGAAGTCTGAATGTCAAACATAAGTTTTTGTGCTGTGAGTCTGTGGCCTATGAGGCTTTTCTATGGAAAAACGCATCACTGCCCCTGCTGTCTTCAAGTTCTCGAATAATGGATCCATTTACATTATTTATTTATTAATATATTTTTCAATGCTGTGTCTTTGCCCATCATACTATAGCCTGCTGCACTTCTGAGACCATCCTTCAGGATTGGCAAGTTGCTCCACCTCACTGTTTTAGAGAGTGGCTACAGTGGGGCAGGCACAGCAACGCAGCAGGGGAAGCCTGTGATCCACATGGGAATGCCAGGTCTAGTCCCAGCTCCGTTGCTTCCAATCCAGCTTCCTGCTGATGCTCTGGGAGGCAGGGGATGGCGGCTCAAGTACTTGGGTTCCTGAGACCAAGATGGAGCTTGTCTTTCCTGGTCTTGGCTATTGCAGGCATTTTGGGAGTGAACCAACAGATGGAAGATCTCTCTCTCTCTCTCTCTTTCTTTCTCTTTGTGTCTTTCTCTCTGTCATTCTGCCTGTCAAGTAAATAAATCTTTTTAAAAAGTGCTACAATGATATTCCACCATAAGGATGTGAATTTTTGTTGTTTATTTCTTTTAAAAAAAACTATTCTCCTTTTGGACATTTAGATTTCCTCTACTTTTTTCTGCAATACAAACTGATGACTGTGTGTGTGTATGTGAATAAAGCAGGCATGTATGTATAAACACTCAGATGAGGGAATTTCAAAAAGATCCTGAAAGTGAAATTGAGTGATGTATGTATTTTAGTACGAAATCTCTTGAAATATATGTATGACAGCCTTCTGGAAGCTCATGGAAAAATGTGTACTACAAAACATATGGATTCCAATGCTTTTTGCATCAAAATAAACTTCTCATTCCACTTTTCCATGAACTTGCTGAAATGTTCTGGTAGACATACATACAGATATAAGTACCCCTGCATTCATTTAATTATCTCTATAAGGCAGAGTTTTTTGCTGTAACTTTCTATATCGTGCACATCGATCAAAAAAAAAAAATGCACGAAAGTACCGTCCCTTGCTCTCCACGCTGGTAACACTGCCCTCTAGAGGGCAATTTAGGCATTTTTGGAAGCTTAGTCACCCCAGTCTTTGAGGCTAGGGTGGAAGGATTTGCAAGGGCACCAAAGTCATTTAGAGGAGAGGAGAGGGAGCAGCAGAGACACCCGACAATGGGTAGAACAGTACAAAACAGTTCCTGGGACCACATAAGATTTCAGTGTGTCTCCCTGCACACATTGACAGAATTGATATATTTTTATTTTAATTCGGTTGTAAATATCTAAGATCCAACATAACTTGATTTTTTACATCTATTTACATAGTATTTCTGAGTGGTCTTATGAAACACTGAATTTTTCAAGAATTCAGGCACTGAGGAAAACCTATGAAAAACCATTCTTTTCTTGGCCCAGAACTGTTCTTAGTTATAATTGGGAAAATCACTTCCCTGAAGGCAACTTCAGTTATGGTCTTTGAGTCAGAAATGTACCATGGCTGTTTCTTACACACCTGTACCCAAGCCATGCTCATTGTTCAGCCTACAGGCCCTGCCCCCAGCATGTCATGGCTCAGCCCAGAGTGATCCACCCCCAGCACTGTAGGGACTGCAGCCTGGTGGGACATCCGGGCATCACCGCCTCTTACCCTTCAGGTGACCCCAGGAGCCATCCTAAGTGTCTGGTATGGTAAACAAAGTCCTTAAGATAACTCATGGGGCTTCTCTTGCCAGCCAGCCCTGGAATGTCCCTTGTCAAATATCTGAAATACTAACATCACTTGAAAGAGTCCTGGTGCATTTCATGTTTACTTAGTTTCACACAAAAACCCCTCACTGCCTGTTCCTGGCACAGTCCACCCCGCCCCAACAAATTATACCACAGGGAATCTTGGATTTAAGAGGAGGGCGGGAAGGGAAAAGAGAAATCCTGCACTTCACCCAAATGACTTCCTCACTCAATGCAAAAGGCACTGGGCTGAGTATAGTCATCACAGTATATCCTTGGATACAATGTGGGTTCAGTAAACAGACTGAATGAAAACTTAGGGAATTTGAACATAGCTTAAATGAAAAAAAAAAAAAACAGGAATAAATAATATATTAAAGGTTTTCAAGTATTGATCAGAAAACTCAAGTCAAGTTTGGAAGTAAGAAGGCAAAAGATGGTCCCACGTATTGACAGCCTGTTGGGGGTGAAGGTCAAAAGGCTGTCCAGGACAGCGGCCACCCCACCACCTGTATAGGTGCAGTGAGTCTTGAAGGCACCACTGCTGTGGTCTTTGGGATTCCTGCTATGAGTGCAGCCCCGTCTTGCCGTCTCCGGGGACTTACAGGAACGTCACAACAACAAATCCGTGGATGTTCAATCCCTTCCCTAAAATAACAGGACATCTGCACAGCACTTACACACAAACTCCTGCATATTTTCAATCATCTCTAGATTACTTGTGATACCTCATAAATGCAAATGCGACCTAAGCAGTTGTTGTATGGTATTGCTTAAGGAATAACAAGAAAAAACCAGATCCGTATATATGAAGCACACACATACACATTTCTTTTTCCAAAGTATTTCCCACCTGAGGTTGACTGAGTCCTCAGATATAGACTCCTTGGGCGCATAAAGCTGGTGGCACTCAGTCTGCCCTTGTAGCACAAAAGCCGTCACAAAAGGAATGGGTGTCCCTGGGTTCCAAGAACATTTTATCAACAAAACACATGGACTGGACTTGGCCAGAGGTCACTGAGATGTCAAGCTTATCTTGTTATTTACTGCTGATTGGAGGTCCCAGGATGTGGGAGTCACTAACGTGGAGAGGCGTGTCTGGAGGAGGCATGAGGGAGTTGTGAACATCACTGCCACAGGGGTCCTGCTCCTGGCACTAACACCTCTAACCTTCCTCTGTGTGCAGATGGTCATGGGTGCATCTGAGGGCTCAGGAAAACAGCTGCTGCGGAAGAGGTAATGTAGGAGAGGAACTTTAATTGGAAACCAAGACCCACCGATGTGAGAGCAGGACCCAGCCTCCTGCCTGTCTCCCTTAGCACAAGGTGACCTTGCCTGTGCTTCATCAAAAAAAATTCACTGACTTAAGAACTGCATGGGGCCCGGTGCAACAGCGTAGTGGTTAAAGTCCTCCCCTTGCACATGCTGGGATCCCAGATGGGCATTGGTTCTAATCCTGGCAGCTCCACTTCCCATCCAGTTCCCTGCTTGTGGCCTGGAAAGGCAGTCGAGAAGATGGCCCAAGGTCTTGGGACCCTGCACCTGCGTAGGAGACCCAGAGGAGCGCCTGGTTTCCAGCTTCAGATTGGCTCAACCCCAGCCATTGCGGCCGCTTGGGGAGTGAACCATTGGACGGAACATCTTCCTCTCTGTCTCTCCTCCTCTGTGTGTATCTACCTTTCCAATAAAAACAAATAAATCTTTTTAAAAAATGAAACGCATGGCCAGAATTGTTCTAGAGTGATTTGGGAAGGGAATTCCAGGTCTGGGTAGAATGTAACTGCCATATTCACGTAACCCCAGACCAACTAGAGTCCACGTGGTCATCACCAATTCCCTGAAGGGCAACAGCATCACTGACCACAAAGGAAAGTTATGAGCCTGACCAATCAGGAATTTAAACATGAACTAACCATGCACCTCTCAATCTCAATTTCAATATAGAAAAATCTTCACCTCTAACACCTTGGGGAGCCTGGGAATTAAATGCTAGCTACCCGGCTCCTTGCTCTGCATTTTGCAATAAAGACCTATTCTTTCCACCACCCCAATGTCTGTGATGGTCCTTCTGTGCATCGGGCAAACAGACCCACTTTAGGGGTTCTACAATACCCCAACCAGGTTTTCTTGCATACTCCTTGGGGTACATACAGCATACTGGAGCCTACTGGCTGACACTTGCTGGTCACTAAGCGAGCACCACCAGCTGGGGGCAGCAGCGTCCCACAATTGTGAAATCATTTTGCAATGATAACAAAACCCCTTCTAGGAAGAGTGAATTTAAGTAGTTACAGACAAGCAGTGTGGGGGATGCACAGATTCCCCTGGATTACCTAGTGGCAGGAGAGTCCCTACTTCAGTGGGTTCTCTCCCCAGCTTCACACAGAAATTAAAAGCAGGAGAATGAAAGCACCATGGAGGAACCCCCACGGTGGAGTGCCTTCTGAAAGGGCAGAGAGGAAGATACCTGGGTTTCAAGAAGTGTTGGATTTTTAATCATTCTCTAACAGCTCATTATGTCACTCATCCAGCAGGGGACCCTTAGCTGGATACCAACCTGGGCAGGAACCCAGAAAAACCTTCCCTATCGGTAGTCTCTAATGAATTAGGAAATGGCTGAGCAATCCCTGAGCTGCTCACTTGAAAATATCATTCTGGGCCCAGTGCAATGGTTCAATAGCTGAATCCTCACCTTGCCCGTGCCAGGATCCCACATGGGTGTAGGTTTGTGTTTGAGCTGCTCCACTTCCCTTTCAGCTCCCTACATGGTTGGTATCCCATTTGCTCCTCTTCCCATCCAGCTCCCTGCTTGTGGCCTGGGAAAGCAGTAGAGGACAGCCCAAAGCCTCCGGATCCCATACCTGCGTGGAAGACTTGGAAGAAGCTCCTGGCCCCTGGATTTGGATCACCCCAGGTCTGGCTGTTATAGCCACTTGAGAAGTGAACCAGCAGATGAAAGATCTTTCTGTTTCTCCTCTCTGTAAAATCTGACTTTCCGATAAAAATAAATAGATCTTTTTTTTTAACCTGCCTTTCAAGTACAAATAAATAAACCTCTAAAAGTTAAAAAAAGAGAGAAAGAGAGCGAGGGAGAATCAATAGACTAAACAAAAAGTTCCAGAACTCTGAAGAAAATAATCTGGAAAATTAAGAAAAAACAATGATGATCGAGCTCAAACAACACTTATTTACACAAGATTGAATGAACTAACAAAATCCAGGGTTTTCTATTTGTTACTGAACATATTGCTAACTCTTTGACTTTCATCTTCTAGGTTCAGAAAAACTTGTTCCTGTGATTTCTATGATTTGCTGTGCTTTGGTAAACTATAGTTTGGGAATAAGTAATGCCAACATTTACCTTTCCCCCTACTTAATTCTTTCAGAATCAAAAACTTTGAGTTCAGTAATCAAACTATCATAATAGGACACAGTCAGAACAGAGTTGAAAACTGGTATGTCTAAAATCCTGCACAGAATGCCTGGCTACAAGCATTTCTGGCCCTGCAGTGAATATGTGGAGTTGTCATTTTTAGGTCCTGTAGCTTGGAAAGGTTAGGTAGTGTAGTTATTATTTTTTAATGTAAGTCTACCCTGGGTTGTCCTTTAGGAGTTTCCTGCCCCCGAGATCACACTATGGTTCACGCTTCCTCTCTGTTGCAGGTGATCAGTTACAGAATGCCTGCTATTAGGTTCTAGCCTGGTCATTGTTTCCAAGATATTTCCAGGATGCAAACCCACCTGGTATGTTCCGGATGGCTTGTCATGTATTTTCCTTTGTGAGCTTTGTGTCTGTTGCCAGAAGTGCATTCCCAGCAAGATAATGCTGCCATGGAACCTTGAGATTTTGACTCAGAGAAATTCAACCATGATTCCAGGCAAAACCTAAGAATCACGCCTCCTAAAATGCCCCTCTGTTGCCTCAAATGTGGCCAGAAGTGTCTTCATGCTGACTCCTGGTCATTGAATACTTCCCTTCCAATGTGGGATCAGATTCACACCAGGTCAGATCCCACCGGGCAATGGGAGACAAACAGAACCTGGCTATGGGAGGACTGGTCAGTGCTGTTTCCAGAAAGGATTCAAACCACAAGGCGAGAACAAACATCAACACGGGGTCCCTGGTATCAGCCCTAAACATTAGATAAAGCCAAGAGGCTTCAAACGAAGGGTTCTTGGATATGACTGTCACAGAAGACTCCTTGAGAGCTCCACCCTCTAGAAAGGCTCCCATTCCAAAAAAGGATGCTAATGAGATTCACGATCCTTGGTGTTCTCACACCTCACACTAGCACAGGGAGGTGCTGAGAAAGCTTTTTGACCTCATTGTACCTGAGAGGAAAGGATTAGGACTGGGAGCAGTGACTCAAACTCTGGGGAAAAATCAAATGATGGGAGCCGGTACTGCAGCAGGTATGGAGTTGGCACCCCACATGGGCTCCAGTTCCAGTCCTGGCTGTTCCACGTGCAGTCCAGCTCCCTGTTAGTGGTCTGGGAAAGCAGCAAGAATAGCCCAAGTGCTTGAACCCCTGCACTCACGTAGGAGACCTGGAAGAAGCTCCTGGCTCCTGGCCTCAGACTGGGCTCGCTCCAGCCAATCACAGGCATCTGGGGAATGAATCAATGGATGGAGAATCTCTTTGTCTTTCCTTCTCTTTCTGTAAATTTGTCTTTCAAATAAAAATGAAACTTAAAAAGTATGAAGTGGTTTTTGATGAACATTTCAAAAACTGAACACTATTGAAAGAATCTTGACTGGATTTGATCTGGAAGATTGCAACAAGGTGGAGGAATCCACCATCGGGAGAGGGTACGGGGAGGGGTTGGGGGAATCCCAGAGCCTATGAAACTGTGTCACAAAATGATATGTAATTAATTAAAACAAAACAAAACAACAACAACAAACACTGAACAACTGTCATCCAAGGCTGGCTGATGTGGCTGAGAACAGCAACCACTTGAAGACAGACTTGCTCATTTCTGGGCCACCCATCACCAGGTCTGGCCAGAGAACCATCCTTGTTAAATACTGAAGCTCTCCTGCCGAGCAAGGCAGGGCTCCAGAATTCCAGCTGCCCTTGCTGTTGCTCTGGGAGGAACTTGTGCCCACACTGACAGTGCGGGGCCAGGTAGGGGCAGAAGTGTCTGTGGCCACAGGATGACTCCCAGGCTTGTTGGCTGAGACCCCTGTCTCCCCAAGATAGAACTCCACGCAGATCCTGCGTGTGTTCTTGGGTGCCGTCACACTGCAGTCTTTGGTTCTCTGGGCTGTGCATAGCCCTGATCACTGCTCCCCAGAGTGATCTTACTGAAACACTCTTCTACATGTCACTTTCCACAGCTCCCAGGCTGCACCTCCTGTTCCAGTCACCAGGAAAGACCTCAAACCTGCCCAGCCACACTGTGGAATACATGCGGCCTTTTCCTGATCATTGTTCCTACAGATCTGCTATAAAGTTTTGCCTTCACATTATCTTTTTCATCCAATTCATCGAAGTCAGTGCGGTTTTTCCTGGCTGCAGCCTCTTCCAACAGGGACCTGTTCACCATCACCCATTTTGGAACGTGATAGAGTTTTCCCTCTTCCCTGGGCTTTAGATCTCGTAACATTGACTCAGTCTTGGACTGGACCATCATTCTGGTGACCTCAAATACTCTTTTCACACAAGAGTTTCCCACCTTCAGATGTGACCAAGACTTTTTCTGGAAACACATCATTCTGTTTTCCAAACACATGGTTTCTCAGCTGGTCCTGAGCTTGGTCAACCCCCACCTGCCTCCAGCTGTGACTTTGATTCAACTTTGTAGGAGATTCATGGGCGCCTGGCCTATGACAGAATTCCTGTTGTGAAGATCAAGTATCTCTCTGGGTATGTGCTAATAAGTATTATCAAAAAGAGAATCATTTCTAGTCTTATCCACTTGCAGATGATATATGCGGGGAGGTAGCCGGCAGCAAGGAGCTGAAGTCTAGTGATCTGGAAACCAAACTCCCCTAATGGTAAGAGCAGGACCCCGCCTCCTGCCTGTCTCCCTTAGCATAGGTGCCCTTGCCTGTCCCTTACCTAAAGGAATTCACTGACTCCAGGGAGTGGTCCGGCTGACCTTACAAGCTTGCTTCTCCAGTAGATAAGTTTACCAACAGCCAGTGTTATCTGAGACATTTGGGAAGGGGAATTTCAGGTCGGGGCAGAATGTAACAGCTGCATTCATATAAACCCAGACCCACTGGAGCCTACCTGACCATCAGCAATTTCTTAAACAGCATGGCATCACTGACCAACCAAAGGAAAGCCATGAGCTCCACTGGCCAACCAGAACTTGGACACGAGCTGATCACGTGCCTCTCAGCCCCAATCCCAATGTATAAGAACCTTCGCCCCTAATACCTGGGGGAGCCCATGAATTAAGCAATGGCTGCCCGACTCATTGTTCTGTGCTTTGCATTCGGTACCTCTTCTATTTCACTACCTTAATGTTTTTCTGCACATTGGGCAAGTGGGTCCACTTTGGGGGTTCTACAACAATGCCTCCAACCAGTTTGAGATGTTGCTGGGCAACAGTGCCAGCCTACAGCAGTTTCTCGTGACCTGAGGTGTGACAGCTGCAGTCGGCTCACACAACGCAGGCTACACCATTCAAACCCCCTTTCTGTGTATTGCCCAAATCCCACCACATTATATGTTCAAAAAATGCAACTTTCACAATGTTGCAAATCACAGCCATGCCAAAATAAGCACATCTTAAAAACAAACTCAAAGGGGTTCTGCGTGGTAGCCTAGTAGCTAAAGTTCTCCCCTTGCACGTGCCAGGATCCCATATGGGCACCAGTTCTAATCCCAGCGGCCCCACTTCCCATCCAGCTCCTTGTTTGTTGTCTGGGAAAGCAGTCGAGGACGGCTCAAAGCCTTGGAACCCTGCACCCGCATGGGAGACCCGGAAGAAGCTCCTGGCTCCTGGCTTCATATCAGCTCAGCTCTGCCTATTGCAGCCACGTGGGGAGTGAATCAACAGAGAGATCTTCCTCTCTATATATTTGACTTTCCAAGAAAAATAAAAATAAATCTTCAAAAAAAAAAAAAAAGGCACAAAGAACCAGAAACAGTGAATCATCCAATATGGCTTGCAGGAGCAACCCCACAGCCATTATAATAGCATTCCCATGGCTTACACTCCCATTCCCATGACATACCTGCCAGGGCAATTCTGAGAATTCCAAAAAGGGACACAGGGAGGTAGGCGAGCCCGCCGGAAGCTCCCCACTTTTTAAAACTCCAATTAATATGCACTCCAGACAATACCCCATACGCCACCCCCCTACATTAAAGAGGCAGCCACAAACAACATGCATTACAACTCATTCTCTGTCTAGCTGACCTGCAGTTATTTTTAGTACAGTTTAAATGAATCTCTTTTCTGCACACCCTCAGCTTTTTCCCATGTGGAAACCAGCACCTGGATCTAGCCTTGCCAAACAGCAGCTCACAGCACAGCTTCTGTGCCCGACATGGGCCCTGGCCCGAGGGACGTCAGAGGGACAGTCTCCCCACCCCTGGCCCGAGGGACTCGAGAGGGACAGTCTCCCCCCTGGCCCGAGAGCCGTGAGAGGGACAGTCTCCCTGGCCTTACCTCAGCAGCGCAGGTCCTGGGGACCCAGAGCCGCCTCCACCCGCCGGCTGCCTCTCAGAGAAACTTCGAAGGTGGTCCTGAGAGAAACCGGCCCACGCTCCGCCGCTGGCTGACGAGCCTGCCAAACACGCGTGGCCTCAGCGCGAGTTTCCCCACAGTGAGCACTCTAATGGACGCCAGGCCAGGCGCTAGGTGCCAAGGGAGGCCCAGCTTCGGCTCCAAATCCCCCGGGTGCGACTCTCGGTTTTGTAGTGACCGGAAGCCCCCTCTTTGGCACCGGAAGCTAGCAGGGATAGTTTGGGATAAATAGGGAGCTAGCAATCCTGTCCCCACCTGTCAGTCAATTGACCCCTACCTCAGGACAAGGGCGTGGCGTCACATAACCACGCCCCCTTTCCAAGCCCCGGAGGCGCCCTCTCGCTTCTGCGGCCCTGCTCCCTCTGTCCCTGAACGTGGCCCATGTGTGTCTGTGATTTTCTCACTGTTTTAAATGAACTTTAGCACTCTGTAAGCCGTGTTTGTCTCTGTCCTTAAAATGCTTTTTAGGTCAGAGGCAAGAACCTAGAAGAGAAATATGAAGCCCAACCTAGCCCACAATAGTTTGGTTGTCTAAAATTTATATTATCATACCAAGTTACTCTTGGATGAAGTCGACCGGAGACTTGGGTTGACAGAGTATAACTCATCTTGTGTATGAGAGGGCCGCGCAGCGTGGCCCGGCATGTTAAGCCTCTACCTGAAATGCCAGAAGGCATACTAGAGCAGCAGTTGGAGTCCTGGCAGGTCTGTTTCCCATCCAGCTCCCTGCTAATGCACCGGGAAAGTGGCACAACACAGCCGAGTGTTTGGGCCTCTGTACCCATGTCAGAGACCTGGATAGAGTTCCTGGCTCCCAGAGCGTCAATCACTGGATGGGAGATCTCTCTTTGTCACTTGCAACAACAAAAAATAAATTAATTAAGTCTTGGGAGGAAGTATAGAAGGAAGCAACAAAGATAAAATAAATGAGAAATAGGTTCAAAGTCAGCATTTTCATGCAAAACAATCAACTTTCAGGAATAGATAACTGACACTGCAAAAGGCAACTACAATTCTAAATTGTTTTACTTTTTAAAAATCATTGACAAGTAAGCTTCTTTTACTGAATACCATTTCCCTGGACGATTCATGGCAGACACCCCTGCATTGTGAACCCCAAGACAAAGCCATGTTTAATGAGCTTTCTCCCTCCCTCCTGGTTTCTCTTCCCCATTGTCACAAGATGCAGGGCAGATTGCTGTAAGTTACAAGCATCTGGCTCCACATCAACAACCAAGATCCAAGAGGAGATAGCTGCCAGCTATAACCCCAGGCCCCAGGTCAAGCCTTCCCAATCACTACCGGGAGCCGAGAACCAAATACAGAGAAAGCAGCAGATTAAAAAACCAGAGTGCAATGGTGTCAGGCCACAGATGGCTTTAGCATGTAGGTGGGAGGGTATGTGGCCTGGGTCAGATGTACTGTATCTCTCTGAGACTTGATCTGGGAAATCCCCCAGCAATACTTAAAGGAAGAGGGAAAGAAGCCACGGAACACTCAACATTTTGGGCACCAGCAGGCTAGACTTTGAGATCAAGTGCCATGCTTCCAGTTCACCCACCGGCCGACAATCCTGGTGGCCTAATCCCTGTGAGGAGCTGTGGTCATCAGGCCTGGTGTTTAGAAGCCAGAGCTCACTGTGCTGTCACTCTCTGCTGGTTTCTCTTCCAGGCAAGCAGCCACCTTCTGGTGGCTCAAAGGCCTGGCACTACCACTGACTCAGCTGCCGTGTGGCTCCTTTGGCTGTCACACGGCAGATGGTGTCATGGCAACAGCTGCAAGAGGGGAAAGCCACATAGTGAGACAGGAGGGCAGGAGTCAGGGACCGGCCAGATTCTCTGTTTTGTTTCACTTTTACATGAAAGATAGAGACAGAGAGCTCCCATCTGTTGGCTCACTCTACAAATGGCCACAATGACTCTTTGGGAACGGGCACCACAACCAGGCCTCCCACTTGGGTGACAGGAACCCAACTTCCTGAGCCATCACCGCTACCTCCTATGACCTGCATTAGTCAAAACCTGGAATGGGGAACCGGTGTCTGCAGTCAAAAATGAAAGCCCAGTACTCTGATGTGGGATGCAGGTATCCCAATGAGTGGCCTGCCAGGTCAGATGCCCACCCCAAATGCCCACCTCATCCTTTTTAGCAGAACCAGCCAGGATCCCTCAAGCACAGCGCTGATTCCTTCCAGGGGCGCTTCCCATGGGCCTTATCTCTTACAGGTTCTAACATCTCTCAGCTCATGAATCCTTAAGGGACAAACGACATCCAAACCATTGCAAGCCACAGCAGGCAGTAATAAGTACAAGTGGTAGATGCAAATATAGAAAAATGCATCTATTTGTTTATTTACAGATATGAGTAGCTAGACAACTCTGGAAAAATTAAATTCAGGGAGCTCCGAAGAACATCTCATACCAGGCTCAGGGATTTTTATAGATGTCATTGGCATTCAGGGATTTTGTGGCCATTACTTGGCAGCTCGGTGACAGATTTTGAGTAAGAAATTTGTGCTAGCTGTTTTCAGGCTTCTCCCTGGTCACTGCACACCCCAGATGCAGAGGTGTGCCTGTGTAATTGGATGTGGCGGTGCTCTCCCCCGCCTCTCGTGGTCTGCACACTGGCTTCCCACGCATCTGCAGCACCACCTACTGCTGTCTCT
Source organism: Ochotona princeps (assembly GCF_030435755.1). Lineage (NCBI taxonomy): Eukaryota > Metazoa > Chordata > Mammalia > Lagomorpha > Ochotonidae > Ochotona > Ochotona princeps. The sequence continues at coordinate 5,051,013 of NC_080858.1, forward strand.
TTCCACTCTGCAAATGGTCCTGGAGTCAAAGCACTTTCCGAGCAGACACTCAATCCACTTTGCCTTCACTCATCACAGAGCAATTGACCAAGGGGGATAGAATTGGTGAATGGGTATTGTAGGGGATTCTGATTAGGTGTGAAGGGCAGAGAAAGAGAGAGAGGGCAAGCGAGAGAGGGAGAGAGGAAGACAATGATCTTCCATCTATTAGTTCACTATGGGACATAGCCCACCTGAGACCACCTACCCAACAAAAGATGGATTCAGCAGCATGAAGGAAGCAGAAAGCAAGGTGCTTATTGATAATGGAACTCGAGAGTGTGACCAGCAGGCGGAACGTCAACCTTTTTTGTCCCCACCATGCATTCGTCTCCTTTCCCAGCTTCTCCTTGGTTGAGGAACTCGGGGACGTATAATCTAAATCCAACATGGCTCCTGAGGCAAGGCAGAGGAGGAGAACAGGGGCAGGTGATGCTGGGCAGACCCAGAACAGGGGGTTACACTGTAGTATCATCGAGGTTACAGGAACCAAGAGGCAAGAACATTCTGTACCAGGCATCTGAAGGTCACAGATTACAGACTCGCTGAAGGTTACAAAGATAACAAGTAGTGCACAGTTTGCAAAGCAAACCCAGCAGCTGACCTACTTTGGAGTCTTTGCAACTCTATCCTACACGCTATGGAGGTCAACATCATGGCTGCAATAAGGCTAAATCTTTCATGAGAATACACCATGGTCATTTCTCACATTCATTCCTTCAAATGTTCCCAACAGCCAGAATGGGCCAAGCCAAAGATAGGAGCCAGAAAGGCTATCTGTATCTCCTGTGTGGGTAGCAGAAACCCAAGGAATTGAGCTATCACCTGCTGCCTCCCAGGGGTGCTTAACAGGAAAGAGGAATCAGAAGCAGAGTGAGACAGGCCAAGCTGATTTGACCTAGCATGTAAAAATCCCAGATGGTAGCTTAACCCTCTGTGCCACAAATGTCCACCACCTTGCGGTGGGGGGGGTGTGGTATCTATAGTTTATTGAAATATCCAAAGTGATAAAAGGAAACTCAACAGCATTCAAGCCCTTTGAATTTTCTTGCCCTAAGTTTCAGAAGGAAATGCTCCCAGGTGAAAGCACAGTGCAGGGCTGGGAATGCTCCAATCTTGCCACAGCGCTCACTCCCCACGACTCATGGCTGTGTTTGTAGCTCACTTCTGATGAGTCATGCCAAGCCTTCCCAGAACTTCTTCTCCTTGATCCACACCAGAGCTTTTGTGAGTTTCCCCTTAAAATGAATGTTCTGTGCCACATGACTGGACAGAGTCCAGATCCAGTATTTATGGCTGATCCAGTGTGCAGCTGGCAGGGCGCCCCCATTCTCCTGCCTCACTTACTGAATCAGCATCAACACTCCCCAGACACACTGATTAGTAAGGGGCAGAAACAAAGTGCCTGTGCCCCAGGATGGTACACTCTGAGACGGGAGCACGTGGGCTTTAGAAGGCAAAGTGAACTTTGATCCCCATGGTGTTGAAGCACAGCCATCTCACAGGGCCTCTCAGCCAAGATTTGTTCAAGGAAAGATCTCTTTTCTTCTGGGTCCCACCGCAGTCTGAGCAAGGTTGCTTCGGTCACTGATTCACTGTGTATGCATCTGTCGCCAACTCTGTGCAGAGCCTGTCCCAGGTGCCGGGTAGCCCATATGACTTAGACATGGTCACTACCATTGCCAAGCATAGAGGTCGGTGAGAGTGAGTCAAGAGATAGAGAAGGGTTAGCTTGGAAAGCTGGCAAAAGCAAACTCCAAAACTCTCTCCCTTCCCCCTTTCATGGGTCTGTCTCTCTCAACCAGAGGCAGGAGGCAGAGAAGGGCTCATCGGAGTAGTTGGAGTCCTTCAGCCAAGACACAGACAAGAACTAGGGAGTAAAATTGGGAATGGAGAAGCCATTTCAACAGGTAGGATAGGAGTCAAGCCAACGTCGGGGCTCTCGGCGCTCTAATTGCTTGATTGATAAATTGGCACACGTTGAGAGTTTGAAAAAATCTTCATTTACAGGCTGAAGTACAGGTACAATAATCTTCACTTAATGTATAGATGTGATAATGGCTCAGTGGCCTACATAGGTAGATAACCCCTGCCCCTCATCCAGGGCCTTTTCTACATCCTGTAAAAGGGGAGCCATTGCTACTTAGGGCTAAGGTCTCTGACCTGCCATCCTGCTCCTTCTCTCTCACGGATTGAACTTTGTTTTCTATAATAAACTTGTGCTGCTAAACTTGTAGTCTGCAGGGGCTGGCACTGTGCAACAGGGCGCTATGGTGCTGCCTAGGATCCCAGCATCCAATGTCAAAACAAAGCTTCAAGCCCCAGCTGCTGCAGTTCCAATCCACCTCCCTGCTAATGCACCGGGGGAGGCAGCAGAAGAGTGCTTGGGCCCCTGACACCTGCTCTTGGCCTCAGCCTGGCCCAGGCCCTGGCCTAGGCCATTTGAGGACTGAACCAGCAAATCAACCATATCTGTTTCTCCCTCCCTCCCTCTCTCTGTGTGCCTCTCAAATAAATGAATATTTAAACAAGAAAAGGAGAGCAAATCATGCACCTATATGAGCCCCATGGGATGTAAGAGGCTTAGAAGTGTGTCTGGTTCTTGGCTCAGTCAATGCTGGCTTTGGCTGAACAAAGCAGTGAAGCTGTGAGTTAGGATGCTCGCACCCCATGTCACAGTGATAGTACCTGGGTTCATGTCCCAACTCGGCTTAGGATTCCAGCTTCCTGCTAGTGTGCACCCCTTGGTCCAAGGACTTGGGGCCTTGCCAAGCAAGTAGAAGTTCTGGATGCAGTCCCTGGCTCCTCACTGAGCCAGGGCACATGTGGACACGTGCTGGGTGAATTAGCACGCGGGAGCTCTCGCTCCTCTTCCTTGCTCTCTCTCGCTCCTGCTCTTTGTTTCCTGGCTTTGGAAAAAGCAGGCTGAGGAAGCCTTCTGGTTCAGCTCTCACTCTCCGCTCCCAGGATCCCAAGGATGGCCTGGGGTTCTAAGCAACAGCCAGATCACCATGACACCCTTAGGCGGATGCAGCTTTCTAAGACCTCGGTGGCTTTGAGACCTACTCACTGCAGAGTCTCCCTGGAGATGACTTGATGAGTGAGGTTGAAGCAGGGACCAGCGAAGAGTTCACTGGGAAAGATGAGAAAAGCCTCTGCTGCTCTGCTCTCCCCTCAGCCATAAGGCATAAGGCAGAGAAAAGCTCACAGGAGAAGCCAAGGTAAGAGATGGAGAAAACTGAGAAAAAAATCAACCCTACTTCAAATAAACAAGAGCTAAGCAAATTCCATAATCCTAACATCTCAACTGATAAATTACATGTAGGATAAACTGGGGTACTGTGAAAATCTTCACTTACAAGCTAAGAGGCTGGTACTGTGGCACAACAAGTTAAACTGCTGCCTGTGACACTAACATCCCGTATGGGCACTGGTTCGAGTCCCAGCTGCTCCACTTCTGATCCAGCTTCCTGCTGACAGCCTATAAAAGCAGTGGTAGATTGCTCAAGTGCTTGGTCCCCTGCACCCACGTGGTTTGTGGTTTGTGGCTTCAGTTTGGCCTAACCCTGGCCATTGCAGCCAGTTGGGGGGTAAAGCAGCAGATGGAAGATCTCTCTCTCTCTGAAACTCAGCATTTCAGATAATAATCTTTTAAAAATAAGCTATATGTGTGATAATGCCCCCTTAGGAGCCGTGCATGTCAGGGAGATGGTCCACACTCCCTTTGGGGCCCTTCATCCAACCAATGCTGGCAGGACTTCAGTTCTCTGAGCTGCTGGCTGGTCCCCCATCTCAAAGAGTGAGTTTTCTTGCAAGAGACGTTTGCCATTACACTTATTTTCTGAGCCTTGTCCAGTTCAATGCTTGAGGTTCAAAGTAATCTGGCCCACACTTTCATTCCAGCTCCCACACCAAGGTTATGTGTGGGTCCTTGCAGCCTTATCTTCTACACACATAATGCTAAGACAATGCTTCTACACATATAATGCTAAGACAAGTGACTGTGATCAACAGTTTGAAAAGCAAGTGGTAGGGGCCAATGAAGCAGGAGAGGAAGACCACCAAGGAAAGACTAGTGGAGGGACAATGTGGTCTGCCCGGCACACCTCAAACCTCCAGCTGCAAAGACTGTCTGAAGCACCTATTAAGCCAGTCCTGGAGTTCTGAGTGGGCAGAACCGTGTGGGTCTCCAGAGTAAGCATTTCTGACCACTTCCCAGCTAAGACCTGTGCTGTGAGCCTGGAGAGCCAGCAGTCTAGATCCTGGAGAGTGACAGAAAATAAAAGCTGGAGGAACAGGGCCTGGTGCAGTGGCCTAGAGGCCAAAGTCTTTGCCTTGAAGCGATGGGATCCCATATGGGCACCAGTTCTAATCCCGGCAGCCCCGTTTCCCAGCCAGCACCCTGCTTGTGGCCTGGGAAATCAGTGAAGGATGATCCAAACCCTTGGGAACCTGCACCCACGTGGGAGACCCAGAGGAAGCTCCTGGTTCCTGGCTTCTGATTGGCGCAGTTCCAGCTATTGCGGTTACTTGGGGAGTTAGTCATCGGACAGAAGATCTTCCTCTCTGTCGCTCCTCCTCTCTGTATATCTCATTTTGCAATAATACTAATAAAAAAAAAAGCTGGAGGGACAGGTCATGGCCACATAAGAGGTCCTCTTGGCCAGACCTAGGCATCTCTAACAGGCTGGGGAGCCTGGGCCACTCCCCTGTGCCCTGTGAACTCAACTCTGAAATATTCAGTTATTAGCAAAGCAACACAACAAGTCAACAATCCTGACAGACCTGGCTTTGGGATCCTGCAGATACTTCTGCACTCCTAACTTCTCTGCACATTTTAGCCATGTGACTCACTGTGCACATGCAATGCATATTCCTCTTCAGATTCCAATTAGCAAAAGCTCATGGCTGATCTATTCACCAAACAGAATGCTGCCTCGCCAAATAACATCTGCTTACCAAATCCAGGGGCTGACTGCAGGAAATGGCTACAGACAGACTTCAGATAAGGAAGGAATTTGGCACCGCCAAGTCTAGCTTTAACTGCCTGGTGAAGAAATAACACACATCTTTATTGTTTGTTTGTTTGTTTGTTTGTGGGGGTTTTTTGTACTTTTTTAACCCACACTTTTCAATGGCATTTGCAGCATCACCATTGTCCTCTGGTGCCAGGGCTGCCTCTGGCTCACAGAGCTCTAGCCATAAGGGAAAGGAATGAGTATGGAGGCCTTTTTTCAACAGCTTGTACAACTGCCCCATGGCAAAACACTCAGGAAGAGGCTGGCTACAACACAAAGACTTTGAATTCTTGTGCTTTGCTTATGCACAAATGGAAACAGTTCCATAAGGTTCCAACCAATCCACCTTCCTTGAACATTCCCAATTTCATCAAAACACATTTCTAATATTCATTGCAGTAATCAGTGAAGCTGCTGCGCTTGGAAGTACAGATAATTCAAGCTTTGTAGTGGTCGTTCTATATTATGGATGTTGTGATCAGAACATCAGATAAGCTCCTTTGGTACATCCTTGCACCACCTTATAACACTTGCTATCATGGGCCCGGTACAATGGCTCAGTGCCTAATTCTTCATCTTCCAAGCGCCAGGATCTCATATGGATGCCAGTTCTGTCCTAGCTGCTCTACTTCCCATCCAGTTACTGGGAAAGCAGTAGAGAATGGCCCAGGTCCTTGAGAACTTGCACCTGTCTGGGAGACCTGGAAGAAGGTCCTGGCTCCTGGCTTCAGATCAGCTTATTTCTGGCTATTGCAGCCACTTGGGAAATGAACCAGCAAACAGAAGATCTGTCTCTCCTTTTCTGTAAATCTGCCTTCCAATAAAAATAAACAGATCTTTAAAAGATACACAGAAAACCTTGTTATTCCATCTTTTATGTCAATGTGTTTGTAAGGTAAATGTAGACAATACAGTCATAGATTTGCTAGGCAGTATACAGGACACACACCAACTTACCTCAGCATGTTGGTGGCTCTGACAGTCTGAGTCCCAATTCTTCATCCATGTGTTGAAGTCCTAACCCCCGGAGTTATGGGATTAGGAAGTGGGATCTGGGGATGTAATGAGGGCGGACCCTCAGGAACAGGATTAGGGTCCTCAAAAGGGCCTCAAGGTGCTCTCTGGCCCTCTTTCCACCATGGACCAAACAGTGAGAAGTCAGCAACCTGTGAGAGAACCCTCGCTGGAACCTGACTATGCTGGTACCCTGATTTCAGACATACAGCCTCCAGTGCAGTGAGAAATACATTTCTCCCGTCTCTAAGCTGCCCAGTCTACAATACTGTGTCAAAGCCGCCCAAACACACTAAGGCCACAGCCTAAGAACGGTGTGGAAAAGAAAGTCTCCTGAAGTTCTCACTCCTTCAGGCCAGCACTGTGGTGCAGCGACTTAACTTGCCACCTCTGATATCATTGTGCCTTAGGAGTACCAGCTGGAGTTCCAATTTGATCCCCTGTTCAAACACCTGGGAAAGCAGTGGAAGATGACCTAAGTGCCTGAGCCCCTTCCACCTGTGCGGGAATCCCAGATGGAGTTTCTGACATATTCCTAGCTGTGGTGGCCATTTGAGGAATCGGCAGACAAAAGATCTTTCCCTCTAATTCTGCCTTTCAAATAAGTAAATAAATCTTTTTAAAAAATTCTGTATCGTGGCCTGGCACAGTAGCCTAGCAGTTGAAGTCCTCACCTTGCAAGCCCCAAAATCCTATATGGGCATCGGTTCTAATCCCTGCCACCCTGCTTCCCATCCAGCTCCCTGGCTTGTGGCCTGGGAAAGCAGTCAAGGACGGCCCAAAGCCTTGGGACCCTGCATCTGTGTGGCAGACCTGGAATAAACTCCTGACTTCAGATTGGCTCATCTCTGGCCATTGCAACCACTTGGGGAGTGAATCAACGGATAGAAGATCTTCCTCTGACTCTCCCTCTCTCTGTATATCTGACTTTCCAATAAAAATAAAATAAATCTGTCGCTGTCCAGCAGCGATGGACTTGATGCACAGAGCCTATAATAACATGCGTGGACTCCAACTGATGGTTGAAAGCCAAAGTTTATTAATGGCATCAGACTTTTTAGACCTAGGGTCATATAGGATAAAGGGGGGGAGGTATTGAACTTATCAACAGAACCCATCAACTGTTTCTATACCCTTGTTTGGAACTCTTTTGTTTTGTATATCCCACCAAGTGTTCTCATTCATATGCTGTCCACTCAGTTGTTCTCAGACAAATGACATCCAATTAGTTATACAAAAGATATCCATTGGGTTATTCTCATATAAAGGATAGCCAATCAGTCACACAAATGGCATCCATCCAGTTGTTCTCATACAAATGTTATCCAATCAATCCGGGCTGACCGTCTAGGGTCACAATGTCCTTCTACATAAATCTTATAAAAAAAATTCTGTATAGGGGCCCAGCCATTTGAAGAATGAAACCCACACTGAAGGACCTGGGACTGAGTCCGGCTTTCATTTCTTTCTTTTTTGAAAAAGATTTATGTATTTATTTTTAAGAGTAACAGAGAGAGACAGGAAGAGACACACACACAGAGGCAGATCTTCGACCCACTGATTTACTCAACAGATGGCTGCAACAGCCAGCACTGGGACAGGCTGCCAGGAGACAGTCGCTTCATCTGGGTCTCCCCACATGGGTGACAGAGGTCCACATACACGAGTCATCTGCTGCTGTTTTCCCCAGACCATCAGTATAAAGTGCAATTAGAAATGAAGCCAATGGGACATGAACCAGCTACCCATATGGGGTTCTAGTGCTGTAGGTGGTGGCCTTCATTGCTATGCCACAATGCTGTCCTCCCTTTATTTCTTCTTCAGCTTCTTGCTCATGTGTCTGGTAATGATCCAAGTACCTAGTTTCCTGCCACCCTCTTGGGAGGCCCAGATGGATTTCCTGGCTCCTTGTGGAACCTGGGCAGTCCCAAGTGCTGTGAGCATCTGGGGAGTGAGCCAATGGACAGAAGACTGCTTTTCCTACCTTTCTCACTGCTACTCTGCTTTTCAGATAAATAAATAAATAAATAAATAAATAAATAAATAAATAAATAAATAAAAATAGACAAAAATAACCAAGTAGGAACACGCATTTTGCATACTGATGAAAAAAACAGGTTCGGATTTCCACCTATTACAGTGAAGTAACTGGCTTTCCTACCTAGCTTCAGCTCCTGGTTTGGGTTCCTGTTCTGCACACTCTAGGAGGCAGTGGTGATGGCTCAAGTACTTGGGTCCCTGTCACCCACGTGGGAGACTTGGGCAGAGTTCTCGACTCCTGTCTTCAACCTGCTCCAGCCCTGTTGCTGCAGTATCTAGGAAATAAACAAGAAGATAGGAGTCTTCTGTCTCTTTCTTTGTCTCTCAAATAAACAAGCAATTAAAAAAAAAAAAAAAGGAAAGTAAGTAAAGTTAACTTAAAAGGGGCCAGTTCAAGGTCAGGTTCAGTCCGTCACCTGAATCAGCCAATGAATATACCAGTGGAAGCAAGCTGCCTGGTCAGTTCCACTCTAGCCCCATACCTTCTGCAAAATGACAGGTTCTGTGACTTTTCCCAGGCCAACCCATCCTCATGCATATGAGCAGGTGCCTTGACTTAGTCCAGATGATCCCTGATAAGCCCTACCAGGCCTACCCTTATCCCCAGTTTTTGTACATGCCAGCCATTTTTGTGGCCTAGTTGAACCCAGCTTACACCCCATCTAGCTCTTGTGCACACAAATGGGTGCTATGTCTTAGGTCAGCCTGAATTGGCCTCCAGACGCAGCCCTCACATATGCTGACAGGTGTTGCTGCCCTGTCTAGCCTGGCCTGCCCAGCCCCGGGTTCTAAAATGCTCACCAGTCATAGTACCCACAGTTCCCCTGCCAGGCACGTTCCCAGCCCCAGATCTTATGCCTGCCACAGGGTACTATGGTCCAGCCTGACCTGACTTGCACCCAGTCTTGGCACTTGCTAGCAAGTGTGACAGCCTAGCCCAGCTTGGCCCAGCCTGGCCTACCTCCAGACTCAGCTCCCATGTGACTCAGAAAGTGCTGTGGTCTAGCCTGGCCTGTTGTTCTTCACCCATTCTGGCGCTCACGAGCACCAGCAGGTCCCGGAGCCTAGCCCAGTCAAGCTGGACTCCAAACCCAGCCCACACGCATGCCGTCAGCAGCTGCTACAGTCTGGTCCAGCCTGTCTTCTTCCTAGCCAAAGCTCTCACAAGTGTAGGTGGGTTCCTGTCAGTTGAGTTCTGCGGCCCAGCCTGGCTCGGCCCATCAGCACTCCCACTTCTCCTCATAAACTGGCGGTTGCCCACAACTTCCCTGTAGAATCTATCCCCAGACCCAGCTTTCTGGCGGTATTCTGGTGGGTGCTGCGGCACAGTCCGACATTGGTCCAGTCCTGCTCCAACACTCACAGGTGGTTACTGTGGCAGCAAGGCATGCCCCCAGCCCCAGCTTTTGCAAGCACCAGTGGGCAGTCTAGGTCTCCCACATGAATGAGTGCCTTGGCCTTACCCAGACATGCCATCCAGTATCCCTTATCTAAAGCTTTCTGTCTCAGTTCTCTCACCTACTGCGAGTGCAGCAGGCCAGATCAGGGAAGACCCCAGAGGACATTCCTTCCCTGTCAAACACGCCCTTGGCTCTCCCACTCCAATACCTCCTCAGACCCCCTTCCCCGGACAATCTGTAGCACCCCCTTTTGGAGCTGGGTGGCATGTCCCAGCCCAGCATTCTCCGCCTTCCCCACTCAGCTTAAAAAAAAAAAATAAGCAATTATGCTGGCACACATTTGGCATTAACCAGACCCAGAATGCCCGCCAGCTACTTGCTACTTTTCTCCCAGCAGTGTAACACTTGCCTAGATACAACGCAATCTAGGCAGTTGCTTACAGCTAGGAAAAATAAACAAGTTTTCATTCTACTTTCCACGAGCTTAATAAATGTTTATTTAAGCAAGTAAGAGAGACCTTTTCCATCTTCAGGTTTATTTCCCAAATACCTGTAGCATCTAGGATGGATCAGCCAAATCCAGGAGCCAGGAATTCACCTGAATCGTCTATGCAGGTGGCATCACCTGCCACCTCCCAGGCATTCATCTGTAGGAGGCTGGATCTCAGCAGGATGGACTTGAGCCCTGCATTTCCACCTGAGATGTAGGCAAGAGGCTACCTGGCTGCTGTGCCATATGTCTGGCCTGCTGTGAACTTTCTTCATAAGTCACCTTTGTGACACAACAGACAGTGAAGCCATTTACTCCTTAAGCCTCATTCTTCTGTAGAGGGGACACCTGAAAAGACTTAGACTGAATAATAAATACACTTATGGTGAATCTGAACTGAAGTAGTTGCAAAATTGAAAGTTTGGGACACATGGGTTAAAACAAGACAGCCCAGACGCCTGTCTGCTCAGTCACTTTTTCTCCATTCACCCCGTGTTTAACTAATCTGTGATCAGGTGGCTTAAGGGCTTTGTCCGGTTCTTGGAAGTGAGAGAGCACCTGGCAGTTGTACCGTGTAGTCTCTGGCATCAGTGTCTACTACCTTTCCCCCCCGTCACTTCAGACCCAAGCAAGCCCATCATTCCCGGCTGTCAGGTTTGGATGCTCTGACTGAGTTTGCAGCCTGCAAAGCATGAGGTGTGGGCTGGGGAATACTTGGCAAAGATTGTGAAAAGGCAGGCAGATGGTCTTTGCTGTTTATAATGAGCACTCGGCTTACAGCACAACTGCTACAACATATTATTGGAAGACCATGGAAGAAGCTAGCAGCTCAAACTGCTGGTCTACAAAACCCATCCCAGTCGAAAATAATACAAATATTCACGATGACACTGTTTAAATGTGGTTCTCAAAATGGGACAAGGATGAGGTGTGGGTCCTCAAAGCTGACTTCCAGGGCCCTGAAGATGAAACGGATCACAGAAGAAACTAGATTCATGAGATGACTTAGGGATCTCCTATCAGAGCTGGAAGGGATCCTCACTGAACCGCTTCGAGTGGTAGGGTCAGGAGCTCTCTGCACAATGTGCTCAGTTAATCCCAAAGCAGCAAAGATGTGGCAACCAGGAACCATCTGTTCTGATGAGTTTGGGCTTTCCAAATAATTCTTAGCAGGTGCATCAAACAAGTGCAGAAGCCAAGTTGGCTTCAGGGCAGACCGAACAACCACAGCCCCTTCCTCCATCCCTGGCATCAGCCCCCAAGCCAGTCTCGGCACTTGGAGTAACTCCTTCCTTTACTAATCGATCCAGAGGAGGGCAGCTCATTTTGAGCAGTCCTCTCTGCAAATGAAATAAGACTCGGATGAAAGGCGGGACAGCAAGGCAGCTCTCTGGAGCGTATATACGCTTTCCAATGAGATAGATCCACACAACTAAATAAAACCCACTTTGTAGTTCAAAATTACTGTTGAACGCATGCATTAAATGGATAACAACAATGAATCCTTCTCTTATCTTTGGCCTCATAGAGAGGGTACTTCAAACAGAAAATAGATGTTTATTGGGCCTGGCGGCGTGGCCTAGCGGCTAAAGTCCTCGCCTTGAATGCGCCGGGATCCCATATGGGCGCCAGTTCTAATCCTGGCAGCTCTACATCCCATCCAGCTCCCTGCTGGTGGCCTGGGAAAGCAGTCAAGGACGGCCCAATGCATTGGGACCCTGCACCCGCATGGGAGACCTGGAAGAGGTTCCAGGTTCCCAGCTCCGGATCGGCACGCACTGGCCCGTTGCGGCTCACTTGGGGAGTGAATCATCGGATGGAAGATCTTCCTCTCTGTCTCTCCTCCTCTGTGTATATCTGGCTATAATAAAATGAATAAATCTTTTTTAAAAAAAAAGAAAATAGATGTTTATCTTGGTGCAAAAACAAACTGAAATCTATGCACGATTTTTTCCATTGTATACATTTCCTGTGAACTTTCTAAAGATAGTTCGATAGCAAAATAATGGGGTTTGGGCCCGACACGTGGCCTAGTGGCTAAAGTCCTCGCCTTGAGCGTGCCCAGATCCAATATGGGCGCCGGTTCTAATCCCGGCAACTCCACTTCCCATCCAGCTCCCTGCTTGTGGCCTGGGAAAGCAGTCCAGGACAGCCCAAAAGCCTTGGGATCCTGCACCCGTGTGGGAGACCCGAAGGAAGTTTCTGGCTCCTAGCTTCGGATCAGCACAGCACCGGCCGTTGTGCTCACTTGGGGAGTGAATCATCAGATGGAAGATCTTCCTCTCTGTCTTTCCTCCTCTCTGTATATCTGACTTTATAATAAAAATAAACAAATCTTTAAAAAAAAAATAATGGGGTTTGTGAGCAAGGCCTTGACTCAACTTCATCTCACAAACATTCACGAGGCAGTTTCTGAGAGTCAAAAGCAATCTAGAAACTTGGGCGCACTGACTGAGGAGCTCACATTTCCTGGGGTGGACTCACAGCACCTGGCACTGGCGCTCCATAGGGTTTGAAGGCTGAGCCGATAGCAGGAGTAACTGCCGGATACCGACGCCTGGCTCGATTGGTTGTACCTGGAAGGACTGGGAAAGTGCTGTGCCTGGGGTGAGAGTTGAGTGGGGCTTGGGAGAGAAATGGGACACACTACTCCATCTGCTGCCCGAGCAGCGATAAGGCTTTCTAGATAGCAGAGCCACGAGAGTCGTGTAACACCAGGAGCCAGCGTGTGAGTGTGGGGTGAGAAGTTCAGCACCTCTGGCACAAATACACGATCAGATCAGCGGTCTGGTCAGTGGAAATGCACTCATACCAGCCTTCTGAGGGGAGGCAGAGGGTGTCTGTCCAGGTAGCAGAGGGCTCAGTCACATGTGCCTTGGCAGGGACTTGAAGGCTGGCAGAGCACAAAGTGTGATGGTGGAGTAGGGAAGGTTTCGGGTGCGTGCTGGTGCCCGGGCCTAGGTTTCCAACTTAGGATGGAGCCAGGAAAGCCAGCTTTGCTCTCCTCCCCAGCGTCTTGCAGACTCCTCAGTTGGTGTGTGTCCCTGCTCCTCCCTCCAGAGGCCAAGCCCCATTGACTTCCAGCTGTCAAGATTTCCCTGGCAGCTGGAATTCAGCCACTCCCCCAGCACCGGATGTCCGTCCAATGACTGGAGGTGGTGGACATTTAAATGTGTCAGCTCCCTCACCCACCCCACAGCACATCCCTGAAGTGTGCTCTGCCCTGAAGAGGCCCTGCAGGATTAAGCTGCAGTTAGCCACTGAGCAGCTGTCGTGACATCAGCTCTTCTTAATAGCCTTCCCTCTCCCGTTTAGGCTCGGGCTTTCACTACCAGGGTTTCCTGAGGTCAGCTCTCAAAAAGGTTACTTGCTTTTAAATCCTTCCCCGAGGGCCTGTACCTGTGGTAAGCAAAGGACACACAGTGGTAGCTTAGGAACAGCCTAAGTCACCTTTCTTCTAGTAACAGACCCGGCTGTTCAATCTGCCACCCTACCTTCACTGACACATGTGTGTGGGCAATATTAAAAGAGAAAAAAATTGGTAATGCCATTTATAATTTCAGGAATGACAAGCATCTATCGGGTTCCTTACCACTTTTTAGAAAGTTGTATCACTCTATTTTTTTAATACTTTGGTCCTATAAGACTAGAGGCTGGCGTTGGGGTGATGGGTAAGGGCCAGTACTGGAGTGGTTATAAGGCGTTGCTTGGGGTGCCCACATTACATGTCACAGTGCTGGGTCTGAACCCCATTTCCACTCCTGACTGTGCCTTCCTGCTAGGGAGCACCTAGAAGGCAATAGAAGAGGACTCTAATACTTGGGGTCCCACAACCCACACAAGTGTCCTGGATTGAGGAGGCCACACCTTCACCACCCCCAGCTGTTGTTATTCTTTGGAGAGTGAACCAGCAGTTGGAACATTCCCTCTCACTTCGCTTTTCTCTCTCACATGCTATCTGCCTTTCAAATGAATAGTTTTCTAAAACAAACAAAAACCAAAAACCAAAAACTGGAGGTAAACCATTATACAGCAACAACTGATGAGAGAATGAGTGGTAAAACAATTTCTGGGAGTGGAAACATGATCAGAGGAAGGATACCTGTCATTTACAGAAAATGAACACGGATGAGTCTTCAGGGAGGCAGAATAGCAGGTGCTGCATTAACAGCAATTCTCAGTTCCAGCTCAGGAAAAACTCAATTTGATGCATTTTCATGATTTATACTGAAAAAAAAAAAAAAAGTTTTGAAGGGGCTAGTATCCAGCCAAGCAGTGAGAAGCCTGGCTAGGACAGGCTGGTCCTTGGCAGAGTTGGTGTTTGATTCCTGGCCCTGGATCGTGGCTCACACACAGCCTGGGAGGCTGCGGTGATGATTCAAGCAGCTGGGTAGCTGCCTCCCATGTGACTCAGTTCCTGGCTCCTGGCTTGAGTCCAGCCCAACCCTGAACTCCTGCAGCACTTGGGGAATGAATAAGCTTCTCTCATTCTCTGCTTCTCTGACTCTCAAGCTTAAAAAATAAATAAATAAATAAAATTTGCTGGGGATTCCACTGGACATTTCTTTGCAGTTTATATTTGTTTTTACTACATTATAAATGCAAACTAAGAACTTTGAAGTAGTTATTAATTCCTGTTTAAAATGGCAGCAATAAATGCAAGCAACCCATTTTTATTAAACAAACAAACAAAATCTATGTTTTCCCAAACCCATAATTTTCACTGAGAAGACAGGCATTGTGTGGCAGATCTGCAAACCTCTTTGGTGTCTAGCCTGCTGAAGACAGCGGACATGTGGCCTTTAGAAAGCTCCAGCACAAACTCAGTACTGTTCGGAGACTAGTTTTGAACTATGGCACTCATACCAGGTCTGGGGGATGCCCAGGGTCCCTGACTCCACAGAGAGAATGGCCACCATGAAGGACACAAGGTCGGAGGCTGTCGAGCATGTTGACACCAGGGGAGGAAGATGCTGGGGACACATGACGCGGCCTTGGCCTTCCGCATCTTTCTATTTCCTTATTGAACCTTATGTCCTTATGTGGAAGTAACACTCTGAGTAATTGACAAACCAACTGCACCTGTTGTTCATTTTCTCCCTGTTGCTATTTATGGCCACTGCACGTACACAGACACACACACACACACACACACACACACACACACACACACTCTCTCTCTCTCTCTCTCTCTCTCTCTCACACACACATCCCTTCCCCCCGCACCAGCCCCAAGCTGGGGACTTTCCAACTGAACACCAGGGCTTGGGGGACGTCCCAGGAACAGGCAGGGAGGTGCAGAGAGATCTGATGCCCAGGCACCCATTCCCATGTGACTAGAGTTCTCCTGCACCAGCTCTCAGTGGACTGTGTTTGGGATCCCTGAGACAAAATTCAAGGTTGCTGCTCAGGCCCGGCCAGGAGTTTGGATCCATCCCAAGAAACAGGTAGGGTACAGTGGAACATCATCTCATCTTTGCTGGGGACCCTTTCGGCAGTTCCCTTTCTGTTCCAGGATGGGGACAGAGAGGTAATGAAACCGTTGTCGTCCCACATTCTTCGTCGCAAGATAGACATTTTTCTAATTTGAGAACTGTGAAAATGAGCAGCAGCGAAGTGACAAAGCTACAGTGGGAAGGAAGTACACCAGCAGCGAGGAGGGTTAGGAAAGGAAGTGAGTGAGGCCAAGGTTCAAGAGGACACAGAAATGGGTTTGGACTTCAGTGCAAAAGAGAGAGAGAGAGAGAGAGAGAGAGAGAGAGAGAGAGAAGTAAGTTAAGGAAACACAAGCCGACTCAGCCAAATGCCAACATTTGTTCAGTCTGGGTAAGGGTAAACCAAGAGCTTCGTTCGTAAACCCAAAGCTTTGTTCTCCCTCTTGAAAATGAAAGAAGAGATTAAATTCCCCCCTCCCCCAATTCATAAAACATTTTCTTCAGATAACTTTATAGTAAAATTTCCCCCTACCTCTTTGAGATGTACATCCATTTACTAGCCCAGGCCCCTTCCTCTCAGTGCCTATGGGACTTCGATGAGTCAGCTAATTTTTTTTTTTTTTTTTTAAAGATTTTGTTCATTTTATTACAGCCAGATATATACAGAGGAGAGACAGAGAGGAAGATCTTCCGTCCGATGATTCACTCCCCAAGTGAGCCGCAACGGGCCGATGCGCGCCGATCCGATGCCGGGAACCTGGAACCTCCTCCGGGTCTCCCACGCGGGTGCAGTGTCCCAATGCATTGGGCCGTCCTCAACTGCTTTCCCAGGCCACAAGCAGGGAGCTGGATGGGAAGTGGAGCTGCCGGGATTAGAACCGGCGCCCATATGGGATCCCGGGGCTTTCAAGGCGAGGACTTTAGCCGCTAGGCCACGCCGCCGGGCCCGAGTCAGCTAATTTCTACAGACGGCAGAGTTATGGGTGCTGGTTCACATCCTAGCTGCTCCATTTCCAATGCAGCTCCCTGCTAATGCACCAGGGAAGGCAGTGAAAGATGGGCCAAGTATCCATATGGGAGAGCCAGGCTCCTGGCTTTGGCCTGGCCCAGCTCTGGCCATTGTAGCCATTTGAGGGAATGAATCAGTGAATGGAAGATCTCTCATTCTTTTCTGTAATTCTGCCTTTCAAATACATTTTTTAAAAGAGTGTAGGGATTTGCTGTTGATCTTAAAATTTGAATTTTCCAAATCTTCTAGGTGCCTAACCCCTTCAAGAATTGAATGATAATACAGATTTTTGAAATGACAGAGTCCAACATTTGCCTTTTCCTACAGAAGAAGGAAAGAGGAGGCCTGACACTTGGTGCTTACCCCAGCCTGCAGGAGGGGACAGTACCTCAGTGTTCCTCAGAGGAACCACTCCCTGAGTGCCAGGCCTCCCAACCCCACACAGGGTCAATGGGGGAACATCATGAGGATGGCAGGTCACCCAGAATAACAAGCCAAGATTCCACTGGGGAATCTCCTTGCCTAAAAGGGCCAGTGCTGTGGCACACTGGGCAAATCTACAGCCTGAACTGTTGGCATCCCTCATGAACACTAGTTTCTGTCTTGACTGCTCCATTTCCAATCCAGCTCCCTGTTAACGTGCCTGGAAAAGCAATGGAGGATGTCCCAAGCCGCTGTACCCTCCCATCCATGTGGGAGACTCAGATGAAGTAATTGCCTTTGGCCTGGTCCAAACCTGGCTGCTGGAGCCATATGGAAAGTGAACTGGTGGACAGATTATTTCTCTTTCTCTTGCCTTCTCTTTGAGTTCCGAATAAACAAATAAATCTTAAAAAAAAATCCAGACATTGGAACTATTCCACATCTTTACCTCCAAGTAGTTGTAGTTGAGTGCAAGAAAACATATGGTGGCCCATTTCAACACAGAGGACTAAACAGAAAATTGCTATAAACTGTCTTGGGTAAATGGCTTACAGATGTGGCAACTGTCAAAGTCCATGGAGCTTGCACAAATAGCTCACAAATGTAGCAACTGCTCAAGTGCATGCATGCAATCTGGAAAGACCCTGGGCAAGCAGGATGGTAAGAGTGGCCAGCTCACAGAAAGGAACAATACTATCCAAGGAAGGAGAAAGATGATCTTGTAAGGAAATGATGAAATATACTCAACATCTGTTTTGGTAGATTGTACACCCATAGTCCTCAGCCAATGAGGAACCAGGGGAGTGGCCCATGGACTGGGAAATAAATCGCTGTAACTGCACCAGGAATGTCTGCTCACTAGACACCCACTCTTTCAAGACCTTAATAAAGTCTCATGGCTACTGCACTTCCTGCATCCAAGTCCATCCATGGACAGATGAGTATTTCGCACGCTGGGCCTCTGGAACATTTGTCTAGATACGTATCTACCAGAACTCCAGCATGGGGAAGAAGTCCACGGTTTTAACATACTGTCCTGTATTGAGAGGACAATGGTGAAGAAAAACACTGGGATGTAGATGAAGATTTTTTTTTTTAAAGATTTATTTACCTGAAACAGAGTATCTAGGGAGAGTGGAAGGTGAGATATAGAGCTTTTAACTCCCTATATAGCCAAATAGCCAGAGCTGCACCAGGCTGAAACCAGGAGCCCCAAACTCCATCCATCATGTGGGTGCAGGAGCCCAAGCACATGTGCTGTCTTCCACTGCTTTCCCAAGGGCATCAAAAGGGAACTGGATCAGAAATGGAGCAGCTGGGACTCATATTGGATTCTGGCATCACAGTCAGTGGTTTAACTCATGGTGCCACAACACCGGTCCCTGGTGCAGAAGCTCCGCTCTGCAGAGATCCCTGGAGCACCTCTCTGTGGTGGGTGGACAGAGAAAACAGTAGCCGAGAGGACAGACCACAGCAAAACCATGCAGTGCAGGCTGGAGCACTCAGAGGTCAGTGTGCGCCCTGAAAAGGTGGCATGGCTGGGACACAGAGGTCAGCGTGCGCCCTGAAAAGATGGCATGGCTGGGACACTCAGAGGTCAGCGTGTGCCCTGAAAAGGTGACAGAGTGCAAAGAAAATGACCAAAGCAAGAAGCCAAGCCAGGCTGCACAGCCAGGGACTGTCCCGGGAAGTGCTGTCTCAGCAGAAGTCTAGAAGTGTGCATTAGGGCAGCAGAACAAAGTGTAGAAAAAGGGCAGAGGGAAAAATATGCCTAGGAAGAGATCTGTGAATGTGAAAGCCTTGAGTGCACCAGGAATGTGGAGCACCAAAGGAGCAGAGCTGCTGTACAACAATGAGAGACTGGGAGAGGGTATTATGTGTGTGTGTGTATAGAGAGGTGAGCGTTGATACAGATAGGAGCCAGAGAAAGCAGTGCCTTGAGTAGTGTTAAGGCCACGGCAATGACCTTCAGAACAATGCAGAGTCATGGGAGATCTGAGGCAGGGCTGCAGCAATCCCACGTGGGTGCTGGTTCAAGTCTCAGCTGTTCCACCTCTGATCCAACTCCCTAATGACCTGAAAAAAAGCAGTGGAGGACTGTACAATTATTTGGGCCTCTGCCACTTATGTGAGACACCCAGGTGAAGCCCCTGGATTCGGGCTGGCTCACTCATAGACACTGCAGCCTTCTAGGGAGTAAACCAGTGGATGGAAGATCTCTGTCACTCTTCTTTTCTCTGTGGATCTGCCTTTCCAATAAAAATAAATTTTTAAAATATCTTTAAAAATGTTTTAATTCTTTAAAAAATGTTTGTAAAAAAAATACTTTGAAATCCATAGTCTGTTACCGTAAGATCCATTTACTTGAAATGTAGCACTACAGAATAAAGACTGAGAGAAAGAGGAGAGATTGATCTTCCCTTCGGTTTCACTTCCCAAACGACTGCACGTGCAAAGGCCGCGTCAGGAAAAATCTATGATCCAGGAACCTTAGTGGGGCTCCCCTGTGGTCCCAGGCAGCTGGTGCCTCTCCTGCTGCTCTCCTGGGTGCATTAGCAAGCAGTAGGATTGGAAGCAGAGTAGCTGGGACTAGAATCAGTGCCCAGAGGGCACACAGGCTTTGCAAGTGGCAGCTTCACTGATGCCAGGGTGGGCCACCCTGATAGACATCGCGTTTCAGAAGATAGGCAGGTGGCACACCAGGGAAGGATAAGGGCTTGATGTCCAGGTTCCAGTGCTTCAAGGACGATCTTCTAATGCAGATACCTGGGAAAACCTTCCAACAAGAAAAAGAGGATTTTGCTACGGCAAGCATTTGATCCAAGCAAGTTATCTTAATAGGAGAATTGCTCCTGTAAATTACCTTCTGATATATAGCAACAAGCAATCATATGCTGAGTTTACCAAGCTTATCTTCCTGGACAAGAATTCCCTACAAAAGGATGGGCATTCCACACAGCAGGCAAGACTCTGCTTGGGAAACCCACATCCCATAACAGAGCGCCCAGGTTTCTGCCCTGGCTCTCCACTCCAGCTTCCTGCTGAGGCAGACCGTGGGAGGCACCTACCACTCATGTTTGAGACTCAAACTGAGTTCTGAGCTCTTGGCTAGTGTATGAATTTGGAGATTAAACCTGTTGGCAGAAGATCTCTGTCTTTTTGTGCCTATCTGTTCTTCTCTCTGCTTCTCAAATAAATAAATAAGAATTTTTTTTGAATAATGGAAATGTAGTTCTCATTACGTGGATTACTAGGTTTAAAAATCAAAGTCTGGGGCCCAGTGTGATAGCATAATGGTTCAGGTCCTCGCCTTGAACGCACCCAGATCCCATATGGGCGCCGGTTCTAATCCCGGCAACTCCACTTCCTATCCAGATCCCTGCTTGTGGCCTGGGAAAGCAGTCGAGGATGGCCCAAAAGCCTTGGGATTCTACACCCATGTGGGAGACCTAGAAGTTCCTGGCTCCTGGCTTCAGATCGGAGCAGCACCGGCCATTGCATTCACTTGGGGAATGAATCATCAGATGGAGGATCTTCCTGTCTATCTCTCCTTCTCTCTGTATATCTGACTTTAGGAAGCTGGCGAGCAGGAGGTACTGGGTCAGCCCAGAGAAGAATCCAGAGTGTGCCAGGTAGGTGTTCCCAGGGTCCAGATAAAGTAACTTGCCTATCTGGTCACAAGTTGATGGGGAGCCCAGTGACAGAGAATCCACATCCTAGCCTCCCAGCTGAGAAAGAATGCCAGTCTCGCACCAACTTTAACGACAGCCTGGGGAGTTGACTGAGGACAAATGGCTTGGGTCTGAGAAGGGAAGCCACACTGCCTGGGCTTCTTGCCTCTTGATTATATTGAGTTTCTGTTTTGGCACATGTAATTAATGATCTATTGTGTTAAATGACCTTTAGAAGTTTCAATAGAAAGAATACGTAACAATGTAAGTGAAGCTCAAGAATCCATTGAGGCAATGGTCTATAAAACACTCTTACACTTCTATGTTGATTTATAGTTTTGTTTTTCAGGCCCTGGTGCTAGAGATTTGGGTCTGGGAGTGGGCCAGGTAGGGGAACTTGAGAAACTCCCCTGGTGGGCTATAGACTCCACTGGCAAGCATGTGATCCAGGCCTAGCTGAACAAACTGCTCAACTGCCCAGTTGCCCAGTCAAGCATTGAAAGAAAATATCTGGGTAAATGGAGACTTTGGAGAGGACTGTGCCAGCCAATGGACATTGAAGGATTTCCCTCATACTTGGATCAGTGAGATGCACATTTCAGAATTATTGAAGCCACTGGAGCAGAATCCTTGGAGCAGACCCTGTCGGGTACTCTGGGATGGTACTGGGTGGCCATTCCCTATCCCCGGGTCCTGGGGAAGGTGGGTGTGGCTTCCCCCCTAATTTTGCCATTTCCCACAGATACAGGAAGAGGGGAAAGATTGGGAAACAGTGGTTTCACCCACACTCTCCTAGTCCTTAACCCTTCTCACCCGGTCAACTATGCAAAAATCATCAAAAATAAAACATTAAACAACAATAAATAAAACCCTTCTGGTTTTAGGCATGTATGGCAAACATCTACAAATGAGCTGTACAAAACATGCTGATGCATGTAACCATGTTTTCTCTAAAAGTAATCTGCATCTGTTACTGCAATTTCCATTTCTTCAAATTTCCTTTTATCTTTCAGTTCTCACAAAAATAGTCTCCAGGAGTCACCTTCAGTCTTTCATCAAGAATCGTTCTCTTTACAGGTAAATTCCTCATCCTGAGCTACAACCAATTAAAACCTTTGAAATAAAAATATAATCATTACAGAATGAAGTTATGGTCCAGCGGCTAAAGTCCTCGCCTTGAATGCGCTGGGATCCGATATGGGTGCTGGTTCTGGGTCCAGCAGCCCCGATTCCTATCCAGCTCCCTGCTTGTAGCCTAGGAAAGCAGTTGAAGACAGCCCAAAGTCTTGGTATCCTGCACCCACATTGGAGACCTGGAGGAAGTTCCTGGTTCCTGGCTTAGGATTGGAGCATCAGCCATTGTGATCACTTGGGGAGTGAACTATTGGACAGAGCATCTTCCTCTCTGTACATCTGACTTTGCAACTGAAAAAAAAAAAAGGTACCCACCACAAGCAGGCGGCCCTGCAGTGATGCTGCTGCTTGGGATGCCCTTTATCAATGGGCCTTGGTCTGGATTTAGCCTAATTCGGACTCAAACTTCTTGGCAGTGACATCCTGGGTGGCAGCATACAGCGGCTCAAGCAGCCAAGGGAAGTTCAACTGAAATCTTAGCTGCTGGCTTCCGCCTGGCCCAGCCTCAGCTCTTGGGGGGTGTAAGCAGAGCGCAGCAGAGGATACAAACACACTCTGGAATCTCTCTCTTGTGGTAACTCCCTCTGCCTTTCAAATGAGCAGATAGTGCAAACCCGGAAACACTGAATTAATGACATCTTGAATGTGACACTTAGTCAAAATCTTCTGTCCTCTCAACTGAACATGATCTGAAACTCTACACCTACAGACTATACTTGCTGATGTGTGGACAGAAAATCAAAGAAAGAAAACCAGTAGGATTTTAGTGGCAGCTGCTGTGGGTTTCTTAAAAAAATAAATGTTTATTTCAAGTACGAAAAGTAATGTGAAAACAGAATACAAAAATTGCATTCAGTTTTACAAGTAGAAAACAAGGCTTCTGAAAAGAGTTGACAATTATATATAAAATACATAAGAGGATACTTTGACATTCACAGTGAGTATTTCTTAAAAAATAAATTCTGTTGATGTAGCTTAGAAATGAGAACGCACGGACAAGCGCAGTTTGGTAAACCAGACCACGAGTGACACTCCCCCCTCAGCACACGCAGGCAGCGCTTCCAAGGATGATTTGCACACATCTGTCACATGGCAAGCTTGCTTCAACCACACAGAAGTTCAGGCGCAGTATGGCTTCCGTGACAGGCACCATCTGTGTATGCTCGTTTACCCAGAGTTCCCAGGCAGTATTCATGAAACAGGGAACCTTAGGCGGCAGCCAGAATCTGACCAACACATCTTTATTGTGGCAACCGAGGCTCTGCAGCAGGGCGCTCTGGTCACCTGCTGTACTCATTTCACAGGACTACTGCCCAGACTCCTGCTCCTCTTCTCCAGGTACATCTGCTTGTAGGTTTGAAATGTCACTTTCGAGTCTTTCCCAGAGTTCTGCAGTGGCTCAAATCCAGGTGCACTGGTGCTTCTTTTAGAAAGTCTTGGATTCACATCTAAGGTAATAAAAGTTACAGTTACTTACTGTTATGGGGTCTGTACCATCCTGGCCTGGAGCCTGCTCATCTTCTCATTTAGAAACTGAATCAGCATAAGGGAATTCATTCTCTTGGTTTCTCACATCAAAAAGCCAAAAACAAAACTCAGAGCGAAAGTGTGCATTCACTTGCAGGAGTTGAAAATAGAACTCAGTGTGATAGCCCAGTGGCTAAATTCTCGCCTTGCATGCCTTAGAACCCATGTGGGCAAGGGTTTGTATCCCAGCTGCTCCACTTCCCCTCCGGTACCCTGCTTGTGGCCTGAGAAAACAGTACAGGACAAAGCCTTGGGACGCTGGACATGCATGCATGGAAGACCAGGAAGAAGTTCCTGGCTCCTGGCTCAATTCTGGTTGATGCAGCCATTTGATGAATGAACCAATGGATAGAAGATGCTTCTCTGTAAATCTGCCTTTCCAATAAAAATAAACAAATCTTAAAAAAAAAAAAGGCCTGACGTGGTAGCATAGCGGCTGAAGTCCTTGCTTTGTATGCATTGGGATCCCATATGGTAGCGGTTCTACTCCTGGCAGCCCCACTTTCCACCTAGCTCCCTGCTTGTGGCCTGGGAAAGCAGTCAAGGACGGCCCAAAGCCTTGGAACCTGGAAGAGGCTTCTGACTTCAGATCAGCGCAGCTCAGGCCATTGCAGTCACTTGGAGAGTGAATCATTGAATAAAAGATCTTTCTCTCTGTCCCTCCTCCTCTCTGTATCTCTGACTTTGCAATAAAAATGAATAAGTATTTAAAAAAAAAGAAAAGGAGCAAGGGTTGTAGACAGAAGTTGTATATAGGGGCTGCTGTGGTGGTTCAATGGGTAAATTCTCCATCCATAACTGCTGACATCCATATGTGTTCAGGCTATTCCACTTCCTTCAAATATTTACAATCGAGCCCACCCAGGGATGCAAAAAAAAAAAAAAAAAATTACAATGTGGTGTAAGGAGCGTTTTTCTTGTTAAAAGGAAATATAAGCTTCCCAGCCCACAGCTCAGAACAAAAGACGCCCTTACCATTCATCCAAACGATGAATGAGAAAAAAACATGAATAAAAATCATTTTACAACAGTATCATGAGCAAAATGCAATGTGCATGAGACTGGCAGAGAAACAAACTAAAAACTTAAAGAGAATAATTTTACCTATTTCTTGGCTGGCTTCCTGCATTCTTTTCTTCGTAGCTGAGCATTTTATCCAGTCTTCTTTTGTACTTTTTATTCCTGAAACTATTTATGATTTTTGATGTTATCAAGGAAAGTCACTCAAGTTGAAAACATCTTTAAAGGCAAGCAGATACATCTTACCCACACATGACAGAACCCACCTGGGGCCTGAGAGGAAATGACCTATGGTGCATGTGTTCAGACAGCTCCAGATCGGCGAACAGGCCGTCTTCCAAGCTTACCATCCTGCCACGCTGCTGGGCCCCTTCCCTCGCAGGGCCCAACACTAGCACATCACACCACATTAAAGGGCAACTCGCAGTGTCCCAACTACATGAGACACTCAAGGCCATAAGACTCAGCTTCCAAGTGAAAGGACTGTTTCCCACAAATCACACACTGGCATCACCTTCCAATAAAATGCGCTGCTTCTCCTACAAATTGATGCTGTCCAACACATACATTCAGAAAAGCACAGCAAGACGCAACTGAAGTCCTTTCAGTTCTTCCATGTGGGTGTCTCGATGCACCGTCGCCTTCCTACCCTGAGCCTACGCTGGACCGAGCAGTACACAGGCTTAGGATCCTGACATCACTCAATCTGCACATCCACACAGAGCAGCTGTGAGGTTACAACTCCATCTTTGGGGCCCAGCGTGATAGCATAGTGGTTAAAGTGCTCGCCTTGCACGCGCCGGGATCCCATGTGGCCACCGGTTCTGATCCCAGCAGCTCTCCTTTCCATCCAGCTCCGTCAAGGACGGCCCAAAGCTTTGGGACCCTGCACCTGCGTGGGAGACCTGAAAGAGCTACTGGCTCCTGATTGGCTCAGCTCCAACTGTTGCGCTCACTTGGGGAGTGAATCATTGGAAGGAAGATCTTCCTCTCTGTCTCTCCTCCTCTGTATATTCACCTTTCCAATAAAAATAATCTTTAAAAAAAAAACTCTATCTTTGGCACTGTCATCGATGGTTTCAAAGATGGCAATAAACTGACCCTTTTCCACATGTAGGAACAGAAAGGTGACAGTGCCTAGGGCCAAATACCCCAGACTAAGGACAAGCTTCCAACTGACAAGGTTGCTTTAATATTCCAAGTACAAAGAGGGGAAAAAGGTGATCAAAACCAAGGCCTTTGCAATGACAGACACAAGGTGTTTCTCTAACTTACAAACAAGAGATATTCTTCACACCTGAACCCTCTTGGTACTAAATTTCAAAATTACATATGATAAGCTTAACAATTTTACAGAAGTCTTGTCATTACTGCTAATTCTCTTCAATTTATCACAAACGGCCAATAGGCACACCACAAAGGATGCCAGTGAACTGGAACCTCACGACACCCCAAGTGGCGTGACACGGCGGCATTTCTCCCAGCCAGCTGCTCCCTGTCCTCCAACTTCTTAACACGCAGAATCAAGAAAAACATACTGCACCTTGCACAGGGGCCTGCTCCTTCACACGAGGCTGTGGCTCCCTGTCCTCTCCCCTGGGGCTTGCCTTCTTCAACAGCATTTCCGGACACAACTTGAATTCCAGCCGGTGTGCTTTGTCTGTGGATACAACTACTTTGGGCTTCTCAGGCGGACTTTGTTCCTTATCACTCAGCTTCCCGGGTGCACTGTCTAGCTTGGAGAGACAAATGCTTTCCCGTTCAGTGCATTTAAAGGCAACCCTGTTCAGGTACAATTTTCTTTGATCCTTCGCCTGGGAAGGTGCCAAGCTGGCTTCGGTGTCATTTGCACTGGCCAACTGGTCTAATTTGCCTTGATCCACCTCCATTCTGTCAGGCTGCTTTCCATCAGCTTTTCCTTTATTGCTCTTTGCAATGGTGTGTGTCTTGGACTCCTCAGAATGGGAGCTTTTGAGGTTTTTGGCATGGCTTGCAGAAGGGTTTAAGGGCTCACTGGAAGTCAATCCGCCACCAGCCCGTTTCTCCCCTGCCTTCCCACAGCTCCCTTCCTGCGCTGGAAGCTTGATGGCTGCCGTGGCCTCAGACTCGGTTGGCACACCTGTCCCGCCGATTTCCTTGGAAGCCTTACTTGCCAATGCTTCTTTCTGCTTCCGTCTTTCTAAGTACTCCTTGGCTGTTATGACTCGCTTAGGTTTTAATGATCCAGCCTTCAAGTCTGAGGATGGAGGAGTGGGTGCTGTCTGTTCTTTAACAGCGGCGCTCTCGCACAGGCCTGATGAAGTGCCACGTGGTGAGGGTACACTTGGGCTGCTTTTATTCTCCTCTTGCTCTTCACACCTCTTTTTCTTTACCTCCATACCCACAATATTCCCCATATCTAGCTTCCTTTTTTCCAAATATTTTACTCTGGAGCCACCTGCTTTGAATTTCAATTTTGTCTTTTCTGGCGATAGTGACCGTATGCAAACACCACTCGAGGTACTCTGTTCTTGGCTGGTGCCAATGGTTTGTAATGTGGCTTTCGGTGCTAATGGTTTGTAACGCTTCTGCAGGCTTCCTTGAAGGGCTGTTTCACCAAATGATTTTTCTGACTCTCTGGCCTTAAAAGTCACCACGTGGAATTTCAATTTCCGTTCCTTTTTATCCTTATCATTCAAGGAATCTGGTTTCTTATCACACTCAGGGGTATCTGGAGTGGCTAATTGTGGCTGCGTCCTCACAGAGTTGCTCTGTTTGGGCTGGGATCTGTCCTTTGTACTAGAGCCATCACATTTAGGTGAACTCTGAGCAGCTGGGCTGTGCTCTGTTCTTAATAAATTCTTCTCTTTCGTTTCAGATCTCTCTTTTTGGCTGTTGTCACATTTAGGGGCACTCGGAGTGGCTAATTCTGGCTGTGTCCTCAGGGAGCTGCTCTGTTTGGGATGCAATCTGTCCTTCACACTGGGGCCATCACATTTAGGTGAACACTGAGCAGCCACGCCACGCTCTGTCCTTGATGAGCCCTTCTTCATTTGGGTTTTATCTTTCAGGCTGCTGCTGTCCCGTCTGGAAGAACAGTGACCAGCTAATGCGTGTTCCTTTTTCAGGGAGCCGCTCTGTTTGGACTGAGATGTGCCTTTGCTATTGCTGCCGTCCCATTTCGGTGAACACTGAGCAGGTAGTTCTTGCTTCGTCCGGAAGGAGCTGTTCTGTTTGGACTGGGACCTGTCTTTTGTATTGGCACTGTCACCTTTGGGCGAAGAGTGACCAGATAATTCTTGCTTCGGCCTCGGGGTACAGCTGGCTTTTAACTGGGATCTATCTTTCATGTGGGGGCGATCATGCTTAGGTGGGAGCTGACCCACAGTGAGCCCACACTCTGTCCTCAATGAACTCTTCTCTTTCATTCCAGAATGATCTTTGAGGCTGCTCTTCTTATTTCTGGACGAACACTGATCAGGCAGTGCCTGCTCTGTGCTCAGCGAGCCGCCCTCCCTTGATGGAGGTCCACTTTTTAGATCGATGCTGTCACGCTGCGGAGAAAACTCACCAGGCTGTTTTGGTGCTGGCCACGGGCAGGGACTCTGCTTCATTTGGGATGTACTTTCCACAGTGCTGCCTTTTATTTCAGGAAAGGGGTCTTTCTCTTCCAGAGAAGTCCTGGTCATTTTCGGAGAAGCAATGGGGGCCACTGCAGCAGAGGCCCCTCCACTCTGGGGATGGGTGGTGGGCTCCAGAAGACGACACTCCTCATCCTCATTGCCTTTTTCTCCTATTGGAGCTGAGCCCTTGGTGGAATTGCACTGACACTGGGGTACTCCCTCATAGACCAAGGAGAGCCAGCCCAGTGCACAGCAGTGGATACTGTCCTTCTCTGTGTCCAGGGCCACAGAACGGTGCTGTTCTTTCACTGGAGCTTCCGGGGAACATGGGCTCTTGACTTCCTGGACAGACTTCTCTGGCTGGGTTTCTACCAACCTGACTGCATCATCAGGCTGATCCTCATCCTCTTCAGAAAACAGTTCTTTCATCTCCTCTGAGCTTAACACTGTGATCTGTATTTGTTCTGTGGACTCCCTGGCATCACCATCGGTCTTAGCAGCAGCGCACTCTTCGGAGGTGCTGGCCGTCCCCGGCTGCTGTGCGCTGCATTCATGCATGTTCACAGCCTCAATGCCATAGGGGAACTCTCTTAGAAGTTCTGAGAGCTGGTCCTGCAGGTACAAGGCAGATGTCTTGTCATCATCCAGCTCAATGCTCGGAGGATCCTGGGCAGACAAGCTACTGCCTGTATTGAGTTCCTGACCACAGACATCTTGCTGAGTGCTTCCGGATGCTGTGCTTTCTGTTTTCTGGGCACACTCCCCACTGCTTTCCTGTGGAGCTGCTCCACTGGGTACCACGAACTCAGCAGGGGAAGGTCCAAGAGGCTGCACTGGCTCTGGCGGCTTGGCTTCTGGAGCAGAACCACCTGCACATTGCACCAGCACATCCTGTACATCACATCCGGCATCTACAGCACTAGGTTCTAATTGTTCTTTTCGTTGTTTGCTACTAGTCTCTTCCTGATGGGGCTCCGCTTTTCTCAAAGGGGAGCCGTTGAATATCTTTGCTATTTGAGAATTGTAAGAAATATCACCTTCGACAAGGGAGCAAATGCTGTCGATCTGCAACATGGCCCTCTCCTCAGTGGACAGCGGCGAGGTCTGCTTATCACTGGCAGGGCAGCACACATCTCCCGACTCATCCCTTCCCATCTCAGGATCTGGTGTGCCTTGGGAGCCCCTGGGGACCGTCAGGTTCTGCTTTTCCTTTGGAGTCACTGGGACAACCTTGGTTGATGTCACGGTACTTGCCACGGGGCTGGCAAGATAGACTTTCAAAGCCGTGGGTGGCTGTGGGTATTCGGCCACGCGACTCTGTAAGCTACACACACTGCCTTCTTTGATGACCGGATATATGGCTTCAGGTGAAGTGTCAGCGGTCACCGCTTTCACTGACAAAGTTTTGACATCTGAAAGAATTAATGGCGTCACCACTGCAACTTGCAGTTCTGGTCCCTTTGTCACATTTATACCTGATGACTCATGATTCGGTATTACTGCTGAAACTACGGGATCTTGCAAGGAGCCAATTTCTTTATTTTGAGGATTTTCTACACCTGAACAGCTGACATAGCCTTCTGTAGTCTTGGAAATTCCAATGCCTTTTCTATTTGTTTCTAACTCATGACACTGCTTTGCTTCGATGGTTTTTGGTGGCTGCTTTTTCCAAAGAGAAAGACAGGTTGCCAACAATTCCACAGGACACTTATTTTGCCCACATATTGCATCTGCAGAAGGCTGCTGCTCAAGGCAGACAGAGTTCTCTGAGGACCCAGCACCTGCATTGGAAACACTTGGAATTTGTACTGTTTTCAAAGTTACCTGGTTGTCAGCGGCTTGGGTATTGGGATTCATTTCAGAATTGCTTGATGTTGAATCCGGAATCATTTTAGGGGCATCTTTTAATAACGTACTCTCAGTCTTATTACTCGTTGTCAGTAAATTGAGAAGCAGTTTATTTTTAACTACAAACGCCTTATAAGACACGCTCTGGGAAACAGGAATTGCTTCAGAAACGGCCAGGGTATTTTGTCCAACTGCAACAAAATTGTCTGATGGCAACTGGCCCTTATTCAGTGTTGTCTGCGTAACATCAGGAGGTACTGTCTTCACAGAAGTCATGACTCTGAAATCATGACCCTGTTCCGGCGCTGGCCGCTCTTCTGCACAGGGAGCAGTTAGTGGAGCGGGGCTGAGCTGATCTAACGTCTGCCGTAGTGTCTCCTGAAGGCCGGGATTCACCTGCCAAGTTTTCAGTGTTTTCTCAGAGGGAACCACTGTTGCTGGCTGACCCTCTGTGTTTGCAGGAACGATCGGCATAGCCTGTAAGTTGGGCTGCATGATGGCAGTTTCTTTTAAAGACAATTCCGAAGTTTCACCTGGTTCCTTGCAAGAAGCATTTGTTATCTTGCTGCAACCTGCTGCCATCAAAAGGTCTTTATTAATCTTAATTTTCCTTGCAAGCTCTGAAAATTTTTTTTTAATTTCCATCAACGTTTTAATATCTCTCACTAGCTTTTCTTTGGTCATGGGCAAATCCAGCACTGGATCTGAACTTGGATTGGAAGCAGTTATCCTTTTGTCTTGATCATTCTGAGCAGGGCCCTGAACACCAGGGACGCTAGGTCCAACTGGCTCAGGGTAAGGCTGTCTCCCATCGGTGTTCATTTTCAGGTTACAGAACTTGCCAATCGTTACGTCATTATGACTCGTGTTTTGCCACTGCTGTTGGAAGCTGCTACACATGTCTTTCTGCATACTGGAAGGATGTGTCTCCTGACCCTGTGGCCCTTCCAACTGCCTGCTTACCCGCTGGGCACTGTGCGAAGGCTGACCTCCGTACCTGCAGGGGTAAGCAGGCTGGACTGGAGGCTGAAGAGGGGGAGGGAGTCTGGTGTTGGTCTGAGCAGCACAGTGATAGGACTTCGTTGCCTCCACCTGCTTGGGCTGTGATGTCAGTGAAGGATTTGGGAACATTTGAACTTGTAACGATGGGGATGGCTCGAGGCTGTGTTTCTGAAGAGCAGAATCCTGCAAAAAGTTTTGTGATGAGTAACTGAACTGCCTTGGAAGCGGCCTGTAATCCGAATAGGTCAGGTCATTGGATGTATACTGCTGCGGCCAATCAGTCTGTTGCTCCGGCAAAGACTGGTTAAGTCCCTGGGTTCCTTGGAAAGTGACAAGCTCTCTCAGAGCATTTGAAGGGACAGCTGGCACTCGCACTTGATAGCTGTCTGATATCACCCGTTGACCCTGGAGTGCGTGTACAACACTTGGCGCCCCCAAGCCAACGCTGGAGTGCTGGGGTGTGTTCTGCCCCATGTGAGAGGACACGGAAGTCCGTACGGGAGGGTTTATCCAGGGACTAGGTGCGATTCCCGATGACAGTGGCGAAGTGTGGTTCAGCTGCTTGGTACTTTTCATGTTTGCAAATGTCATTCTTTCTACTGAAGTGTGTGCAGTCACAACTGTCCTGTTATACACATCAGACACAGGGACTTGACGCGTTATCTTATAGTTCCTGATATCCAGTAAAGGCTGAGACACTGTGTAAGGGTCACTGGGGTATAGGCAAGCTTCGGGATTCCCAGGGTAGCGGACGGAATTCTGGCATGTCGCCTGAAGCTGGTTCAAGGAAGACTGCTGTCGAAAAGGCTGGCTTTTAGAATACTGTGGTGGTAATGACGCGCTCTCTGGCTTAGCGCTCCAATTCATTGTTAATCTGTTATGGCAACAGCTATTCGAAAGTCAGTTGTCAACGTCGGGTCTGCAAGACACAAAGACCTTTTATTGAAATGCTGTTTTTCCTACACAGATTTTACAAGGAAATCAGTTACTGTGTTTGTCAAAATTCCTCAAGATTCAAAGTATGCAAGCATCACCTTTACTTCAGGAAGAAGGGCAACAGTAAAGGCGAAGACACAACAAAGTCAATAAAATGCACTGTGTGACAGCAAATCATCACAAAACACAGCTATCACTACATAACAATCACTTTCTGCTTGGACTCCATTGGAAAAAAAATATGTATCAATTCCTTCTTCTAAAAGTAGATAGAGATAAGATCTTCCTTCTGCTGGTTCACTCCCCACATGACTCCAACAGTCAGAGCTGTGCAGATTTGAAGCTGGGAGCCCAGAGCTTTTAGGTTGCCAACATGGATGCAGGGTCCCAAGGATGTCCGCTTTCCCAGGCCATAAGCAGAGAGGTGGATTGGAAGTGGATCAGCTAGGTCTTGAACCAGCATCCATATGGGATGTCAACACAACAGGGCGGAAGCATCCACACAACGTTACCCCATCTTTTCTTTTTTTTTTTTAAAGAATTTTTTTTTTTAATTGTTATTGGAAAGCCGGATATACAGAGAGGAGGAGAGACAGAAAGGAAGATCTTCCGTCCAATGTTTCACTCCCCAAGTGAGCCGCAACGGGCCCGTATGCGCCGATCTGATGCCGGGACCAGGAACCTCTTCCGGGTCTCCCACGCCGGTGCAGGGTCCCAAAGCTTTGGGCCATCCTCGACTGCCTTCCCAGGCCACAAGCAGGGAGCTGAATGGGAAGTGGAGCTGCTGGGATTAGAACCGGTGCCCATATGGGATCCTGGGGCTTTCAAGGCGAGGACTTTAGCCGCTAGGCCACGCCGCCGGGCCCAGTTACCCCATCTTCACAAAGTATTGCTGAGAGTACGCCAGACACAAGTATAAAAAAGGAGCCTATCTGCCTAGCAGGAGCCACTATACTGCCTGGCTCAAGTCAGGGGATCTTGAGCTCTCCAACACCTGAAGCGGTTAACTGAACTAACTGCCTCCCAACTGCCCTGATTTCCTGCCAGGGCGCCTTCCCCATGGAATTACAACAAGCCCAAACTGCTTTAGCATGAAGGGCAGGGTGCAGGAAGCTGCTGGAGCCCCAAGTTTCTGCAAAGTTAAAACATTTAACTAGTTTAGCAAGCCTGCCCACAGCTATGGGGTACTATCACACTGATGCACTCTGTCACAATAGCTAGCCATAAACAAGCACTAATCCATAAGCAAAGCGTCTTTTAAAATCAACAGACTCAGGCCCAGTGCAATAGCATAGCAGCTTGAATCTTTTTCTTGAAGGCACCGAGATCCCATATGGGCGCCAGTTCTAATCCTGCCGGCCCCACTTTCCATCCAGTTCACTGCTTGTGGCCTGGGAGAGCAGCCGAGGATGCAGAGGGCTGGATTGGAATGGAGCAGCAGGGATACAAACTGGCACCCATATGGCATGCTGGTGCTTGCAGAGGATCAGTCTGTGCCAGCCTCATTCACACCAACACTTAACCACTCTTGAATTGAAAAAAGCTGCTTCCAGCATGGCTCTGGAGCCGGGGTTAGGGCAGAATGTGTTGTGGTATGACAGATCACGTCACCGTATAGGAGGCCAGCATCCCAGCTGCTCAGCTTCCAATCCAGCACTGGGACAATGTGCATGGGGCCACCACATGGGAGGCCAACATGGAGTTCCTAGCTGCTGGTTTCCTCCTGGCCTAGACCTGGCCATTGAGGTCACTTGGGCAATGAACCAGTAGGTAAGATTTTGCTCTTTCAAATAAATACATCAATCAGAAATAAACCTTTACCTGACACTGAATAGCCTTGCTTTTATATTATCTGTGCCAGGGCCCGGCACAGTAGCCTATAGGCTAAAGTCCTCACCTTGCACACCCAGGATTCCATATGGGCACTGATTTGTATCCCAGCTATTCCACCTCCCATCCAGCTTCCTGCTTGTGGCCTGGGAAAGCAGTCGAGGATGGCCCAAAGCCTTGGGACCCTGCACCCGCGTGGGAGACAGATAAAAAAAGCTCTCCTAATGTTGATAAAGGGCAGCTGGAAGAATCACAGGAATCCTGTTCACCATTCTATTGGAAATTTGAGCTGATACATGAAAAAGTAAAATAACAACAACAAAAGTAAGTATCAGAGAAGAAATATCAAACCAGCATTAAATGCTATTCACAAAATCCAAAACATCCTTGAGATCTTTTTGTTTCATTGTTACAATTTATCAAAATTCCTGAAAACAAGTCTGAACAGAAACACACTAGTGGGCCTAGCAGCTAAAGTCCTCATCTTGCACAACCGGGATCCCATATGGGCGCCAGCTAGCATACTGGCAGCTCCACTTCCCATCCAGCTCCCTGACTGTGGCCTGGGAAAGCAGTAGAGGATGGCCCAAAGCCTTCCGATCCTGCACACGTGCAGAAGACCAAGAACAAACGCCTGACTCCAGGGTCCAGGCTCCTGGCTTCGGATCACCTCAGCTCCAGCTATTGCAGCCACTTGGGAAGTGAATCAGCAGATGGAAGATCTGTCTTTTTCTATTTTTTAAAAGATTTATTTATTTTATTACAAAGTCAGATATACAGAGAGGAGGAGAGACAGAGAGGAAGATCTTCCGTCCGATGATTCACTCCCCAAGTGAGCCGCAATGGCCGGTGCGCGCCGGTCCAAAGCCGGGAACCAGGAACCTCTTTCGGGTCTCCCACACGGGTGCAGGGTCCCAATGCATTGGGCCGTCCTCGACTGCTTTCCCAGGCCACAAGCAGAGAGCTGGATGGGAAGTGGAGCTGCCGGGACCAGAACCAGCGCCCATATGGGATCCCAGGGCGTTCAAGGCGAGGACTTTAGCCGCTAGGCCACGCTGCCGGGCCCGGAAGATCTGTCTTTCTTTCACTCTGTAGATCTGACTTTCCAATTAAAAAAAAAAAATTAGTGATAACTTCATAGTAAAAAATCATGTTCAGTCCCATATATAATTAAATACAAATGGTTCCAACCTCAGTGCACACCGTGATGCTGTCTGTCCCCTCATCCTGTCCGGGTTAATAACAGTCAATGCTGTAACAATGGGTTGAGATCGTACATTCATACCAGCAACCAGTATAGTTGCCAGTTTGAACCCAGTTTGCTCCAGCTGTAATCCAGCTCCTATCTAACACCCTGGGAAAGGCAGCGGAGGTTAGCTCAAGTGTTGGGACGCTTCCTGGCTCCAAACCTGGCTCAGATTTGGCCATTGAGGCAGCATATCAAAGATCGCTCTATCGCTCCCTCTAAGAGTTCAACAAAATAAATCTTTTTAAATAGCAAACTTGTACAGAGCAATACAACAGTAACAAAAATGAACTCGGTTACACACAAGCATGAAATTCATACAAACAGAAGACATGAGATAGTAACACAGGATTCCACAGGCACATAGACACAAATATATGGGCAAGTGTGACAGTGCTGCCCACGTACCAAATCAGAGTGCTGGACTGAGTCCCAGCTAATCTGCTTCAGTTGCAGTTTCCTGGGACCAGCAGGGTGATGGCTCCAGTGCTTGGGCCCCTGCCACCCACATGGGAGACTCAAATGGCCTTCCAGTCTTCTGGCAACAATGTGACCCACAACTGGCTACATTACCAGCCAAAATTAGGTCCAAGCTATTCATCACTAGACAGCCCAAGGCCTGAGAGGGAGCAGCTGTGCCAGAGAGCAGTTTGTTGAAACTTTAGCCCCAAATACGTGCTTCCCCAAACTGCAAGCGGGCATCTAGATGGAGGGATAGGTTATCAGATGCTCCGTTATTGAAGATTTGTTTACTTGAAATGCAGACAGACAGAAGACACAGAAAGAGATCTTGCTTTTGTTGATTCAACAAACAAGCTGACCATCCAGACCAAGTGAGCCACATAGCAGGTGGCCCCTGATGGCAGACCTCAAGCTCCAGAGCACGACAGCCCCACGTTAGCCACTGCGGCAGCTACCTGATCTGTGCACAGCAGAAACCTGAGGAGACCACCTTATCCTTACCAGCCGGTGGCTGCGAAGACACTCGAGGCCCGAGGGGCTGAGCGGGTACTATGGTCCTGCCACCTGCACAGAGAATGGGTTCTGTGGCTCCTGCATTCCCAGCAGTATTTGCTCAGCAAATGGAACCGCAAGAGCTCTCACTCTACTGGCCAGCCACTCAAACACACCATGCCAGCCTTCAAAACTGCTCACCTTTGCACTACTCGCCTTCCTCTGAGGGAAGAATGTGTGGAAAATTTAAGCTGGGGAACTGCTACTTACAGACAGATAATGTGGGCAAAGTCTCAGAAGAAATCACAGACTGTCACCCATGTCCCTGTCCACATTTGGGAAGGCTGAGATGAATACTCACTTGTGGGATGGTTTTCAACTTTCGGGGGATTTGACATCCTTGTCCGTGGCTACAGTTTTCCTTTGAAGGGTTTGCCTGACTCAACCCTCCCTGGTACCATCGGTTATGTCATTGAAAGAAAAGCAGCAAAAAAAAAAAAAGCAGCACCTCACGTGATGTTCCAGCACTAAGTCCCTGAGCCAGGATGTGCTCCCACCCTGCAATGGGGAATGTAGCAGAGGCCCTTCCTCAACAAAGCAAGAGTAAGGAAAGCTGAAGTGGGAAGCCTGGTAGGGGCTTTCCAGGAACAAAGGAAAAGGGAAACAAAGAACCCAACTTAACTTGCTTGGATGTATACACATGCAACTCTGTAGCAACCCTGCTAGCAACCCTGCGACAACTCTCCTGGGTATTAAAGCTTCCTTCCAAACAGAATCCCTTCATGTGGCCACATATGTAACCAATCAGAACTGGTACATGTGAACCGCATATGTGAGGGGAACTGAAGCTGATTCTGTAGAGGGTATATAAGATGATGCCCTGCTGGGTTCTGAGCTCAGTCTCTAGAGGGGAGCTGGTGACTCAGAACCACAGAACCAACCTGTCTGCTATCAAAATGTCAACATTTTAAACCATCCTTGTGGCAGGTGATGAGCCCACCAGTTAGGACACGCATCTACCACAATGGAGTACCTGGGTTCAAATTCCAGCCTTTGGCTTCCTGCTAGTGCAGAACCTGGGAGACAGCAGTTAATAATAGTTCCTGTCACCCATTTGGGAGACAAGGATGAAGTTTACAGCGTCCAGTTTTGGTTTGGTCCAGCCCTGGCTGCTGTGACAATTATGAATCAACTGCAGATGGCTTCTCTCTACTTGTCTGTTTTCTGCCATTTTGAAAATGACCAGATGGGACAGGCATATGAGGGAAGCGAGGGAAAGCCACCTCCTGTGAGGCTGGCCTCCAAATGGGTGCCAGCTGCTCCACCTTTGACCCAGCTTCCTGTTAATGCACCCAGGAAAGCAGAAGATGGTCCAAGTGTTTGTGTCCTTGTTGCCCATTTGGGACACCTGGCAAAAGCTCCCAACTTTGGCTTGGCTCAGCCCTGGCCATCGTAGCCATCTGGGGATGAAACATCAGATGAAAGCTGTCTGTCTCTCCAAATCTGAATTTCAAGTAAATAATAAGAAACAAACAAAATGTCGTTCCCCTGTCCTTTAAAGCTGACATCAGCCCAGCTCTGCTATACCAGCTCTTACAACGGCGTACTAACCACCCGCCCCAGGTCCCATGTCTTACCACCTCCCTGCTGACTGCAGCTACTCTGCTGAGACCTCACAGAAACCTTCCAACAGGAGCTACAGACCTGCTGTCCAACTGCTCCTGAACCTCTCCTAAGGTCTCGCTAGGCATGGCAGCAAAACACCTGGTGACAGAGGCCTGAGGTAGACAGCCAGGGACAGGAAGGCCCCAGGAGAGAACACATCAGGTCTGCAGTTCAGAGGGACACACTTTGAGCAAAGTAACTCACTACTCAACAGCAAGACAGAGAAGTGCAAACAAAACAGGATGTGGATTACAACTGAACCCATCTAACTTGATACCAACTTGTCAGCAGCAAGAACATCACCAGTGACTACATGATGAGTTTGCAAAATCCTGTACCAGCATGCTAAGAGCCCAGAGGATGCCAACACCCAGATTACCTCCACTCACGGACAACCCTCATTAGAGACCCTCACTCACAACAAACCTCACTTCTTTGCTTGCCCTTCCTTGTGGGTGCTCTTGACTTCACAGTCGAGACACAAAAATTCAGCAGATCTCTCTGTATAAATCTGTCTTCCCAACTAAAATAAATCTTGAGTAAATAAATAAGAGTGCCAGTTCGTATCCCAGCTGCTCCACTTCACTCCCAGCTCCCTGCTTGTGGCCTGGGAAAACAATCAAGAACAGTCCAAAGCCTTGGGACCCCGCACCAGCATGGGAGACCTGGAAGAAGCTCCTGGCTTCTGGCTTTGGATTGGCTTAGCTCCAGCTGTTGCGGCCACTTGGGGAGTGAACCAGCGGATGGTTCACTTTGAAGATTTATTTATTTTTATCTCAAAACACACACACACACACACACACACAAAAACAGGCAGAACCACAGACACATGCATTACGCCAAAAAATATTCTAAAAAAAAAAAAAAAAAAAAAAGATTTTCAAGTTGTTTCATGAAATTAACCCTCCTTTCAATTCCCCTTTCTCAATACCGTCTGAGGCATCAGCATTAATTCCCTGTATTTCACATGCCCAGTGTGTTTGGAATGCCAGCCCAGAGCCCTAAGACCTGGTTTGGTTCAGGGTATTCCCAGAACTCTTCTGACACGCAGTCAACAAATACCTGCTTGATGAATCAACTCGGCAGCTTTTTCTTCCATTGAACTTTTACTCATTTTCTTCCACTGAACATGTTTACTCATGTTGCTTTCAACATTTAAGAGTCAACAGACAATATTCTTTGAAATGTTAAAACTTTTAAGTCCTCATAACACGTGAATCACAAGCACAAACACCCATGTGCCTACCTGGGTTTGGCTGCAGACATCAAGCTTCTCCTGATGCAGACAGTGTGGTACCAACAGGTGATGAACAGACAATCAGCATCTTGCAATCCACTTGGGAGACCCCAAGTGCCTGTCTTTTCACCTTGGCTTGGCTAAGCCTTGTTTGCAGCTGCCATTTGGAAAGTGAACCAGCAGACCAAGGATACCTTCATGTCTCCCTCTCCTGTGTCACTTAGACTATTGAATAATAATTTTTAAAAAATCGTATTAAAAAAAAACCTACTGGAAACTCTTTTTTGGGGGGCGGGGCATCGGGACCCAAACCAGTGCCCATATGGGATCCCTGCACGGACCAAGCAAGGTGAGGCCTTTAGCTACTAGGCCACCGCGCCGGGCCCCAGAAACTCTTTTATGCATTGTGCCAATCAGTTATTTGTGGTAGATGTGGCAGGAAGGAAGGCAAATCTAAGGTTATGTTTTGTTATCTGTAGAACTTTTTGTTTCACAAGTTTACTGTTTATTTATTTTGAAAGAAAGAGAAACCAGGCAAAGAGAAAGATCCGACTGTTGGCTGACTCCCTAAATTGCTGGGCCAGGCAGAAGGTGGGAGCTATCGTCTTCCATGGGAGGTTCCAGGAGCCCAGGAACCTGGGTCAGCTTTGTCTCCGCCACCTCAGGTACATTAGCAGGGAGCTACACTGACAACAGAGTAGTGAGAACTTCTGGCACTCCAATAGGGATGTTGGGGTCTCCCTTGGCAACAAAATCCACCAAGCCACCAAGTAGGCATCTTTCAAATTTGATTAAAAAAAAAAACCCTACAAAACCCATCTTTTGGCTTAACAATTTTGCAACTTAAACCTAATATTATTCTTACTATTGCTTCTTATAAAAATAGGAAAAACCAACTCACTAAAAAAGCCAAAGCGCAAGAAGTGAGGAAGTCTAAGCTGCCAGTTCCAAAGCTGATGGGAGGGTGAATAAGAGGGAAAAGAATGGCTGCAAGGACCTGTTAAATATAACTACTGATAATGGCACCCTAAGTCTCAAGGCAAGACAGAGAAGGGCTGAGAGTGGAAGTTGATGAAGGAGACAGGTTATATTGTGGAGAGTGAGAGATCATGCCAGACACAAGTGTAGAGAGGAATCTGTAGTGCCCAAACTTTGCTACAGCAGCTCCCACTGCACTGCACTGTCTGGCTCAAGGCAAAGTTCTTAAGCTCTCAGACACTGAGAGAAGTTAACTGAACTAACTGCCTCCCAACTGCCCTAATTTCCCACCAGTGGGCCTGGCCTCTTGCATTCCAACGGGCACAACTGCCACATTCCAATATGCCCAACTGCCCACTGGCCCAACTGACTTCTCACAGCAATTCATGCGGGAGGAGGCAGGAAAGGCAAGGAATGTGGAGCCATGGAGCCCCAGGTACCCATGTAACTGAAACATGCAGTTATCCTGGCAAGCCTGCCCATGACTGCCCATCACCCAG
Source organism: Ochotona princeps (assembly GCF_030435755.1). Taxonomy (NCBI): domain Eukaryota; kingdom Metazoa; phylum Chordata; class Mammalia; order Lagomorpha; family Ochotonidae; genus Ochotona; species Ochotona princeps. The sequence continues at coordinate 5,091,031 of NC_080858.1, forward strand.
TTGTACTCCATCACAGTAAGAGCTAATTGGGAAGCTCAGAAAAATTCCCAAATCCTTTATTTATGTTCTTTGAGCAGCTAAGCAGCTTAACTCCAAAAAGTTTAAAAGCTCAGCAGCTATAATTACCTAATCAATTTATGATTAAACACTGTAAACTTGAGAGCAAGCTACCCTTAGTCGTTATCTGTACGCAGCGGGTGATGGCCAGACAACCTGCATCAAGGGAGCCATACCACGGTCACTCAACCAAGGCATAGCCACCAGCGCCCAGGAGGTCTCAAGTCTGAGCCAGAGGCACCTGCACGTGGGTCTGCTGGCCCATTTCCTCCCTCTAAGATGTGTACTTTCCTTTTCTGACAAATATCCTTGCTATTACACTTAGTGTCTTGTGTAAGTCACTTCTAACTCACTGTCTCAGACATAAAGCAAGCTGGTCCCTGACTTCCTACTCTGGACTCTAATTACCAAGTATTATATGGCAACACAGTACATAATTTGCATGAAACAAATTTCTTGAGAAGGGCCTGGCGGCGTGGCCTAATGGCTTAAGTCCTCGCCTTGAATGTGACAGGATCCCATATGGGCGCCGGTTCTAATCCCGGCAGCTCCACTTCCCATCCAGCTCCCTGCTTGTGGCCTGGGAAAGCAGTCCAGGACAGCCCAATGCATTGGGACACTGCACCTGTGTGGGAGACCTGGAAGAGGTTCCAGGTTCCCGGCATCGGATCGGCGCGCATCGGCCAGTTGCGGCTCACTTGGGGAGTGAATCATCGGACGGAAGATGTTCCTCTCTGTCTCTCCTCCTCTCTGTATATATGGCTGTAATAAAATGAATAAATCTTTTAAAAAAAAAAAAAGAAAATACTGTGCTAATACAAGTAAAATTTAAGGAGATATAGGTTCACAAAAACAAGGAGGGAGACAAACAGCAAGAGTTAGGGAGGGATGGAGGAACAAAATATCACCTAGCTAATAACCTTGTCATTTATCAATGAACCTATTAAAAAATAAAAATTAATTTTGCAAAAATACAGATAAAAAAAAAATCCCTCCACCAAACAGCCAGCAGATTAAAATAATTATATGCCACAATCAAGTTTAACTTATTCCAGGAAAGCAAGGGCTGACTTCCCATCAAAAAAAGTTAATATAGAATAAAGCACAACAACAAAATGCCCACAGGATCTTCGCAACTGATACAGAAAAGCATGGCAAAATTCCAATGATTTTTGGTGCCAAAAGCATAGAAGGTATTGCTTCTCAACCTTCTGGCTAAGATCAAGTGTAAAAGCAAAAAATATTATTTGGGAATTAACTTAGAATACAGCACAGAAAAAAAGCAGAGAAATACAGCAGAGAAAAACTTAAGAGTGGGGCCCAGCACAGTAGCTCAGCAGCTAAAGTCCTTGCCTTGCACACCAGGGATCCCATTTGGGTGGAGGTTCTAATCATGGTGGTCCCACTTACCATCCAGCTCCCTGCCTGTGGCCTGGAAAAGCAGCCGAGGACCACCCAGATCCTTGAGACCCTGAACCCACTTGGAGACCAAGAAGAGGCTCCTGGCTTCGGATTGGCTCAGCTTCAGCTGTTGCAGCCACTTGGGCAGTGTGTATCAGTAGATGGAAGATCTTCCTCTCTGTCTCCTCTCTTTGTATATCTGACTTTCCAAACATAAATGAATAAATAAATCTTAACCAAAAAAAGAAAAAAAAATCGAGTAGCCTATTTGCTTAAACTCGATTTCCAGTAAGTGTTCCAGGCAATTCACCTTCTGGCACTGTCACCATAGACCGAAGAAAGTCAACTGCCAGGAAACCAGTGTAAGGGCCCGGCAATGTGCTGCAGGGTTGAAACCTGCCGCATCCCATTCAGGAGCACTGGCTCCAATTCCAGGTGCTCCACTTCCCACCCAGCTCCCTACTAATGTGCCCAAAGAAGCAGCAGCACATGGCCCAAGTGTTTGGGCTCCTGCCACCCCTGATGGAGAGCTCCTGGCTTCAGCTTGTCCTCACTCTGGCTCTTGGGGCCATTTGAAAGCCAACAAATTGATGAAAGATCTTTTCCTGTGTATCCTTTCACTCTTTCAGTTAAACAAGTCTTTGAAACGAAACAAAACCAGAAACCATTCTGAGTCAGAATCCAAGCACACAATGAAAACGTGTGAACTTGTTTAAACAAGAATGGCCACCCACCCCGCTTTCCTTTCCCTCTTTCGGGTCTTGTTTTTGTTGTTTCAGTGTATTCATCCAGAAGGTAGAGCAACACAGAGAAAGGCCTTCCATCCACTAGTCTAATCCTAGCCAAGGCTGTGCCTGCAAGACGGGAGCCAAAAATGCCACTAGTGTGGCCTAGTTAGGTGGTTGAGCCATCAGCTGATGCCTCATTAGCAGGAAGCTGGACTGAAAGTGCAGCCATGACCAAAGCCCAGGCAATACAATATACAGTGCAGGAGTCCCAAGTACTGGTACAAGCCAATGTGCCATAATACCCACCTGAGTCTCTCTCTTTTTCTATATCCAACTCCATTCATGCTGGTTATACAAGCCCTGGCGAACTGCTTCTCAGAGAGGCGGCTACCTCAGGAAGGTACCTTCTCACTGTCCCTTAACAAGTATATGCAGCAGGAACAGGTTGCCAGAATGACTTTATTTTCAAAGACGAAATGGAGTAATCAAGCTAAGCCCCATGACATCACAGAAGGGCGTAACAATCACAAAGAACCACTCAGTTCCAAGAAAGACCGTGGGAGATATCAAACAGAATAGACTCCTGGGCTTACACATAAGGAAACAACTCCATTCTAGCTGACCTCAAAATAAAGTTGCTCTGGCTCTGTGCTGTGCAATGTGCTCCCCAGCTGCTATGAACACTGTACCTCCAAAGGACAGTGTGGAAGAGTACCATCTCAAGGAACCTGACATCCACCTGCCAGAAGAGCCCAGCATCCCAAACAGAATTCGTTCTTCTACTTCCTCTGATCTCCCATGACATGAGTAACATATATTACTGAATAACTAACAATTTTATAGGACTGATTTTTGTGTTTGGCAAATATGACACTGTGGAAAGACAAACGTGTGCAGTTTCGCTTCTTGGTGAAGAACACCTGCCAGGGATCCACCCTTGGCCCAGAACAACAAAGCCTTCCTTTGATCAACCCCTGCTTGAGGCAGACTATTCTGCAAAACCCAAGGTGAAACATCTTATGTCTGCTAAGGAAACTAGAAACAAAAACAACTTCCAGGGGCCGGCATTGTTAATCTACTACCTATAATGCCGGTATCGCACAGAGGCACTGGCTCAAGTCCTGGTGGTTGCACTTCCAATCCAGCTCCCTGCACCCACGTGAGAGACCTAAAAGAAGCTCCTGGTTTCTAGCCTAGCCAAAAAGCCATCACAGGGCCCAGCGGTGTGGCCTAGCGGCTAGGGTCATCGCCTTGAACGCCCTGGGATCCCATATGGGCGCCGGTTCTGATTCTGGCAGCTCCACTTCCATCCAGCTCCCTGCTTGTGGCCTGGGAAAGCAGCCGAGGACAGCCCAATGCTTTGGGACTCTGCGCCCATGTGGGAGACCAGGAAAAGGTTCCTGGTTCCCGGCTTCGGATCAGCACAGCACCGGCCGTTGCGGCTCAGTTGGGGAGTGAATCATCGGACGCAAGATCCTCCTGTCTGTGTCTCCTCCTCTCTGTATATCTGACTTTGTAATGAAAATAAATAAATCTTAAAAAAAAAAAAAAAAAGCCATCACAGCCATCTGGCAAGTGGAACCAGTAACTGGAGATCTCTTTTCTGTCTCTTCTAATCTCTTTGTAACTCTGCCTTTCAAATAAATCAATAAACCTTGAAAACAAAACAAACAACAACAAAAAACAAAGTATATAAATAACATCAACACAGCCAGCTACATGGAGGGATCTACTTAATTTGTGGTTGACAAAAGCAAAAGGATTTCTAGAGGCCGACACTGTGACGCTGTGGTAAAGCCAGGGCTGTGTGGTGCTGGTACCCGATATGGCCCCTGGTTTGAGTCCCTGCTGCTTCCCCTTCTGACCCAGCTTTCTGCTGACGCCTCTAGGAAAGCAGCAGAGTTATGCAGCCCCTAGGCCCCTGTAAGAGGCGGAAGAAGCAGCCTGTGGCTCCGAGCACCACAGCAGTCCAGCTTTGGCCATTGTGAACCAGCAGCAGCTAGCTCTGCCTCGATCCCTCCCCATCTAAATCTGGTTTCCAACTAAATAAATGTTAAAAGAAAGAAAAAAAGAACTCCAACACGAAAAGGACATCCAGGAAAAACCCATAGCTAACACACTTCATAGTCCAAGGGCATGATTTCCCTCTAGATATCAAGAACAGAACAAGACCGCCCACCTTTGCCACTCGCATTCTGCACTGTACTGGAGGAGACTCAAGCATAGCCGTCAGGCCAAGATGTGGACATCCAACAGGCAACGAAATAAAACTATCCATACATGATCTGATCTCATACACAGACTACCAGGAATCACATACACAAATACCCCAATGTGACAAAACCAATAAACTGCTGTGGCTCAGGCTGCATAGTACAAAATCAACATACAAAATCCACCTGGATTTCTATACAGAGTTTAATCCAAAAAATTAACAACTCCACTAACACCAAAAAGAATAAATCACTTAGGAATTAGTTTAACAAAAGTGAAATATCTGAACAGCACAAAATATTGCTGAAAGACATCAAAGACTCAAGTAAGTGATAACAATTGCAACCATGGATTAAAAGGCTTCATACCATTAAGAGGGCAATGTTAGGACTTGCTAGGTCATTGAGACACAAAGTAACTTCAAATCTGCTGGAAATGACATGGTGGATTTTACTGCCTAGAATCGCTGCGACACTAACTTACATGGTAAACAACACACATCAACGGGCTCTGACCCACCCAAGACTACCCTCCACCCAGGAGGGATAAAGTCTGCATTCAAGCCCCCTTCCCTGCCCAGGCGGGCTGCACCTCTCTTCACACTCCCAGCACCCCTGCCCCACTTGATGTCCAAATCTAAAGCTTATTTCTCTTGCCATGATGTCCTGTCTGCTGTAGCTTATCACCTTGTCACCATATTGGGACATGTAAAATCCTAAAACCTAACAGTCAACACTCCCAAAAATACAGATTTAATGCACCCTTACTCAAAACAAAACAAAAAAAACCACCCTAATATCTTTCCAGAAATGAAGACTGTGATCCCAAAGTTCAATGCAACAGACTGAGAAGTCACAACAACCTCTCCAAAGGAAAGTCAGAGGAGACACTTCCCAGCTCAATTCTTGTGCTACTTACACTACAGTACACACTGATGGGGAGGGGGGCAGTGTTGTGGCGCAACAGGTTAAGGCATAGACTGGGACACCCCCATTCCACATGGAAATATTGGTTCAATTCTTCGCTGCTACACTTCTGATCCAACTTCCAGCTACTGGACCCAGCAAGGCAACTGATGATGGCCCAATCACTTCGATTTCCGCCACCCAGACCTGGTTGTTGTGGCCACTTGGAAGTCAACCAGTGCAGGGGAGCTCTGTTACTGTACCTTTAAAATAAATCTTAAAAACATATACACTGACTAATGAAACAGAACTCAGACATAAGCTCACTTTTATGCTCAAAGAGAGAATGAGACCAGCTTTATGGGACAGCAGGTAAAGTTACTGCCTGCATTCCAGCTCCCTGATAAAGCATTACAGTGAGCAATGGAACATGGCCCAATTGCTAGGGTTCCTGTACCCATGTGGGAGACCAGGACAGAGAATAAGGCTTCAGCCCAGTTAACATCAACCAGTGGGGATATTCAAGAATGAACCAGCACATGGAAACTCACCCTTTGATTCTCTCTCTGACCTCGAAACCCCTCTGTAACTTCAAATCAACCTTTAAAGCATATAAGAGGATATTTTTAAATAGTAGGGGAAGGTCCAGGGCAATAGCCTAGTGGCTAAATCCTTGCCTTACACGAGCTGGGATCCCATATGGGCACTGCCTTGTGTCCTAGCTGCTCCTCTTCCTTTCCAGATCCCTGCTTGTGGCCTCAGAAAGCAGTAGAGGATAGCCCAAAGCCTTGGGACCCTGCACCCACATGCGAAATCGGGAAGAAGTTCCTGGCTCCTGGCTTCACCTCTTACTACTGTGGCCACTTAGGCAGTGAAGCAGCAGATACAAGATCTATCTCCTACTCCCTGTATATTTGCATTTCCAATAAAAAATAAGACAAATAAAAAAAAAGAAACACTGAATTTCTTAAAATATTTTATTTTTTTATTAGAAAGTTTACAGAGAATCTTCCATCTAATGGTTCACTCCCCAAGTGGCTGCAGCAGCCAGAGCTGAGCTGAGCTGAAGCCAGGAACCTCTTCCGGGTCTCCCACGCGGGTGCAGGGTCCCAAGCATTGGGCCGTCCTCAACTGCTTTCCCAGGCCACAAGCAGGGAGCTGGATGGGAAGTGGAGCAGCTGGGACATGAACTAATGCCCATATGGAGGGAAGGAGGGAAAGAGGGAAAAAGGAAGGAAGGGAGGGAGAGGAGAGAAAGAAAGAGAAAGAGAAGAAAATAAGAGAGAGAAAGAAAGAAAAGAAAAGAAAAGAAAAGGAAGCAAGCAACCAAGCCTGGCACCGTGGCCTAGTGGCTAAAGTCCTCACTTCGAATGTGCTGGGACCCCATATGGGCACCTGTTCTAATCCCGGCAGCTCTGCTTCCCACCCAGCTCTCTGCCTGTGGCCTGGAAAAGCAGTCAAGGACGGCCTAAAGCCTTGGAACCCTGCACCAGCATGGGAGATTCAGAAGAGGATCTGGGCTCCTGGCTTCAGATCGGTGCAGTACCAGCCGTTGCAATCACTTGGGGAGTGAATCATGGGACGGAAGATCTTTCTCTCTATCTCTCCTCCTCTCTGTCTGACTTTACAATAAAAATAAATAAATAAAAAAAAAAAAAAAAAAAGGAAGGAAGGAAGCAAGCAAGCAAGAAAGAAAAAGTAAGGGATAAGGGCGCTTTAGGGACTTCCTTGCTGAGCTGCTGCTTACACTCGTAAGTGTGAGAGCTGGGACTGGGGGGTGGGCCAGGCTGGAGACAGGACAAGATGAGCTAGGCTGCCTAAACCACTGGCATGCAGGAGAACCAGAATGGGTGTGGGCTACCTGGGCTAGGCCACAGCACCACTGGCAAGCAGGATTGGATGTGAGCCCTATCAGGATATGACACAATGGCCTCTGGCATGTGCCAAGATCAAGGGCTGGGAACTGGCCTCAAAGAGAAACTCTGGGCATTCTCGTACTGTGCTACAGCTCCTGCTGCTGAGCACGAGCACCAAGGCTGATGGTGGGCCCGGCTGATCAAGGTAGCAGAATACATACTGGCTGGATGGAAGGGCAGGGCAGGCTGAGCACTCATGAGTGTGCACAAGACTCAGATGGGATGCACGAGGATCTGGACTAAGGCACAGTACATACCAGAACATGCAAAAATCGGGGGTAAGAGACAAGATGGGGGTCACCCCAACTAGGCCAGAGGCACCTGCTGTTGTATGTGCAGATGTGGCCAGTGTTAGGCTGCATTGGGCAAGGCTACAACACCTATCAGTACAGATGGGTCTACAGGGGCAACTGACGAGGCAACTTGCATTCACCAGCATGTGCATTGGCTGATATAGTGACAGACCAAATCTGACCTTATACTGGCTGGCACACCCAAACGTCTTTGGTCACCCCAGGCAAGGTTTCTTGGGAAACTCTCCAACATTACTGCTGGATTAAACTTTGGAATGCTCAGAGTAGTCCAACCTCGGAGTGCATGTACCAGGACTGGGCCTCCTCAACTGCTGATGTCTGTGCAGTAGACAGCAAGCTCAGATGTACACAGGGGTCAACAGAGGACAGCAACTGCTTCATTAGAGGATGGAAAGCAGAATAGCTGCACAATTCTCCTAGCCAACCTTTACAGCATGTTCCTGGGTCTGTGGATGCACTAAGGTGGACTTGGTCAGCAAGTAGATCTCTTGAGACTTTCTCATCCCTGGTGCAACAAAGCCAACAACAGCTTAGAACTATCAAACCCACTCAAGTAACACCCTCGGAACAGTGATTTTCACATGGGGGTCTCTAAGACATCATCCAATGACCATCCCCATCTCTGGGTGCTGATGTAGTTAGACAGCAAGAAAACAGCTGGCTCCCTCCACTTCCTCCTATGTATAAACGTATGTGGAAAAAAAAACCGAACATTTGTTTCAGCCACCTTCCTCTATATGCCGACCTTCCCCACCCTAATCGGAGACCTACATAGGTATGCATGCTTCCCAACTACATAAACAATATGACAAATCAAAGACCTTCAAAGTAATTCATATAATTTGACAATAGTTCTGTAACAAATTTAATAAAGTTTTTAAGGGCCCAAGCACTTTTTCATATATCTACTAACCATTTGCATTTGTTCTTTAGAAAAATATCTGCTCATTTCCTTTGCCCATTCCTTGTTTGTTTTACTGTTGTTGCATTTCTAAAGTTGTTTGTAAATCCTGGATATTAAATCTCCTATCTGTTGTACAATAAGCAAAAATTTTCTCCTGTTGCTTGCTTCTTCGCTTTGTTGATAGTTTCCTTTGCTGTACAGCAGCTTAATTTGATGTAATTTCATTTGTTATTTTGGCTTTGACTAGCTGTGCTTTTGGTGATTTTTCTAAGTCTTTACCAATGGCTGTATCTTGTACAGCGCTTCCTGTAATAGTTTGATGGTGTCTAGGTGCAGATTTAGAACAACGTTGAGGTTTTACCCAACTCCAGTGAGACTGGCCTACATTCAGAAATATAACATCTGCCACTGTGAATGCAGGGAGAAAGGTACCCTAATTCATTGTTGGTAGGAGCACAACCACTATACAAGTCCATACGGAGAGGGTAGTGACAACTGAAGATGGATCTACGGTGTGACCCAGTTATCCCACTTCTGGGAATATATCCAAAGGAAGTGAAATCTGCATATGAAAAAGTGACCTGCAACCCTGTATTTATAGCAGCACATCCACAATAGCAAAAACAGGGAAACAACCCAGATGCCCACTGAAAAGAGGAATGGATAAAGAAACCATGGTACATCTACCCCAATAATAATCCTCAGCCAGTGGACAGAAAAAAATTCTACCATTTGCAACAAAATGGTTCCAACTAGAGACCATTATGCTAAGTGAAATAAGCCAATCCCAAAAGGACAAATATGTTCTCTGATATAAGGCAACATTCATGCAAAATACAAAATGGAACAGATACACATGCACACACATAGATTCTCACAGATGAACTATAAAATGGAGAGTAGAGAGAAGATATACTGCAGTAGTGTCTTTACTCCCGAATAAAAGATGAATCTCAAATAAACCTTTACAATGACACTAGATGGTCCACCATTGCCAATCCCTAGAATATCATGATATACTTAAATAGCAGAATGTTGGATTGGTGACTATTACTGAAAACTAAACTGTTGCAATAACATGGGGAAGATGGCGTGGGGGGGTAACTGGGAGGGAAGAAGGGCAGGGACACCAGGGAAATCCCTACTCTTACAGGCACACAAAAATTTTTCAAAAAAAAAAAAAAAAAAATCACCTTTCAATAAATCAACTTTAAAAAACAAACAGGGCTAAATTCCTCCCCTTGCACACTCGGAATCCTGTATGCATGTAGGTTTGTGTTATGGCTGCACTTCCCTTCCAGCTCCCTGCTTGTGGCCTAGGAAAGCAGTTGAGGACGGTCCAAAGCCTTGAGACTCTACATCCTCATGGGAGACCCAGAAGAGGCTCCAGGCTCCTGGCTTTGCATAGGTTCAGCTCCAGCAGTTACAGTCACTTGGGGAGTGAATCAGCAGATGGAAGATCTTTCCATCTCCTTCACTCTGTATATCTGACTTTCCAACAAAAATAATAAATAAATCTTGTAAACCTTCATATGTCATTGTAGAAAATAGTATACCTGCTCTGCGTAAATCAGGTAATTCATCAAGCGTGCCAAGGGCTCCCATGGCATGGAATTTCAGTCCAGAGTTTTTACCAATGAGAACACAAAGTACAAATCCCTGAACACTCGGCAGTGAGTCCTCAGCAGCCCAAACAGAAGTTGGCTAGACTTTATACACAAGACGTAAGGATGTATATTCCTTGAAAGCATCATGCTAGGGCAAAGACAACCACTCATCATTCATTCTATGATTTCAGGCCGACTGACACGGAAACTACACAGTGGGTGCCGAGGCATGAGTGCGGTGGCAGAGGGTAGGTTATCACCAGCTGTAAATCCACCTATGGGGGCAGGAAAATGTTCTTCTGGTGGCAGCGGTAATGAATGGCTGTGAAGCTCTAAAAGCCCATCAGACTGTTCACTGGGTAAAAACTGGGTGGATTCATGTAAGAATTGTCTTGTGGTTGTTTTTTTTTTTTAAAGCCCAGCACAGAGAAGCTCCAGGCAGCCTGTAGTGGGATAAGATACATATCTGGAGAACCACCCAAGGGCGGGAGGACCAGCCCAGGGAACCAGTGCCCGAGGTCACTGATAGTACTGTGCTGCTGGTTCCACTGACACCAGAAAGTCAGGCTAGCAGAACTTCAAAACTATGTTATCTTATCAACTCCCCCTCTAGGGGTTTCTACACTGTCTTAATTGGACAATACAATTTCTTTAAGCACACACTGCAATTTTAACCAGAGTTTATTTATAAATGAAGCCTGGTAACCTGATACACCTCAGGAGATGTCATCGCTCTGGAAGGTCTTAACAAAGAGCAGAAACACAGCACAGTTCTCATCTCACAGATGCATTTACCTGCTGGCTCAGCCTCCTGCCTTGGCTGTCCATTTGCAAGGGCTTAGGGCACGGCAAACGCAACAATGAACTTGGATTTTCTCAAGGATGCGGAGATCTCTTTCTTCTTTCAAGGATTCTTTCACTACAAACTTCTACCTTGGATTTCTAAAGCCAGGCCTAGCAGGCTGAGCTTGCTTTTATCTCAGCTTGAACACAGTGAGGAGTGGATGGGAGGCTAGCCCAGGGAGTCAAAACAAAGATCCTTGCAATTCATCTTCACAGAAACAAGATTAGATCAATTCCCTAAGGGGAGATACTACTATGTCCAAGATACTGATAACCCAAAGGAGGGACTCCAGTAAGGTTGCTTGCAGAAGTCAGCAGAGCTGCAGGGCATCACAGGATACATTGCAGCCATTTTGTTTGCAACTGGGTGCCATGGGTGCTGGCAAAAGCAGATGTGGCCAAGGAATGACTGCTACTTCTAACAAAACGATCATACATCACTCACCTACCCATCCAAAAACCCTACAGGGACTACAGTGATGGGTTTAATCAATGCAAAACGTATCAATGTGGCTTACATGAGCACAGCAAGTTTTCTGCAAGACACTGTGAACATCTCAGGCCATAGGATACACAACCCATGGTGAGGACAGCTAAGAGTTACGGGGCAACTGGTATGTATCAGGATCTGTGCTTAAGCGTGTTCTATGTACGCAGCCCATGCCTTTGGTCTCCAGGTAGACGCTACTGTTAGTCCTTCCAATCGCCCCAAGCCTTTGGTCTCAATAATCCCATGAGGTGAATGCTACTGTTGTCCTCCTTCCAATCGCCCAGTGCCTTTGGTCTCAATTCCATGAGGTAGACATTTACCGTTGTCCTTCCAATCGCCCCATGCCTTTGGTCTCAATAATCCCATGAGGTAGATGTTACCACTGTTCTCCTTCCAATCACCCCCCGAATGGTACAGCAGGTGGAAGAGTCCAGCTCGGGATGAGTTGGCCTTCTTTCCTAGCATCCTCCCCCTCAGGATCATGGTTGCAAGACAGAGATCCGGTGAGCATCACTGAGCCTGTGCTGGTAACAGGTAACAACTCTCTACCTGAGTAACATCAACCACAGCTGTTGCACCATCAACACCAATGCCTGTCGGTATCGCACCAAAGGGACCACTCCTTCTCCAGCCAGCACCACCCGCGTTAATGTTCAACCAGGGTTGATTCACACAGAGTTAATCATTTTTTTCCACCATAGATAAATTACTCCACAGGAGAGTGAATGGGTTACACGACTGAATCAGAGCAGGCGTCTCAGTGGCCAGTGACCCACTTACCTTGAAGTATACCTTTGCTCTATAACTAGTGAATGTGTTTCCATTTCCTTCCAGTGCCTGCACTTCCTGGATCCTAGGGAGAGCACAACAATTACTACAATTACAATATCAATGGCAGTCCCCCCCCTCCCCCGCTGGCTAATGTGTTCACCTGCTCTGACCGAGCAACTTCAGGACGAAAACAGTCAAAGTGAACACTGATTCAGCATACTGAAAACACAAACGGGAACTAGGTCTGGACTCAAAGTGCCATTAGCTCAGGATACAGGCCACAGATTCCTCCAGGTCCACTTCTGTCCTAGCAGTCTGCCATAGAAACAGCACACCTTAGCGATTTTCTTCATTACATTAATAAGACTGGAGCGTGAGGGGTGGGAGGAACCTCGCGGAATGCAACTCCCAACACGAACCAGAGCTACCAAGTTCTGCCACATATCACCGGCTTTCACCCATATTCTGCAGGCAATCACTCAGGACCCCCTCCGAGTTCTCATTGCAATGACTCCCCTCTCCCCCAACTCCTGCTGGCGCATGCTTGGCCGGCCTGGGAGCGTGCATCCCAGATAGCTGACCCCGTTGTCCTGAGGAGCGCCCTGAGAACCGGACTTCTCTGCACAAGCGCGCCCGCAGGCCGTCCGCACGCAAGAGTCAAGCGCCTGCTTCCTGGATAAGGCTTACACGGAGCCAGGAGGAAAAAGAAAAGCAAAACAAAAAAGACGGGTGGATGTTGTTGTTGATTTCTCTTCCTCCGTAGCACAAGAGCGCCTACAGACGCAAGCGGTCCCTCCCGGCACCGCACCGCGAGTGCCCGCCCGGGCCCCTGCGCCCTGGGCGCTGCAGCGCGCAGGCAAGCAGCCCGCGAGGCGCCGCCCTCCGCCCCGTGTCCCGCACCGAGGGCTCGGGCCCCGCCGGCCCGACGAGGCAGTGAACGGGGGGCGGCCGAGGGCGCAGAAGGCTCGGGCCTGGGGCTGCCCACCGCCGCCGCTCGCTCCGCGCCGCAGAACAAAAGCCCGGAGCCGCCAGCGCGCCCAGCCCCGGCCCGCGGCCGCCTCGGGCCCCCAGCGCCCCGCGCTGCGTCCTAGGAAGACGCGCGCCGCTCCGCGCGGTACCCGGCCTCCTACTTACCGCGAACGCGGAGGACGGCCGGGCCCGGGGCAGGTTGGGGGAACGCGGCCGCCTCCCGGTCCCGGGGTTTAAGTCAAGTGAGGTCCGCCTCCGAGGGCGGGCCGGGCAGCCAGGCCCCGCTCCCCGCCCCGCTGGCCCCGCCCCGGGCGCGCCACCGCGCCGCGGCCTCGCTCCCGGTCCTAGTGCCGCCCGGGTGTGCTCCGGCTCTTTCACAAGGCTTGAGCGAATGAGGCCGAGCCGTTTGCATGGTCCTGCCCTCTTTCTTGATTTGCATTAAACTATGGCAGCCTAGATAAGAAGCAGCTGGGGGCTTGGGATGCGCGGCTGGAGTCTTACTTTACTCCTAGTCCCAGCTTCCTACTTCTGTGGCATAGTCAGGTTTGCACTTCTCCACATTCTCCTGCTTCACTCATCATCCGAGTCAAATCAGCACCAGCAAGTCACAGGTCCTAAGGGAATGTGGAGGTGTCCGTGAGTAAACGCGGCAGATCCTTAATCCCATGGACAAATCACATAATCCGAGCAATCAAGTGACACGCTGAATTCACAGCTCAGGTAAATAGTAGTGAGAAAAGCAAACAAGCGTGGTTTGTTTTTAAAGAGTTTAGCTGCCATTGAAACATGACAGCTAGCTAGCTTGCACTGCAACTTGCGGATGTGGTGGCCATAAAGTCCAGGAACCTGAAAACCCCTACAGAAAAGCAGGATAATAATTGCAGAAGGGTCGGCTTGGCGGAAACTTGAACAGGAGCAAGGAGGAAGTGGAGGAGTGAAGTGACTCACACACAAAAAAACAAAGTAGGCAACTTCCACAAGATGGTAACCACATAGTATTCAGCAAATGAGGAATGGGGGAGGGACCAGTTCATTAGGGAAATCAACTGCTTGTTGTGACTGCCTGCATGCAGTGTGCCTTCCTGTCTGGCTCCGTATCTTGCTCTTGTGCAGCCAGCCGTTCCTTGGGTTTGGGCAGGTGGGAGTATTTCCCAGAGTTTGGGGGATGTTTCCCACAAGTAGGTAAAAAGTAACGGTTGTGATAACCTCAAGGGTTGGCTACTGGGTTAAGGAGTTGAAAGCCCGGCAGTAGGCCAAGCAGAGGGTGGTGAGCTGCCTTAGGTGAGGCAGTGCAGCCCCAGGTAGGAAGCCCGACTTTACAAACCACTGGGTTTTTAGCCTCAGACTGGGTTTGGAAAGGGGTGGTGCCAGGGACAGAGGCCTGGCTGCTGACACGCCCTTGTTTTTTCTCAAACTCTGGTTCTGGTCTTATCAGTGTTTGCAGACATCAGTGCCCCACACTGCAATTTTAACTCTATTTGCAGCTGTGAGCTTTCTGTTCTTCACTCAGCATGTTTATATTTGTTGTGTGAGATTATGCTGTTCATGGCGACTTGAAAGCCAGTTATGACAGTAAAAAAATGGAGTCGCCTTTGTGGCTTTCTATATGCTCTAGGTACACAACGCTGGCCTGCAGCAGGTAACGGTTATTCAGGCATTTGTGGAGTCAAGTAACAGATGGAATCAATGTCTCTGTGTGTGTCTTTTCTCTATTTCTGCCTTTCAGATGCGTTTTTTTTTTTAATTTAAAAACAAAAGGGAAAAAAAAAAACAAAAGGGGCTGAAAGGCAACACCTGCAAAATTGCTGACTCAGTTGGCTTGTGATGGGGCTGGAAATTTGCATTTCTAATGAGTTGCAGTTCTACTACTGAGACAGAACCTGGAGGTACTGCCTGCTGATCCAACAGCTACGCGCCAAGAGCCCGACCGTGCTTCTGAGGAGATGATTTTTTCCAGGTATTATAATACAGATAGGATATGTTATGGCAGATGAATGTTCTTGTAGAAGATGAAATAGGTCAATGGTTTTTATTTCTCTTTTGAACTAATCTTTCTTTGAGAGACAACAGAGAGCTCCCGACTGCTGGTTCACTCCCTGAATGCCTGGGTGGGGCTGGGCTTGTACTGGAGCCAGGGTCTGCACTGGTAAGCAACGCAGCAGGAGCTGGAACGCAGATCCAACCCACGAGTTCAGATGGGAGTCCCAGGTGCTATTACTATCCTTTGAACTACTACATCCAGCACCAATCCCTGACTGGAAATTTTCACAGCATAAGGAGTTATATGAACTAAAAAGTAGCCAGGGTCATCTCCCTGTTGGAATGAGAAAGGTCGGGGAGGGTGCCTTTGGAAGTATATACAATGGCTGTTTCTCCCAGAAGCTACCCTTAGGAAGCAAAATACCAATCACACTCCTCCGACTTTCTACTGTTATCACAAGAATAGCAAGGAAGGGGTGAAGTCTCTTTAAGAGGGTGTTGAACGCTTGCTTCTCTCCAAAAGCTGCGTCCAGTGCGCTCCCAGACCTCTGAGTTTCTGGTTTTATGATGAGAATAACATAGGCAGTGATGTCACCTTGCTGAGTTTTTAGGTTAGAAAATAGAAGTTTCAAAACACATCCATCTGATGGATTTTTAATTAACTTTGTCCCCATCCTTGGATTGTTAACTGCTGGGATTTTGTTTTTTGTTTATTTGTTTTTTTCCTACCCACACACACCCCAGCACCCCCCCCCCAAACAAAACAACAAATGAAACGGCTTAAAAGATTCTGCTGTGGGGCCTGGCATGGTGGCCTAGTAGCTAAAGTCCTTGCCTTGAACGTGCCAAGATCCCATATGGACGCCATTCTAATCCCAGTGGCCTCATTTCCCATCCAGCTCCTTGCTTGTGGCCTAAAAAAACAGTCAAGGACGGCCCAAAGCCTTGGGACCCTGCACCCACGTGGGAGATGTGGAAGAGACTCCTGGTTCCTGGCTTTGGATCAACTCAGCTCCGGTCATTGTGATCACATGTGGAGTGAATCATTGCATGGAAGATCTTCCTTTCTGTCTATCTGTTTTTGCAATAACAATGAAAATAAATAAATCTTAAAAAAAGAAAAACGATTCGTTGCAAGGCCTAGCATAGTAACCTAGTGGCTAAAGTCCTCTTGTCCCTACGGCCCTGCTTCCCATCCAGCTCCCTGCTGTGGCCTTGGAAAGCAGTCAAGGATGGCACAAAGTTTTGGGACCCTGTACCCCTGTGGGACACCCAGAAGAAGCTTCTGGCTTCACATCAGCTCAGCTCTGGCTTGTAGCAGCAACTTGGGGAATGAGTCAGCTGACAGAAGATCTTTTCCTCTGTCTCTCTTTCTCTCTGTAAATCTGCCTTTCCAATAAAAATGAAAAGAAAGAAAGAAAGGGAGGGAGGGCGGGAGAGAGAGAGAAAGGAAGAAAGAGAGGAAGGAAGGAAGGAAGGAAGGAAAGAAAGGAAGAAAGGAAGAAAGAGAAAGAAAGAAAGAAAGAAAGAAAGAAAGAAAGAAAGAAAGAAAGAAAGAAAGAAAGAAAGAAAGAAAGAAAGAAAGAAAGAAAGAAAGAAAGAAAGAAAGAAAGGAAGAAAAAGAAAAAAGAGAAGAAAAGAAAGATAGGTAGGTCTCAGTTGCAGCCAGATGGGGGCCTTCCTCTGTTGGAGCCCTGCCTCCTGGCTGATGTGGCAGGAGGTTTCTGACTTAAAAGAATTCTTGCTTTACTCAGGGTGATGGCCTAATGGAAATTCTTTCCTATGAAACCAGAACCAAGGTCACTGCCTTCCTATCTTCCATTTCCATAACAATAGGAGGAAGTAAACAGGGAACCCTAGACTTCAGATATGCAAGACCTGGGGGATCCTTGGGCACTCAAGTTTGGATCTCACCAGCTCACATCCTGAGGGGGAAATTGCAGTCTGTTGACTTTCTTCCTCCATTGAATGGGCATAGGCCTGTAGGAGATAGTTACAGAACCCAGTGCACACACTTCACACGGAAAAGCCCGGGGAATGGAGGGAGATGCATTTGGCTTGGGAAAGTGTTTTCCAGTACCTACCTCCTAACCACACAGGGCAAATGAAAATAAATTCAAGTCCAAGAGAGATGAGTTACCACCACAAGTCTGTTACAAATCCCACAACTATACAGGTTAAAGGAGGCTACAGGCAAAACAATGTTTAATGCCCACTTCTGAGAAAATACTGATACCAGAGACCTGGAATACCACAGGCAGAAGGGGCCACAAGATCACAGAAAGAGGTGAACAGTTTCACAATGATAGGCTAATAGGTAGCTAGGGTCTTTGTTCCCAGTGAAGTTACTTTATGAAATATAAAATTTTACTTCTCTCCATTTTTTTTAATCCTCCCAATGGCACATTCTTCCTGGCTTTGTCCCTTAGTCTCTGAGAGAGAGCCAAGGGCGAAAATCAGAATATCAATTCCCATCACTTTGAGTTGTTGTCTTGACAAAAGGAGACATACCAAAGCCAACCCCGCCCCACCTGTGAGTTACCATCAAAGAGCTGGTGAAGAGATTTCAGCTTATCTTAAGAACGAGAGAAGGGGGCTGCCAAGGTGAGTGCTTTCTCCCTCCACCCTTTGACTCAGTTGTCCCCCTTTACTGAGATGGTGCAGAAAACACACCACTGTCAGGATTTTCTTCCCTTTCTCAGGTCTTTCTTCCCTTGAACTTGTCTCCAGGACAGGAGACCTCTTTCACTCTAATCTGAAATTGTCCACATGAAAATTCCTCTTTTGTGTGAGAGAAGAAATGAGGTTACTGCCATCTTTCAATTCCCTGCAACAATGTACACGATGTAATCTGTTAGGGACTGAGGCAGAGCAGCACTTCTTGGGGAGTCACAGGTGGGAGGATTCTCAGCCATAAGGCAGGAGAAAGGATCCGAGGGACAGTAGAGGCCCAAGTCAACCAGAAACACTGCAAGCTTCCGATGAGCTCCGAATCGAGCAGAGACACTGCAGGCTTCTGATGAGCTCCAGGTCAGGGTTTGTTGGGATGTCTGTGAAGGCACGTAGAGGACATGATCGTGGCTTTGTGAGGAATCAGATGAGATAGTGGACAGTTAGGGTACAAGTAGAGTAAGCAACCTTTCAAAATGCCTGCACCCCTTGTCATAGTGCTGAACCCCGTCCTGGCTCCACTTTCCATTCTAGCTCCCTGCTAATGCACATCCTTGGGGGCAGCAGAGGATGGCTCAAGTACTTTGGTCCCTGTAACCAATGCGGGAGAGAATCAGCCAGATTTTTGCTTCCCGGCTATGGCCTGACTTCAGCCCTAGCTGTTACTGGCATTTGGGGAGTGAATCAGTGGATGAGAGTGGTCTGCCTCTCCGCCTTGAAAATAAATACATAAAAATCATTATACAAAAAAATTAAAGACAAGCTTTAAAGATTTTCACTTAAAAGGCAGAGTGATGGAAACAGGGAAAGACAGAGAAACAGAACTTCTATCTGCTAGTTTACTCCCCAAATGGCTGTTATCAACTGGCCTACACCAGGCAAAAGCCAAGAGCCTCTGTGGTTGGCAGGAGTCTCAACATTTGAGCCTTCTGCTGCTGCTTTCCCAAGGGCATTTGAGGGAGCTGGGTTGGGATGCTGTACCTGGGAACAGTTGCTACTCGAACTGGTATTCTGATATGGGATGCTGACAACATTGCAGGAGGTAGCTTATCCCACTATACCACAACGTTAACTCCAAAACTTAAAAAAAACAAACAAGCAAAAGAAACTTGTAGGAGTCAATACTTGCTCTGAACACACAATGTATGAAGATGTATGTTACTTGAACAGGCAGAACCCTCCCTGCTTGCTACATTCCTCCCCTAACTTGCTAGAAAATACCCCAGCAAATGGTTTCTCGGGGAGATAGTTACTCCTTGGGAACAACCACCTCTCCTTCTGTCTGTCTCCTTGCCCAAGGACTGATTTGTCCGGAAATGTCTCTCTCTTTATCTGTCTACCTAGACTGCAGAAATGGCAGTAAGCTAATGTCACATAGAATGTGACAGGAGTTCTTTCCTTTGCTTTTGTGCCATAAACTTCTCTGCCTGTTGGCAGAGTACATGGATCCCTGCATATAATCATAGTTTTGAATATATAAAACATGCACAATTGTAACTGAGATTAATTAAAAACACAAGATATCAAATTACGATATGTGATATGCTTAAGAATAGCTGACTTTCAAATGGTCAATAAAAATAACATTTCTAATTCTTTGCATTAACTCATATAATGTGAAAGTGTTTGTGATTGTCCTGGAATACTGTAAAAGTTACTGTGGATTTCCCAACAATATCCATAATGGAAAGGAAATAATACATACTGGTAAAGTTTTCCTTTTTTTTTTTTTTTAAGATTTGTTTTTATTGGAAAAGTAGATCAGATTTACAGAGAGAGGCAGAGAAGAAAGATCTCGGACCACTGGTTTACTTCTCAAATACCTACAATGGCTAGAACTGAGCTAATGCAAAGCCAGGAGCTCCTTCTGGGTCTCCCATGTGTGTGCAGCTACTGCTTTCTCAGGCCATAAATATGGAGCTGGATGGGAGGTGGAACAGCTGGGACACCTACTAGCACGCATATGGGATCCCTGCACTTGCAAGCTAAGGATTTAACCATTGAGTCATTGTGCCAAGGCCACTGGTAAGCTTTCATGAAAATAAAAAGGTAGCTATCTTACCATCCAAATCTGTGGCATTGCTGAATTCCATCCATGAACACAATAGGTAGAATTAAGGACCCTGAGCCTTCCTTTTCCAGTGTTACTTCATGGTTGTAGCATTTACATACACAGCAGATATAACTAAATTTACTAATAATCTGACCTTGAAGCAGGGACCTTATCTTGGGCTGTCTAGGAGCAGCCCGTGTAACTATAGGAGCCTTGAAGACATCAGCAAGGGAGGGTAGGAGGTCAGAGAGACCTGGGGGAAGGAGATATTGAGAGCCTGAAAGCTCCAGGTGGCTTTGACCCACGTTTGTTGGCTTGGATGCAGATAGAACACAGGGAAAGTTTGAGAAGGCAATGCAGCCTGCAGAAGCCTAGATGAGCTTGGATGTGAACTCTTGCCTTGTGAAACCCTCAGCAGAGACCTGGCAGAGCCATGTGCCAAGCATGGTTTGCACACACACTTGAGATGCTAAGTAGGATTAGTTTCAGTAGTTAGTATGGGGATTTGTTTGGACAGCAACAGAGAACGAATCTCATGAATGTCAGTTTGTAACCTTGCTCAAAAGAAATCTTCAAAAAAGAAAACACAGGGCCCAGCATGGTAGCCCAGTGGCTAAAGTCCCTACCTTGCACATGCCAGGATCCCATATGGACACCAGTTCTAATCCCGGAGACCATGATTCCCATCCAACTCCCAGCTTGTGGCCTGGGAAAGCAGTAGGAGACAGCCCCAAAGCCTTGGGAACCAGCACCCCTGTGGGAGACCTGGAAGAATCTTCTGGTTGCTAGCTTCAGATCAGGTCAGCTCCAGCCATTGCAGCCATTGGGGAGTGAATCATCAGACAGAAGACCTTCCTCTCTGCCTCTCCTCCTATTTATCTGCCTTTCCAATAAAAACAAATAAATCTTAAAAAAAAAAAAGGACCTGGTGTGCTAAATTCCTCACCTTGCATGTACCAGAATCCCATGTGTGTACCAGTTTGTATCCCGGCTGCTCCACTTCCCTTCTAGCTCCCTGTTTGTAGCCTGCACCTGTGTGGCAGACCCAGAAGAAGCTCCTGGCTCCTGGCATTAAATCAGTTCAGGTCTAGCTATAGCGGCCACTTGGGGAGTCAATCAGTAGATGGAAAATCTTTTTGTTTGTCTCTCCTTCTCTCTGGAAATCTGACCTTGCAAGATAAAATAAATAAATTGTCCCGTCCAGCAGGACAGTCAACTGGGTCATAGCCACCTAGGAGAGAATGACTGGACAAGAGACACAAAGAATGGACAGCAAGACAGTAGGTCTGATCAAGCTGTCAGTTTACTGATTTCAACTGAGGGTTTTTATATTATTCAGTAACTAAGGCTCAGGGAGGGAAGGAGAAACTGGGATGCAGGCCATGGTCTCAAGACCGATTGTTCTTGAGCAGCCACCATATCAACAATAGTAACCAACATATCGACAATAGCATAGGTAATCAGTAATAAGATGTCGGTAAGTACAGCATCAATCACATTCTGAAAGAGTTGCTAGAAACAATTGAAGCTAAGCATGTGATTAGTTTCATAACCTCTTTCCCAAGCATCTAGCCAACCGGGGGTTTTCCACTGTCCCATAGGTCTATATTCAAAATGGCTTCAGTGTGGCTATAGTATGTGGCTCCTGACAATAAATCCTGAAAGAAAGAGAGAGAGGAGAAAGAAAGAAAGAAAGAAAGAAAGAAAGAAAGAAAGAAAGAAAGAAAGAAAGAAAGAAAGAAAGAAAGGAAGGAAGGAAGAAAGAAAAGAAAGAAAGGAAGAAAGAAAAGAAAGACGAGACACCTCAAGATCTGTGAAGACTTCGACACAGCCTGGAGCAGCCAGACACTTAATTGCCAAGAAAAATAATATTTTTCAACAATCTAAAATTCATTTTATTCTCCTTGCTTGACAGGAAGAGAGACAGATATCTTTCTTTCCTTTTTTTATTATTAGCATTTTATAATACGGTTCCACACATCTTGGGATTTCCCTTATCCCCACTACAAGTCCCCTCCCAACTCCCACTGAGTTCCGCTATATTATTACTATAGTATAATTCTTCATAAACAGTCATATGCCCATCATTGTGGGCATAGACAATGCAAAGAGTCCTGCATCCTATTGTCAGGATATAGTTAGCAGTTTCATTGGTAGTCCATCTTTGATCTGGAAGTAGAGATGCCCACTGCATTATATCCTCACATCTGTAGAGTGCTGTGGGCCGACATCTCCTAGACCCTAGCATGGGAAAATTCCACCATCTTGCCTACATGCTGGTCACAAGGATGCTTGAGTGATTCCCAGAATTGTTTGCTTAGTTATCTGTGCAAACTTTCAGGAATTGAGAATGTATATCTTGGGCCATCCCCCCAACTGCAACTTCCAGGTAGTGTGTCTGGAAGAGGTTGAATAATGCCATATGGAGAAATAGATAAGCCCCCAGGAGTAAGGGTGGACACGTACAGAGCACCAGAAAATAGTATAAAAACAGCAGCATTTTCTCAATAAAGCAGCATTCTCCTTACACGAATGACCCACTGTCTGTTGTCCTTTTTTCAACCCTCGTCCTTCTGCTCGGCTCAGGGAACACGGTGGCATGGGCATCACCCCAGTAGAGTTTATAGAGTTCAACACTGTTCAGCTCAGGTAATGTTGCAGGGAATTCACATGAAACACAACCGCAACTTTGTTTCTTGTCTCACAGGAAGAAAGTTTCCTGCGAACAAACTCTAGTTTTAAAGCAAGATTTATTTAAGGAGAAGAGGGAAGGTGGTTTCTGCCCTAGTGGCAGGAGAGGCTCCAAGGCAGGAAAGACCCCAGATTACTTGCCATAGTGGCAGCAAGGGATCCAAGAAAAGAAAGAGAAAAAACCCAAAGTAATGATGGAGGAGGTGTCTTTATTCAACAACTCAAAGACAAAACAAAGAAAAAATTTTGTTCACGATAGCACCTGGCTCTGAAACAAAAGAACCTCAGAAGGCTGGAACTGGTTAACTTCTTCCTCTCAGTCTAATGATAAGCTTACCCAGAGATAAGATTAGGTGGGTCACTTCTCCTTGCTTTTGTTACAAATCTGAAATGGTGAATAATTGATATGTTAATTTTGCCCCTCTGTCCTTCTACAAGGGAAGAAGTTCCCCTTGAAAGAAATATGTTCTTGGAAAGTTAAAAAAACGAGGGAGAAATATGATTTTATTTTTATAAAACGTAACCTTACCATGTGGTAGGGTAGGCAGCTAGTTCAGGGTCACAGGCTTGGAAGCCATTCCCACCCCACCG
Organism: Ochotona princeps; assembly: GCF_030435755.1. Taxonomy (NCBI): domain Eukaryota; kingdom Metazoa; phylum Chordata; class Mammalia; order Lagomorpha; family Ochotonidae; genus Ochotona; species Ochotona princeps. The sequence continues at coordinate 5,114,135 of NC_080858.1, forward strand.
TCTATGTGTTCCCTCCTGCCCACCTGTGATACTCACCTATCATCACCTGGAATCTCACAGGGGGCAGTATTGTATTGCTGTATAACCACTTGCCTTACTAGTCCCTTAAAGGTCCATGGTAGGGAGAGGATCGCTCTCTTGGTCACAGGCTTCCGACTCCAGGCCAGGATAGACTCTGAGGACAGGTATTCCTTGAGCATGGCCCCTGTGTGTCTGTATTTCTCACCTGCTCTTCACAGCGTGGGTGGGGCAATGAAGACAGCGATGCTAAGATGTTTTGTGTTTCTAATTTGTGTACTTTCAAGAGTTCCAGCAGAGGTGAGGCCTAGCAGTAATGGAATGTGAGCAGAGATGCTAGGGGTGCAAGCGAGATCACACCAGATATGTTTAAGGTTTATTAAAGAGTCTTTATTAACCAAGCTTGGTGATAATAGAGCTTACTAGAAATAGCAAATCACAAGTCCATATGGCAATCCAACCAATCATAATCCAACCAAACATAATCCAAAGAGGAACAAATGGTCATTACCCTTAAGTCCATCCGTTAAGCTGAAAACCTATGTCCCAACTTCCCCAACAATATAAGTTATCCTAACAGACATGCAACGAATAACAGTTTGAGCACACTTACAAAGCTGCAGACATTCACCTTTCCCTGGCTTCTCTGCCCACATTCCACTACTGCTAGGCCTCACCTCTCCTGGAACTCCTGATAGTACACAAACCAGAAACAACATTATTTTAACCATTGCCCCATCTAAGCAGTACACAGGGACCATGCTCAGGGGATTGCCTGTCCTGGGTCAACCAAAATTCAAGGTGCCAGAGTAACGGAAGCACCTGACTAAAAAGAGAGCGGGCCTCCGCTTCATGGGCCCTTTAAAGGGGCTTGTGAGGGGAGTGGTTACACAACAATGCAATACTGTCCCCTCTCAGTTGGTAGGTGAATCACAGGTGGGCAGGAGCAAATACCTAGGTGGTGTGGGAAGAGTGGCTGAGGATGGAATTAACATTCTATTGCTGTTAGGACCCACCTTCAGAACAGAGGGCAGGGGACACAGCCACATTTCATTTGCCCACTGTCAATGGGTGCTGGCTATACTGGCTGCACCCCATAACAGGGAAAGGTATCTGCAGTCTGAAAGTGTACCCAGGTTGTTCATTGCATTATTGTACCCACTCGACCACTAAGACAGAATGTTACATTCACCAGTGACAGTCGCAACAAAGTTTTATTATAAATGAGAGGCAAGGCAACAGACCAACAGGCTGACCGGCCAGCCGTGACCAATACCCCTTACTGGAGTGCGGCCCCGAGCAGTACATTTACAAAGTTTTTATAGGGGCAGTTTGACACAGCTTCAAGAGGGGTACAATTTACAATAGCTGAGAGGTGAGTGAGGAAGAATTACACATTCCCTCCTTATCTCGGCTTACCAGCCCCTGCCTGCTCTCCTCGCTCAGGTCTGGGCTCCAACCTTGGCGCCACCTGTGACAAGTAGACCCCATCTTGAATTATCTGTGGGTTAATAAGGCTGGGGCCTTGATTTATGGGAATTGGGGCCATTAGCACTAAAGGTCACGTTGGCCATTAGGCCTGCAAGCTCACACAGTTTCTTAGCCAAGCAAGCAAAGCAGAAGTTACAAAAGCAAAAAGAATTGCAGTTAGCAATAAGCCATGTTTACTCCATTTTGATTTTAATTCTACAGCATGTCTCTTAGGATAACTTATATTGTTGTGGAAGCTGGGACATAGATCTTCAGATTAATGGATGGACTTTAGGGTAACGACCATTTGTTCCTCTTGGGGTTTTGGTTGAATGGATTGCTATGTGGATTTGTAATTTGCTATTTCTAGTGGGCCCTGTTATCACAAAGCTTGGTTAATAAAGACTCCTTAATAAAACTTAGACCTATCTGGCATGATCTTGCTCACACCCTGTAACAACCAGGGACCACAAACCCTAACTGCCTATTATCCCATCCGGCTCCTCACACAGTAACAGCCAAGTAAATGAACTAGAAATTACTCTGTGGATTTGACAAGATTAGAGACTGGGGTCTGGAAATACAAAGATCCAAAATGATGAAAACAGCTCTAATTTTGAAACTTACTACAAAGGATACACCACAGCTCCCAGAATCCAAAGGGACTTCTGTACTTTTCTCTATGCTGTTGTAGCCATGAACTAATAAGAATACACAGATTTGTGTGAATGTTGTATAGAACAGCATATGCTGCATGTTAGTCATTTAAAACAGTTTAAAGTTCTAGTTCTAGTTCATACGATATTATTACGCGCAGCTAATTTCCGCAACCTGGTTCTTTACCGTGAGCTGAAAACACCAGACGCAAGGAGGTTTATTCCAGCGGGGCAGGAACGGGGTGGAGGTGGTGGAGAGAAAAAAGGGCAGAAGGAAGCACTTGGGGTCTTTTTATGCATGTAGGCCCACAAGGTGTGGGGGGTGGGGATTGGGAGGGTTTGAGGGCAGGCCCCAGGGGATTGGTGCCTGCAGGTGAATGCCTGGGGATGATTGGTGAGTGGGTGGGATTGGGGAAAGGGGCTGGAAGATTGGGGGTGGGATTCTCAGGTGGAATGCCGGGTTACATCTGATTGGTGGATGGCTAGACCGGCAGGAATTTTGTGAGCTGTGAGGAAGAAGGAATGGCGCCAGGCAGGGTATCAGTCTCCGTGATGACCTTGAAACCGCTCCTCACAGTGCACACTTCTGATTCTTGCTGTCTTCAACAAGCCAGAGCACTCTCTCCAGGTCACAGTGATAACACTAAAGTGTTAAGGAAAGACAAGATTCTAGGACACTTGGTTTTTTTTTTTTTTAAAGATTTTATTTATTTATTTTATTACAAAGTCAGATATACAGAGAGGAGGAGAGACAGAGAGGAAGATCTTCCATCCGATGATTCACTCCCCAAGTGAGCCGCAATGGCCGCCGTTCCGAAGCCGGGAACCAGGAACCTCTTCCAGGTCTCCCACACGGGCGCAGGGTCCCAATGCATTGGGCCGTCATCAACTGCTTTCCCAGGCCACAGGCAGGGAGCTGGATGGGAAGTGGAGCTGCCGAGACTAGAACCGGCGCCCATATGGGATCCTGGGGCGTTCAAGGCGAGGACTTTAGCCGCTAGGCCATGCCGCCGGGCCCTAGGACACTTGTTAAAGCATAAGGAGGGAGACCTCATACAGACCCATCACAGAGGGTGTGGGGATCATAGCAATGCGTTTTACACAGGGCGGTAATTGGGCTCAATTCCACATACACTGTGGGCAAATGGGCATTTACAGCCCAAGGAGGAGCATCTGGAAATCAGCAGACAGAAATTACTTACAGGAAACATCAGGGGAGTAGGGATATGGTTGAACTGATGCAATAGAATCCGTGCTGAAGGTGGGCCAGAGGTCAACGGATTATTTTGATCAGGTTGGGGGGAGGAGAGACTCTTGTTATGTTAACAGATCTTTAAAAATATTTATTTATTTTTATTGGAAAGACAGATATACAGAGAAAAGGAAACAGTGCGAAAGATCTCCCATCCTCTGGTTTACTCTCCAAGCGGCCTCAATGGCCAAGCTGTGCTAATCCGAAGCCAGGAGCCAGAAGCTTCTTCTAGGTCTCCCACGTGGGTTCAGGGTCCCAAGGCTTTGGGCCGTCCTCAACTGCTTTCCCAGAACACAAGCAGGGAGCTGGATGGGAAGTAGGGCTGCCGGGATTAGAACCAGCACCCATATGGGATGCCTGCGCGTGCTAGGCGGGGACTTTAACTGCTACGCCCTTGTGCTAGGCCCAACTAACACAACAATTTGCAGGAAAATGAAGATGAGCCTGGTGTTGGGGCTGAGAGCTTCAAAGAACTCTGGAGTGAGCTCACACAGAGTAACAGGGAATGTAGCAGAGTCAGAGGGACATTTATTCGGAGTTTGCCGAGTCAAAGGTGAACTGGAGGTTGAGACAGGAGGCCACTACGGCTACTGCACAAGGGGTTTTTAGGGCAGTTCTGAGACAATCTGACTGCATCTGCCCAGTTCCTTCCTGATGACAATTTTAGGAGGCATGTCAATCATTTTCTTGTTTTCTAGTTGATGAGCTTTCATGTTTTGATGTTTAGGACACATTGATTTTTGTGAAACCTTTTGATTGTAAAAGTTATTTCGCAAGATGTAACCTTAAGTTGCCAATTTCTTAAGAAATCTTATCTCATGTGCGCAATCTCTGTGGCACACACTTTCTTAGGAACTGATTTTGTACAGACACATGTCCTCCAGGGTTAGACCTATGGAGGCAGATTTTCAAGTAGTTTTAACTATTTAAAATGTCATTATTTTCCTTAAAAAAAAGAAGACTTATTTATTGAAATGGAAGATTTTTTTAAAGGAGATTTTTTTTAAAAGATTTATTTATTTTATTACAAAGTCAGATATACAGAGAGGAGGAGAGACAGAGAGGAAGATCTTCCATCCGATGATTCACTCCCCAAGTGAGCCGCAACGGCCGGTGCTGCGCCAATCCGAAGCCGGGAACCGGGAACCTCTTCCAGGTCTCCCACGCGGGTGCAGGGTCCCAAAGCTTTGGGCCGTCCTCGACTGCTTTCCCAGGCCACAAGCAGAGAGCAGGAATGCGAAGTGGAGCTGCCAGGATTAGAACCGTCGCCCATATGGGATCCTGGGGCGTTCAGCGTGAGTACTTAAGCTGCTAGGCCACGCCGTCGGGCCAAAATGGAAGATTTTTACAGAGAAAGATAGACAGATAAAGATATTCCATCTGCTAATTCACTCCCCAAACAGCCGCAATGGCTGGAATTGAGCCAGTCGATGTGAAATTATCATTTATTACCTCTACAGAATGTGCATGTGCAGGAAGCTGGAGTCACAACTTGAACTAGGAACTCTAAGATGCAATGTGGGTGTCCCAACCAATATCATAACCACAGTGCAAATGTCTGCTCCAGATAACTTCTTTGAAAGGCTGTAACACCCAGAGATCTGTCATTTCCCCAGGATCACTAGGTTTGAATTTCCATCTATTTAGGGTGATGTCGATGAATACAGAGAAAAACAAAGTAACCTACAAGGATAATGAGGTCTTACATATGGACTAGAAAACAAAACTCCAGGCCAGTGCAGAAAACGAAGTACAGAAAATACAGAAAATATTAAATACCAATTCAATTACTAAGAGCTTGAGTTGTAAGGCACCAGGCATACACAAGTGATCCTTTGTTCCAGCCACTCCTGTCCAGATTGGCCTAAGGGGGTATGTTCTCACACTCCGGTAAGCTGTTCTTTCTAAGCGTTGATCACCACAATGAAATTGAACCTTCTCGGACATACGTTAGGACAGAGACCTTTCCACAGAGGCCCCCGCCTGTCCTAGTCCCTCCTAGCTGTCCCTCTTGTCCCCTTCCTGCACATGACCTTAACCCCTACTCGTCAGCCCCTACCCCTCCTGGCGAACAATAGCTACCACTCTCTAGCAAATATTTGATCAACTACTGAAACAAGCCAGCCTTCCATGGAGATCCTTGCTAAGACTCAATCCCTTCACAAGTCCACCAGCCCAGAAGGAGCCATAGCTTCTCCAGTGTTTTATTCTTCTTCTTCTTTTTTTTTTTAAGATTATTTATTTTTATTGCAAAGTCAGATATACAGAGAGGAAGATCTTCCATCCGATGATTCACTCCCCAAGTGAGCGCAACAGCCAGTGCTGTGTCAATCAGGAGCCAGGAGCCAGGAACTTCCTCCAGGTCTCCCACGCGGGTGCAGGGTCCCAATGCATTGGGCCGTCCTCTACTGCTTTCCCAGGCCACAAGCAGGGAGCTGGATGGAAAGTGGAGCAGCCGGGATTAGAACCGGCACCCATATCAGATCCCAGGGCTTTCAAGGCGAGGACTTTAGCCACTAGGCCATAGTGTCGGGCCTGTTTTTCTTTTTTCTTTAAATATTTATTTATTTTTATTGGAAAGTCAGATGTATAGCGAGGAGGAGAGACAGAGAGAAAGATCTTCCATCTGATGATTTACTCTCCAAGTAGCCGCAACAGTCAGAACTGAGCCAATCTGAAGCCAGGAACTTCTTCCTGGTCTCCCACTCAGGTGCAGGGTCCCAAGGCTTTGGCCATTCTCGACTGCTTTCCCAAGCCATGAGCAGGGAACTGGATGGGAAGTAGGGTCACCAGGATTAGAACTGGTGCCCATATGGGATCCCAGTGCATGCAAGGCAAGGACTTTAGCCACTAGGCTACGGTGCTGGTCCCTTTCCCCAGCATTTTCTAATAATTTTTGCTAGAACTGTAAGAGTAGAGTGAGCTTTGGTGGTTCTTCCTTGTAGGAGTCACAGCTAACTTGAGATGGGTTGCAACACCTGTCAGTTCCCATGAGATATGTAGCAGGCAGAACCGATCAGGCAACTTGCATCCACTGGTATGTGTACTGGCTGGTGTAGGTGACCAAATGTGATCCTGCACTGTCTGCTGCACACAAATGTCAAATCTGAGGTCACCCCAGGCAAGATTTCTGGGGGACTCCCAAACTAGACTGCTAGGCTCAGAACCTGACCACAGGAAAACCACAGGCTGTGTGGTCCAACCTTGGAATGCATACATGGAGACGAGGCCTCCTTAGGTACTTGGTATCTGTGCAGTGGACAGCCTGCCCAGATGTATACAGGGGACATGACAGCCAGCTCATCTAGGCCAGCACAGGACATCAACAGCCTCACCACAGAATTGAAAGCAGAACAGATTGGACAGTTCTCTTAGCCAAGATTTGCAGCATGTTTCTGGGCCTGTGCATGCACTAAGGTTGACTTTGTCAACCATCAGACCTTGAGAAGATTTTCTCAACTCCGGAGAAACAAAACCAACAATTTCTCAAAACTATCAAACCCACTCAAGTAACACCCTCAGAACATTGTTCTCCACATCAGGGCCTCTAAGGTCTCCCATCCCTGGGTGCTGATGTAGTTTTACAGCTTATATAGTTTTATAGCAAGGAGCAGCTGGCCCCATTCTCTCCTCCCCTACAAACACAAGAGAAAAAAAAAAAGAAGAAGAAAGTTGAAACATTCGTCGCACACACCTTTGTCTGTGCTTTGACCACTCTGCCAGGGGACCCACAGGGGTATGCATCCCTCTTAACTGTATAGTCAATGTTGAAAATGTAAAAATCATAGCCAACACTCCCACAACGGAAGTCAGGTCAGTAGGAGAAAACCTCCCAGGTTTATTTAAACAAAATGCATGTGACATGGGAGGCTTCCTAACAAAGATTTAAAGGCCCAGGGGGAACTTCTTTATGCTTGAGTTCAAAGCATGGACAGCTGCATAGAAATGCGATTGAACAGGGTGATATCATGGTATACCCTAAGAGGGGAAAACCCAACATAGCCTGTCTGTTCAGATTCTTCTTGGTCTCTATGTGTGACCTGCATTCCTCTGGACACAGGGCATGACTCTTCTGGAATGATGGCCTTACCATCTACGACCAGATAAGGTAGCTCAAAGAACGTCTTCATGGCCTGTTCTCACACAGACAAGGCAGGGGCAGGTTAGCAATATGTTAGATTGATAGCTTGTTTGAGATAAAAGGGGTTCTGGTTTTAATGATCCAACTCGGGGGAAGAGGAATTTTTGTTTATATGACTTAGGAAAAAAAAAATTGGTAAGAGACAGAAGGGCAGAGACCCTTGTCCACAGGCTGTTTGTTGCGTCTTCCAGCCTCCTTCAGTTCAAAACACTCAGCACACCAAGGCACCTGTTAGATTTCCGACCACCCATGAAAGAAAAACACGGGCTGAGTACAAACAAGGCTTTCTTGAGCAAGAAGTCCGTTCCTGGGCCTTTCCCCTGGGTAGTGGAGGCACGAGCAGGAGAGGAGGGAGCTGCGAGCAAGAAAGAGCAGACTGACTGGTGAAAACAAAGGTTTTATACCCCTTCTGACCTGAGTGCTGGCACAGGCTCTACTTGAGCCCTAATAAGGCAAGGATTGTTGGCCCTTGTCCAACATTGGCCCATTCACGATCTGGCTGCCTCAGGGTGTACCACATTCCGGACTGTGGTCAAAGTGATACGTGTCCACCCTGAAGTAAAACTCCACCCACCTCCTGTGCCCATGGCAACCATCAGTGTACCATGCTTTTTTGGTACCCATTTTCAGAGCCCAAATAGAGTTCAAGTCATTTTCTAAAATTGTAATACCTTAATCTGAATCTGGCCTGAACCTTCTGTTGCCCAGCCTCAGCTACAAGAACAAAAGCAAAGCTTGTCTGAGATGCCTTGAGAGAAGTCTATGACAATGGGAAATGCCACTGAGGTGGGGAATATGAAAGGCTTCACCACTAATGTAAAGGGCTTCATTAGGGAAAACAAGCCCTGATGCCAAGGTAAAAGCAAATGACCAGATGTATGGTGACCGCATGTCTGGGACCAGTACCAAGGACACAGTCAAGATAGACAGATCTCCTGACCAACCCTAAGACGAAATGCTTTGTTCTGTGAGAACATTCTTTGCCTTATGTTTATAAACCCCTGGTACTAAAGTGTAGTGATCCCTCCTAGCTAGCAGGTGCCTCAATGTCCTTTCAGGGGACCATCCCTTCTCAGCATCTCTCCTGGCCTCATACTTCATCTTCGATTGCACATAATCCCAGGGTTCACGTCAGGTGCAACACCCACAGGTCACAGAGACTGGCCAGCTGGGTGAGCCCCACTTACAGCATACGCCCCACACAGAGTGCTCCCCGAGTCTTTGTTCTTGATGTGAGTGAGACTCTTGGTTTGCTTAGTTCGCACCACTCAGAGTCTCACAAATAACCTGAACTCAGAGACCCCAGAGAATTTCTGTGTGATCTGCTTCCATCTTTCTGCTCTGCCCTGGGCTCCATGGCATGGAGTGCAGGGGCTCCCAGGACACCTGGAAGAGTGACTATAAACCGAATGGCACTGGAAAGGCCTAGGAAGCAAAGTCTGCTCACATTCTCCAGTCAGTCTTGTACTCACTCTTTCTTAAGTCAGGCCATAGTAACAAAAAAAAAAGTTTTTTTTTTAAGAATTATTTTATTTTTATTGGAAAGGCAGATATACAGAGAGAAGGAGAGACAGAGAGGAAGATCTTCCATCTGCTGGTTTGCTCCCAAAGTGGCCTCAACAAAGGAGCTTAGCCAATCCAAAGCTGGGAGCCAGGAGCTTCTTCCGGGTCTCCCACATGGGTGCAGAGTTTTAAGGCTTTGGGCCATCCTCGACTGCATTCCCAGGCCACAAACAGGAAGCAGGATGGGAAGTGGAGCAACCAGGACATGAACCAGGATATGAACCAGCGTCCATATGGGATCCCAGTGCATGCAAAGTGAGGATTTAGCCACTAGGCTATTGCACCAGATCTTTGCATAAACTTCTTAACCAGTTCCACAATTGCTTAAACTCTAATTCCTGTTAAAACAACACAACACAGGCTCGGCAGCACCTAGCATCCTAACCGCTTCAGTACCCAGGGATGGGGAACGGCTACCCAATGTCATGCCAAGGTCCCTGATGTGGAGCATGCTCTGAGGGTTCTGTTCCAGTGGTTCCCACAATTCTGAAATGACGTTAATATCTCTGGTCCAAGGATGAGGAAATCCTTCCAAAGTCCTTTGGCTGACATAGTCCACCTTAGAATCTCCATTTGCCCAGATACTTGCTGTCAAGTTTCAATGCTTGGCTGGGAGAGTTGTCCAATTTGTTCTGCCTTCCATCCTTTGTTATGGTACTAGATGTCCTTTGCAGGTCCCAGTGGATGGCCATATCTCCCTCGTGCATCTGGACATGCCATCCACTGCACGGTCTTCAACAACTACGGAGGCCCAGTTCTGACATATGCTCTCCATGGTCAGACCACAGATTCTGTGATTCTCCCCATGGTCGGAGTTTTGACTCCAGTGGTTCAGCTGGGTGGGGTGCAGGGTTCACAAAGAAACCTCATCTGAGGTGACCTCAGAACTGACTCCTGTGTGTGTCAGCCATTATGGGGTCTGGCTCAGTCTATATACACACACTGGTGGGTTCAGTTGTTGGGTCAGATCTGTTGCCAGCCCCATCTCTTACACAAACCAATGGATTACGTGGCTCAGCCCAAACCCTGCCCACCACACACTCAGGCCCCATGTACACCAGGGGGAACTGTAGGCCAGTTGGTGTGACCCAAATAACCCTTACCAAGCCAGCCACACACTCCAGTTTCTGCACATACTGGTTTATTTAGCAAACTTGTCTGGTCTGTCCTGCACACATCAGTTGGTGCTACAGGATAGTTCAGCCCAACCAATCCCACTATCCAGCCACACTTAGGCTGTCAGGTGCCACCACCTGCTCAGCCAGGTCCATCTCCAGCCTACAAGCAGGCGAACACACAGAGGGTAGTATCATTGGTTTTGAAGAGCACACACAGCTGGTCCACACTCTGTCCTGATACTCACTGGCAGGTACTATGGCTGAGCCCTACCAGGCAGACCCCCCCAGCCATGCCTTTCGTGTGCACTGGTAGGTGGTGGTGGATACCAACTAGCTCAGTTCAGATCTCCCACATGGGCGGGTATACTGGTTTGGCCTCAAAAAGTCCTCCTCTAAATCACCTGGTCTCAGCCCCCTTGCTGTCTATAGTTGAGATTGAGAAGACTTAATGAATAGATTTAATAATATGGTCAGAAGGGAAGGAAATACTATTAATGAAGATTACCATATTAGTTGGGGAAAAAAAGCAGCTTTTCAACGCAATAAAAGCCTGAAACATTTGGGGTTAACATCTCTATGAGGTACTAAGCATACTAACCTACCAGTGTTTGCAAGTTAACGTCTTATATTACAGAGCAGTAATTTCTCTCTGTACCCATATCACATGTTGACTGTTGTAAAATAGCCAGTATCATCTCCCTTTAGTCACATCAGGGCATGCTTACTTAGTAAATGCTCTAGCATGTATTAAAAAACAAACAAACAACAAAAAAATACATTGATCTTGAAACTGAGCCCCATAATGTTAAGAGCAGAACCCAGCCTCCTGTTTGTCTCCTGTAGCACCAGGTGTCTTTGCCTTTATCTAAGGAATTCACTGCATTGAGAGAATGACTCAAGTGGCCCTAAAAGGCTTTAATCATAAAGAGTGATCTGCTCATTTGCAGATAAGATGGCCAGCAACTCTGTTGGTTGATGGTCGGCATTGTCAGAAGGATGGCTTCTGGGAAAAACGTAACTACTACCTTCATGTAATCCCCAGACCAACTGGAGCCAACCTGACCCTCATGAATTCCTCAAAAAGCATCACTGACCACAAAGGAAAATCAAGAGCTTCACCCACCAACCAGCTCTCAGCCCCAACGTCAGTCTATAACAACTTTCACCCCTAATTCCTCAGGAAGCTCAGGAATTAAGCAACAGCAAAAACTGGCTCCTTGCTCTGCACTTTATAATAAATACTTTCTTTCACTACCTCGGTATCAGTGATTGATTTTCCACTGGGTAAGGGAACCCAGTCTGGGGGTTCTACAGCAATGCCTCCAACCAGTGTTGGGTGATATTCAACAATAATCTTTTGCCTCTTTCCAACTCTGGGATAAATTTTACACATATACACCTTTAAGCTACATATTTATATACATATGTGTGTACCCTGTCACTTTCAACATTAATTTTCTCAAACATTTTCTCTGATAATCTTAGATCTGTGCCTAAATTTTTCTAAAAGGTTTATTTATTTGAGAGGTAGAATAACAGAGAGAAATATCTTTCATCTGTTGGTTTATTCTCCAAACGCCGACAGTAGTCAGCTTGGGCGAGTACCAAGCCAGTAACCAGTAGCTCCATCTGGATTTCCTACATGGGTGGCAGGGCACCAAGCATTTGGGTCATCATCCATCGCCTTCCCAAAATGTTAGCAGGGAGATGAATCAGAAGCAGAGCAGCTGAGTTTCGAAGCAGTCAGATACAGGATGCTGGTATTTCAAGCAGCAGCTTAAACAGCTATGCCAGATCACTTGCACCAAATTATGTAATTTCAAATCTCTTCTTCCCCCCAAATATTTATTTGGTGTGCTGTAGTTTCTTTAAAGCAGACAAAACAGTCTTTACTAATAGTTCTTTTTTTCTTTTTTTTTTTTTTAAGATTTTATTCATTTTTATTGGAAAGCCAGATATACAGAGAGGAGGAGAGACAGAGAGGAAGATCTTCCATCCGATGTTTCACTCCCCAAGTGAGCGCAATGGCCGGTGCTGCACCGATCTGAAGCCGGGAACCAGGAACCCCCTCCAGGTCTCCCACGCGGGTGTAGGGTCCCAAAGCGTTGGGTCTTCCTTGACTGCTTTCCCAGGCCACAAGCAGGGAGCTGGATGGGAAGTGGAGCTGCCGGGACTAGAACCGGCGCCCATATGGGATCCTGGGGCATTCAACGCGAGGACTTAAGCTGCTAGGGGCCCATCAATTTTAATTTGAAAGGCAGATTTATAAGGAGAAGAAGAGACAGATAGAATATTTTTCCTTCTGCTGGTTCACTCAACAAATGACCATAACAGCCAGAGCTGAACTGATCCAAAACCAGGAGCCAGGAGCTTCTTCTAAGCCTCCCAGGTGTGCAGGGTCTCAAGGCTTTGAGCTTTGCTGCTTTCCCAGGCCACAAGCAGGGAGCTGGATGAGAAGTGGAGCAGTCAGGACACAAACTGGTGCCCATATGTGATGCTAGTGCTTGTAGGTGGACGATTAGCCAATTCAGGCATCATTCTGCCCTCTACTTTTTGGCTTTTACAAATCTAACAGGAATGTTCCTGATCCTATTACAGTGAACTGAACACAGCCTCCTCTTGCACAGTCTCATGTGCTGTGGCCGACATCTCCTAGACCCTAGCAGTGGGAAATTCCACCGTCTCGCCTGCATGCTGGTCACAAGGATGCTTGAGTGATTCCCAGAACTGTTTCCTCGGCTATCTGCACAAACCTTCAGGAATTGAGACTCTATATTTTGGGCCATCCCCCAAACCGCAGCTTCCTGATGGTATGTCTAAAAGAGGTTGAGCAATGCCATATGGAGAAATAGATAAGCCCCTAAGAGTGAGGGTGGACACGTACAGAGCACCAGAAAATAGTATATAAGCAGCAGCATTTTCTTAATAAAGCGGCATTCTCTCTACACGAATGACCCAGTGTTCACTGTCCTTCTTCCAACCCTAGTCCCTCCGCTGGGCTCGGGGAATGCGGTGGCACGGGCGTCACTGGCACTCATGGGTGGAATAAGAGAAATTGAGTACATTCAACATCAATGTTTCCCAAAGTAGTTATGCCACTTGTCACCTTCAATAGCAGGACATACAGGTTTCTGTTGCTTGTTTTCTTACCAGTAAACCGTGTGGCTTACATTATTGTATCAGCCTTTGAAAATCAGTCATTCATAACAAACAAAACAAAATAAAAACTGCATTCTCTTATACTGAGATACTCATTATTATGAGGGTTAGCAGTTTTACTCACTTATTTGCCATTTGGGAAAGGAAGGTCTATTCTGTTTTTTCATTGTGGTTCTAAAATTTCACAAGAAGTTTGGATCTTTGACCCATCAATGCTGGTTAATTTACTGGAATCATTCTAAGAAAATCTGCTATGAGAAATCCAGCCATCAGAGGCGGAATATGCTGAAAGGCCAAACCGTCAGAGTGGACACATCTAGAAATGCAAAACATGCAACCATTGGGAACTTACGGAAACAAGTGTGGCTGAGGGGGGCTGCATGAGCACTGCTACTCAACAAATCCACAGTCACAGCAGAAGACTTCTATCCCAGCTCCAACAAGGGTAGCTCCGTACCATCCCAAGCAGGCCTGCATTTCTTCAGGGGACATGAAAAGTGTCAGACACATTTCAAGTGTCAAACCTCCATGTACACAATGAATGCTCCAAAGGCCCTTTCAGAGGTTTCTCTAACTGCATATGTTCCGGGGTCAGGAAGCTCTGGGCTCCAGCTCAGGAACCAGCAGAGGAACATGAAGAGGCTCCTGGAGGGTGGCGCCCACAGAGGGGACAGTGGTTCTGGACCCCTTCCCAGTGTCTTGCCCTACTCTATGCCTTTCTGTATTCTTCACAATATGTATTATGTCGCATAATGAGAAGTCCAGATGTACACGATACTGCCTTTTAACTTAATAGAACACTCACAGAAATTTTTTCTGTGAACCTTGTAATTTTGATTACCCTTAGGATGCCTGAGGTAGGTACTACCTGGGATTCACACACCTTTGGGATCACTCTTGAGTAAGCACACTAATTGTGCTAACTTTTGTCTGCCAAGTTCAAAGGTTGCCATTTAAACAAAGCTGCCACCTGAGTCCTCCATCATCTCCGCCTCTAAGGGATCTGTAGGTTCTTGTTATGGAATCTTTTTGTAAGATTAGTTGACATGTCAACCATCTCATCCTACTGAAAACCCATAAGAAATCCAGTATTTCCAATCCATTGGATTAATACCAAATAAAGGGTAAATATTAGCTACATAAAATATAGTACAAATGGATGTTTCCCAAGAGAGTTTGTTTTGGTAAAAAGCACAAGTCTATCAAGTTTACAACCTCAGGTAACTTCTTTTTGACTCTTCCCACATCCAACTTTTCCTTGGTGCTAATTGGCCTCAATGAGTCCTTATCCCCTAACCAGGTCTATTTTTTTTGTATTTAGTCTTCACCAGAAATTTACATGTCAATCTCATGTACTTCACATTCCAGTGATACATGTTGAAAGATGTACAAGTGATACACAATCTGAATTCACAGAGCTGGGGTCTGTGTGGAGCATGATACACAGAAATGAAGCTGCTGTGTAACAATTATAGGGGGCAGGTGCTGCAGTGAAGTAAGTAAAGCTGCCGCCTGCAACACCAGCATCCCATGTGGGTATCCTTTCAAGTCCTGGTTGCTGCAGTTCTGATGCAACTCTCTGCTAATGCACCTGGAGAAGCAGCAGAAAATGGCCCAAGTATTTGGGCCCCTTAAGTTACTGTCTTCAACCTGGCCCAGCCCTGGATGCTACAGCCATCTGGGGAAATGAATCAGAGGATGGAAGATCTCTCTCCCCTTCTCTCTCTCTCTCTCTCTCTCTCTCCCCCTAACTCTGCCTTTCAAATATATATATATATATATATATATATATATATATATATATATATATATATTTTTTTTTTTTTTAAGTTTATGGTTGGGAGCTGGCTTTGTCAGGTGAAGCCATAACCTGCACTGTCAGCATCTCAGGTTGGAGCATTGGTCCAAACCTTACCTGCTAAGTATTCCAACCCAGATCACTGCTAGTGCACAGTCTAGCAGCTAAAGTCCTCACCTGACATGCTTCAGGATCCCATATGGGTGCTGGTTTGTATCCTGGCTGTTCAACTTCCCATCCAGCTCCCTGTCTGTGGCCTGGAAAAGCAGTCAAGGATAACCCAAAGCCTTGGGACCCTGCACCTACATGGGAGACTGGGAAGAAGCTCCTGACTCCTGGTTTCAGATCGGCTGAGCTCTGGCCATTGTGGCCACTTGGGGAGTGAATCAACAGATGAAACATATTTCTCTGTCTCTCCTTCTGTCTGTAAATCTGACTTTCCAGTAAATAAGTAAATAAATAAATAAATAAATCTTGAAAAAAAAAAAGAAAAGAAAAGCAGCGATGGTGGCCCCAATATTTAGTGCCTGCTCACCATGGAGGAAATCAGGTTCCTTGCTTTTGCCTGGCTTTGTTCTGGCCATTTTGGTCATTTTAGGAGTAAACCAGCAGATGGGAGATGTCTTTCTCTTTGCTTTTTCCTCTCTGCCATTTTTTCTTTCAAGTAAAACAAGCATCTAGGGGTTGGTATTGTGGTATAGTGAGTAAAGCTGCCACTTGCACAACCAGGGTCACATATGCGTGCCGATTTGTATCCTGATTGCTCTACTCTCCAGCCAGCTCTCTGCTATCACGCTTGTGAAAAGCACAGGATCGGCTCAAGTGTTTAGCTCCTTTGTACGAGACCCAGAAAAAGAAACTCCTGTCTTTGGTCCAGCCTAGGTGTAGTCATTGTTGCCATTTGGGGAGTGAACCAATGGATGCAAAATATTCCTTTCTGTCTCTCCTTTTCTCTGTAGATCTGACTTTCCAAATAAAAATAAATAAATATTAAAAAGAAAAAGAAGATAACAACAAAAACAACAAAACGCTATGATGTCAGTAAGTCATCCGGGCCACATACCCAAGGCTGACGCTAACCCACTCTCACCTTTACCAACAACACAACAGCTCATGCAGTGCTGCCCTAAAATCTCACAGGTCAGACACGGCACCTGATGAAGACAGCTCCCCCTTTCTGAGTCTTAAACTAATCTATTCAGTGTCAAATATGGAATGCTAGTCCTTTCCTTTGATAAAACCCAACAAAAACAGACAAAGGTGCCTTTTGGGAAATATGAACAGCACGTGAGACACCATTCACTGGAGGAAATTCAAATGTCTGAAAGCTGGGGGAAATGCTCAAAGTACAGAGACACAAATGAAAACATCCAGATAATGTGATGTTTTTCCAAAAAAAGACTAATGGTTCTTTGGTTTAGCAATTAGAAATTTTTTTTAAGATTTCTTTTTATTGGAAAGTCAGATATACAGAGAGGAGGAGAGACAGAGAAGATCTTTCATTTGCTGATTCACTCCCTAAGTGGCTGCTACAGCAAGCTGAGCCAATCCGAAGCCAGGAGCCAGGAACTTCTTCTGGGTTTCCCTCGTGGGTTCAGGGTCCCAAGGCTTTGGGCCATCCTCGACTGCTTTCCTAGGCCACAAGTAGGGAGCTGAATGGGAAGTGGGGCCGCCGAGGTTAGAACCTGCGCCCATATGGGATCCCGGCGTGTGCAAGGCGAGGACTTTAGCAGGTAGGCTACCACACTGGGCCAAGCAATTAACGATTTTAAAAAGAAGAAGAAGAAGAAGAAAAAGACCAATGCTGCTAAAGGTTTGCTGAAATATAATTTTAAAAGCTTTGAAAAATCTGGAATGTATTAAGGGTGAGAGGGAATTGGAAAAGAAAGGGATAGAACGGAAAGCAATAAGTCTTGTGAGTCAATTTCTATTTTATCAAAAGTACATTCAGTCATCGGAAGGAAGATCTTCCTCTCTGTCTCTCCTCCTCTCTGTATATCTGACTTTGTAAAAAATAAATAAATCTTTTTTTAAAAAAAGTACATTCAGGCTAAGTTAACAGCAGAGGAAGCCCGATGTGAGAGACCCAGAGGATGCTCCTGGCTTTGGACCAGCAGGCTCCGCCACTGGGGCTATTCGGGAGTAAACCAGCTAATTAAGGATATCTCTCTGTCCCTTCACCCCACTTCTGGTGCTTTTCAAATAAATAAATGAATCTTAAAAAAAAAAAGTCCCCCAGCCTATGGTATATCAGTCTGAATTGATTGGAACAACTACTAAGACATTCAGTTCATTTATCTTCTCTGAAAATAACTTGACAGCAATCTATCAATTTCTTTTATGTTTACTTTCACTTCCTGTTTTACCTCATTTTGTAGCATTCTCTTTCTTACTGGTCTGGATGTTTGGGCTTGAGATGCTGGATTGCATTTTGGTTTTGAGGGGCTTTTTGGCAGTCACCCCATAAACTGTAATATGATCCCTTAAATCAACTCTGCTATAGTCTACAGAACCTGGATAGTATATATTTTTAAACTCTCTTGTTATATTTTCTTTTAGATTTAAACATAACTAAGCATCATTGCTTAAAAGATAATATTATACAGTTGTCCAAATATTTACTATTTTTGACCCTTTGTTTCTTGCATCTTCCATCTGGTGGGATCATGTTCCTTCAGACTACGGTGTATGCCATCAGACTATGGTGAATGCCGTCAGACTACGGTGTATGCCATCAGACTATGGTGAATGCCGTCAGACTAAGGTGTATACCATCAGATATAAAACCTAAGGCTCGGAGTATCTATGTAAGTACTTATGGTCAGGCAGCGCAGGAATGTGGCAAGGACTTGAGCTATCAGCTTTCTCAGTCCAGAGCCAGATTCAATAAAAGCATTGCTGGGTAATGCCACACCCAAACATCTTGAAGGCAAGCAATGCACACAGCTTCAGCTATACTTTCAGTCTTGCTTTTTGAAGCAAGACTTTTAAGGATTTGTCCTACACCCTGCCCACAGCTCACAGGCCCTTAGAAAATGCTAATCCACAGGAGAAAACACACAAGGGGAAAGTGCCAACAACAAGCATGGACAAGTAATGTCTGACAGAATGTTCTTCAGCCCTACCCTTCGGTGAAAAGTAGCTTCAAAGGTGGCAAACATCCTACTTTGCTTTTGCCTTTCACTAATTCCTACGCCAAACCATACCTGAAAGTGTGCTACCTTTAACACTGTCACGGTGTCAACAACATATCAAAATAGAATGGACGTACCATGGCACTTCAAATGGCTTAAGGGGATCAATCTTATCTTGAAGGACTGGGTAGCTCCTGGTATGTTAATTTTTAGTATTCTATCTAGAAGGACATTCAAACACAAGCATAACAAACACTGGAAATTTCTAAATTAACAATTCAACAGAAATGTTCTTACAGCAGTTTTGAAATTTTGTGGGTCACGAATTGAAGCCTTAAGGGATCTGATAGGTCTCAAACTTAAGTGAATACCAAAAGCTGTAACCCATGAGATTAACTGTGACAGTCTTATCTAGTTTTCAGTCAGGACAGGCAGTGTCAGGCTTGACTTACACATGACCTAGAAGCATTCACGAGCCCAGCACGGTAACCTAGCAGCTAAAGTTCTCGCCTTGAATGCACCAGGATCGCATATGGGTGGCCCTGCTTCTCATCCAGCTCCCTGTTTGTGGCCTGGGAAGGCAGTCAAGGATGGCCCAAAGCCTTGCGACCCTGCTTCCGCGTAGGAAACCTGGAGGAAGCTCCTGGCTCCTGGCTTCGGATCAGCTCAGCTCCAGCTGTTATGGCTACTTGGGGAATGAGTCATCGGATGAAAGATCTTCCTCTCTGTCTCTTTTCCTCTCTTTTCCTTTTATTTCCAATAGAAATAAACAAATCTCTTTTTTTTTAAAGAAGCATTTACAACTCTGACTGTGGTAGACCACATGTCAAGAATATGTGGATCCCAGAACACCAAAATATGCTTTGCTATGCATTTTGCTGCTGTTAACATGTTGGAATCCTTGTACTGTTTATGAAAGCAAGCTCTGTACTTTATGGGGAGCTACTATGAGAAATTAAAAAGGTTAACAGATTAGGGAAGATAACAGGTTCCATAAGTGAAACCAGGGTAGCACAAAGAGAAACCAGGTTAAATCAAACTAGATCACAAAGTAGTGTGCTTCAAAATTGTTAGCACAACCTGCCTTAAACAGGTCAGGTAACCAAACTGCCATGTCTTTCAAGTGCTTGGCAAGGTTAACTGCTCGGTAACCATGTCTGTTTCCAGAGACATGGAAACAAAAACAAATCGGATCCTTGACATAACTAAACTATATAGAAGTGCTGACTGAATGGTAAGTACCTCTTCTGAGCCCCCGAACCCAGACCTGACGCAGAACTCTCCCTTGGAGCCCCTGATGGCTAACACGATTCTTGGCTTTGGAGGTCTCAAAATCTCTCCACAGAGATCTACTTTCACTTGCTTTGTTGACCTGCTCTTTTGTCTGTGCTGTATTTAGTTGTTGTTGCTATAGACTATGAGACAAATACCTACTGAAATGTCTATAATGCTACCAGAGCCTGGAATGCCTCATCTTGGAGCTGCTCACTGGGCACGCCCTGCCCTGCACTTTGACCTGCTGTGGTCAGCCAGGACCTGAGACTCCACATGGTATTTGAGGACCTGCCCTAGTGATTCTGTCATCAGCAAATGCCCTGACCAGCTCAAAACTATCCTGACTCATTTCTACTTCCAACCCCTATTAACTTCTGATGCTCTTCAAAGTTGCCTTTGAAATTTTTCCATCATATTCCAGGGAGAGACATAATCCCCAGTGACCCTGGACTACTCTGGACCCTACCACTGGAGAAATACCTGGGTAATTGAATCACAAAGTATGCAAAGCTCACCTTTTGCTTCTTTTTATATATCTTTATTCTTTCTTTCTTTTGCTTCTTCTTAATGCTAAGACCTTGGCGGGTGAGAAGTGGGGAATGAGGGGGAGTTTAACCCTTCTAATCATATCTTGGAACCCATCCTGAGAGCAGTCTCCTGAACTGGGCCTTCATGGACATGGACCCAACTTTGTGAGCGATGACAACAGCTTTGTCTCATGCTTATTGATTTTTCCATAACATAAAAGATGCACACATTTCCTCTGCTTAAAAAGTCATGGCTGTGCCAGGCCCAGCACAATAGCATAATGGTTAAAGTCCTCGCCTTGCACGTGCTGGGATCCCATATGGGTGCCAGTTCTTATCCTGGCAGCTCCGCTTTCCATCCAGCTCCCTACTTGTGGCCTGGGAAAGCAGTCGAGAATGGCCCAAAGCATTGGGACCCTGCACCTGCATGGGAAACCCAGAAGAGCTCCTGGCTCCTGCCTTCGGATTGGCTCAGCTCCAGCCATTGTGGCCACTTGGGGAGTGAACCATCGGATGGAAGATCTTCCTCTCTGTCTCTCCTCCTCCCTGTATATCCGCCTTTCCAATAAAAATAAATCTTTAAAAAAAGTCACGGCTATGCTCCAGCTATAGGCAACTGTCTAGGTTGCTTTGCATCTAGGCAAATGTTAACCCTCCTGGGACAAAACAGCCAGTTGCTGGCAAATATTTTGAGTCTGGTTAATGCCAAATTTGTGTTAACTATACCAGTATGCCAGCATAATTGTTTCTTCTTCCTTTAAAACACTATAATAATTGGGCAGGGAACTCTGGATCAGGACATGCCACCCCAGCCCTGAGGCATGGGTGAGAGGTTTCTGCAGGTGGCTCAGGGAAGGGGTTCTGGGCAAGTACTAGAGTAGGAGTGGCTGAGAACATGTTTGGCAGGAAAGGAATGACTTCGGGGGTATTTCATGGAGCAGCCTACTGCACTAACAGACAGGCAAGGAGATGAGATGGAGTGGTTTAGAGTAGGTGGGTGGGGGGAAAACCAGGGGGCATGTCTGGGTCAGCCAAGGCACCCACGACATGGGAGACCCGGGCTGGGCTAAAAAGCATTGCCCACTGCCTGCTGGGAAATGTAAAACTGGGGCTTGGGACATGCCTGGCTGGACCATACTTGGGCATTACACTATCCTCTGCCGTTTTATATGGAGGGATTGGGTTAGCTGAGCCAGGCTGGACCACAGAACTCACCTTGCAGGAACCCAGTTGATGCTCAAGAGAACTGGGGCTGGGAGAAGGTTGGGTAAAGCCAGGCTACAGCACCCGCTTGCACATACAAGGGCCAGGACTCAGAGTAGACCATGTCAAGCAGGGATGCTGCCTTGGCTGCCATACAGAGATCTGGGAATGGGAGTGGGCCTATTAGGCAACATGCGGAACAATCCTACTAGGCTACAGATCCTACTGTGAGCATGAGAGCTGGGACTAGGAGAAAACTAGGCCAGGCTGGGTATTAGCACTCATTGATATATGTATGAGCCAAGACTGGGGGTGAGCCAGGCAGGGTCAGTCCACAGTACATGCTGGTACAAGTGAGAGCCAGGACAGGGTGCAGGTCAGGGTTAGATGAACCATAATGCCTGCCAGTCTGCATGAGGACTGAGATAAGTCAAGCTAGGCTGACACATGTAAGATTCAGGATTAGGAGCAGGCCTGATAGGGGAATTTCAGGGACTCCCCAGCTCAGTAATGGGACTGTGC
Source organism: Ochotona princeps (assembly GCF_030435755.1). NCBI lineage: Eukaryota > Metazoa > Chordata > Mammalia > Lagomorpha > Ochotonidae > Ochotona > Ochotona princeps. Next base: position 5,135,971 of record NC_080858.1, read on the forward strand.
ACAGGCCAGGCTGGGGGCCGACAGGGCTGGGCTAGGCTGCTGCACTTGCTGGCAGGAGAGAGAGCCGTAACTTTTTCCTAATGTCTAGGCTAGTTAGGTATCTGTCATCTTTTCTTTTCTTTTTTTTTTTTTAAGATGTATTTATTGGTCCCAGCGCTGTGACCTAACTGTAAAATTGTTCCAAGTTGTGGAATAATCACATGTGTGCTTATCTGGGAGTACAGCATTGTTCGTAAGATACTTTGTCCCACAGGAGAACTACAGATTCTTAAAGGATATGTGGTATAATTGATCATGTTATTTGCAGTCTTTTCTAGGTATTCATCATGGGTACATGGAATTAAAACCTGATCCTCTACCAGAGCAACAATGTTTTAGTATCGTCCATTAAGTGATTTTCATCTATTGGTGACTAAATCTTACAGCTAGCTCCAGTAAGTTCTAATTCTGACTGATATTGCAAGGTCTGAGACAAACCAATCTGCTAACTTATTCTGTTCATTTTGGTGAACATGTCTATGTGGCAAGATACTAAATGGTTTGTTTTAATTGATTTATAGATAAGAATGTTCATAAAAGAAGATTGCTGAACTAGGCCTTTTTCCTTTTGTTTTGTTCAAGTAACTTGAACAAAGCCCTAACAGGTCAGGCCCACATAGAAATCCCCTGCCTTCTAAGAATGTTTCAGGAAGATTTTAAGTATACTTCATTAGGTCTTTTTTTTTTTTTAATTGCAAAGTCAGATATACAGAGAGGAGTAGAGACAGAGAGGAAGATCTTCCGTCCAATAATTTGCTCCCCAAGTGATTGCAACGGCTGGTACTAGGCCAATCCAAAGCCAGGAGCCAGAAACTTCCTCCAGGTCTCCCACGTGGGTGCAGGGTCGCAAGGCTTTGGGTTATCTTCAACTGCTTTCCCAGGCCACAAGCAGAGAGCAGGAATGGGAAGTGGAGCTGCTGGGATTAGAACCATCACCCATATGGGATCCAGATGCGTTCAAGGTGAGGACTTTAGCCGCTAGGCCAAGCCGCCGGGCCCCAGGTATGCATCTTAAAAAGTGCTGCACTGAACGTGGGACAGCAGGTACCTTGTTTACATGTTGATTTCATTTGCTTTGGACACACCCAGAGATGTGGGACAGTTGGTGCTCTGACTAGCAGAGCCAGTAACATGGACAGGGAGAGGGGCTGGGGATGAAGCACACCAACAGGAAACCAGTGATGGTAGAAGTCTGCAAAGTCTCCCTTTATTGCCCCTTCACCTCTCCTTATATACTCTTCCTCCCACATCCTCATTTAGTAGGATATTGGATACAGATGAGTCCAATTAGTCTAGGTGTTTTTAGCCACAAGCCAGTTCCTGTTCCTGTCCAGGCTAACGAGCACTAATCAACTCCTTAGCCCACAACAAGTTGGGTCATAAATTAGATGTATTTTTAATTTTTTGGAAAAACTCCTATGCTATTTTCTGTAATGGCTGTATTAGTTATCATTCCCAGCAACAGCAGATAAAGATATTCCCTTTTTCCATATCCCTGCGAGCATGTTCTTTTTGGTTTTTGATAACACTCAATCCAACTCTTGTGGTGTGATTTGCACTTGATGGCCAGTGATACTGAAGTTTTTCCATCTATTTCTTGTGCAAGTTTCTTCATGATCATTTGTTTAAATTGTCTTTCTTAAAAATGTGTTATTTCTTTTCACTACCAATCTTTCATAGGCTATATGTACAGCAAATTTCAATTTGTAATTGTTTCTTTAAAAAAAAAAAAGCATGTTTTAACATCCAAGTTTTTTTTAAATGGTTTTCCACTTAATATGTTCAAGTCAAAGATGGGTAACCCAACTTGCAATGTGCCTCTAAGTCAGGTAGGAACTCTGGCTGCTTCCCCCCTCCCTCCGCCCCCCGCCTTGTGGTTAAGCCACTCCTTGGAATTTTGTTCCAGTTATGTGGTCAAAAGAGTTCCACCCATGTACCAACTGCACCAAAGGTGAGAAGAAAATGCAATTGGATGCTCTCGACTGCAATAATCAGCACCCATGTGGTCAGAGACTCCAAGTTGGAGCTTACACTCAGAGGCGTTTGAACTGGGTACTTCCCAGACTTCTGTGTGGTCTCAGATTTCAGTTGCTCTTACACAATGAACTGACTCAGATTTATACAAGACAGACTGAGTCATGGCTATCAATCAAAACTACAAATCAAAGAAAGGCACCCGGTAACACTTACAGTCTGCTGGTGAGGGCAGGTGCGCTACATTCGTACATTCCCATGAGACCAACAATGGGGATGCTTATCATCCAGGCAGGCAATCATGTAACTTTTTTTCCTGTCATGCGTAAAGCTAATTCCTTAAGGTACAACAGATTTTCCTTGGTCACAGTTAAAGAGTATGCAGAAAAGTCACGCTGCATCTGTGGAGGTGACATCATAGCAGTCACAGCAGGGAGAAAATGTTAGCCTTCATCCCCACCAGGCTGCTGTGCACTGCACAACCCTGCTCAGGGAAGCCTCTGCTCACACTGAAAAGAAGTGTTCACATCACACACCCTCCTGCAAGAGGCGGGAAACAGTCTCTGACCGGGCAGACACATGCTCTCTTCTCCACTCTGGGGAAGGGCTGAAAGGTTTGCTAAATAAGATTTATGGGAGGCCACTGTTTCGTGCTGAGTTCCAGCACTGGGCTCCAAAGCACCAGACTACTTACCCTATTTACTTCTTCCTGTATTAGTTCTGGCAAGAAATATTTCTTGAAACATTGAACTTTTTGATCTAAATCCCTCAAACTTACTGGCATGAAGTCGTTTTACGCCTTCAGTTCAGTCACTGTTGAAGCATTTCTTGTGTCTGTTATCATGTTCCCCATCTTGAGCTGAGTGACCGTGGCTGTGTCGCTCTTTTCCCTTCGTCCTTCTCACTAGAAGCCTGTTGTTTCATTAGTCTCTCCAAATAATCAACTACTGCCCTACAGGTGCTCTTCACTGTGTCTTTACTTTCTAGTTTGTTATTTTTAGCTCTTATTTCACTTTCTACTTGGGTTTATTCGGTTGTTTATTTTTCTCCTAAAGCATGTGAATCCCCAGGGTTTCTTAACTTCTATCCCAAACATTACAACATAAAGGCAACTACACGTTGCTTTAGATGCATCCCAGAAGCTCTTCTATTTGGGAATTCATTATCACTCAGTTTACATATTCAGTTTTAGTAACTTAAAGTAACTGTTTTAAATATTGTGGCCAGGACACTGAGCAAGAGGAGCTTTTCCCCTCCCTTAACTCAGAACCCCTTCCTTGAACTAAGTCTTTCCTTTTCAACTCTCTTCTCCTCTCGAATAAGAGAGACATTTCCAAGGAGATTTATGCCTGCTGCCTGAGACACCTGATCCCTCATCCAACTGGTACTGCAACACATCCTGGAATGAGTGGCTTCAAGACTCAAATTGTGACTCATGTCACCAAATACAAAATTTTGAGCCCAGAATAGAGTCTACTGCATGTAGTTCTGGGGAGGAACACTTGCTGAAACTCACCAGGTGCCAGACACAGTACCAAGACTCTTACACACATTCATTAACTCATTTAACCTCCGCAACATCAGTCGGTTCCCATTTTGTAGACCAGAAATTGAGGCACTGAGAAGTTTGACAACTTTCCCCAAGTCACACGGCTTCAAAGGGTAGCACGAACATCCCAGAAACATGCTATTCAAACATTCAAATGAGCTCTTTTGAAGAATTCCACCTTTGAGTACTTCATGTTCAAAACAAATTTGTTGCTACTATAGTGGCACTCATGTAGTCTTTTTTATTGTCACTTTACATAACACAGTATTTGTTGAAAAACTCTCAGATTATTTGTAATTATCTTCCTTTGAGCCTATTTATTGCAAGTTATCTGTGAAACAACAGTGAAAAGAATCTCAAGATTCAATTCTTATTTTAGCTGCTACCTGTTTCTTACTATCAATTGTTTTGGTGTTGTCTTTCTGCCTTCTACCACAACCTTGTTCTAAACACTTTCTGTTTGTGCTTTTAGATCTTGGGAAACTGACTTTTCTACATTATTTAGGAGAATTCATAGTCTTTTCGGAAAGTCACTTTCTGTTGCTTCTAATTGTCATTGAGCTTGGCATTTTTCTAATGATAGATGTCGCTTTCCACAATTAATTACACGTATTTTCACATGAATATATCTGAATGTTTCTATGTGAAAGAAAGACAGAAATAGAGAACTTCCACCTGCCTGTGACATCTGGGACTGGATCAGGCCAAAGCCAGGAGCCAGGATTTCCCCTGTGAGTGACGGGGACCCAAGTATTTGATTCATTATCTGCTGCCTCCCAGAGTGCATATTAGCAGAAAGCTGGAATTAGAAGCCACGTTGAGACTTGAACCCAGGTACTCTGCTTGCTCCCAGGGTGAGCTTTAATAGGAAGATGATTCTGAAGCACACTCATTCCATTATGGGACTGGGATATGACAAGCAATTTCATGGCAACTGGCTTCACTGTAACCCAACCAGCAAAGGACAGACACAGCAGTTTTGCACATACCTTTGGTAATGGCTTTGTGTGGGGACTGGCCTCCAGGCTCTCCCAGGGAGGAGTACGGGGCATTGTAGCAGAGCAGGTTGGAGGCAACAGATTCATGATTCATGCTTGTTAGATTCTCGCCACTGTTCTGGGCCAGTGGAATTGAGGCAATTGAAGTTGACAAACAATGAATTGTACCTGGGATGTTATTAACCAAGCTGGTAAAACATTCACGTTTCATCTAAGCACTTGAGCAAATGCAGTAAGTTCTGATTTTTAGGACAGTGCTCACTATTAACAACAGTAGCTTAATCAAATTTTATATTTTTCATCACTAATATAACACATTTGGAATTTAATCCCATACTTTTTTTTTTTTAAATATGGAACGCTTCACGAATTTGCGAGTCATCCTTGCGCAGGGGCCATGCTAATCTCTGTATCGTTCCAATTTTAGTATATGCGCTGCCGAAGTGAGCACAATCCCATACTTTTTTTCCAAGATTCTAGCCAATACAATTTTCTGTGATCCTCCATCTTTTTCCATCTTTTTCCAAGATTATATCTTCTTGCATTTTGCTCTCCGAGTTACTGTGACAGGTTCAAACACATCTCCTGGGAATTTTGTATGTTGAAGTCCTAAATCTCAGAACCTTACAATGTGTCCTTGTTTTAGATAGGGTCTTTAGAGAAGTAATCAAGTCCAAACAGTATCAGTTATGGCTTATTTATCCACTATGTCTTTTTTTTTTTTTAATTAATTTATTTTTTACAAAGTTAGATATACAGAGAGGAGGAGAGATAGAGAGGAAGATCTTCCATCCCATGATTCATTCCCCAAGTGAGCACAAAGGCCGGTACTGTGCTGATCCAGAGCCAGGAGCCAGGAACTTCTTTCCAGGTATCCCACGTGGGTGCAGGATCCCAAAGCATTGGACTGTCCTCGACTGCCTTCCCAGGCCACAAGCAGGGAACTGGATGGGAAGTGAGGCCGCCGGAATTAGAACCAGCGCCCATATGGGATCCCGGCGTGTTTAAGGCAAGGACTTTAGCTGCTAGGCCATGCCGCCGGGCCCACAAATAGGCTTTTAAAGAAGTGAATGGGAAGTCAGTTAGTTTGGGACCACACTTCTGTATGCAATTTCTCATTCCTGTGCCAGTGGTCATTCTTCTTCCGGCAAAGTGGCTTTCTTAGAAAAGGGATTTTTTTTTTCCACAAGACCCTGCCTTGTAGCTGGACCAAAAGAGCATTACAAAGGCCATTTTTGTAGCTGCTGTAACTTCAACAAATGTTCATAATAATCATCATACCCACTCTTTGAGGTACGAGTGAGTACTCAAAGATTTTCAATTTTTAAAAATAATATGTAATTCTGCACATCTGAAATTCTTTCATTCATTCATTCAGTCATTTGAAAGGCAGAGCAACAGAGAAGGCTCTGCTATCTGCAGACTCTCCCCAGACAGCCCCAACAGCCAGGACTGTGACAAGCTGAAGCCTATTTTCAGTAGGGTCATCATTTTGATATTGTGTCCTGCAAATTCTTTTAATTCCAGATGCAAGTCAATTATCAGAAGCATGATTTAGAAATATGGTCTTCAGGCCCAGTGCGATAGCATAGTGGCTAAAGTCCTCACCTTTGATGTGCCGGGATCCCAGATGGACACTGGTTTGTGTCCTGGTGGTCCCGCTTCCCATCCAGCTCTCTGCTTGTGGCCTGGGAAAGCAGTTGTGGACGGCCCAAAGCCTTGGGACCCTACACCTGCCTGGGAGACCAGCAAGAAGCTCTGAGTAAACCATCAAATGGGAGATCTTCCTCTCTTTCTCTCCTCCTCTCTGTATATCTGCCTTTCCAATAAAAATAAATAAACCTAAAAAAAAAAAAAAAAGAAATATTGCCGGAGTCCAGCTCCAGCCGAGAGTTCAGAGCTCGGGAAGGGTGCGTGGAGTCGGCGACAAAGAAAGACACAGACACTGACGACTTGGTGCGTTCTCACAACAGCCCAAGAAAAAGCTGTCCTTTTTATTTACTCAAAACCTCACAGCTTTTGTACAAGCAACTAATTGTTCTATTTTTTTACTTCAAGACTAAGGGGGCATGTACAGACATTCAGTCATTCCGTCTGCACTTCAGGGCTAAGCAGGTGCCCCTAGAGATAATTCTTTAAAACACTATATTCATATTCTTCAAAGCAAGCCATTATTCATTCTTTAACAGTAGCCATGGAGCGGCAGCCAGGACTCCAAGGCCAAGGCACATGCGATTACCTACCACATTTCTATTTCTACAATTTGCTCATTATTCAATGGGAAAATAGTTTACAAGGGGAAAAAATATAAATCTAAAAACAAAAGTTACAAATATTAAATCCCCCTACAACTATAAGCTCTACAGCCCCATAAACAATAAAACAATAATCAAAAGCATTTTTCTTTAATAAAAGCATCCTTAATTCCTCTAGCTAAAAATTATAAAAGCGGCTAAAACAATTACATTTTCTATGCTCCAAAAAATTGCAAAAACAGGCCAGCCTATAAAATAACAATAACTATACTTATTGCCATAGCAATTTCAGCTCTCACTCCCATCACTTGCATTCCTGTGGGTCCACTGGGTGCTACCTGCCTGGCCAGGCCCTGGAAAGGAGGCAGATCCGCCTCACCTGTGACCTCCTGTCTTCCTGCTGCCTCCTGGCCTTGAACCAGTCATTATTTTAGGGCAAGGCACTCGTGCAGTGCTCCCAACAAAATATGATCTTCCTATTGTGAGATGTTAAGACGTAGAAGCGAGGGTGCCTTTCAGATATGATTGGGTCAAGAAGGCTCCAACTTCAGGTTAATGACTCTCCATCAGTCTGTTAGATGGGTGAGGCTGGAAGGGAATTCTGTGGCATCTCAATTTGGAACAACTCACCTCCAGAACTATGAACTCAATGACCCTCTGTTCTTTAAAGATTAAAGTGTTACACTACAGCAACAGCTATTAGGCCAGGCCAGGCTGATTGCTACATTAAATGAAGGCAAAGACATGGACAGGGTAACAGTGATGCACTGCTGATGGCGGTCTGAAGTGCTGTGCTGAATTTGCAAATTAATTTGTCTCTATCTGGGAAAGCTAAGAAGGATGTGCCCTGGGACACAGCGATTCCATTACTGGGCATGTTCTCTGGAAACACTCCTGCGTTCGGGCACAAGGCGGCACAGAAGAACGTTCAAAGCTGTATTGTTTATCACAGAAGGAAACTGCATCAATACTTCAGGTATTGCTATGGATTTTCTATTTTATTATTTGTTATTATTGTTAATTTCTTACTGTTCCCTAATCTGAAAATTAAGCTTTATTACACATATGCATTAGAGTGAAAAAAAAGGATATATAAAATTCAGTACTATCTGTGGCTGGAAGTATCCACTGGCCTCTTAAAATGTATTCCTGTGGATAAGCAGGCACTACTGTGCAGCTGTTTGAATTTAAATCTATGCAAGCACAGAGAGTGAAAACAATTAAGCTCTATGTGAAGTTAAACATGTAAAAATAAAACTGAATGCTTTAAGCATACCTGCACCACATTTGATTATACTATGAAGAAAATGAAGAGATGATAAAACTAAAATCAGGTAACTTTAGGCAGAATGGGGAGGGATTAGGGAAAAGGCAGCTGAGTATGCGTAAAAACTGAATATTTATGTTCTTTTCGCCGGAACTACCACCTTCCAGCTATTCACCAAGATGACAAATGCAAACAGAAACAGGATAGGCACAGATACATGTTCTGCAGGACTTTTAGAAATCAAGGAAGCTGTTCCTTTGGCCAGTTACATGTGCATTTACAAGAGAGGTGACGTTGTAAACATCTAGGGAATGGATGCTCCTGCTCAAAAAGGAATGCCTCCCTAAATATCTATCACCTTGGCATTCCTGTAGGGTTTGCAATGTCACCCAACACACTGGTGGCATTGTTGTGAACACACAAATTAAGGGCAATAGAACAAATGCGTGTATTGACCTTATTGACATGTGGGAAGAAAAATGATCAGAAAAGGAGTAAGCCTGGCAATGTGAGGACTTCAGCCCCTAGGCTACCACGCCAGGTAAAGAATATTTCTTTAAGATTTGTTTTATTTATTTTTTCATCAAAAAGGCAGATTTATAGAGCGAAGGAGAGACAAATATCTTCCATTCACTGGTTCACTCGCCAAGGGGTCGCAATGGCCAGAACTGAGTCCATCCAAAGCCAGGAGCTTCTTCCTGGTCTCCTATATGGGTGTCAGGGCCCCAAGGCTTTGGGACATTTTCTGCTACTTTCCCAGGCCACAATCAGAGCTGGATGGGAAGTGGAGCAGCTAGGTCATGAACCCGTGCCTATATGGGATCCTGGCACATGCAAGGTTAGAATTTGGTCACTGAGTTGCCAAGGCTCTCAAATAATAATTTTTATCACTATAGTCTGTAGTAAATAATCCATCAAAAAAGACAACTGGATTATTGTCTTAAATGAATTATTAAATAATTATACTTTTAAAAAATATTACTAATTAATTATTTTTTAAAAATTGTCAGAGAATTGAACCCTTGTTCCTGGCCTCAGGACACCTGGGAATCTTACCCTGAATTTATCTTCCTCAAACATTAACCCTCAGAATGTATAAAGATAAATGTGCTCTGTTTCGCAGACTGTACTTTTTTGTGTGTGAGCAGTGCCCAGCTATCTAGATGATTTATTGCACAGCCTTTCACTGACGGGGTGCAGTTGCCTTGACAGACATTAGTAGGTCACACACACCCTGAGGAATAATGTGACCAACAGTGTAAAAAGACAAGGAAAGGCAGATGAGCAGCTTCCCACAGCCAGCGTGGTCCCTCTTACTGGACCACTTATTCTAGAGTGCCACCATGGAACCTGTGTCTGGCAAATTGCAAGACTTCTGTTAATGATGGTGCTCTCATGCTTAAAGACCTACTCTGCATCCGCACTGTGGAACCACACTATCCAGATTTGTATCAGAAGTAGCAATTAATGTGAAGATCTCTGATTCAATATGGTGAATCCTTTGTGTGGTAAGAAAATGGCCAGGAGCTAAAAAAAAATTGTGACGCCTGAAAAACTGCTGAAATGCTATGTCTAGTATATTATGGCTTTGATAACTGATAGAATTCTTAAATTTTTATTCCTATACTTTTGTTTTATTTGAAAGGCAGAGAGAGGTTACCTATCCTCTGGTTTACTCTCCAAATGCCTGCAACAGCCATGGCTGGTTCTGGCTACAGCCAGGGGTATGGAACTCAGTCCATGTCTTCTGAGTGGGTACAGGGACCCGAGTACATGAGTCGCCATGTATTGCCTCCTAGGATTAGTGTCTGCAGATTGTTGGACTGGGAGCAGAACCAGACCTCCAATCCAGGTTACCGAAGGGGTGTCTTGCATCAAAAACTCATATCCAAGAACTGATTACAATACAAACTTCTAAAAATAAATCCTCACCTTACATGTGCCAGGATCCCATATGGGATGTCCTGACTGCTCCACTTCCTATCCAGCTCTTGGTTTGTGGATTGGAAAAGCAGTTGAGGATGGTCCAAACCCTTGGGAACCCACACCCACATGGGAGACCCAGAAGAGGCTCTTGGCTCCTGCCTTCAGATTGGCTCAGCTCCAGCCATTGCAGCCATTTGGGGAGTGAACCAATGGATGAAAGATGTTCTCTCCATATTTCTCCTCCCTTTATAAAAATCTACCTTTCAATAATAGTAACAATAATAATACTTTTTTTAAAGACAAAGTAGTCTGCAGAGAGCAGTATTCAACTAAATACGAGCTTTAACTGATTGGCCATCTCTGCCCCATATTGTTAAAAACAAACAAGACAGCATCCAAAATAAGGGTGATGCTCACAGTCCCGCTAACACCCTGAGAGGGCAAAGCAAGGGCACCATAACTTGAGGGCCAGCCCCCTGAGATCCCTTACTTATCCAACTCTCTGAGGTCCCAGTGAGAGTGTGCAGAGCATGATTAATGTCCACATTAATGCACTTCAAAGAAACCGGGCTATTTTGTTGATAAAGACAAGCACTCTGAGAATGTTGCACTCTTGGATCCTAAAAAAGGTATCAGGATGCCAGCGATTTCACTGAGTGCTGCAGGACAGAGCAGTTTGCACACGATGAGTATTTAAAAGAGGCAAACCAACTGCAGTGTTTCTATTCGTCCTGAACTTGAGCCTCACCAGGAGTCAAGCTGGTGGCCACTCCAACACGAAAGGGGCATCTATGACAAGTATATGTCTTCATGGGATAAATGTCCCACAAATGACTATAACTTGTTATCAGCATGCCATAAGGTCTAGTATCAATGAAGTCTAGTCTAGCAATGAAGAATGGCCCAAGTGCTTAGGTCCACGCACTCTCTTGGGGAAACCTGGAGTAAGCTCAGGACTTCTGAGTTTGGTCTGGCACAGCCCTGGCCATTGCAATCATTTGGGGAATGAATCAACAGATGGAAGATCTCTCTCTCCCTCCCTCCTACCCTCCCTCTCACTGTGTAATTGCCTTCCAAATAAATAAATACATCTTTTCTTTGAAGCAATTGATGAAGACAAAAAGCCTCAGAGTGTTCTTTTTAAAGATTTACTCATTTATTTAAAAAACATAGGATAGGGAGACACAGAGAGAACTCCTGGCCACCGGCCCCTCCTCAAACACCCACCATAGGAGCTGAAAATTCAGCCCCCATCTCCCACAGGGATGGCAGGACCCACTCACTTGAAACCTCATCCCTGACCCCCTGGTATGCATCAGCAAGAACCTGGGGTCAGAAGTAGAGCTGGGCATTGAATTTTGACTGATGTAAGATGTGGACTTTTTTTTTTAAGATTTATTTATTTTTTTGAAAGGCAAAGAGAAAGAGGGAAAGACAGAGAGATCTTCCATGTGGGGATACAAAGCAGTGTGCATCTCTATTCTCAAGTCAGAGATGGACTCCCAATTAAACTGTTGGACATATCTAGACAAGGTGATGCTGGACTGTCTCTGACATTGTCTGTACCAGCAGAGTCAGGACACACTTAAATGGCAGACTAATGGACTTTTGACTGCTTATGCAAGCCTGTACTATTGTGATAATATGGGGAAAATCAGTTGGAGGGGGTGGGAATTTGGGAAGAAGGCAGGAAAATCCTAAACCCTATGGAATTGTACCATAAAATTCGAAAAGTTTTAAAAAGAACCTAAAAAAAGGTGGCCAGGCCAAGGCCAGAGCTTTTTCTGGGTCTCCCATGTGCGTGCAGGGGCACAAGGACTTAAATCTTCATCTGCTATTTTCCTAGGCATATGTACAGGCCTTGAATTGGAAGCAAAGCAGCCAGGACTCCAACCAGCAACCATATAGGAAGCTGATAATTCACCCCAGCACCAGCCCTGACTTGGGCATCTTATCGGCTCAGCTACACATATATACCTGGCCCACAGTTCTGTTTCCACATGCAGTTCAGTCACTGCCCATTTGTACAGCCATTCTTTTCACCTAAATGTCCTAGGAAGTTCTGATGGAACAACAAAGAATAACAGTAAAACTATTGTTGGTTTTTGCAACTCACACACACACAAAATCAGCTTTTAAAACAGTTTTAAGGATGCAGAAAAAAAACACTGGTTAATATTTATGCAACAGCAACATTTTGTATTTATAACACTGTCCATCTTTGTGTGTGTGTCATTCAGTTAACTTTATATTTTGTGATGGAGCAAAGAAAAAAGCCTTAGATCTACTTTGAATGACAGTAGGCCCCCAACTCCCTGTGTCCCGCAGCTGGCTCAGCCTGCCCTACCTTGACTGCTGACCATATCACTATCTTACAGAGTCTTAGCTGTTTGCCCAAGCTCTCCCCACCATCTTCGGAGTTGAACCTTAGTTCAATCCTCTCTAGCCACACCACCGTCAGCCACGGTCCAAGCTCTTCAGTTATCTCAGAAGTTCATTCATCTCTCCCAGTTACTTTCGGCTCTATAAGCCACAAGCTAACGCAAGACGGCGCTCCCTCTGCTGTGCATTCACAGGGACTGAGGCCACCTCAGCTTTGTCTGAATAAATCTATTTTAGTTAGGAGCTGACTTTGGCCTCCTCTCTCTCGTACTTTTCCTTATCTCACATTTTGTACTGACTCTCAGAATGTAGTGAGGTAGACAGCTAGTTCAAGGTCTCAAGCTTGGAAGCCACTCCCCACCCACCACCTAGGTATTCCCTCCTGCCCACCTGTGATGCCCATCTCACAGGGGGTGGTACTGCATCGTTGTGTAACCACTCCCCTCACAAGCCCATACAAAGATCCATGATAGGAAGGGATTCTCTCTCTTGCTCACATGCTTCCATAGCTCTGGCACTCTGACTCTAGGCCAGGACAGACCCTGAGGACAGGCATCCCTTGAGCATGGTCCCTTGTGCACATGAGGGTTGAGCGTGTGGTGGGTGGAGTTGGGCTGGGCCACAGCATCCATTAGTTTGTATGAGATGGAGCTGGGAAACCGACTGGGCAACTGCAACCACCAGTGTGTGTGTAGGCTGATGTGGGTGATGGACTGATCCGGACTCTAGCAGTGGCTAGCACACACAGGAGTTTGATCTGGGGTCACCCTGGTGATGTTTGTTTGGGGATCTTCCCAAATGGATCACTGGACTCAAAATTCAGACCTCGAAGAAAAACCTAGGATATGTGGTCTGACTGAAGAGCATGTGTCAGAACTGGACTTCTCAGTTGCTGAAGCCTATGCAGTGGACAGGATGCCCAGATTCTCACGGGGGAATCATCGAGGCCTGCAGAGGACATGTAGTACCCCACAGGGCAGCACAAACTGGATAACTGTCCTGGCTTTGACCACAACTATCTGGGCAAGTGAAACTAAGGTGGACTATGTCACTCAATGAACTTTAGAAGGATTTCCTCAACCTTGGGGCAACAAAATCAATAGCATCTCAGAACTATCAAAACCATATAAGCAGTACCCTTAGAACATGCTTCACATCAGGGACCCTGGGATGACATTGATAGGAACAGTCTGGTTGTGTTTATTTACTTCCATCTGTATCTATACTGTTTCCATCAATACATATTTAATATGGATGTAGATGAAATTAATCTATGGGAGATATTGGAAGCAGCATTATCAATAACCTCAATTATATCCTTAACATTATTACACTTTTATCTGAAATTGAGAACCCAGAAACAGCTATAGTAATAGAACACTTATGTAAATTATGCTGTGATTTGATAATGGATATAGTATGTGTGTCAGAGCTTTGGAGCAGAAGTGGCTCCATCTTCCTAGACTACTGGTGAAATGGAGTCACCTCTCATATCACTCCTATCAAGAAGCTCTAATGCAAATAAACATGTTATGAAAAACAAGTTCTGGTAAAAACGACAAGAGAAGAAAAATATGTTTTGACAAATATGTAAAAAAATATGTTTTGCAGAACTAAGAGAAAGCAAAGTGTGTGACCGATAGATAAGTTATAACCAATTGGAAATAAGTAAACATGTTTGTGAAGTGAAAGTAACCAATGAAAATACATTGTAAACATGTAATAACCAATCAAAACATTGTAAACAACTTGACCCATTGAATTGTATAAAAACCCATGCCTCACTCCCAGTCAGTGAAGCCGGTAGGTTCCCACTAGACCGGAGCCAAAGCCCAGCAGACTTCCACGAAACCAAAGTCAAGGGCATTCTCGGTGGCTTCCCTCATCCTGTTGTGTGTGTGCTCGCTTGAATAAACGCTCGGTAGCAAGCATCAACTCTCTCTCGGTGTTCGCAACAGACATCAAGTGGCGATCCCACATCCTCAGGGTACTGATGTGGTTAGGCTGCTGGAGTGATCTCTCCTCTTTTCTAACTTCCTCTAGACACAGGAAGAAGAAAGGAGGGCCCGGCACAGTAGTCTAGTGACTAAAGTCCTCACCTGGCACACACCAGGATCCCATATGGGGGCCGGTTCTAATCCCAGCAGCTCCACTTCCATCCAGCTCCCTGCTTGTGGCCTGGGAAAGCAGTCAAGGACGGTCCAAAGCCTTGGGACCCTGCACCCGCGTGGGAGATCCGGAAAGAGGCTCTAGGTTCCTAGCTTCAGATCGGCTTAGTACTAGCTGTTGCGGCCACTTGGAGAGTGAATCATGGGACAGAAGATCTTCCTCTCTGTATCTTCTCCTCTCTGTATATCTGATTTTCCAACTTGAAAAAATAATAATAAATCTTAGGAAAAAAAAAAAAAAGAAAAAAAGGAGATCGGAAACAGTTGTCTCATCCACGTTCCCCCGTTCGTCGACCCCCAGAATTCTAATCAGTGGTCCACATGTGCATGCATGCTTTTCAACTATGTAAACATCAAAAAAAAAAAAAAATGAATCTATTAAAAAAAAAAGAAGAAGAAGAAAAGAAATACATCTAAAGCCTAAGGAAGTGGCAGCTGTTGTGATGGTTCAGTGGGTTGAGGTAGTGTTTGCAATGCCAGCATCCCACAAGTTCCCTGCTAATGCACCTGAGAAGTACTTGGGCCCCTGTACCCATCGGAGGCAGCGCCCCGCTCTGCCTGGCTCAGCCCTCTGACGAGTGAACAGATAGGTCTACATCCTTTTCTTTTTGTAACTTCGCCTTTCAAATAAGTCTCGGAAACAATAATGTGTAAGGAAAAACAAACAAAAACCAGGACTTTTCCTAAAACCCCCGTGTTTCTTCTTCTCTCCTGGCAGTGTGAGAGGAGTTAGACTGGGTAGTAGGCAGTTAGGGTTTTCTGGGTCCCCAAGTCATTTTTTTCTCAAATATAAAGGGGTATTTTCCCCACCATGTCTTGGATTCACCAGAGCACGTTCTCTCCCAAGACAAGTGCATATCTTATCAGAAACATACTTCCCCAAGAGACAAGGGCTACATTGACATATCAATTCCCCACCTGAAGCCTCAGCCCATTTCTGTCTCCAGCCATTGTCAAGAGGGACGGCTTCAGACTGGCCTCTTTATCATTAGAAAGGGACCAAGGAAGTTGGCCAGTGACACCTTTCTGGCCTTTTGTCCCAAGGCCAGGTACCATGGAAACCAGGAATTTTCTTTGTTTATGGAGAAACATCTTTGAGGGGAACCTTTAAAAGATGCTTCCCCACCATTAATAGGGGTCTTTTACTTTTCCTCCTGCCACTATGGCAGAGGGCTAGGGTCTTTTTACTTTTCTCCTGCCACTATTTCAGGGGACTAGGGTCCTTTCTATCTCAGAGCCCCCTCCCATCACTAGGATGGGAGTCTCCTCTCTCAACTTTTCTAATAAATCTTACTTTAAAACTAAACTGTGTCCGCACAAAAATTCTTCTTTTCTGCGAGACAAGAATTGAGGTTGCTCGGGTTGGGGGCAGACCAGGCTGAGTCAGTTCACGTCATCCACTGGCAAATCCGAGCGCTGGAACTATGTGGGGGCCTGGCCAGGTTCGGTTGCGATAAAAACAGTACAAAACACAAAATGCCAAGGTGAAATGGCCTGTGCCAGTAGGGAATGCAGCACCCAACCAGCACACCTCCCACTGGTTTAGGTGAGGGACGAGTGTGTGATGGGCAGAGCCGGGAAGAGCTGCAATACTCATTGGTTCCATTGGAGGTCAGGGCTCAGAATAGAAGCAACCCAGGGGTTACAACCACCAGCTGATCGGAGTGATGGACTGTGGTGGGTACTGTGCTTACTAGTAGTGCATGTAGGAGCCTGGACTGGGAACACCTCAAAGTTTCTTTGGGGATTCCCCTGAACAAAATGGAGGAATCAAAACATTAACCAAGAAAAGATAGAAGATGGAGTAGATCAATCAACCACCTCAGCTATATGTTTGCAGCGAAAAACTGGACAAGGGGAAACTCGAAGATGGACTATGTCAATCAGTGGACTCTGCACCAGCCTCATCGTACCTGGACTGTTGCTGATGATATGTTGGAGCTTCTAATTGATCAAGGTGACGCTCTGCTGGCTCTGCCTTCAAACCTGAGAGGGCCTCCCTAAGAGGCCGTTGAACTTGACTGGACAGTGGGATGCTAGATTCTGTATGCTGTGAGCTTGTAATTAGGGAATCCCAGCGGAACTTGAGCTGTGGTTATGCATCAAGGTGAAGGAATTCACCATGGGGGAAGGGTTTGGGGTGAAGGGGGGGAGAATCCCAGTACCTATGAAATTGTGTCATGTAATACAATGTAATTAATGAAAAATGAATAGAAAAGAAAGTATTTGCACAGATAAAAAAATAAAAATAAATAAATAAATAAATAAATAAATAAAAAAGAATTGAGGTTGCTGCCGTATTCAGGGTCAAAAAACCTTACAACAGCAGGACGCACCCCACCTCCTAGATTCATCTTGGGAAGTGTTTTCCTCTTTCTTCTTTTCCCATTTGCTTGTTCACTTTGCAAAACCCCCTCTCTTTGCAATGGATCCCGTCTTTTTATTTATGTACCAAGCTGAGGTTGTACCCACCAAGGCTTTGTTGGTAACATGGAGTCTTCTCAAATAAATACTACTTTGCACAAATTGTGTGTAAATTCTTTCATTAGACACAAGAGCTGTGATTGCTGCTAACTTTAACATCGAATTTCAAGTCCTTGGGCCCCTGCACCTACCTTGGAGACCTAAAAAAAATCTCTTGCTTTTTGCCTTTGGCCTTGCCCACCTCCTGCTGTTGCAGCCATTTGGGGAGTGGATCCGTGAATGGAAGATTCTCTTTATCTATTGTTGCGAGTTGACCAAATCTATCCCACTGACTTTATTCACTGACTGGTGCCATCCGGTGCACAATCACATTCCACCGCACATGGGATCAGCCATGTTCAGGGGTTCTTAAACAATCATCACCCCATGAAGTCAGAGAGCACTGCCACGTGATGCGAATTGTTCAATCAACCAAGCTTACATCAGTGCACCACACAAAATATCCAGTCACCTGTAGAGGCATGAAACACAAATACCCAGTTTAACCTGCATACACTTTAAACTATCCAATCAGTAAGAGCCACACCCCTCGTAGCAGCAAAAAACCAGGCAAACAGGTCCTCCCAATTCCATTTACAGAAAACAATTTGGGACAATCAGCTTACTTATGTGAACTGTAAAAGAAAAGCAAGATCTCATCTTGTGATAAGCACCATCACTCCCTTTCCAGGGCTTTCCAAGAACCCAAGGTTATGGCAAAGGTCAGGTCACGGCCATGTCTCAGCAATGTTTCAGAAGACCTAGCCTCACTGTTGCTACTTTCTGTTGTCTGGACTGTTGCATTTTTTTTTTTAAAAGATTTATTCATTTTTATTACAGCCAGATATATACGGAGGAGGAGAGACAGAGAGGAAGATCCTCCGTCCGAGGATTCACTCCCCAAGCGAGCCGCAACAGGCCGATGTGCGCCAATCCGAAGCTGGGAACCTGGAACCTCTTCCGGGTCTCTCACGCGGGTGCAGTGTCCCAACGCACTGGGCCGTCCTCAACTGCTTTCCCAGGCCACAAGCAGGGAGCTGGATGGGAAGTGGAGCTGCCGGGAGTTCAAGGCGAGGACTTTAGCCGCTAGGCCACACCGCAGGGCCCTGGACTGTTGCATTTGAAACTCTACCTTTCACTTTGTGGTGAGGTAGGCAGCTTGTTCAGGGTCACCGCTTTGGAAGTCACTGCTCCACCACTTGGGTGTTTCCTCCTGCCCACCTGTGACTCTCACCTATCACCTGGGAGGGTGCGGCATTGCATTGCTGTGTAACCACTCCCCTCACTAGCCCCTGTAAAGGCTCATGATAGGGAGGGGCTAAGGAGCCTCAGTGTCAAAATCCCAACCATTTGTTCATAGCTCATTGCTACTAAGAAACTGTGTGAGCCTGCAGGCCAAACTGTCTATGTGACCTTTAGCGACCTATGTGACCTTTAACACCAGTGGGTCCCAAATCTCATGAACCAAGGCCCACCTAAGTCTGCTTATCTCACAGGTGGCTCCAAGTAATTAAGTGGGTGCTTACCTCAGTTGCTGAAGGCATGGGCTGTCCAGCGAGATAAGTAGAGAATGTGTGGTATTTCCCCTCACCTTGCAGGCTATTGTGAATTGCCCCTTTTCAAGCTATTGTGGACTGCCCCTATAAAAACCCTATAAATGTGCTGTTGAGGGGAAGCGAAGCCACACTCCAGTAAAGGGTGTTGGTCCTGGGCACTGGCTGGTGAGTCTACCAGCTGCCTGCTCTCAACCAAGAACCCAAGCTCGGACATGCCGAGCTTGAATAAACCATCCTTGTGCACTTGGATCGACTTCAGACTCCTGGTGGTTTCTGGGGATCTCAAAATCTGGGCACAACAGGGCTCCCTCTCTTGGTCATATCGCTCTAGCACTCCTACTACTGGCCTTCCCAATACCTGCTTACTCTCTGGCTTCCCACGCACAGACTCCGAACACAAGTATCCCCTGAGCATGGCCCCTGTATGTCTGTATTCCTCACCCTCTGTTCACTGCTTGGACGCCACAGTAAAGACAGCAATGCTAAGACGCTTTGTATTTCTAATTTGTGTACTTTCAAGAGTTCCAGGAGAGGTGAGGCCTAGCAGTAATGGAACGTGGGCACAGAAGCCAGGGGAAGGTGAATGCAGCTCTGGAAGTGTGTCCAGGTTGTTTGCTGCATGTCTCTTAGGATGACTTATATTGATGGGGAAGCTGGGATGTAGGTCTTCAGCTTAATGGACGGATTTCAGAGTAATTACCATTTGTTCATCTTGGGGTTTCAATTCAGACTCGACTGCCATATGGACTTGTGATTTGCTATTTCTAGCGGGTGCTGTTATCACCAAACTTGGTTAATAAAGACTCCTTAATAAACTTTAGACATGTCTGGCGTGATCTTGCTTGCACCCTGCAACAACTTAAAACTTTTTTTTTCCTCTTTCTGCCTATTTTCCTACTTTCCTTCCTCCTTTTATTTTCAAGCCCAGTGATAATGTGTCCTCGGTTTTCCCACCCAGGGAAGCACTCGGCAAGCAAAGGGCCAGACAGGGAATATTTAAAGATGGGTAGACACAGAGTCTGCTACATTCTGTCAGGATGGACTAACGTGTAGATAGGGCCAGGTCCCTAGCGGAACGAGAAAAGGGGGAGTTTCCTTGAAAAGATACTTGTTCTGCCCAGACAGTGCTTTTAGCAAGACTGAAGTGCCATCCCACCCTTTTGAGATTCTAATTTTATCCTAAGGACAGATGGAGGAAGTTATCAATCACATCCTTCTAATGGCTTTTGGTCTCACCAAGAGTGAGGCAGGGTTCCACGTTTTCTAGTAGTCTGAAGGCATCCATCACTGCTGGCTCCGTTGTCCAGCACACAGCTCTCCTGAAGCGCTGGAGACCACCTCTTTTGTAAAAGATACTTCCCCAGGGCCCGGCGGCGCGGCGTGGCCTAGCGGCTTAAGTCCTCGCCTTGAACGCGCTGGGATCCCACATGGGCGCCGGTTCTGGTCCCGCAGCTCCAATTCCCATTCAGCTCCCTGCTTGTGGCCTGGGAAAGCAGTCGAGGACGGCCCAATGCTTTGGGACCCTGCACCTGAAAGACCCTCACTTGGAGTGTCTTCCGCTTGAGGAGACCCCTCCCAAGGAACAGCGAGACCGCTTGTACGGATGCAAACAGCAAGAGGTTTATTCAGATACACAGGTACCTGGGGCGACAAAGTCTTTCGAAGGACTTGCGCGCCTTCAGGTTGGGGCGGTGGGTTTTTATAGGGTAGGGAGGCAAAAAGCGCGGTACAGAAGCGAGATGCATAGTTACAGGGTTCTGATTGGCGGATTTAAATGAGGCCAGGGTTATTGTGAGGACAACTTTTCTTAGTACCAGGAAGTCTGATAATAGCTGAGTTGGCGCTGAGTTGGCTCCCTTTCCTAACGTTTCTTCCCTCTTTTGGGGCCAGATGTTCGACCACAGATATCCTGTTTGGCAAGCTAGTCCTGACCTCGCCCGCCCCCCCAGAGATCCTGTTTTTCTTGGTGTGGTTAAAGCCTTGCAAAATGGCGTTTCTGCTGCTAAAGCTCATGGTTTTTGGTGAGGGTCTTTCACACCCACGTGGGAGACCTGGAAGAGGTTCCAGGTTCCCGGCTTCGGATCGGCACAGCACCGGCTGTTGCAGCTCACTTGGGGAGTGAATAATCGGACGGAGGATCTTCCTCTCTGTCTCTCCTCCTCTCTGTATATCTGACTTTCCAATAAAAATAAATAAATCTTTAAAATATATATATATATATACTTCCCCAAACTTACGTAGACCTCACTTTCCGTGCAGGCCTGCTTCCCTCCTAATTCAGCACCTGGACTTGAATTTCGGAACTTACTCACTGAATTTTTATTATACCTCATCTATCAAGTGTACTCCTGCAAGGTATATTTTGTGCTATTTCTCCTCCTTTATGCACCACGGACCCAAGAAAAGTTCTCTTATGTCAAGAAAACATGTAAGTTGTGAAATCATACTTCGATCATCTCCTTATTCTAATACAAGGTATTAAGGCATTAATAAAACAAACGGTGGGCAATTTAGGTTTTCTCACTGTGACAACTCACTCAAATATCCACCTCAAAGACTGACAAGACCCCATCATTTTGGATACCTGCTTCCCCTAGGGCTCAGCCTCCTTCCCACGGTTTGCATATGTAAACTTCGCACCTTTCAGGTTCAAATTTTGTTATCCACCAATCTGCTAACCTCACAACCCCGTTCCCACCAATCTGCCCTAACCTCATGGCACTGTACCTGACAGCCCTATCGACCAATCCCTTGTGGCTCTTCCCCTTAGTCTCCGCCTACTGCAGCGCCTGTCAATCTCCTGCAGCCCTGGCAGCCCTATCCACCAATCCCTCACAGAGCCCTATCTGCCAACCCTTCCTGGTTCTGTGCACCCCAATACCTCTGGTCATATAAGTAGGTTTCTCTGTGTTCTCCCTCTCTCTACCTTAGCTCTCTCCCCTTGGCCATTTTCCCTGCTGGATTAAAACCTCCTGCATGACGTGCTGGGTCTGGTGTTTCAGGTTTATGATGACAAACTGAAAAGATCTAACACCAAAGAGAGCTAACACTCACCTCCTCGAGCTTACCATCATTGGGCTCGCTCAAACTTCCTCAGTGATTACTTTTAAATTAGCTGCCCACAGAGCTTCAATATTGAGGAAACAGTAACATTTGATTTTTCATTTGTTTGTTTTTAAAATGCGCAAGGATGAGTTTAAGAAAAGTACAACAGAGTAGCACTTTAGGGGAAGAGGCAATTGCAGGAACAGCTGAATTTTACCTGAATCTGTAGTGTTCTAGGCAGACTCTTACCCTTTCTGGAAGAAGACACACAAAGTGGAAGGGAGGGAGCAGCCCCTGACCCCACGACCCCAGAGCAAATGTATTTGCACCCTTGCGGGAGTAAAGATTAAAACGGTAACCTTGACATATGCCTTCCCTAGAAATACCTGCCCATGTCCCAGGATACCAGGACCCCCCTGCAGGGGGGATGGCTACATTCGTTCCACCAGAGCCCCCTAAGGCAGGGCTTTGTCCGCTTGGGTTGCCTCCTCTAAGCAAGGTTAGGCAGCATCTGGCGTGCTCGGTCGTGAGCACACTGTCTCTGGCACTGAGCTCTGTTTCTTCCCACTTGTTCCTACAGAGAAGTTCCCTGTGGCAGGGAAACTTCTTAGCTTGTGAGAAGCTTAACATCTCAGATCCCTTACAGTATCTGAAGGAAGAAGGGATTAAGGGGGAGAAAATGAACATCCGAATGGCATGTAAATAAACAGGATGAAGAAGGAGGCAGTGCAGGGTTAACTGGGTAAGCTGAGAAAAGAAAATTCCAAACCACTCCCTGAGCAGGTGTCTCCTTTCCTCCGTATCTGCCGCCTGTCTCAAGAGAATGAGCTAACGGGAGGAGTCAGGCAAGCAGGGAAAAGAACTAATTAGATAAAGTGAGAGAAAAAAAATCCTACTTTAAACAGCACAGAAATTGAGCAAACGCTGTAACTAATTGCTCAAATGATAAATTACTTGTCACAAAAACTGAAGATTGGTGAAAAACTTCATTTAAAAGAGCTAACATGTGAAAAACCTCTCTTCAAAGAAGTAACGTGGGCCTGGCGTGGTAGCCCAGGGGCTCAAGTCCTCACCTTGCACGCATCAGGATACCATATGGGCACCAATTCATATCCTGGCAGCTCCACTTCCCATCCAGCTCCTTGCTTGTGGCCTGGGAAAGCAGTTGAGGACAGCCCAAAGCTTTGGGACCCTGCACCTACATGGGAAACCTGGAAGAGGCTCCGGGCTCCTGGCTTCGGATCGGTGCAGCTCCAGCCATTGCAATCACTTGGGGAGTGAATCATCGGACAGAAGATCTTCCTCTCTGTCTCTCCCTCCTCCTCTCTGTATATCTGACTTTGCAATAAAAATAATAATAATAAACAAAAAGAGCTAACATGTGGGTAGGATAATGCTCACCCAGGCTGTGTTGGTATAGATGGGCAGGCCAGACAGCCTGCTCATCATGTCTCCACACTGCCACTGAGGGCCCTTCACCCAGCCCCTCCCCAGCGTCTCGGGTATCCTAGGTCTCTAAGTTGTTGGCCATCTCCTCCTCTGGCAAGGAGTGAGCTTTCATGTCTTAGAAGGAACGTCCGCTCTCAACACTTGTGTGTAAGATCCTCATCCAAATCACCGTTGGAGGTTTCGAATCTGATACATTCAAACTGGTGCAGGGAATTCGCCACAAAAAAAGACAAAAGAGGACAGCAAACTCCTTTCTTGACTCACATGAAGAATTTTCATGCAGACAAGTTCAGTGGGCAAGGCAGGATTTATTTAAGAAAGAGTGAGAAAGAAAGCTCCTTCCATAGGGACGGGAGGGGGCTCCCGGGAAGCAAAGGCCCAGCAACGGCGGAAGTGGTGTCTTTCACACCATCTCAAGGAGGAGGAAACAAATGAGTCACTTGAATGGCAGAAAAAAAAAACTCACTCAACAATGTCCAGCAGTCTACTCTGGACAGAATGGACATCAGAAAGTTGTGTCTGTTGGCTTCCTCCTCCCATCCAAATAAGTTGAATTATCAGGCACCATCTCCCTGATGGTGACTCAGAGATGGGGGTTACTTTAGGCTGTCTCCTTGTTTTTGTCCTGACAATCACTCTGAGATGGGAGGCGATGCTGTTGATTTTGTGTCTTGTTCTCCCTTAAGGGGGGTGGGGTGAAGCTAGGGAGAACATGCTGTTGGAAGGATCAGCAATGGGGAGAAGCAAAGGTAACTTCACCAGGAACCAGAGAGCCTAACTACCTATTACCCCGTCTGACTCCTCCCACTACTCATGACCAAGCAGTGTGCATTCCAGCTCTCAAATCCTGCTTAGCCATCCGCCTGACCTGTCCTGTGTATTCTCTGTTAAACTCTGTAATATTGGTTTCTGCAGTCTGGAATGACTGATTGCTCTTTCATATCCAACTAGAGAGAAACCCTTTCATTTTGACGGATACATTACTCTGTAAACCCTGCTACTGGGGCTTTAGTGATGTGCTGGGCACACTCAGGGCTGAGTGGCCAGGAAATGTAAGTGTGTACAGGCAAATTTGGAGGGACAGGTGGGACACACTAAGGTTGGTTTGTTTTTTTTTTAAGATTTATTTATTTTTATTGGAAAGGCAGATATACAGAGAGGAAGAGGGACAGAGAGGAAGGTCTTCCGTCCGATGTGACTGCAACGACCAGTGCTGTGCCGATCCAAAGCCAGGAGCCAGGAACTTCTTTCCAGGTCTCCCACACGGGTGCAGGGTCCCAAAGCTTTGGGTCATCTTCGACTGCTTTCCCAGGCAACAGGCAGGGAGCTGGATGGGAAGTGGAGCTGCCGGGATTAGAACCGGCCCCCATATGGGATCCCGGCGCGTGCAAGGCGAGGACTTTAACTACTATGCTATCGCGCCAGGCCCACACAAAGGTTTTTAACAGGAAAAAGTTTTCTTTTTCTTTTTTTGTAGCTTGACCCAGAGGAAATTTTTTTTTCCTTTTTTTAAAAAGATTTATTTATTTTTATTATAAAGTCAGATATACAGAGAGGAGGAGAGACAGAGAGGAAGATCTTCTGATGATTCACTCCTCAAGTGACCGCAACGGCCGGTGCTGTGCCGATCCGAAGCCGGGAACCTCTTCCGGGTCTCCCACACTTGGGTGCAGGGTCCCAAGGCACCCATATGGGATCCCGGGGCGTTCAAAGCGAGGACTTTAGCCACTAGGCCACACTGCTGGGCCCCAGAGGAAAGTTCAATCTCCAAATTCTGGGCCTCAAACAAGGCAGGAAGATGTCTTAGATACTTCAGCACAGACAGTTTTTAAAGTTTTCTAATACAAATTCAGCAATATAGCTTTTGATTGGCTATTTTAGGGTGATGGCCTTAGCTCAGGAAATGTTGCATAAAGGTACATCTCTATGTCATTAAAGCATGTTAGTTGATCTAACAGCATCAAGGCACTTCTCAGGAGCGCATGTTACTGCAACTGGCCTAGTTGCCTGTGGTATTTCTTTGAAAACACCCCACCACCACCATGTAAGGCTTATAGCCAGTGTTCTTACCCGGAGGGGAGGGGAAGCTTGGGAAGTTTCAGAACATAGGCTATTTTTCCTGTTCCTCATCATATCCTGTAATGTACTGCACTAATTGGGAGTGTGGGAGTCGGGCATCCAGGGATGCGGAGACCGGCCAGAGAATCAGACCCCGCTCACTCCCTGGAGCTCTTTTTCAGAGGATGATCAAGGATGACTGATGTTGCAACACTGCTAGGAGTAAATCACCAGTTACCAGTCAACCCAGGCAACGCTACAACAAACTAGTCTGAGGTTGCTCTTTAACTGCACAGTGTATGCGGATGGGTACAGCCAGAAAAGGCCGCCGGATCCCCACCTCCGGCATCCGTGACACTCCACTAACCCTGGCTGTAAAAGCCTTGGCAAACTGCTTTGCAGGAGGCAATTCTCCTTAGGGAGCTGTGTCTTTTCACTGTCCCCTTTACTTGTCACAAGCAACGAGGCTTTCTGCTGAGCAACTCCTGCTTGTGGAAATTTATTCCACCTTCGCCAAGTTGAGGGACACCTTGTGTCTGCTACCAGAACTACGTATCTTCTACATATCAGCTACCACAAATCTACTAGGCACCAGTTTGTGTCCCAGCAGTTCCACTTCTGGGAAAAGCAGCAAAAATAGCCAAAGTACCCGGGCCCCTGCCACTCATAAGGGAGAACCAGATGAAGGTACTGGCTTCAGCCATGGCTCAGTGCTGGCCACTATAGCCACTTGTGGAGTGAACCTGTGATGCGAGTACAGCCAACTTCTATGGATATTGACGGATTACTATGCTTCCTAGCACACTTCCTCAGTTATGCTTCAGGACTAACAACCCCAACCCCTGAATGGCACCCTGTAACAAAGGTTTCCGTGGGGCCAGCGCTGTGGTGTATCAAGCTAAGCCCGTAATGCTGGCATCCAGTACGGGTGCCAGCTTGAGTCCCGGTTGCCCCGCTTCTGATCCGCCTCCCTGTTAATGGCCTGGAAAAAGCATCAGAAGAAGTCCAAGTCCTTGAGCTCCTACATTCACAAGGGAGACCAGGATGAATATCCTGCCTTCTGGTTTTATCCTGACCCAGTACTGGCTGTTGTGGCCATTTGGGGAATGAGCCAAAAAATGGATGGTCTCTCCCTCTCTTTGTAACTTTGACTCCCAAATAAGTAAAGTACATGTTTTAAAAAGAGAGAGGAAAGTTTTCTAATTTATTTCTGCCAGGGTTGTGTAGGCAGGTCTGTTCACTGTAGACACTTAGTCACACAGGTGCTAATTTGATAGAATGTTCATCACTTGCATATTGACAGGTGACCTACTGCGAAGGAAAATTTATAAGTTGTATAGTTTTGTCATACTGGGAAACTCAGTGCCTTGCTTTATAATAAATCACTTTTTTTTTAAATCTGCCAGTGCATAATCCACAGATCCAGAGGCCTGGCTGTGTGAGGTGCCACAGACATTCTGTATCAGGGGCTGTGCTACCAGGATTCCTCAAGTGGGATTCTTCTGAGCTGAGCTTTGAAGGGCTGAGGTCCAAGAACCGGGAAGGACATTCCAAGAAGAGAAATCATTACATGCCAGGTGTAAACGGGGACCATCCACATATGTGCTTCCAGGTTTGTTTTTTTTTTTTTCTGAACTAGGCATTTTTTTAAAGGTTTATTTATTTTATTGGAAAGTCAAATATACAAACAGGAGGAGAGACAGAGAGGAAGATTTTCCATCTGGTGATCCTCTCCCCATGTGGCTGCAACGGCCGGAGCTGAGCCAATCTGAAGCCAGGTGCCTCTTCCGGGTCTCTCATGGGGGTGGGGAGGAGGGGGTGGGGGGGTGGTGTTTGCAGGGTCCCTTAGCTTTGGCCCATCTTTGACTGCTCCACTTCCCATCCAGCTCTCTGTTTGTGGCCTGGGAAAGAAATCAAGAACAGCCCAAAGTCTCAGGACTCTCTGCACCCACAGACTGGATGTAGACGGTTCAGTGGTTACAGTTAGCAAGCTACCCCAGGGGTAACTTTTCCCTGTCTATGCAGTTCATGTGGAACATGAATTTAAGACACTGACTAATGCTCAGGTAGTTTATTCTGGCAGCACTTTCACAAAACCATCAGTGGGAGCAAGCTGATGACATGGGACAGACACAGGGCCAAAGGGCCAGAATTCCACCTGGAGACCATTCTCGGTGTTGTGTGGATTCTTCCTGCTTTCTGATGCCTTGTTTTCAGTACAGTCAATGGCCAAGCATTGGCTTCATAAGGAGAATGTAAGCTTCTATTTATTGCAAGGGTGAGCGTGTCCTAAAGTTCATGAAAGCTGTGTTTGTGCAGAGGTCCCCTTGTCTCCCTGACTCTGGTGACATCACGCTGCTCTGGGGAGTTTGGTGTCAAAGCTGTGAGATGCGTGAGTGAGTGTGACGGCTGTCACTGATCTCGCTGACACTATGTGTGTCTCTTAGCACACTACACCTTCATGTCTACTGGAACAGTCATAGCCGTTTATGCATATCAACCATTGTGATACTCTCTGAAACACAAAATAAAGGGAGTATTCAGCATTATTTCATGCAGACACCCACGTGACCAATTCACAGCTTCACTGGTGAGCTGTTTCTTGGTTGCTGCCTAGAAAATCACCACAAAACTGTAACCACAAGTTCCTCAAGGCCCCCTTATGTGCTGATGGTGACGCGGTTTGCCACCAGGTTGAAGCATCGAGGCAGGAGAAGACAGAAGCACGAGTTTTCAGCAGGGTTTTAGGCTCCTCAAATCAAGTCAGGCTATCTGACCGGGTAGACCAGTTGAAAACCACCAGCAACAACACTGACCCTGGTGCTTGCCAGGGAGATTCAGATTTTAAACAGCTCATCACAAATTCCACTGCCCTTATGTTGGACAAGGTTCAAAAACCAAACATCCAAATTTTTCCAAAGACAGAACTTTTCCGATTCCGCAGTACATCAATCTACTGTCCACACACACACACACACACCCAAATGGCCTTTTTCCTAAGAGCTCGTGGAGCCAAAGCCAGTAAGCAGAGCATATTCACACAGATGAGGAAAGCGTCTGAACACACAGCCTTGCTTCCTTGAAGGCCGCTCGCTCATAACACATCTTAAGACTCTTGGTGCTTTTTACGGTTCACGACACATTGTGAGTATTCAAGCCTCTGCAGAGAGAGAGAAAAGGGGAACGAAGCAAAAGCAAAAAAGATTCATGCGACACTCATTTCTCTTTCTGCTTGTCCTCCTTCCTTCTACTCAACAGTTTCACTTCCTCATCTTTCTGTTCCTAGCTGCTTAGACTTTCCTTTTCTTTCCATTTTTTTTAGACTTCCCTTTTCTAAAGATTCATATTACTTATTTGAAAGTCATAGACAGAAACAAATCCCTCTGCTGGTTCCCCAAATGGCTGCAGTGCCTAGGGCTGGGCCCGGCTGCAGTCGGCAATCTAGAATTGTATCCAGGTCTCCCAAGTGGGAAGCAGGAGCCCAAAACTTCTGCCATCACCCTCTGTTTCCCCAGGAGAATTAGAAGCGAACCAGACGGGAAGTGCAGCAGCCAGGATTACAAGATTACGGTTCCAATATGGGATGCCAGTGTTGAAGGCAGCAACCTAAGATGCTGTACCACAACCAGACTTCCTTTTTTTTTTTTTTTTTGCTCAGAAATATCATTTTTTTTTTTCTTTTGAAAGATTTATTTGCTGGAAAATCAAGTTTACAGAGAGAAGGAGAGGCACAGAGAAAGCTCGTCCATTGGCTGATGCCTTCCCTAAATGGCCGCAACAGCCAGAGTTGAGCCCATCCAAAGCCAGGAGCCAAGAGCTTCTTCTGGGTCTACCATGCAGGTACAGGGTCCCAAGGCCTTGGACCATCCTTAACTGCTCTCCCAGGCCAGAGGCAAGGAGCTGGATGGGAAGTACAATAGCCAGGACATGAATCGGTGCCCATATGGGATCCTGGCACGTGCAGGGCAAGGGTTTAGCCACTGGGCTATCGCTCCGGAGCCTACTTCCCATTTCTTTAATTCCATTCTCCTGCAAGCAAATTTCTGATTATATGAGTGTATACAGTTGAAATCAAAATGGGGTAAACATGGCTTATTGCTAACTGCAATTCTTTTTGCTTTTGTAACTTCTGCTTTGCTTGCTAAGAAACTGTGTGAGCTTGCAGCCCTAATGGCCAACACGAATTTTAGTACCAATGGCCCAATCCCCATAAATCAAGGCCCCAGCCTTATTAATGCACAGATAATTCATGATCGGGGTCTGGCTGTCGCAGGTGGCGCCAAGGTTGGAGCCCAGACCCGAGAAGAGCAGGCAGGGGCTGGCAAGCCGAGATAATCAAAGAATGTGTGACCCTTCCTCACTCACCTTTAGAGCTGCTGTAAATTGTGCCCCTCTTGAAGCTGTGTCAAACTGCCCCTATAAAAACTTTGTAAATGTACTGCTCGGGGCCGCACTCCAGTAAGGGGTATTGGTCACGGCTGGCCGGTCAGCCTGTCGGTCAGTTGCCTTGCCTCTCATTTATAATAAAACTTTGTTGTGACTGTCACTGGTGAATGTAACATTCTGTCTTAGTGGTCGAGTGGATGCAACAAATGCTTCCAAGGTACCAGGACAGAGGATATGAAAAAAAGGTGTAAATTTGGTGAGTGTTGCAGTTTACGTGCAACTTCTCATGATTTCAATAATTATTAATAACTTGGTCATGCTATTCATAGAAGCTGATCAATTTTAGACTTACTAACAATTTTTATTTCTACCTTTGACAAAGGGGACGCTAATAATTCCTCTTTGTAAAGTCATAAAAAGCAGCCAGCTGATTTCACCTGTCTGCTTTAGCTAGCCTTTGTTGTATCACGAATCATGCCTAAAAACTCATCTATTGGTGGGTCTCAGGACGGGGCTTCTCATGCCTGGATCCCAGATGCCAGTCACCACTTGCACGTGGTGAGCTGTCCCCGGGCCTGCCCGGGCTCCAGGTGCTGATCCCTTCGGGGTGAGTACATCGAGGGGTCTCCGTAACTGAGCAGGTCCGAGGACAGCTCGGACACCACCACCCTCATTGGGCGGTGAATGGGATTGGGGAGGGGCGCGACCTTGGGCCTGGGGGTTTAAACTTCCAGCAGTCTCCCGGCTGCTGGTGGGCCTCAGGACAGGGTGTCTCTTGCTCGGATCCCGAATCCAGCCACCACATGCACGCGGTGAGCTGTTCCCGGGCGGCCAGTGCCTCATTTGGTGCCAGGCTCCGCCTGCTGGCCGCTTGGCCGGGACCTCCAGGGCTTTGGTTCTTTGAATCGCTGCTTAGGCAGCTCCCGGTTGAACCCAATGTGCTTCTGGGACGTGAATCAATCCTAAAGATTCCCAATGACAGTACCTCTTCCTTTGAAGAGCTTGTAATCACTGAACAATGCTGACCACCAAACACCAGTCCATGCAAAAGCTATGGCTCGGGGCTTATCCAACAGAATCATATCCTGTTACCTGACATGATGATGGATCAGGAGAAGGGTCACATTAAGCAGGGCCATTACATTAACTAGCAATCAAGAACCATCCGGGGGTAGATTCTGTGGAGGATTTGTGGGTCAAACCCTGTGGAAATTCTAGCCCCACCAGTTAGCTCAAGAGTTGGGGTGGTAATGGACTAAGCTAGGTGTGACCAAGGAGCCTGCCATCAATCACAGGTAAAGGAACCCACAACAGTCTGGACTGGTCAAGGCAGCAGCACCCAAATGTGCATCCTGAATAGGGTGTGGGGTGGGCCGGGCTGCAACGTTCACCAGCCTATACAAGGCCAAATGGAAGGCCAGACTTCGCCAGAACCTGGCCTAAAACCCAATGGCATGTATGAGACCTGGGTCTGGGAGTGGATCAGATGGAGGAACTTGTGAAACTCCCCTGGTGAGTCATAGCTCCCGCTGGTGAACATATGGTCCAGACCTTGGGGATGAA
The DNA here is from genome assembly GCF_030435755.1 of Ochotona princeps. Classification (NCBI taxonomy): domain Eukaryota; kingdom Metazoa; phylum Chordata; class Mammalia; order Lagomorpha; family Ochotonidae; genus Ochotona; species Ochotona princeps. The sequence goes on from NC_080858.1 coordinate 5,167,049, forward strand.
CAAGCTGGGCAAAGTAGCTCCAACGGCTGGCTAATGTGTGAATTGGTAATGGAACAGGGTGGGCCGGGCAGGACTGAGCAAACCTTAGCCCACAGCGAAACTAGAAACCAGGATGGAACACAGGTCATGCCGAGCTAGGCTCTTGCACCTACTGGTCTGCGTGAGCCAGGGACACTAAGTCACAGTGTCTAAGGCAGAGGTCGGGACAGGTGAGGAGCTGAGCCAAGCTGAGTCAGAGCAACCACTGGCATGCGTGTGACCTATGGCTGGGAACAGGCCCATTTGTTAGGTAAGGGGACAAGCCTAGCTGGGTTGAGGTTCCCACCAAGGGGCGCATGGGCTGGAATGGGGTCTGTGTTCTGATCAGGAAACGGTTGTAGTCTTCGCTGGCACAAGTGTGGACTGGGATTGGATGCACCGAGCCAGGCCAGACTCCAAAACTCTCTGGTGTTCTGGAGGACCAGGGTAGATGTGAGACAGACTAAGCAAGATCTCAACTCCTACTGAACCATGTGTCAGCTGTATGTGGGTATGGACGAGCCGTGGCTAGGCTGAAAAATCCAACAGCAAGAACCAGTTTGGGTTGAAGGCCAGTCAGGAAAAGCCACTGTTCCTGCTAGGACAGGAGGTGAACTGAGTAGTGCTGGCTCATAGACCCCCTGGTATGCGGAAAATCTGGCATTGGGAGAGGTTCTGATGGAGGAGCAGGACATAGACCCGGCAGGTAAGCACAAGAAACATGATAGGAAACAGTCCAGAATAGGCCATGTTAAGTTTCCCACTGGCATACATTTGGCATGGTTCAGGAGCAGACCAGGCTGAATCAGTTCACGTCATCCACTGGCAAATCCGAGCACCAGAACAGAGTGTGGGTCGAGCCAGATTTGGTCGCAACAAACAGCAGTGCACAATACGGAATGCCAAAGTGAGGTTGCCTGTATTGGATGTGACCACAGCACCCAACCAGCACGCGTGAGAACTAGGAAGGGAGGGGGCAGAGCCGGCAGGGGAATATGGGGAGGTTCCCTTGCTGGACAGCTACTCCCACTGGAGAGCGTGAACTGGGATGGGGGCAGACCAGACTAAGCAGGACCACAACACATGTTGGCTTCATGTGGACTAGATCAGGGAAAAGCCAGACTGGGCTGATTATTCCTACTAGTGCAAACAAAATTAGAGTGGGTGAGGGTTGTTTGGGCTTAGCCACAGCATCAGCTGGCAGAAACTGGCACTGGTGTCTAATTCTGCCAAGTCAAACCACAGAACTACCTGGAGAGTGCACAATCCGGAAGTGGGAGAGGCCTGGGAGGGAAATAGTGGGCTCCTCCATCTTGGTTTACCACTCCCACGGGAGGGCAAGCAAACTAGGACAGGGGCTGGGGTGGCTAGACAGTGAGGCACTCAACAACATCTGTGTGGGTTGCATAGTGGAGCTGTTTAGATGGAACTAAGCTTTAATACCCATTGACATGTACGAGAGCCAATTGGGAGGTGGGACAGACTGGACTAGTCTGCTTCACATACTGGCAAACCAGGGTAGGGGGCGGGCCTGTGGGGGTTATTGTGGGTCACTCTAACTAGGTTGCAGCTCCCATTGGTTTATGCGAGGGCCAAGTATGTGCTGGGCAGAACCAGGCTGGACTGCAACACCCATTGGTTCCAGTGCAACTCAGGACCGAAAACAGAACCAACCCAGCAATTGCAACCACCAGCTGATCGGGGCGATGAACTGTGCTGGGCCCTGTACTTGCTAGTACATACAAGAATCTGGTCTGAGAATACCTCAGATAAAGTTTCTTTGGAGATTTCCCCAATCGAAATGCTGGACTCAGAACCCTAACCAAGAAAAGACAGAAGACAAAATAAGTCAATCAACCACCTCAGCTATATGTTGGCAGCGAAATACGGGGCAAACGGAGACTCTATGATGGACTATATCAATCAGTGGATTCTTCAACGACCTCATTGTGCTTGGAGTGGCAAGACTGGCAGCAATTCATAAATGGTGAACTATCAAAACCACTTGAGAAAGAACCTCGGAGCATGCCCTACATCCGGGACCTGGGGTGAGTGGGAAACTGAGTGGGTCTTCTCCCTTAATATCTCCCTTTAAACATGAAGGAAACAATATGGAAATATTAGTCTTACCTACTTTCCTATAGCCCTTGAACCTTTTTACCCTAATTAACTATGTAAAGATTGTCAAAAATACAATTTAAAAAAAAGAGAAAAACTCATCTATTGCTTTAGTTCTGTGAATAGCAATGTGGTCTTGTGGGAAAGATCACCAGGGAGGGAGTCAATAGCCACTCATGGAACAGGGGGAATCTTTGTTTCCCTGGAGGGTGTCAGCCTGGAGAGTTCCAAAATGGCTGAGCCCTGATCATGTATGTCTCAAGTTTTTACTGGGCAAGCATGCGTGGAATAAGAAGCAAACAGAAAACACAGAAGTAGATGCACAACTAGCCTTGACTTGTTAAAATTCCAGCACCGTTTTGAGTTGTTGCAGTTTCTGGTATCTCCTTAGCTCTTGGTTGACATGCCAATCTCTATGACACTTCCGTGCAGGTATATCTCAGCCTGACCTACATGCAGACCTAACTCTACGTGACGCACACGCCCTTTGTTCAGGCCCATGTTCTGCCTCCGACTGGAATCAGCTGAGGGACTGGTTCTTTTGATCTCTGCTGGAATCCTCCTAATGTGTGAAGTTGCTTCTCTGAAACAGTCTCAGCCATGCTCCTGCCCCTTGGTTCTGGCTGTCGCCTGGTATGCCTCCATTGATGGTCTTTGAGTAGGCTAGACTGACCTTTAGATGACAGAGAACATTCTAACAGAGCAAGAGCAGAAGCCAGAAGACCTGCTGAGGTGGAAATTCAGAAGTCTTACAACTTCTTCATTTTATTGATCAAAGCAAGTCACAAGACCAAACCAAGATCTAAGAGGTGGGTAAGGGGGCCCGGCAGCGTGGCCTAGCGGCTAAAGTCCTCGCCTTGAACGCCCCGGGATCCCATATGGGCGCCGGTTCTAATCCCGGCAGCTCCACTTCCCATCCAGCTCCCTGCTTGTGGCCTGGGAAAGCAGTTGAGGACGGCCCAATGCATTGGGACACTGCACCCGCGTGGGAGACCTGGAAGAGGTTCCTGGTTCCTGGAATCGGATCGGCGCGCACTGGCCCGTTGCGGCTCACTTGGGGAGTGAATCATCGGACGGAAGATCTTCCTCTCTGTCTCTCCTCCTCTGTATATCCGACTTTGTAATAAAATGAATAAATCTTTAAAAAAAAAAAAAAAAGAGGTGGGTAAATAGACTCCACTTCTTTTAGGGAAAAGCTACAAATAATTTGTGCGTATATTTAATTCAACATAAATTCACCAATTGTTCCTATTGAAAGACCCCCACCAAACCATGAGCTTTAGCAGCGGAAACGCCATTTTGCAAGGCTTAAAACTAAGAATAACAGGATCTCTAAAAAGGAAACAGGCAAGGTCAGGACAAGCTTACCTCACATCTGTGGTCAAACATCTGGCCCCTAAATAAGGAAAAATATTAGGAAAGAGAGCTAACTCAGCGCCAACTCAGCTGTTATCAAAGATAGGGAACCAAGTCAAGGCTAATTCAGTCATTGTTGGAAATTCCCGGTACTAAAATAAAGTTGCCTTCACCATGACCCTGGCCTCATGTAAATCCACCAATCAGGATCCTGTAACTATGCTTCTCGCTTCTGTAACCGTGCTTTCTGCTCCAGGACCCTATAAAAACCCCTAGACCCCGACCTAGGGCACGCAAGTCTTCCGAGAGACTTTGTCGCCCCAGGTACCTGTGTATCCGAATAAACCTCTTGCTGTTTGCATCCGCACGAGTGGTCTCGTTGTTCCTTGGGAGGGGCCTCTCCAGAGGAGGGACACCCATTTCGGGGGTCTTTCGCTATTATGTCTTTTATTAAAAACAAACTGTTTTTTTTTTTTTCTAGTGTTGAATCCATTCCAGAAACACACAGCACATTTAACTGTCAAGTCCCTTTAATCTCTCTTAACCTCGAGTAATTCTTGAGTTTTTCTCTCTTTTTTTAAATTTTATACTTTAAGTTATTTCATATTCTGAATGTCACAGAATGTCCCCTCAGTTTAGTTTTCTCTGATAGTTTCTTGCGATTAGATTCAAATTGTGCATTTTGACATAAACATTATATAAGAGATGTTATGAACTTCTCATTGTAATACACCAGGAGAAAACGTCCCATTAGTGGTAGTAGTAACTTCCTTCAGTTGATGCTTCCACTGCAAAGCAAATATTTTTCTTTCATAATTTATTAGTAAATAGTGTGATGATACGCTGTCCTTATTAAACTTTAACTGACTAGTTTTAACATCAATTAGTTACTTCTACATATAATTTAAAGATGAAAAATCTGGGAAACTTGGTTTGCTGTTTCTCATTTGTGTGACCTTAAGGCAATTCACCAGCAGGCTGAGAGCCTGTGTTCCCACCTAAGATCTGAAGACAATAATCATTTGTTCATACAACTGTTGTGGGTAATGCATGTACTTGGCAGACTGGTTACCATTACTAGTTAGCTGGCTTCCACTGGCGTCCTTTAAGTTCCAGTAGAATGCTAGCAGGAGAGAAGCAAAACAACATATTGCCCTAATGGAAACTATAGTTTAGAGTGGTTCAATGTCAGCAAACATTTTTGCTTTTTTAAAAAAGACTTCGTTTATTTGAAAGGCAGAGTTACAGAGAAGGAGAAGGAGAGGCAGTTGGGATTCGAACTAGTACCAATATGGGACTCTAATATTGTAGACAGCACTTAACCCACTATGCCAGAATGCTGGCCCCAGCAAATTTCTGTGAAGACTAGCTAATAGATATTTTAGTGAACAGGTATTTCTTTGCTCCAAAACAAAACAAAACAAAAATAAACAAACAAACAAAAACCCTATTTTCAGCATAGATGATGAGCTGGACTTAGCCCGTGTTGGTTGCTTGCTGATCTCAGGGTTAGAGGAAACAGACCTACAGTCCACAGAACTATACATTTTGATAAATGCTATGAAGGAGAAAAACAGGTAGCAGATGATTTTGTATCAGTGGGGTCACCTTGTCTAGAATGCCAGGGATAATAAAACTGAAGAAGTAACATTTACAGTGACCCCTGGAAAACAGGTACTTTTAATAAAATAGATGAGGGCAGGGAGCTTTGCAAGCACAGTAGACAACCTAAACTGAGTCACTGAGGGAGAAAATTGTACAGCACGTTTTTAAAAACTCAAATAGGGCCCAATGCAGTGGCCTAGCAGCTAAAGTCATCGCCTTGAATGCATCAGGATCCCATATGGGCGCTGGTTCTAATCCCCTCAGCCGTGCTTCCCATCCAGCTCCCTGCTTGTGGCCTGGGAAAGCAGTCGAGGACAGCCCAAAGCCTTGGGACCCTGCACCTACTTGGGAGACCTGGAAGAGGTCCTGGCTCCTGACTTCGGATCAGCACAGCACCAGCCGTTGCAGTCACTTGGGGAGTGAATCATCAGACAGAAAATCTTCTTCTCTGTCTCTCTTCTCTCTGTATATCTGACTTGGTGATAAAAAATAAATAAATTTGCTCTTTCTAGCCTTGGCCATGGGGCCACTTGCTCCCACTTAAAGGCTAATCAAACAGTTCTTACCTCACCTGAAATCTTACCTCACATTCCAGGATGGGTTTCTTTCCTCCCTCTCTTAGAGAGCTCTCAGAAAGCCCTAACCCTCTTTGAGTTACCACATCAAAGAAGTGAAGAACCTGGATGTTTTCTGCCTTTTGTGATTCTGCCTTAATGGCTTGGCTGGGGGCTGTGTTGAACTCCAGGCCTGACAGTCTCCGTGACACCCGGCAGGACACCTGGCAAGTCACTAGGCAGACCACTCAAGAAGGAGGTATCTGGTGTTTGATAAGATCCACCGCCCTATAGCTCAGTGATTTGTACTTTTAGTTGCTTGCTTCAAACCCACCGATAGAAGTCTGCTAAATCATGACTGTATAATTAATAGCCTAAAATGTATAAAAACTGGGGGCCTTGGGCTCTCTGGCTCTCTCTCTGGCTCGCGCACTAGCTTTTTGCCTTCCCTATGGATCCAGCAGTGGCTGCCCCTCCCCCTCCCAGCCATGTTGGGCTGGGGGAGGTGGCTGGGAGACGGAAATTAACTTGAATAAACCACCTTTATGCCTTAGCACCGACTTTCAGACTTGATGATTATCTGGGGATTTCAAAATCCGGCACAACAGAAGAAAGAAGTCCCAAGGAGGTTGGCTTTTTCTTGCCAGGAAGGCCATAGCACCAATCCTCTTCTGCTCCTAGGGAAAATTCATTTCCTGTAAGAATGAAGACTTTCTCCCTCCCTTAGGGAGACAGAAGGGAAGGGCTGTTTCCTTCCTGCGTGAAATCCTTGCTCTGTATTTCAGAGTCCTCTCCCACAGGGTGACCCCACCACACACACAGGCCTGTCCAGCTGATTTGCTTCTTGTACCAGGCACCAATGTGACTCTCCCCACAGCTTTGTCGCAGAGCTCTGGTCTGTTTCAGAGACCGCTTATGCTTGAGTTTGCCGACCAATTATTATGTGATAATGACAACCAGGGTTCTGATTTGATATAGTCTTTCTATAACAATGATTCAGCCAACATTTAATTTCTTTCTCTTGTTGCATCCACAATAACAGAATGTTACATACAGGTCGGGCGCCGTGGCCTAGCAGCTAAAGCCCTTGCCTTGAATGAGCCGGGATTTCAGATGGGCGCTGGTTCTAATTCCAGCAGCCCCACTTCCCATCCAGCTCCCTGCTTGTGACCTGGGAAAGCAGCGGAGGACGGCCCAAGGCCTTTGGACCCTACATTCACGTGGGAGACCCAGATGAGTTCCTGGTTCCTGGCCTTGGATCGGTTCAACTGCAGCTGTTATGGTCACTTGGGGAGCGAATCATCAGATGGAAGATCTTCCTCTTTCATCCTCTCTCTATATATCTAACTTTGCAATTAAAATAAATCTTAAAAAAAAAAAGTTACATACGCCAGTGACAGTCACAGCAAAGTTTTATTACAATGAGAGGCAAAGCTAACCACTGACCAGGACTGACACCCCTTACCAGAGAGCAGCCCGGAACAACAAACTCACGGGGTTTTTATGGGGGCAGTTTACACTGGTACAGCAAGGGGGGGAAATACTGCGCATTCCCTGCTTATCTTGGCGCCACATTTATCTTCGCTAAATAGCTTGTGCCTGACCATTACCTGGTCCAGTTAGGCAGTTTAAACAAGTTAAGAGCCATCTGTGCTAGAGGTCAGTTAAGCAATTCAGACTGCCAGCCCACACAGTTTCACAACTAAGCAAGCAAAGTGGAAGTTAAAACAGTGGGGAGTATTGCAATTTACAATGAGCCATACTTACTCCTTTTGGATTTCAACTCTCTCAATCTCTCTCTCCAAGTGGTCACAATGACCAGGAAGCTGGATGGGAAGTAGGGTCAACCCGGATTAGACCCGGCTCCTATCTGGGATCCTGATGTGTTCAAGGCAAGGACTTTAGCTGCTAGGCCATCGCGCCGGGCCCAAGTATCTTCTTGTTGTCTGATTAATCCTGGTTCTTGCACTCATTTGCAGGGACTGCCGCCCAACAAGAGTTCCCCAAATTCCTCTATCAGGTCTACTCTTGGCAAATCTCACGCACATGGGTGGGTCCTTGGCCCAGACTCACCTAGTCTACCTCCTGTCTGGGCAGGACAGTGACCTTGCCCATCCGGCTCACACCCATTCCGGTTCTTACTGTTGTGCGTTACAGCCCAGCCATACTGTCCACACCCCAATTTCAAAGCATATCATTTAATTGTGTTGCTCATGGACATTTTTAAGATGGGATTTTATATTTCATTCTCATAGCTTTTGGTTATCAGAAAACGCATTCTTTCCTCTACCGAAGACATTTGATCCAGCTGCTGTTGGTATAGCCCTTCTAACACGCTTCACCTTCATCTCTGTTAGTTGAAATGTTGCAAGGATTTCAATGCAAAAAACAACAGCAATATCGCCGTTCACATGAAAGAATTTTCACGCAGACAACTTTAGTGTGCAAGGTAGGATTTATTTAGTAAAGAGAGGAAGGGGGCTCCTGCTGTAGTGACAGGAGGGGGTCCCAAGGGAGGAAAGACACAAGGAAATTCAAGAGAGAGAAATTTCCTGCCATGAAAGGAGGGGGCTCCAAGGAAGGAAGCACCCGTGGAAATGTGGAAATGAAGTCTTTCATGCACCATCTCAGGGAGGGGGTTCAAATGAGTCACTCAGTGGGTAGGAAGGAAAAAAAAAAAACTCTTTCGCAATGGGCAGCAATGTCTATCACCTTGTCCAGAACTAAAGGCAGAAAGGTAGGACCGCTGGCTGCCTCCTCCCATTTTGTTGAGAACTCAGGCAACTCTAAGATGCGGGAATTGATATGTTGATGCTCTAGGAAGGGTAAGAAATGGAGAGAAACGAGATTTTATATTTTAAAGGTAACCTCACAGGGAACAAAGAGACACTGAGTGCCCATCAGCTCCTCTGACTCCTTCACAGAAGCATTTCCTCTGTTTGCTGTCACCACCTTCACTCAAGGCCACCACTACTTAAAGTGTTTTAAGGCAAGAGTCAAAAGTTTCTTAGCTTGTGTGATACAATTTTTATGGAGATGCTGGATCCCTTTTTGACATCTGAATACCTGTGGCAAATCCAAACGTGGAGATCTTGGAAAGCTTTTCAGTGCTATGACGTGAACTTGACCCTGTGTTAGTCCAGCAGCTGCATTCGCTGAGGCTCTTCAGGCTTCTCTTCTCCCACCTGCCACTTTTCCAGGTGCAGCTGCTGGCGCCCGACCACTTGGACAGACACCCTACCTTACCAAACCTTGCCAGCTTCTTAGCATTACTTTCATGTCTGCAATTCTTAAGGGAACACAAAAGCCTCTGTCACCACCATTTCCACTAACACTTCCCAGCATCCTTTGCTAACTCTTCTACTTTGCCCTGAGACCATTCAAACCCACTAAAATTTTGTGTCAGGTCCAAGGGCAAGCCTAGTGAGGCTGTTCTTCCTGTGCTACCATTTCATCACTGCATGCATGCACATGCTACAAGTACTGGCAAAGAGGACAGCGTTTAAATCCTGAGCTGCTTAGGCCTCTCCTTTTGTTAGGAAAAATCTCTCCAGGTGGCCAGGAAAGTGATATTCCTTTTTTTTTTAAATTGGAAAGTCAGATATACAGAAAGGAGGAAGAGAAATGCAGACAAAGATCTTCTGTCCACTGATTTATTCCCCAAGTGACCGCAATGGCCGGTGCTGTACCAATCCAAAGCCAGGAGCCAGGAGCTTCTTCTGGGTCTCCCAACTGGGTGCAGGGTTCCAAGGCTTTGGGCCGTCCTCGACTGCTTTCCCAGGCCACAACCAGGGAGCTGGATGGGAAGTGGAGCCGCCGGTATATGAACCAGCGCTTCAAGGGATCCCAGCACATGCATGATGACAGCTATCGCCATTAATCTACTGCTAGGCTTGAAAATGACACTTTTCAAGTGAACAGTTCAAGAGTTGCTCAGCCAGTTTCTAATTCATTAGAGACCGCAGATATGGATGCTCTGTAGACATTCCAAGAAAGATGTAAAGCAGAGGAGCTCCTGTGTACATCAAAGAGCCTGGAGTCCTAGAGGATCTGACCCACCTGGCCCCTGGATCTCTGCCTACTTGGCCCATGTGGGAGGCCATAGGCACACTGTGCACCGTATCTCTGAGGGAACCCCCTGACAGGAGTCTTGGCAAACTGAGATTCCAACCTGGCCTGTTCACTGGGCATGCAGCAAGGCCCCACCACCCACTGTTGTCTGATTCTTTTCTTCCCACAGGAGAACTACTTATTTACCCTTTGTTTGGAATTGTTACAGGCTACTCTGACCTTGTAGAAACTCAGCTAATCTGTGCTCCATGCACCTGCTATCCCACCACTTGCACTATGTTTGCATAAAAGTATAAAAACTCTCACTTTCTTCGTTTCGGTGCATCATCCTTTGAGATGATGGCCGCCCTGCTACAATAATACATTCAGTTCTGTGTGACCTTTCAAATTCTCCATTTATTCATCTCTGGCAGAGATGGGGAAGGCCTCCCTAGGTCCCAACAAAGTGAGCATCCAACAGAGGGACTACCCTGCCCAGTTGAGTAACACAATGAGAGGTCAGAGGACCCTTAAAAACCCAAATACTTCCCAAACCTCTTTATCTCTCTGAAGGCACCCAAGCTCCTTGCTTTTCCTTTTGCTCTTACTTTTGCTTTCACTTTGCGAATAAAACTTCTCTGATGGAAACTGCTTTCTGCCTTTCAATTTCTATAATAAACTGAGGAATGAACCCACAACCTTCGCAGGTAACCAGCCCTACATTCTGGGGTGCTCCAGAACTCATTCTTTGGACTTTTCTTCTCTGTTCTTTGTCTTCTGTGGTTACTCTTCCTGCTTAGGTGTAATGAGTTGTACGGGCACAAGCTGCCAACTCCCCAATTTGTGTCTGAAGTCCCACCTGTCCCTGAACTCCCACACTGTCAGTGTGTCCACGTGATGGCAGACAGGCAATTCACCCTCAGCAAAAAGACACCAGAAGACTAAATCAATGAACAACCCACTGCTAAAATGACAGGACCAAATCACCACCCATTCATATTAACCCTGAATGTAAATAGATTAAACTCATCAATCAAATGTCATAGATTAGGAGACTGGATTAAAAAACATGACCCACGAATTTGTTGCCTACAAGAAGACATATATCTCACCAAAAAAGATAAGTAGAAACTATATCTCATGAATTTTAATTTTTTTTATTTAGTTGCCTGTGGGGAGCCATGCAGTTGGGTCGGATGGCATGGGTGTGTGTTGAGCACTGCTCCTTGGTTAGCAAGGCTACGAGGAGTTTCTAGCAGCGAGGCAAGGCCCGGCGGAATGTCTCTGGTCACCTCTTTGCTGCCTCATCCCGTTGTATGGACACTCAATTACCTCTCTGATGTTTCATAGAATTCTCCTGAGGGTGGTGTTGTTGTTTTTCTGCTAATGTGAAGTGATTCCTGTAACTGGTATGACACCTCAGATTGATCAATCATGTTATGATAAAAACATCTTTAGCGACGTAAGGCTATGACACACAGCTAAAAGTATATAACAGTACAATTGAGCCCACAATGTCTCCAAACATCCTGTTATGTGCCCACTTTTGTCCTGGAATTTGCCCTAGTATAAGTAGTGTTTTCCTTAAGAAATGGCTTGATAATATCTTGCAACTGATGGCAATAATGGAGGTACAAAGAGTTTGTTTACCATGCGCCTCGAACTGTTACAACACATGATATGACGCATTCTAGTTTCTCACCACAGAAAGCAAAAGTATACGCAGCATCTTCTAAAGGGAAACAAAGGTGAACCCCCTCAAAATGGCTTAAAATCTCTATCTTATATTGGCACTTATGTTTAGGGAAAGAAATCAGTTTATAAAAACTTTTGTCTTATATTGGCACTTATATTTAGGGAAAGAAAACAGTTTATATAGATAAAAGGAAGTTTTTTGTAAAGGCCCTCTGTAGATTGGCTGAGCTGCCTTGATCCCTTTCACTGCCCTTTAACAACAGAACAAAAAACAATTGAATCAACACTAGGTGAAGGTGACGGTAATTAATGCATGACTTGATTATAAGATTTAGCAAAGAACCTATGTTATATGCTTGTATAAGATCCTTTCATTTATAATCTTTTAATTCTGTATTCTTAATATTTTAATCAATATTAGTTTGTGTTTAGTAAAAATTGATTTTGAGTATAAAATTAATTTTGAGTATAAGTAAACTACTTCTCACTATGTAACTGCATGTGCTGCCAACCGTGGAATTCCTGGCTTCAGCCAGGTCACTGCAGATTTCAATGAGTAATGGCTTGCCAAAAATGTTTTCTTTAAAGTAAATAATATGTTAGGATTGTTTTTTGCATTTTCTTAACCATGATGTAAAAATGAAACACTTGGATATTGTGCAAAAGCTTGTGATGATTTGTGTATAAATAAAGAAGGCAACTTTTCTGAGTTGTCCATTATGAGCATCATGTCATAGTGGTCTGTGTCTTATCTTTTCCTCTTACAGTCTCGCCGATCCACGCATCCTTTGCAAGCTCTCGGTCAGTTGGAACTGGTCTCCGGCAGTTGCCTCTCTTCATAAATACTTTCTTTCTCATTAAATTTTTCAATGACTCATAGATCATACAGAAGCATCATTTTCTTCAAGAAGGTTCTTGATTTTCTATTTCATTTCTTCAACAACACATTAGTCATTCAGTAACATGTTATTTAACTTCATGGTTTTGTTTTTTTTCTTCCTGTTGCTGATTTTGTTTTGTGGGTTTTCATTTAAGGGGGTATACAGTAACTGTGTAATGGAGACTATCATATCCAGTATCATGTTACTTAATTTAATGGCATTGTAAATTTCTACTTTTCTTTCTGATGTTGATTTTTTTAAAGATTTACTTATTTTTATTGGAAAGGCAGATTTACAGAGAGGAGGAGGAGAGACAGAGAGGAAGATCTCCCACGCAATGGCTCACTCCCTAAGTGGTCGAAACAATCAGAGTTGAGCTGATTCGAAACCAAGAGAGAGCAACTTCTTCTGGATCTCCCATGTGGGTGCAGGGTCCCAAAGCTTTGGGCTGTTCTTGATTGCTTTCCCAGGCCACAAGCAGAGAGCTGGATGGGAAGTGGAGCAGCCAAGATATGAACTGGTGTCCATATGGGATCCTGTCTCACGCAAGGTGAGGACTTTAGCCACTAGGCTACCATGCCAGGCCCAAAAAACAAGTTTCGAAAGATTATTGAATACTGTAGTCCTGACATAATTCTTTTTTTAAAAAAAAAGATTTACTTATTTTTACTACAAAGTCAGATATACAGAGAGGAGGAGAGGCAGAAAGGAAGATCTTCGATCTGATGATTCACTCCCCAAGTGACTGCAATGGCCGATGCTATGCTGATCCGAAGCCAGGAACCTGGAACCTCTTCCGGGTCTCCCACGCTCGGGTGCAGGGTCCCAAATCCTTGGGCTGTCCTCAACTGCTTTCCCAGGCCACAAGCAAGGAGCTGGATGGGAAGTGGAGCTGCCGGGATTAGAACCGGCGCCCATACGGAATCCTGGTGCATTCAAGGCGAGGACTTAAGCCGCTAGGCCACGCCACCGGGCCCCTGACATAATTCTTAAAAACATCTGACAGGGTCAACACAATGGCTCAACTGGCTAATCTACCACCTGCAAGCACCAAAATCCCATTTAGGTGCTGATTCACACCCTGGCTGTTCCACTTTCCTTCCAGCTCCCTGCTTGTGCCCTGGGAAAGCAGTGGAGGATGGCCTGAAGCCTTTGGATCCTGCACTCATGTGGGAGATCCAGAAGAAGCACCTGGATCCTGGCTTCAGTTCAGCTCAGCTCTGGTAGTTGCAGTCATCTGGGAGTGAACCAACAGAAGGAAGATCTTTTCTCTCTCCTTCCCTCTTTTTGCCCTTCAAATTTATCACAATGAGCTCCTGAATTAATACAGATAGCTGCTGTGTGGCTCACGTCATTTTACCTTTAGAAACCGCAGCCTATGTAGCCCCCACCTCCTCAGTTTATTTGCTTCTTTTACAAGGCTGAACCCATCATCCTTTTCACAGGACAAATTAATCACCAAGACCCAACTATACTTCAAAATAAATCTCCCTCTCCTGTCAAGAAAAGGATTACAATACGTCCCACTTACCTTAATCAGCTGACCAGCCTCCCGTGATGACCCTTCATCCAATCCTCTCTTTCTCAGTCTCGGTAGGACCTCCAGATGTCGGGAAAGCCCATGTCACCATGTATCCAGAGCCGAGTGGAGGGACTAGGGTTGAAAAGAAGACAACACGCACTGGGTCATTCGTGTAAGGAGAATGCTGTTTATTGAAACTCCAGGCTGCCTTTTATATTCTGCCTAGTTCCTCCCAGTGTTTATCCAATCCTCAAGCAGCCGCACTAAAAATCCCCTGGGGACATAACTTGACAAACAGGAAGCAGGAACTTGCGGTTAGGCTGAGGGGCTAAATGTGTCATGCCAAGATTGCACGCCCTGTTATACTTCTTGAGAAACAAGCGAAGCTTTGGAGTTAACCCTTGGGAGACCAGGCCCTGCAACTTTCCATTGAAAATAAATAAATTTTTTTTTTTCAAAATGTATAATAAGGACCTGGTACAGACTGGGTTGACTGTTCTGACTGGTGCAAGCAGAAATTGGAGTGGGTGAGGGTTGGTTGGGCTTTGCCACAGCGTCAGCTGGCAGAGGCTGGCACTGGAGGCAAAACCGCCTGGAGAGTGCATAATCCAGCAGTGGGAGTGGCCTGGAAGGGAAAAAGTCAGCTCCTCCTGTTAGGGTCTGGTTTTGCCAATTCCCCAGAAACGACAAAGAGTCTTGCTGGTAAGGCAAAAGCAAGCAGAGTTTATTGTGCCAGCATGTTGGGGTCAGACCGTTCTTGGGGCACACAGGCCAGCCAAGGAGAAGTCGGATCCTGAACTAGAGAAAGCCAGTTATTATATAGGCCCGCTTTCAGCCATCACATACATCATAGTCGTGCATCACGGCCCGCGCAAATCCAAACCCAGCTATCAGCTTAAAGAGTAATAAACTTCAGACACGTCATCTTTACAGCTTCCAGGTACAGTCTACTCTGTTCCCACACACATTATCTTTATGGCTCCTTCTGTTCCTGGGACCGAATAATTGTGCTTCTGTCTTTCTGCACCCGGGTGTATTTTATAAAGTTTGTAACACTGTTCACAAGGCCACAGAGGAACAAAGGACATATTTATCACTAAAGTGGTGTTTTCTTATGGTCCAGAGGCATCCTGACCTAGCAAAGTAGCAGTTTCTTGGCACGAAGGGGCCTAAGGTTGCTTAACGCTAACATTCTAACATTATACTAACACTCTAACACTCCCTCTTGGGTTACCACTCCCACTGGACAGCATAAAAACCAGGACAGAGGCAGGGGTGGCTAGACAGAAAGGTACCCAACAGCATGTGTGTGGGCTGGATAGTGCAGCTGGTTAGATTGAACTAGGCTTCAATGCCCATTGACATGTATGATACTTGAATGGGATGTGGGACAGACTGGACTAGTCTGCTGCTCATACTGGCAAGCACGGGAACCAGGGCGGAGGGCAGACCTGGTGGGATTTATTATGGGTCGCCAGACCTGCAGGACATGACACTCAAACTCTGAGTGTGGACTGGGAATGCTGGGCTGCCAGCCCAAGAAACACACACACACAGGTGTTTGGTGAAAGAGAATGCCAAGGCTCTTTATTTTACTCCTCATATATATACCTTCTTCTCTAGGGGAGCAGGGGAAGGGGAGGAGTTTCCCAAAACTAATTATCTACCTTGACACAGGGAAGGAACTAAGGAACTAATTATCTTCATGGAAACAGGGAACAGGGAAGTAATCTTGAGTAAACATCTAAACAGGCACAAGAGCGGAGGTTATGCACGCTCAGCAAGTTCTGTTCCGCTTGTTTTGCGGGATGTTCTAGCCACAATATCCTGTTTGCTGTGGCCCTGTTTGCCCAAGGTCGGTTTTGCAATGCAGCAGGCTGTCAGGCAGGCCAACAAGTCTAACACTGTTGTTCCCAACACTAGGCTGGAGCTTCCACTGGTTTATGAGAGAGCCAAGAGTGTGCTGGGCAGAACCAGGCTGGACTGCAACACCCATTGGTTCCAGTGGAAGACAGGGCTGGAAACAACTGACCCAGCAACCGCAACCACCAGCTGATCGGGGCAATGGACTGTACCGGGCCCTGTACTTGCCAAATACACACAAGAATCTGGTCTTGGATCACCCCAGACAAAGTTTCTTTGGGGATCTCCCCAGTCAAACTGCCAGGCTCAGAACCCTAACCATGCAGAGAAGTGAAGGTTCCATGGACTGCCATGGAGTGCAAGTGCCAGAGCCGAACCTCCTAAGAGGCTCAGACGGAGCAGTGGAGAGCATAACCAGGTGCACATGGAGGATACGGCAGTCTATCGGAACCCGAGGATACCTGGCACCACAACAGAGGACAGAACAAATCAATCAACTACCGCAGCCAAGTGTTGGAGGTCAAAAACTGGGCAAATGGAGACTCTAAGATGAATTAAATCAATCAGTGGATTCTTCAGCAACCTCACCATGCTTGGAATGGCGAGACTGGCAACAATTCATAACTGTTGAACTATCAAAACCATTTAACCAGGACCTTCGGAGCATACCCCACATCAGGGACCTGACATGGGTGGGAGACTAGATGGGGCTTCTCCCTTTACCTCTCCCTTTACCCCAGACACAGGAAACAAAAAATGTGGAAATAATACTCTTACCTACTTTCCTATAGCCCTTGTCAAGAAAAAAAAAAAAATGTAGGGGCCCGGCTTGGTGGCCTAGCGGCTAAAGTCATCGCCTTGAACGCCCCGGGATCCCGTATGGGCGCCAGTTCTAATCCCGGCAGCTCCACTTCCCATCCAGCTCCTTGCTTGTGGCCTGGGAAAGCAGTCGAGGACGGCCCAAAGCTTTGGGACCCTGCACCCGCGTGGGAGACCCGGAAGAGGTTCCAGGTTCCTGGCTTCGGATCGGCGCAGCACCGGCCATTGTGGTCACTTGGGGAGTGAATCATCGGACGGAAGCTCTTCCTCTGTCTCTCCTTTCTGTATATCTGACTTTGTAATAAAAATAAATAAATCTTTAAAAAAAAAAAGAAAAAAAATGTAGAATGAAGGCTTGGTACAACTGCCTATTGGGTAAATCCTCACCTTTCACATGCCAGGATTCCGTATGGGCACTGGTTTGTGTTCTTGCTGCTCCACTTCCCATCCAGATCCCTGCTTGTGGCCTGGGAAAGCAGTTGAGGACGGCCCAAAGCTGTGGGATCCTGCACCCATGTGGGAGACCCGGCAGAAGCTCCTGGCTTCAGATTAGCTCAGCTCCCACCACTGCCGCCACTTGAGGAATGAGCCAGGGAACAGAAGATTTTTTTTTTGTTGCTTTACCTCACCAATACAAATAAATGAATCGTTAAAAAAATGTAAAATAAAAGCAAACAAGAAAAAAGATAAAACGATCTAGATCTGAAAGTAACAGCAGTTATGAACAATGTGCTTTGCAGTTGCAATAATTCCTTCTTTTATACTATATATACTTGAGAGTCTTTATGTACTTTTTATTCTAAAATTTCCACAATGCATGTGTTATATTTATCAACAGAATATATTTTTAAGCTTCTGGGGACTTGCCTTCCACATAATCTGTAAATTTCACTCTCCACTCTTCTGGCTTTGTGGGAGGATGTGAAGTGGTGAATGTTAACATGCTTTGTGTTGCAAGAGCAGATCCAGTCTTGGGTAACAGAACCAACATCCTTGCAAGCTCAAGATTACAATTTAATGATTTAGGGCCTGGCGCCGAGGCCTAGCGGCTAAAATCCTTGCCTTGAACTCGCCCCGGGATCCCACATGGGCACCAGTTCTAATCCCGGCAGCTCCACTTCCCATCCAGCTCCCTACCTGTGGCCTGGGAAAGCAGTAGAGGACAGCCCAAAAGCCTTGGGACCCTGCACCCACGTGAGAGACCTGGAAGAGCTCCTGGCTCCTGGCTTTGGATTGGCACAGCACTGGCCATTGCAGTCACTTGGGGAGTGAATCATTGGACGGGAGCTCTTCCTCTCTGTCTCTCCTCCTCTCTGTATATCTGACTTTGCAATATAAATAAATAAATCTTTCAAAAAAATAAAGATTTAATGATTTCCATTATTGTAGGGATGTTTTAAGCTTCAAAAATGAGCTCCAATTACGTTAATAATATTTTAACAACATACAGTTTTGGGCTTTTTCCCCTTTAGTTAACCTTTCCTAAGTTGTCTCTATGCCTTATTACCTGTTGTGATTTTTGCCAAGACCATAAAGATTCAAGACAAAAGAGTATTACACTTGCAGTACTTTGGAGAGCTTTTTTTTTTTTTTTTTTTGCAAGGATTAAAGCCCTTTTTTTCTGTTTATTAAAAAGGAGATCTTCCAAAAGGATGATTTCCATAGCTGCATAAGACTTTAATAGTTTTTAAAATTAATTTTTATTGGAAAGGTATGTTTTATGGAAAAGGAAGACAGAAAGATCTTCCATCAGCTAGTTCACTCCCCAAATGACTACAGTAGCAAGCAAGGAGCCAGGTCAGAAGCTTTCCCAGGCAGCAAACAGGGAGCTGGTTGGGAAGTGGAGCAGCTGGGAGATGAACCACACCCATGTGGCATCCCAGCACTTGCAGGTGGAGGATTAGCTATTGAGCCATTGAGCCAGCCTGACTGTAATAATTCTAAATCTAGTAGCTTAGATCCTTACGGTCACAATAAATACATGATAATTACTAGAATACAATTTTCATGTTAATGTGATATTAATACAAATAGAACAGATTCCACAGAGTTCAAAGATGAAAATTCTTTTGCAATGCATATGATGCAAGGTTTTCTTAGCCATCATGAGAAAAATCAGGATGTAAGCATGACTTTTTTTTTTAGTTCTTTGTGGAGCAGACATTGGGACACAGTCCTATATTCAGTATCCCAGAATTACAAAGAGGAAAACCAAACCAATGTCTTCCACTCCCAAGGAAGTGAAAACCATCTTGCCCACCAGGTTAGGTCTTCTTTGTCTTGGCGGCTGGGCCCAAACCTTGCAACCTCTGCTCTCCACATGATTTGGTCAAGACTTGGTCAGGCTCCAGGTACTCACTGTGCCCCAGCCTGTTCCAAAGTGGCAGAACTCAAAGTACAACAAAGGCCAACAGAGACTTGTTGAAACATCTAAGCACTTTAAATTATATTTGCATAAGAGCTTGCAAACAATTCCTTCCTCAAAACAAAACAAGAGTGAAAGGCTGTGACAACCAATGGAAATGATAGAAAATGGTATAAGATTGTCTCTACCTATAGGATAATGTTTGTAGGTAAAGATTTACTTATTTTTAAGTAGAGTGACAGATTGAGAGAGACAAATGTCAGGATTAATCAAACAGCCAACAAGAAGATACTTTTCGGAGAAATGATTTACTAATCTACACTGTAGCCATCATCCACACATTCAGGATGACACAGCAGATGGAAGATCTCTCTTTCTCCGTAATGCTGACCTTCAAATACTTTTTTTTTTATAAGGAGGGGTGAGCACAGAACATCTTCTTGCCCACAGCCAAACCTTCTGAGTTTATCTATTTCTACAAAACAAATTACTCAGGACTTAGAAACTTAAAACAATAAACATTTGCTGCCTCACACAGGTTCAAACACTGACGCTCCAGGAGCAGCTTATTCCAGTGCTCTGGTTCAGAGATCTCACAAAGGTTACAGCTCTGACGTCAACAACTCACAAAGGTTATAGTCATAACATCAGCAACTCTCAAAGGTTACAGCCATGACATCAGCCATTTACAAAGGTTACGGCTGTGACGTCAGCCATTCACAAGGTTACAACCATGATGTCAGCCAGAGCAACAGAACTGAGCTAGGGGTTCCTCTTCCCAGGTCAAAGACGCCTCAGATCCTCCCAGCCTGGGCTTCTCCACACTGCTGCGTACCATTTGGCAGCTGACTCCCAGGACCACATGGTTAGGTAGGACGGCACTCACAGCACATGTATCTGAAAGATGGTCAAGGTGAAAGACAAAAAGTTTAAGCAGGATACAGCCCAGCAGTTGCACATCCAAGTCCTACTCATGCCCCAGTAACTTGGAAAGTGGTCCCAGAGCTGCTCCCTGGAGATATCCTGGGAGAAATCTTCCTGGCTAGAACCAAAAGGCTACTGAATCTCATAACACTGAGCAATAAATCCTTGGGAGGAATTTTACAAACTTCACACCCAAAAAGCCCTTTGCCCAACAATTCCACAGAAGAAGAAAGAGGGGAAGGAGAAACAGCAGAGAGAAGCAGACCCCACACTCCTGTAAACCTCAGCAGGACAGTAGATTGGGCAGGCACTCACCTTTCCTTCTGAAAAGCTGCCTATCCAGTAAATCCAATGAACACATTCAGCTGTGCTAGGTTCCTTACCACTACTCTCATGTCTGAAAAAATTTTTTTTAAGATGTATTTATTTTTGTTGCAAAGTCAGATATATAGAGAGAGGAGGAGAGACAGAGAGGAAGTTCTGTCTGATGGTTCACTCCCCAAGTGACTGCAACAGCTGGAGCTGAGCCAATCTGAAGCCAGGAGCCAGGAGCTTCCTGCTGGTCTCCCAGGCAGGTGCAGGGTCCCAAGGCTTTGGGCCATCTTCACTGCTTTCCCATGCCACAAGCAGGGAGCTGGAGGGGTAGTGGAGCCGCTGGGATATGAACCAGTGCCCATATGAGATCTCGGTGCTTGTAAGGCAAGGTTTAGCCACTAAGCTATCACATTGGGCCCTGAAACTCTTCATATGCATGCACACACACACATACACAGATTTAAAAGACTCCATTGCAGAGAAAGAGAGAGAGTCGGAGAAAGGAAGGGAAGGAAGGACAAGAGAAGAGTATGAGAAAGAATTTACCATCCATTTCCTAAAATTGCCACAACAGCTGGCCAGGGCTGGGCTATCCTGGTCTCCTATGTAGGTGGCAGGGACTGATGTACTTGGATATCTTCCATTGCGCTTCCAGGCACGTTAGTAGGGAGCTGTACCAGAGACGAGCAACTGAAATGAGAGACTTAAACAGGTGCTCTGATTTAGGAAGCCTACATCACCAGCAATAGCTTTCTCCACTGAGTCACATTATAGGCTTCAACTCTCTAAAAAAAGATGTGCTGAAGGGAAGTTTAGCTTCCAGGAGAGTTCTAAGTGCCTAGTCCTTGATGGATCTCAGCAAAAGGCTCTCCTCCCTTTCCAGAAGAAACCATTGATGTATTCACTGAGTCATGCTTCTGTGTGTGCCCAACATAAAAAGAGCACAGGGACCATCGCAATGGCCCAACTCGTTAATCCCTCTTCATGCAGTGTCACCATCCCATACAGGTGCCAGGTGGTGCCCTGGCTGCTCCACTTCCCATCCAGCTCCCTGCTATGGCCTAGTAAAACAGAAGAGGATGGCCCAAGTCTATTGGACCCTGCACCCAAGTTGGAGACCTGGAAGGATGACCCCAGACCTGACTCTTGTGTGAGTCAGGCAGTACAGGATCCAGTTCAGTGTATTACTCACACCAGACTAGGCACACATTGGTGATTTTAGTTGACTGATCAGATTTGTCCCCAGCCACATGTCCTATGCATATCATTGGGTGCTGTGGCCCAACCTAACCCAGTCTGCCATAGACTTGGCCCGTATGCACACCAGAGGGAACTGCAACACAGTCAGAGTGACCCTATAATAACCCCAACCAAGCCTACTTCAAGCCCCAGTTCCTGTACCTGGCAGTACGTGCAGCAGACTAGACAGGTCTGCTCCACATCCCAATCAGGCTCTCATATACACCTATGGCTGCTGCAGCCTAGCTCGGCCCATCCCAACCCATGAGCCAGTCCACATGTATGTGAACACATCCTGCTGCCTTGTCCAGCCTGGTCTATTTCCAGAACTGGCTCTCATACCCATCAGCGGGAGTTGAGCCTAGCAGAGAAGTGCCCACAGTCTCCCTACAAAGCCAATTCCCAGTCCTGGGACTTGCTCTTTTCAGGGGTTGCTGTGGTCTAGTTTGACATCACTAGATGGCAAAGCCCAGCCAGTCTGTGCTTATCCTGGCTCCTACACGCACCAGCAGATGCAATGGCCTGGCCTAGCCTGGCCCTCACCCAAACCCAGCTCACATGCAGGACAACAGTTGTTGCAGTCCTGCGCAGCCCAGACCAACCTCAGTCCAAGTTTTCACACTCCCCAATGGGAACAGTGGCCTAGCAACGAGACCCCCATTGTCCCCTCAGTAGACTTATTCCTGGTCTGTGGTCTTACATGTGCAAGTGGTTGCTGCACCCTAGTCTATCATGGTCCATCTCATCTTGGCATTTGCTGGCAGATGCTGTAGCCTGGTTCCACCTGGTCTGCCCCCAGCTCCAGCTCATGCTGGGGAGTGTTACAGCCTAGTCCAGCCATGCAAGCCCCCAATCCTGACACTAATGTAAACTCATGGGTGTTGTGTCCTAACCTGGCCTGGCCTGCACCCCCATCCTGACTCTGGCACCTGCCATGCCAGTGGGTGTGGCCCAGCCCAGCCAGGTTGGCCCCCAGACATGATCCACATGTATGCCCATGGATACTGCTGCAAACACTGTAGCACAGGTCGGGCCAGACTGCCCCCAGCCTGGCTTGGACTGCCCCCGGCCTCAATTCCTGCACTCACTAGCCAGGGTTGTGTCTTAACAGGGGAATTCCCAAAGCTCTCTTATCAGACTGCTTCCAGTCAGGAACCTCATGCACACTGGTAGGTATTTGACTCAATCTAATTTGGCCCATGTCCAGTCCAATCATCACCATCGGGCACCATGGCCTTGTCAAACCAGTCCACACCTGTTCCAGCTCTCTCCGGTAGGTGCTACAGCGCAGCCCTGCCTAGTCCACTCCCACACCTAGCTCTCATGTGGATCAGTGGGTGACATGACCTAGTCCAGTCCATTCCACATCCAGTCTTACAAGTACCTGTGGGTGTTGGAGCCTAGCCCAATCTGGCATACTCCCAGACCCAGCCCACACACATGTTGAGGGATGTTGCAGCTATGTAGAGCCCAGTCTGTCTCCATCCCAAGCTCTTGCCCTCACCAGTGAGAACCTCAGCCAGTAGGGGTGTCCCCTTAGATCACCTACCAGGCCCACTCCTAGCCACAGATCTTGTGCATGCTGGTGGCTGCTTCAACCAAGCTTGGCATGACTTAACCCTTATCTTGGCTCTGGCCTGGCCTGCCTCCAGTTGCAATCCTTGCTGGTGGGTGTTGTAGTCTAGCTCTGCCCAGCCTGCCCCCATCTCTGTCATGCAAACAATAAGTGGAATAGCCTAGCCCAGTATGGTCTGCACCCTATCCTGGCTCCTGTGCAGGCCAGTGTGCTGTGGTTTGACCCAACTCTGTCTGGTCTGCCTCACAAGCCAACCAATACACCTTCTGACAAGTGGAATAGCTTCCCTGGCCTGCCCAATACCCAGCTTTGACCCATGTGCTCAACCGCAGGAGCTATAGCTCACCATGGGAGTTCCCCAAGTTTTCCCACCATGCCCACTCCCAGGCCCAGAGCTCACACATACCAGCAGGTGCTAGGCCCCTATTAGGCATACTCTGTCCCCAGTTTCAGTCTTTGTGGATGCTGGTGCATGTTGCAACCTCACCTGCCCCACACCCAATTCTTGGGTGTGGCTGTAGCGCTAGAGCCTGGACCAGCCCTGCCTGTTTCCAACTCCAGTTCCCATGAGTATCAATTAGTTCCATGGTCATGCCTAGCTCAGCCCATAACCACTCCCTGCTCTTAAGCAATCCAGTAAGTATTGCAGTCCTACAGGGGTGAGCCCACATAACCCCCACAGAATATGCTCCCAGGCCTGGTTCTCTTGCATGCCAGTTAATGTCATGGCTAAGCCTGATATGATCTACTCTGTTCTAATACTCACTGGCAGGTACTGTGGTCTAGCCCTGCCAGGCAGGCCTCCTGCCATAGCTTTCATGTGTGCCAGTGGGTGTTGGCTGATACCAACCAAGCCAGCTCATGTCTCCCATATGGCCTTGGTCTAACCCAGAAAAGTCCTCCAGTTTCCCTCCTCCAAGCCACTTGATTTCAAACCCTTCTCTTCCCTACAAGTGCACTGGCCAAGTTGGTGAAAGTCCCCCAGCAGTCATTCTTCACCTGCAATGCTCTTCCCCACTCGGGTTAATACAAGATAACAGGTATTGTATTGGAAGAACACATGGAAATACAGGACAAAAACAAGGGTAAACTAATGAGCCAGTCAGAGAGAGAGAGAGAGAGACATGTTGCTTTAAATGGAATCACATTCCCAGCTATTGGGAGTTGCCTTCAACAAATTAGCATTGAACAGCTATTTCACCACAAGAGAACTGCCATGATGTCATGTCACCAAAGTGACGTGATGGCAAGCAACAGTTAGCAGATGTCCATCATAGATAAAAGCTGCAGAATCTGTGTTAATGTTCAACTTAACACATGCTCATTCCCAAGGTCTTCCTAACAAGAACAGAGAAAAGAGATGTCTAGATGGTTATGGCACATGTGAACACAAGAGTGAGAATGAGAGGAGGTCAATGTTGCAGCTCAGTAAGTCAAGCCACTGTGTGCAAGGCCAACATCCCAAATCCAAGTGCCAGTTTGAGTTCCGGCTGCCCTGCTTCCAATGTAGCTCATTACTGAGATACCTGGGAAAGAAGGGGAAGATGGCTCAAGTGCTCAGGCCCCGGCCACCCACAAGGAAGGCAAGGATGGAGTTCCAGACTCTAGTTTTGGTCTGATCCAACCTATCTGGGTACTGAATGAGCAAATGGAACAATCTAATTTTTTTTTCTATCACTCTAAATAAATCTTTTTTTAAAAAAAGATTTATTTCTTTTATTAAATCAGAGGGGTAAGAGAGGCAGGGAAGAAGATCTTCTATCAATGATTCACTCCCTAAGTGACCACAACAGCTGGAGCTGAGGTGATCCCAACCCGAAGCCAGGAGCCAGGAGTTTGTTCCAGGTCTCCCACACGAGTGCAGGGTCCCAGGGCCTTGGGCTGTCCTCGACTACTTTTGCAGGCCACAAGCAGGGAGCCAGATGGGAAGTGGGGCCGCGGGACACAAACCAGTGAACACATGGCTCCTGGCATGTTCAAGGCGCAGACTGTAGCCACTAGGCTACTACTGTGCCAGGGCCAAGACAACTGAATTTCTTTTACCAGGGAAATTAGCACCTAGGATGTTACCTTTGCCTCTAGGTGGTGTTTGTTGGAAAGCATTACCTGAAATCATAAAGCACTTCTTTTCTGGGAGGAGTGGGTACAAAAATAATATAAGATTATAGAATATTCCTCATCCTCCTTGTAAAAATGGCAAATAATACAGTTTTCATTTTTCTTTTGCTAAAAAACTCTAAAATGTCTGTTACAGATTTTGTGGACCATGGCAGTGAACTCTCCCATATCTTTAAGTTTTCAATGAAACAATTAAAACACAATCGAAATCTTACTTGTTTTCTGATAACCCTTTTTGACATGCCTGTTGTTCAAGGTATTCTTCTCATTTGGTTTGTGTCTTCCAATGTGTGGCATTTTTTCTCAAGATTCTCAGTCAGCTCATATGCTTCCTTGCCTAATCCTACACACTTCCCAATGCTGTTCCCTTCCATTCATTTTTGCTTTGTGGTTTATTTAGAGGGAGCCCGGTGCGGTGGCCTAGTGGCTAAGGTCCTTGCCTTTTACTGGGATCCTATATGGATGCTCATTCTAATCCCGAAGACCTGAAAGGAAATTCCTTGCTCCTGGCTTGGGATGGGCTCAGTTCTAGTTGTTGAGGCAGCTTGGGGAGTGAATCAGCAGATGGAAGATTTTCCTCTCTGTCTCTCCTATCTGTATATTTGACTTTCCAATTAAAAAAAATCATTAAAAAAAACCAATTCAGTTGTCTCCCTCTACATTGTATTAAATGGAAAAAAAACAAGAATACATTCTTCCCATGGTATCCATATGGGGTACTTGTTCCAGAGCACTCCCACTCACACCAGATACCACAATATACGAATACTCAAGCCCCTTACGTGAAATGGAGTAAAATCTGCATAAAATCTATGCTCATGCCCCTGTACACTCTAAGTCAGCTATGTTGATCATAATACGCTATCCTATATCGCTTAGGACTAATGACCAAAACCTTTGTACGCGTTCAACATGCTTGCCATCTCATTTGCCCTAATGTTTTCTTTTTTTAAAATTTTTATGGCAAAGTCAGATATACAGAGAGGAGGAGAGACAGAGGGAAAGATCTTCTGTCCGATGATTCACTCCCCAAGTGACTGCAACGGCCGGTACTACGCCAGTCCGAAGCCAGGAGCGAGGAGATCTTCTGGGTCTCCCACGTGGGTGCAGGGTCCCAAATCCTTGGGCTGTCCTCGACTGCTTCCCCAGGCCACAGGCAGGAAGCTGGATTGGAAGTGGGGCCACCAGGATTAGAACCAGTGCCCATATGGGATCCCAGCACATTTAAGGTGAGGACTTTAGCCGCTAGGCTACCATGCCGGGCCCTGCCCTAATGTTTCTGATCTGCAGCTGGCTGCATCTGTGGATGTGGAACACATGGACATGGAGAGCTGAGTATCCCTCAGAGGAATCTGCCACTTGTGACAAGAGCAGAACATAGCTGAGATGAACCCTCCTAGTAAGAATAGCATCTCTTGGCGTGGGGGTCATGGCTGTAGACCACCCACCCAGGTAACGTGGTGAGATGATGGCATTCTCAACAGAGAAGTACTGGAGACAGTTATGGTGAACTGTTTATTAGCAACCAAGCACAAGCATATTTAGGGTGGGCCAAAAGAGAAAAGCCTCAGGATAGTAACAATATTTCTACTGTATATATGTGCCTATTACATATTATAAGCCTAGCCAATCAGTACAAATGTCTTGTACTTTGCCAGGTGGCATTGTGTAGCCCACCACAACTTATGTAACTCACCCACATCCTAGAGTTGTTCATTAGAAAACTCTCACAAGATTAGCACAAGATGGGTATGGGACAGGATATCGGGGGAGGAGGTGACCAACTTACTGGAAAGTACCCAAATTATCAGAAGAGGCAGAAGGAGAGGGAAATACCTGAAGGGTCCTGGCCTCCTGCAAACTGCATGGTTCCGCAGGGGTCTCAAGGCGCCACTGAAACAGTAAGGGTCTCAAGGCATATGCCAAAACCAGGGGGGCCTCGAGTCTCCGGACATTCACCAAAACCATGTTTCTGCTGCCCGTCACATAGGCTAAATAAGCCAAGACCCGTCCTGGTACTCACTTGCCCACATCTCAGGGCTGGCACAGTGGCGCAGGCAAGTTAATCCTTTGTCCTGTGGCGCCAGCATCCCATATGGGGACCAGTCAGTGTCCCAACTACTCTGCTTCCACTCCAGCTCCCTATTTATGGCCTGGAAAAGCAGTAAAAATGGTTTGGTCCCTGCGCTCACATGGGAGACCTGGAATGAAGTTCTTGGCTCCCAGCTTTGGATCAGCTCAGCTTTGGCCATTGCGGCCACTTGGGGCCTGAACCAGTGAATGGAAGACCTCTCTATTACTCTTCTCTGTAAAAACCAAAACAAACAAACAAAAACTACCTTTCCAATAAAAATAAATATTTAACACACACAGAGAGAGAGAACAGTATTTCTATTCCTTTGGTTCCCATAGGCAGTTGCGTCACCTGGACCAGTAGTTTTTCCCATGGGCCGCACACCAGTTCCCTAGGTGGCTTCAAACACGGAGGGATACTGAGAATCACTAAGTCTTCCCCAACTCCTCATTCACTCCTCCTCAGCAAAGGAGGGGTGACTGGTGGGACCTGTGAGTTGTGGAGAACAGCCTGAGCTCAGCCCTCCCCCTGCTCTCCAGATCCAGATCTGCTCATCTGCGAGGGTCCTGCCTCTGCTGGGAAGCCTGCGTTCAGCAGGCTCAGAGACCACACCTGGGGAGATAAGATGAAAGTGCACCCACTCGGACAAGTTCACCTTCCAGTCAGTTGTACGAAGGCTGTATTTTGATCACCAACTGACTCCTGTATCCTGTCAACTAATGCTAAATTTAAGAGGGAAAAAGATAAAATTTATTAGCCAGTTGAAGAAACCCATTTTCAGTTAGTCTGAAACTCATCCCAGACCAAGCACCTTGGGGTATGACTTTAGAATTGCTTTGTTACTATTCTGTCTCCTGGGATGTACTGAAGTAAGACAACCGTGGAATGTGAGCAGGGCTAGCTGCATCTGGGTTACAGGCGTATCCCTTGTAAAGCTGAATCCGAATGAGTCACAGGGAGGTGTGTGATTCAGCGCTTACTTCTAGAGAATAAGGTTAACAAATACACAGGCAGGGACAAGAAAGGGCGGCTGCCCCAGGGGAAGCCTTGTGCACCCCATGTTACCTCATCTGTTACAATGGAGTAGCAGAGCTGTATGGAAGCTGTATGGATTAGGTTACCAGGTCAGAAGGTTTTTGCTGCTTGACCATGCTGAGTGGGTTAAAGCTAATGCAGCACATGGGGGTGTTGGAGGTGTACATATAGTGACTCCTGAGCCTTGCCTGTAGGACCAGTCAATACGACTAAGGCAGTTAACAGATACTAAGGTAGCTAACAGATAACTTCAACCCGTGAAAGCTGCAGGTATTGCTTCACACACAGCACGTTAAGCTACCACTTGGGCTGCTTGCTGCTCTGCTTCTGATCCAGCTTCCTGCTAATGTGCAGTCGAGGACGGCCCAAAGCTTTGGGACCCTGCACCCACGTGGGAGACCCGGAGGAGGCGCCTGGCTTCAGATTGGCTCAGTTCCAGCTGTTGCGGCCACTTGGGGAGTGAATCATTGGACGGAAGATCTTCCTCTCTGTCTCTCCTCTCTGTATATCTGCCTTTCCAATAAAAATAAATCTTAAAAAAAAAAAAAAAAAACCCAGACCTGGAACTCACTGGAGGTTGTGGCACAAGTAG
The DNA here is from genome assembly GCF_030435755.1 of Ochotona princeps. Lineage (NCBI taxonomy): Eukaryota > Metazoa > Chordata > Mammalia > Lagomorpha > Ochotonidae > Ochotona > Ochotona princeps. The sequence continues at coordinate 5,195,768 of NC_080858.1, forward strand.
CCGCAAGCAAAAAGTTGTGTACCAACTGCAATAAGTAAAATCGCATTATAGGGCTGGGCAGCATGGCCTAGTGGCTAAGGTCCTCGCCTTGATCCCATATGGCCGCTGGTTCTAATCCCAGCAGCTCCACTTCCTTTCTATCTCTCCTCCTCTCAGTATATCTGACTTTGTAATAAAAATAAAATAAATCTTAAAAAAAAAAAAAAGTTGAATTCAACACCTAAAAAAAAACAACTTTAAAAATTATTAAAAAAAAAATTGCATTATAGACCTGTGGGTGACACAGCTTAGAAACCTGCCCCAAGGAGAAAATTCTGCTAACCAGAAGTGCAATGACTAAGAGCAAAAGAAGAGACAAAGGCACAATGAATATTACCGAAAACTCCCCTGCAAAGGAGCAAAACCCTATGCCAACCTCAGAGTTAACTGAGGAAGACATCGAGAAAATGGGGCATACAGAATTCATAAAACTCATTTTAAAGCTTCTGATAAAAAATGAGAAACACATACAAGAGTTCAAGGAATTTAAGGAAGCAATAAAGCAAATCAAGGCTGATATATCAGAAATTAAGATGACAATAGAGCAAATTAAAGGTACAAGGGAGAGTCTCCAAAATAGAATGAAGCAAGCAGAAGAAAGAAAGAATCTCAGAATTGGAAGATATTTCCTGTCATCAGGGGAAAGCAAACAAACGCTGGAAGCAGAGCTGGATCAGGCCAAAAAAAATATTCAAGAATTGAAAGACACTATTAAGAGGCCAAATATAAGAGTTACGGAGTCCCAGAAGGTGCACAAAGAGAAGCTGAGTTTGCAAATGTATTTAATGAAATAATAAAGGAAAATTTCCCTAATCTAGAGAAAGAATTGGGAAACAACATCCAGGAGGGGCACAGAACTACTAACAGGCTTGATCAAAAGAGATCTTCACCAAGACACATGATCATCAAGCTCTCTTCAATCGAACATAAAGAAATGATCCTTAAATGTGCACGCGAAAAAAATCAATTGACATATAAAGGACTGCCAATTAAACTCACAGGAGATCTCCCACAGCAAACTCTACAGGCAAGAAGAGAACGGAGTGACATATTCCAGATTCTAAACGAAAAAAATTGTCGGCCTAGGATAACATATCCAGCAAAGCTTCCTTTTGTCTTTGAAAACAAAATAAAATTCTTCCACAGTAAAGAAAAGTTAAAAGCATTTGCCTCTTCCAAACCTGCCCTACAAATGTACTTCAAGATGTTCTCTTGACAGAGAAGAGAAATAGCACCTACCAAAACCAAAGGCAAATAGGAAGAAAACCCAGTAAAATGACAACAGAAGACTAAACCAATGAACAACCCATTCCTAACATGACAGGACCAAAGTACCACCCAAACATATTAAACTCTGAATGTAAATGGCTTAAACTCAGTCAAACGTTAGAAATTAGTAGACTGGATTAAAAAACAAAACAACATCTATTTATTGTCTAGAAGAGACACACTTCACCAACAAAAATCAGCGTAAACCATATCGCATGGGTTTTGTTGTTTTCTGTTAGTTTCATCTCTTCAAAACACTTTCTTCTGATTAAATCATTCAATGACTCATAGATCATACAGTAGCATCATTTTCTTCAAGAAGGTTCTTGATTTTCATTTCTTCAGCTACACGTTAGTCATTTAGTAGCATGTTATTTAACTTCATCATGTTAATTTCTTTTTTCTTCCTGTTGTTGATTTTGTTTTGTGGCTTTTCATTTTTTTTTTTAAAGATTTTATTCATTTTATTACAGCCAGATATGCGCAGAGGAGGAGAGACAGAGAGGAAGATCTTCCATCCGATGTTTCACTCCCCAAGTGAGCCGCAACGGGCCGATGCGCGCCGATCCGAAGCCGGGAACCAGGAACCTCTTCCGGGTCTCCCACGCGGGTGCAGGGTCTCAATGCATTGGGCCGTCCTCGACTGCTTTCCCAGGCCACAAGCAGGGAGCTGGATGGGAAGTGGAGCTGCCGGGATTAGAACCGGCGCCCATATGGGATCCCGGGGCTTTCAAGGCGAGGACTTTAGCCGCTAGGCCACGCCGCCGGGCCCTGTGGCTTTTCATTTAAGGGGATGTATAGTAGCTGTGTAATGGAGACTGTGATATCTAAACATGTTATTTAACTTCATGGCATTGTAAATTTCTACTTTTCTTTCTAGCTTAGATTTACTTATAGACAAAATTGATACATTCATTCATGCAAGTATGTACCAAGCATCTTCTATGTGCCATGCAAGATTTTAGTGTTGTGGATAAAACAGTGAACAAAACAGATTCAAAACTGTGCCTTTATAAGATACCACACTTCTGTCATCCTTGAACTTTTTCTTCTTTCTCTCTCTCTTTTTTTTAAGATTTATTTATTTAGGGCCCGTTGCAATGACCTAGCAGCTAAAGTCCTTGCCTTGAACGCGCTGGGATCCCACATGGGCGCCAGTTCTGGTCCCGCAGCTCCACTTCCCATCCAGCTCCCTGCTTATGGCCTGGGAAAGCAGTGGAGGACGGCCCAATGCATTGGGACCCTGCACCCGCATGGGAGACCTGGAAGAGGTTCCTGGTTCCAGGCTTCGGATCGGCGCGCACCGGCCCGTTGTGGCTCACTTGGGGAGTGAATCATTGGATGGAAGATCTTCCTCTCTGTCTCTCCTCCTCTCTGTATATCCGCCTTTCCAATAAAAATAAGTAAATCTTAAAAAAAAAAAGAAATTTATAGCTCCTTTTACATAGTTTCCAAAATGTTTCTGTTCATCCTGAGCTTTTAATTGAATGCCCATTTTTTAAATCACGTGATTTATTTCTTTAAACACTTCAAATGTAACCTTTTATGTTGTATATATGTATTTGTGCATTAATTCCACATCACAGCATTTAAAAATGAGTCATACATCATTTAACAATGAGTATGCTTTGAACAACACGTCATTAAGAGACTCTCAATTGTGTGAACTTCACAGAGCACTGTTCCTTGTTTGTGTTGACACTCGGGCACAGTGACTGCCTTGGGTGTTCGGCAAACTTGTTTGTGAATTCACTGCTTGATCGTAATCTCCAGGAATTCTCTGACCAAACTTAGGGAGCTCTCTTCCAGGCAAGGTTTAGTCTTAACCCTTAGTAACCAGAATCACTCTGGCCAACCTCAGGGGTCCAAAGGCCCAGCCGGTCAACAGGTTGTCATTCTAAGGCTTGGTTTCCACCATTGTGTAGTTCCAGCATCACTTCCTCAGGCCAGCACTGCTCTTCCTGGCTTTCTACCTGTCAAGCCAGCTCCACGTCGTACCAGCAACCTGGTTTTCTGCCAGTAGAATTGGCATCTATGATCTGGCATCTGTGTGTAAGTTTGGACTTTTCCTCCCTGCAGCCAGTGGAGCTAGGCTGCTTGAGGGATATGCAGTGTCATGTCCTCTCCCCCAGTCACAGATGTGAACTGCTTTCTGCAAGTACAGCTTCTCTACGGGATGCAGTTGCACATCCTTTCTCTGTTAAGAATCAGATGGGTCCAGTGAAGCTGCTGCAACCAAGCTAGGCATCTCCTTCCTGCCTCTGGACTCAGACATTCAGGCTCTATGTGACACCTTTAAGTCCTTGAGCTTTGCAAAGAGTATTTGCTTACTTATTTCTGACCTTAACCCAAATCCAATCTTAAACTCTAAATTAACGTCTTCCTAAAACCTGTAGCCGTAACATTGTCCCATACTCAACTCCTCTGCTTAGAGATTCTTTTCCTCACCCTGTGTATTAGTTTTAGCTTTTTCTTTTTCTTTTTTTCGTTTTTGGAGGAAGAAATCATCTAAGTTTACTCTATCATGTTCAAATTTTAATTTTTGCCACATTCTTGGTAATCATCATGAAGATACCATATGTGCTTGATAAGCCCTTCAGCTATGAGTCTCCACTATTATCCATTTACCAAATCAAGTTATCTTAGTTCTATTTTTAAAGTTATCTCTTTATTTGAAAGGCAGAGAGACAGAGAGTATTTTTTTAAAACACTTCCCAAATGCTCACACAAACCAGAGCTGATCCAGGCAAAGCCAGGGCCAAGAACTCCATGCAGGTCCCTTCTGTGGATGCAACAAGTGAAGCACTGGAGCCACCATCTGTTGCTCCCCAGGTGCATTAGCAGGAAGCTGGATCAGAAGTGGAGGCAGGACTGAAACCCAGACAATACTAACAAGGCATGTGGGCCTCCCAACTGTGAGATGTATGATAGTCAAACCACTGAACTACACTACCATTTCCTCAACTTGGTTTTAAATATTTTCACAGTACTTTATTTTTTCAGGTGGTTACCATTTTGTGTCCTTTTATCCCTGGTATTTAAAAAACTTAAAAAAAATTTTTTTTCAAGGGCCCAGTGCATTAACTCAATGGCTAACTCCTCAATTTACAAGTGCTGGGATCCCATATGGGTGCCAGCTCATGTCCTGGCAGCTCCACTTCCCATCCAGCTCCCTGCTTATGACCTGAGAAAGCAGTGGAGGATTGTCCAAAGCCTTGGGACTCTGCAGCTGTGTGGGAGACCTAGAATAAGCTCCTGGCTTCAGATCAGCTCAGCTCCAGCCATTGCACCATTTGATGAGTGAACCAGCACACGGAAGATCTTTCTCTCTGTATCTCCTCTCTGTAAATCTGATCTCGTTTTCCCAAAAAAACCAAAACTTGAAAAAATTTTTTCAAAAATTTCCCTAAAACAAAGTGTTATAAATATATTGTCATAAACAATGACAAGAATTCCCCATCTGAGATAAGTAAATAGCAAAATAGATAATTTCATAGAAACAATTGAAAGAAATATGAAAAGAAGCGCAAACATAGATACCCAAAAACCAGGGGTCAAGCCTATTCTGTTTCATCCAAGCAACTTTCTCACATTTTGGGTTGAAGTTAATAAAGCATTCATTCTGATTCCTAAAAAACGTGACAGGGGCTGGCACTGTGACATAGTAGGTAAAGCAGCCACCTGCAGTACCATCATCCCATATGGCCACCAATTTGCATCCCAGTTGATCCACTTCCAATTTAGCTCGCTGCTAATAGCCCGGGAAAATCAGTGCATGATGGCACAAGTACTTGGGTCTCTGCCATTCATGTGGGAGAACCTGAAGAAGCTCCTGACTCCTAGTTGTGGCTATATGGAGCGTCAAGTAACAGATGGAGGTTCTCTCATCTCTCTCTGTAAATCTTTCAAATATATAAATAAATACTACAGGCACAGGTGTAAACCACTGTGACCTCTGATAAACTGATTAGATTTTTCAGAACTAAAATAAAATATAGTATACAGTTAATTCTTTTGCTAGGATTAGAAAGATGGGAAACCATGGATATTTACTCAAAGGTGCTCTATAGAGCATTCTCTCTGTTGTCAAAGTCTGTAAAAACCAGCTTAGAAGTTACTGAAAATACACTCAGAGAAAGCAAAACAAGCTATTAACAGAATTACATTGGCAAATGATTGACTTACAGGACACCATACAACGTCAATGACAGTCATTGTGAAAGGGAAATTGCTGGGAATGGTACACAGGATTTAATACTACTGGCATAACTGCAAACCACAGAAAACAACAAAGGGTGCGCTTCAACACCTACACATGCCATGCTTTTCTCAAAATGAGAAGCTGACAGTACGCCATGCCTTCTGATGTCATTTAAAGGGAACTGGGGTTGGGGGGCAAAATGTGGATACAATAAATGATAACCCCTGGGAGTTCAATGTCCTAGTGTGCTGTGTAGGTGCTGACATAATCTAGAATCAAGTGTTACATCTGCTTCTCCCATATATTTTCTGTTAAAGTTGCTGAACATCTTGCCAAATCTAATGACAAGTTTCGAGTTGAATTCACAGTTGATCTCCTAACTGCATCTGGGAATTCCTTGCATTTTGACACTACATTCTCTCTAAGCTTCCCTGAAACCACACTCTTTCCCTACTTCCTCATGAGCCCTTCCTTCCCAATCTCCCTGTCAGGACCTAGCTCTTTTAGAACATCTTCTAAATCCAAGATCTAGAGCTGGAGCACTTCTTTTTGCCTGCAAACCTTCACACACCATCTCGAGCAGTCGCATGGTTTGGAGGCAGGTGCATGCCACAGACACCCAGACGTACACCTGAACCTCTGCTCTCCTCCCTGAGCTGCGGAGTCATACAACAATTGTCTTTTGAATTCTCCCTGGGATGTTTCTCAGATTTAACCTACATACCCCAAAGATGACTTACTCTTTCCCACTAAAAACATACTCTTTCTGCACTCACTGCTGTTTGGCTATCAACACTGCCATGCATCCTGCTGTTACAGCCAAAAAACTGTGAAACAGCCCAACAGTTCTTGCTGAGTTGGCCTTTCTCCACACAGTGTACTCTTCCCAGCCCCTGGAGACACTGTCCACTCGCTGCACTTTCCAAACTATGACATTAGTTAACATTAGCAGTTTTTGTGCCTTACAGAATTGGAGCATGTGGGAATACGACAAGCCCCTTCCTGTTCCTGTCTCCTCCACAGTTCTGTACACATATGGACATGTGTGTATGTTTGTACATGTGATGATTGTTCTCTTGCTTTACTAGTTTTATCACAAGAAGGATCCATCACAAAATTTGTGCAAAATTAAGTTAAAGACCTCTTTATTTTCGTACAAATAGTTTTGAAATCCCATTCATAAAAGGTGACTTCAAAACATTCATTAAATGCAATTATGAAAAAAATGTGCATAGATTTCAACCTTTTTAAAAAACACTTATTTTACTTGAAAGTCAGAATTACTGAGAGAGGGACATAAAGAGATCTTCCATCTACTGGCTCATTCCCCAAATAATTATGACCAGAACTGGTGGGTTTGAAGCTGGGAGCTTCTTTTTGACTTCCCACATGGGTAGAGGGACCCAAGGCCTTGGGCCATCCTCTGTTGCTCTTCCAGGCCATTAGCAGGAAGCTGGACCAAAAGAGGAGCATCTGGGACTTGAATCGGCACTCTTATGGTACAGGTGGAAGACTGGCGAGTATGCTATCATACTGGCTTCAGAATTCAACATTTTCACCTTAACAACAACAACAACAACAACTTGGCCTCTTCATAGAGATGCCAATTAAGATACATCTGACACTGAATTAGCTTGGATTTGAGTCTTGACTCTGCCTTCATCCTACCTTCCTGTTAATGTGCACGCAGGGAGGCAGCAGATAATGCCTGAACGAGCGGGGTCCCAGCCGCCCATATGGGAGACACAGACCAAGTCCCACTGCCTGCCTCAGCCTGGCTCATGCCTAAACCGAGTCATACTGCCTGCCTCTCAACCCGGCCCATGCCCAGCCTGGGTCCCACTGCCTGCCTCAGCCTGGCCCATGCCCAGATCGAGTCCCAAAAGAGGGACCCAAAAGAGGGAGGTGTTCTCTCTTCCTGGCAAGCAAAAACGAATAAAAAACGCAGACTTACACTTTAATCCCATCCTTCTAGTGACTTTATGAAGTATTTTCATATATACCCCAAGTAAGCTTGCTTCATTTCACCTATTTTGAAGCAACATAAAAGGAATTCTATTTTATTTAAAAATTTCAAGACTTGCTGGGTCTTTTTTTTCCTATATATAATATTAATGAGTTTCTTTTATTCCATTAAGAAGTCTCATTTATTTGAAAGAAAAAGTTGCAGACACAGCATAAAAGAAAGAGAGAGAGTAAAGGTCTTCTCTGTTGATTCACCTCTTTCCAAATCCTGCAACAGCCAGAAATGGGCCAGGCTGAAGTCAGGAGCCAGGAACCCTACCTGGATGTGCCATATGGAGGCCAGAATCCAAGTAGTGGGCCATCATCTATTGCCTCTCAGGGCACCAGCAAGAAGCTGGATGGGAAACAGAGGTAGCACTTGATTCTAGGAACTTTGATGCGGGAAGAGGGCATTCCCAGCAGCAGCTTAATCCGTTGTACCACAACAGTAACTCCCGCAAATGTCAACCATCCTGATGTGAATAGCCATAGTTGTACATACAACTTAATGTCATCATTAATAATAACATGGTATATTTTATTATTTATGTGCTTTAAGAAATGATGCTATCGGGCCCGGCACAGTGGCCTAGCGGCTAAAGTCCTCGCCTTGAAAGCCCCGGGATCCCATATGGGCGCCGGTTCTGGTCCTGGCAGCCCCACTTCCCATCCAGCTCCCTGCTTGTGGCCTGGGAAAGCAGTCGGGGACAGCCCAATGAATTGGGACCCTGCACCCGCGTGGGAGGCCCAGAGGAGGTTCCTGGTTCCCGGCTTCGGATCGGCATGCACCGACCCATTGTGGCTCACTTGGGGAGTGAAACATCGGATGGAAGATGTTCCTCTCTGTCTCTCCTCCTCTCTGTATATCCGGTTTCCAATAATAATAAAAAATCTTTAAAAAAGAAATGATGCTATCAGATTTTCCCCAATTCTGTGGATATGCCCTTTTGCTGAGTGTCTCAGTGTTCTGCTGGCTTTCTAACAGCACTGATCATATTTTGTCATTTATATCTGTAGGGACATGTTTCAAATTCTGGATGGAAGTCTTCAGTTACATGTGTTACAGATAGCTCCCTCAAGCTGGTGGCTCCAAGATGATCTGTCGAAAGTACATGCCCATTCCATCCTGTCTTGCACATGTAGAAAGCCTTCCACTGTCTCCTGCTGGCACTTAGCTGTAAAGTCCCAATTTCTATCATCAAGGCCTGTATGATCTAGTCACTTCTTAGCTTTATGTCTTTATGTCCTACCTCCCAAAACTTTAGCAGCACTGCCCTTCTTCTGTGTGTCAGCCATGTGTAAGGGACTTGCAAAGTTCGGGACAAGTGTCAGCTCATGGCAGAGCCCCCATGTGCCTGTGTGCACCTTCACAGAAGTTGAAGGCTCAACTGGAAGGTGTACATCTCACTTACATATTCTATTGCTGGAGCTGGCATGGTAGCATAACAAGCTAACCCTCCACCTGTAACACCAGCATCCCAATGGGTGTTAGCTCGAGTTCCAGTTGTTCAACTTCAAATTCATCTCCCTTCTAATGGCCTGGGAAAGTTAGCATAGGATGGTCCAAGGTTTTTGGCCCTACACCCACACGGGAGACCAAGAAGGAGCTCCTGGCTCCCAGCTGCGCCTATCCTTTATATAGGCCAAACTCTGGTCATTGGGAGTGAATCAGTGAATGGAAGATTTCTGTCTGATTTTCTCTATGTAATTCTTTCTTTTTTTTTTTTTTAAAGATTTATTATTATTGGAAAGCTGGATATACAGAGAGGAGGAGAGACAGAGAGGAAGATCTTCCATCCAATGATTCACTCCCCAAGTGAGCCGCAACGGGCCAGTGCGCGCCGATCCGAAGCCGGGAACCAGGAACCTCTTCCAGGTCTCCCACGCGGGTGCAGGGTCTCAATGCATTGGGCCATCCTCGACTGCTTTCCCAGGCCACAAGCAGGGAGCTGGATGGGAAGTGGGGCCGCCGGGACCAGAACCGGCGCCCATATGGGATCCCGGGGCTTTCAAGGCGAGGACTTTAGCTGCTAGGCCACTGTGCCGGGCCCTCTATGTAATTCTTTCAAGCAAAATTTTATTGGAAAGTCAGACTTAAAGAGAGGAGGAGAGACAGAAAGAAAGATCTTCCATCTGCTGGTTCACTCACCACGTGGCCACAAGGAGCTAAGCTGATACGAAGCCAGGAGCCAAGAGCCAAGATCTCCTTCTGGGTCTCCAACGTAGGTGCAGGGTCCTAAAGTTTTGGTCTGTTCTTGACTGCTTTCCCAGGCCACAAACAGAGAGCTGGAAGGGAAGTGCAGCAACTGGGATATGAACTGGCGCCCATAATTTGGAAAGTAGAATTATAAAGAGAAGGAGAGATATATAGAGAGAGGTCTTCCACCTCCTGGTTCACTCCCAAAATGGCCACAAAGGCTGGAGTTGAACCCATCTGAAGCCAGGAGCCAGCAATTTCTTCTGCGTTTCCAATGTGGGTACAGGGGCCCAAGGACTTGGGCTGTCCTCTACTACTTTCCAGGTCATAAGCAGAAAGCTGAATCAGAAGTATAGTAGCCAGGACACGAACTGGCGCCCATAAGAAACACCAGCACTGCAGGCAGCCTATTAGCATGCTACACCATCACATCAGCCCCCATGTTCCTTCTTAAAACAAGTTACCCATTCATAAAATGCCAATATCTTTGGCAGCACTGTCCCCAAAGCCCTCCCACAACATTAATGTTTTAATCATTTACCACCCAAGTTTCACCTTAAATTAGTCATCTGTCCTTGCTTCAGTTTCAGCACAACTCATATGTCTCAGATAGATTCTCCTCAAATTTGTGTTATTCTTTTTTTTTAAGATTTATTTATTTTTATTGCAAAGTTAGATATACAGAGAGGAGGAGAGACAGAGAGGAAGATCTTCCGTCCAATGATTCACTCCCCAAGTGGTCACAATGGCTGGAGGTGAGCTGATCCGAAGTCAGGAGCCAGGAGCTTTCTCCAAGTCTCCCACATGGGTGCAGGGTCCTAAGGCTTTGGGCCGTCCTTAACTGCTTTCCCAGGCCATGAGCAGGGAGCTGGATGGGAAGCGGGGCCGCCGGGATTAGAACTGGTGCCCATATGGGATCCAGATGTGTGCAAGGCAAGGACTTTAGTTACTAGGCCACTGTGCCAGGCCCTGTGTGTTATTCTTAGTGCTTCAAACTAGATCCTGCTTAAACATGATAACAAGTTAACACTGGTTCATTTCAGTGCAGATAGTTATGAAATGCAGGCATAGTTTTTCCCAATATGCATTTGTTATGAAAACATGTCCATCCCCCTCCCGAAAAACATTGTCTGTTGCCTAGACTCTTCTGGTGACAAAATTTGTTCTGAATAAACATGAGGCTATTTAAATTATTTACAATTTTTTTTAAATCATATTTATTCATTAAGTTTAAAATTAGGTTGGGAGGAAAGCATCAATAACTATAATTTAAGCATTCTATTTCTATGACTTAAGCCAAAGCACATTCCTTCTATGTTTCAATGGGTTGGGAGGGCATCTGGGCTCATCTGAGCTGTATCCTCTGCTCAGTTGATGTGTCAGTGGGATCCCATGTTTCATCTGGATTTAGAGGGAAAAAAATTCACTTCCAAGCTCACTGGTGTGCGGGAAAGAACTCAGTTTCTTGCAGCCACAGTACTCAGGGCTGCAGGATATTTGTCGCTGGCAGCTGGATGCTGCCCTCAGCAATCGAGGCAGCCCATACTCCTTACCATGAAGGTTCGCCCAGCATGGCTATCTGCTACCTCAAGACAACCTGGGGGCAGGGGGAGAGGGGACAGACATCCAGCAAGATGGGCTCCCCAGTCTTAAATACCATAACTACATATCATAACTACATACATCTCATCACCTTCTCCATTTTCTTTTTTTTTAAGATTTATTTATTTAAGATGTATTGGAAAGTCAGATTTACAGAGAAGAGGGGAGACAGGAAGGAAGATCTTCCATCTGCTGATTCACTCCCCAAGCAGCTACAAAGGCAGGAACTGCACCAATCCAAAGCCAGGAGCCAAGGACTTCTTCCTGGTCTCCCACACAGGTGCAGGGTCCCAAGGCTTTGGGCCGTCTTTGACTGGTTTCCCAGGCCACAAGCAGGGAGCTGGATGGGAAGCAGGGACGCTGGTACATGAACAAGTGCCCAAACGGGATCCCAGCGGGTACAAGGAAAGAACTTTGGTCGCCAAGCTACCACGCCGGGCCTTGCATTTTCTTTCATTTAGGAGCAAGGCACAGGTCCATCCTGCCCACACTCTGGGTGACAGATCACATGAGGCAGGGATCAGGATACCTCACTTTAGACTGAAAGAAGCCTTCAGGCCTGAAGTCAGAGGCCACACCCTCAAGTGACACTGCCCCTGCTCTGCAGCTTAGGAGCCAGTGATGCTGGGAGTCAAGACAGCAGGGTCTAGATGGCTTCTCCCCACTACCCTGTCCTCTTCCATATTCCACCTGAGGCAGCTGATGATTCCAGAATGTTAAGGCCACCTTGAGATGGCCACCACCAGGTTCAGCATCGTTCAAGACCTGCCATGGGTGACTCTCTCTCCACAGCCCCTTCCACAGAGATTCAGTCTTTGCAGCAGCAAGCTTTGTGTGATTTGGCCCCAGACTTATCCGATCCTCTCTCATTGAGCCACCTGTACCATTTGGCCACACTAACCTCCTGTCATCCAAATGACACTAACCTCCTGTCACCCAAAGGATACCAAACACATCTTTCTCTTTGTGCTATCTCCAGATCTGTGCAGGACTATCTTCTTTATTAATCTCTCAGATTTCAGCAAAAAGATGTCACAGCCTCCAGGAACCCTTCCAGATCACCAAAGCAAGAGTAAACGAGTTGACTCTCCTCATGCTTTGTAGTTTTTATCTCCATGCACTGTCTTGTGTTTTTATCATGATGTAAGCTCCTAGAGAATTTATTTTTTAATAACAGACCCTGCCTGCCACATGGTAGGTGTTAAATATTTGAACAAATCTAAGTAAAGAGTGGTTTCTTCTGTTTTTGTTATTTGAAAGACATACAGACATCTTTCAGCTGGTTCACTGCCCAAATGCATTCAATGTGCTGGACCAGGCTAGAGCCAGAAATCCAGAATTCACCCAGCTTTCTTCTACGTGAAGCAAGAGTCCAAAGACTTGAACCTGAACCTGCAGGTTCCCAGAGTGTGCATTAACAGAAAGCTGGGTCAGAAACAGAAGAGCTGGGGTCTGAACCAACTACATTGATGGACGAGATACTGGCACCTCAAGAAATGTCTTAACCACTGTGCCAAACACCCACCCTTGGTAACAGCGTTTTAGAGTCTGACCACCTGACAGAAATACCAGGCATTTGACTCTTATTGCAAATGACCAATTATTATGAGGTAGAAATGACATAACTGGAAAAAAATAAAAGTAATAAGTGAAGCTATCTAGAAAAGTGTCACCCACTGGGTCTCAGCATCCTGTTGTAAGACCACAACTGTCATCTCTCTCATGGCGATGAGACAATCTTGGCTCAGACTACGCTATTAGTAATTTTCAAACTGCGCATGACATTTCAGCACTTTGGAACTGCTGCTCTGCTTATGAGCCGGGTGCTTTCCGCATTCCAGTCTTCTGCACTCTGGGATCTGAGAAGCTGACGTTCAAATACCACATAAACTGGGTCCTGACCTCGAACTTCTGTTTGAGTAGAAACAGGAACATGTACCAGCAGGAAACCAAAAGGAGGTGCGAGTAGGTTAGAAGATTCTTCCAGCTCCTTCCTGGCTCTAATCCCGTCACCAAACCAACAGCCACCAGTTCTCTTAAGTGGCTTCACCAGGTGCCATTTTCTTAAGATTTTGGTAATTGTTCCTTTCCTCTTCCTTGCTGGGAGCAGAAGAGCTAGGTAGAAGCTTCTTGCCACTGCTGGTTCCAGGGTAACTGACGATTCTTACCCCTGCTTTCCCTTAACTCTGCCCAAACCTTGCCCTCCTGTTGCCATCTCCTAAGCTGCTTATGCTGTTGAGGTTTGCTCATCTGTTTTCTGCTTGGATCCTCAGTCATACACAGCATGTCCCAAACCCCCAAGGATTCCAAAGATACGAGTATATATAGCTCAAAAACAAACAATATCAAGAGTTTCCAGTCAGTGGGAAAAATTTTCACTAAGCGGAGATCCCATGAGCATGGACAGCGTTTCCGATTTGGAGCGTGACATAATTGGAGGTATAAAAAGAAACTTGGAAACAACCTCTACACAATAAGGTAACTAGGACTTCATCTGGCTCACCCCCATTCTGCTCGTGTGAAAAGACACATACTCGTATCACACATTTATTTAACCCTTTTATATGCATATATAACTATCTCATACATAGTTTGTACATGTATCCGTGTACATTGCACTCTGACTAGCATGAGAAAACTAAATTGTGCTTATTATTCTTACATTGGTATCTGTGGTATCAGTGGTAGTGAATGGAGGTGGCTCTGAGCCACAGCAAACAAAGAGGAGCGAAAAGGGGAAGAACACAGTGTCCTGAGCCTAGACACCAGAGAAGACTTCCAAACTCTTATAACCTTGCATCTCAGGATACACCATGAATACAAACTTCCTAACAGCCCCAACAGGAAATCCTTAAACCTTTGCCACCAGAGACAAGTCACAAAAACAAGAACATCCTGTTTTCTTTACCACAAGAGAACATTGTGTTCCTACGCAGTCTCAGTTGGTAGCTGTGCCACAGTCGGGCTATAAATAGTTGCCACGGAATCTGAGCTGCAAATGCTTCCCTGTCCTTGATGAACCTGTGACTATGACTTTTGAAAGCCTGATTTTCTTAAAAAAAAAAAAAAAAAAAAAAAAACTGCTGGTAAAAATGGGTCCCCATGCGTGCTTTTATCTTTGAGTTTCATTTAGATAAAAAGTTCCTGAACAGGAAGTGACTGGTAATAATTTTCTTGGGAAGTCTAAGGCTGGATGCACCCAGGACTGACTGGTTTTCGCTATGGGGAGGTGACACCAACAGTCACAAGAGCCCACCCGTGGTTTAAAGCTCTGGTCTCACCATCTTGAAATTCTGAATCTTCTTCTAAAAGGGCTCCATAAGTTACAGTGCTGGTCAAGGAGTCAACATAAACCTCTCTCCTGGCCACTCAGATAGGACAGAGTAAGATCTTAAGACTGGTAGTCATTGTTATTGGGAAAGCTCTGGCCCTGATCTATAAAATCTATCTCAGTTCTGTTTGTAGCTTCTTAAAGCAGTCTCCGTACTGTTTTCCACAGTGGCTGCACTCACTCATATTCCCGAGAGTATGTAAGAGTTCCCTTCCTCCACACCCTCACCAACATTCATGTATCTTCATCTTATGCTAACAGCTATTCTGACATGAGTGAGGGGTATTTCATGGTGGTTCTCTGAGGTCTAGTAATGTTGAGCATTTTTTCACATATCTGTTGGCCAATTGTGCACGTTGCTTTTGAAAAAAAAAAAAAAGACTACAAAATTCCTTTGCCCACAGAAGAGAGCAGGATGGAAAGTGGAACAGCTGGGAGACCATACGGGATCCTGGTGCTTGCAAAGGGAGGATTAGCCAGTTAAGCCATCATACCAGACCCTCATTCATTCTATTTTTAAAGATTTTATTGGGCCCGGCGGCGTGGCCTGGCGGCTAAAGTCCTCGCCTTGAACGCACCGGGAACCCAAATGGGCGCCGGTTCTAATCCCGGCAGCTCCACTTCCCATCCAGCTCCCTGCTTGTGGCCTGGGAAAGCAGTCGAGGACGGCCCAAAGCTTTGGGACCCTGCACCCGCGTGGGAGATCCGGAAGAGGTTCCAGGTTCCTGGCTTCGGATCGGTGTAGCACCGGCCGTTGTGTTCACTTGGGGAGTGAATCATTGGATGGAAGATCTTCCTCTCTGTCTCTCCTCTCTGTATATCTGACTTTGTAATAAAAATAAATCAAATCTTTTAAAAAAAAGATTAGGTCTTTGATCCACCTTCAGTTGATTTTTAAATATGGTGAGTGAGATCTACTTTTATTTTTCTCTCTCTACATATATATACATCTGATTTTTTCAGCACCATTTATTCAAAGTATCATCCTTCCTTCAGTGCACCTATGAAATCAGTTGGACATGTACATGCATCAATTTATACACTCTGCTCCTCTGATCTATGTTACAGTTTTTAGATCAGTACCATGCTGTTTTAATTATTGTAACTTTGAAGTATGCTTTATAGTCAGGTATAATGATCCCTTCTACTTTTTTCATTCCTCTTCTAATTCATTTTTTATTTTGTATTTTTTTATTGAAAAGGGAGATATACAGAGAGAAGGAGATACAGAAATAAAAATCTTCCATCTGCTGGTTCATTCCTCAAGCAGCTGAAACCTCAAGAACTGAGCCGATCCAAAGCCAGGAGCCAGGAGCTTCTTCCAGGTCTCCCACAGGTCCCAAGGCTTTGAGCTGTCTTCAACTGCCTTCCCAGGCCACAAGCAGGAAGTTGGATGGGAAGTGGAGCTGCCAGATATGAACCAGTGCCCGTATGGGATCCTGAGGTGTGCAAGGCAAGGATTTAGTCACTAGGCTATTGTGCCAGGCTCTGCTTTTTTTATTCAATTGTGAAGGATCATTTTGGCTATTCTGTGATTCTGTATAAATGTTAGGGTTGTTTCGTGCAGTTCTATACAAACTGTTAATGGTATTTTGATGAGCACTGCACTGGATCTATAGATTGTTATGTAATATGGACATTTCGACAGTATTAACTCTTCTAATCCATGAACCTGGAATATCTTTCCATTTGTGTGTGTCATGTATGTATGTGTGCCTTTGTATCCTTTATGATTTCTTTCACCCGTGTTTTATAATTTTCAATGTAGAGATTTTTCAGTTCTTTGATTAAATGAGCCAGCAATCCCACCGCTGGGTACAAGTCCAAAGGATGTGATGTCATCATATCAGAGAGATACCTACTCTCACATGTTCATTACAGCAAAGATACAAAATCAACCAAGGTTTTCAATCACTAGACAAATGGATTTTTTAACATGACATATAAACAAGGGAATATTATTCAGCCATAAAGGATAGGATTTTCAACAAAGTGGAAGATGTACACCAATGAATATCATGGGATACCAAGGATATCACGGAAGTGAAATAAGTCAGATGCTAAGAGAGACAAACACCCTGTTCTACCTTATTTGCAGAAGCTAAAAAATACTGAACACATAATACTGATTACTAGAAACTATGAGGAATATGGAAGGATAGAGTTTGGATAAATAACACCCAATCAGAGTTAACTCAAAGGTATGAGTTCCTGGTGTGACACAGCATAGTGGGCTGACTATAGTTCACTACAGCCTAGTATGTATTTCAAGAGCAAACAGAAGACAGGAGCTCCAGGTATCTAATCACAGAGTAATGTCAAAGTAGAAATGTTAATGACCCTGAGCTGATCAATGCACACTGCTCGTATCAAAAGTTGCAGGGTAGCCCATAAATATGTATTGGTCATTAAACAAAATTAAAACATTTTAGAAGACATTGCAAGATTTTTAAATTCCGCAATAAATTGAGTTATCTCAAATAAATATACTTATTACTTGAAAAAAATTAGACCCTAAATGTGTTTATGTTTACAAGATCAGGTGGATGCTTACATTTGACACATGCTCCATAAACCATAGTTCTGAGCTGTTTTATTTCACCTTCTTTGAAGCACACATATACCACTGAGAAGCTTTTTTTTTCAGTATTGCAAATGGAATGAAATTAGGCAAAAAGAGGTCACTGTACTATAAGCACATACTAAGCTCAAATTCTCTTGAGCTTGCTTTTCCAAGAATGTTCCAGGAAGACTATTGTATAACCTTGTACTCAGAGGGTGCCTGGTACCACACCATAACTATGATTCTAGCCAACAACAACCAAAGGACTCAGAATCAATTTGCCCCTTGTAATACTAAAATCTTCTGGAAACCATTTTGGGAGCAAGGGGTGCATGAAGAAGCATGCTATGCTTCGGCACCTGTGCCATACTGAGTTTTGCTGCTGCATTCCATGACCTTAGGGCTTTAGTGAGCATATCCAAACTCGACTACAGAAGTCCCATGACCTCCTGGATCAGGGAGGCACAGCTTCGGAACTAACCTCAGTGTACGCCTTGCCTGTTGCCCACAGTAAGTCTTCTGAAACTCACATTCCCTCAGTGAGGGTCCTCAGCAGCCATACTCATCAGCAAAAGACCACTTGGCTCAGTACCAACGTATTTGTGTGAACAGAAGGAGCAATGCATTTCATCAAGTCCTCATTGTAATGAGCTAGGCTCCTCACATGTTCACTGCCTCAGTTCCCATTCTTCTCTCCCACTAACAATAACAGTAGGCTGCCTCTTCCACCAACACGTCAACAGCCTTCAAGGACCTTTCGCTTTCATGTCTTATCCTACTTGACTTTCGTTGCATGTCACAATTCTGACCTCTAATCTATCTTCTGTAATAGCCCATGTACTGACTTCTTCCTCACCTGCCAGTCAACAATCGCATCCCCCAGCTGCCTCTCCAAGGGCTCCTTGTCCTCACGCTACCTATATACCTGTTGGTGAGTTCACTTATTCCTAGGCCTTCAGTACTCACCAATACGCTAATGACCTCTGCCAGGAATATCTAATTTTCAGGGTGTTTTTGTCAACGAGAAACAAAATTTTTTTTATTTTTTATTTTTTAATTTTTTTATTACGTTGCCTTATGTGACATAGTTTCATAGGCTCTGGTATTCCCCCATAAGAAACAGAAATTTTAACTCCAATCACTTTATCAACAATAGAAAAGCACTGTAACAGCAAGCAGAGAGCTGGCATCCTGTTTGTCTCAGTCAGGACCCGACTCTTCTGTCGCTGGGCCTCCTTCTGTTTAACTTCACTCAACAGGCCAATTTTGAGAAAGCAGTGTTGTATCACAAAACATTGTTTTATGGCTGAGGAAACTTCTTTCCCCAAATCTCCAGCAAAACATCTCCTCTTATTATTGGCCCCAAACAATCCTCTGATACTAAACCCCTATAATGTAGAAGTATGGCCCAGACCCAAGTCCTCTCCCCCAGCGCCAGAGTGTCCTTGTCTGTCCTCCAACAAAAGGAATTGAGGGAGGCGCACGCTGACCCTACAAGACTCAAATCAGAGTCACTTGTAGATAAGAACCTTAAGGGCCATGTAACTACATTCAGAGCTCGGCATCGCTGACCAAAGGAAAGGTCACCAGCTTCACTGAGCAACCAGAAACACACCTGCTGCAGAGCCCAGGAGTTAAGCCCTAGCTGCCTGGCTCCTTGCTCTGCGCTTCGCTTAGCAAGAAAGACCTATTGTCTTCTCCCATCCAGAGGTAAGGGATTGTCCTTCTGTGCTGTGGGCGAGTGGACCCACTTTGCGGGTCCTGCACAATGTTGTAGTGTTTGGAGTGTTGTTCACCAGCACACTCAGGAGCCTATTCTTCGGTCTGTTTGCATCTAATTGGCTTGTATTTATAATTCATGAACATTTAGACCCCAATATTTTAAAAAGGGAGAGAGAGCTTCCTTCGACTACTAAGTGAGTTTTGTAAAGTGGAAAATAGGAAACAGAACAGGGAAAAGACACACACAGAGATAAGGGTTGAAGCACAGAGACTTCCTTATCAGCACGCTTACTCAGACTGTACCTCATAATTTCAGGAAAACCTAATCCATTTGGGGGTCTGTGTCGTTAAAATCTGTCTAAGGAGCATTTTAAGCCTAAACAATCCTCTGGATTAGCCTGGATTAGGCCTTGGTACCTGAGCTGAGGGGAAGGAAGGGGAGAGTAGGGGAGAGGAGGCGACCCTGACCCTCAGGGCAGGCACCCCGATATCCTCCCAAGAACCAGGTTATTTTTCCGAAATGGAGCCCCCATGTTTCTCTGTCCGTTCCTTGGAGGGGTCCCCTCAGATCAGTCCAAGCCTGCAGGCTCCAGGCCAGGCCCGTTCCTGTCCAGCACACCACAGTCCTCCAGGGGCTCAGGGGACGCCAGGGGACCCCAGGGGACGCCCCCATCCCGGCTGACCGAGTGCACGCGTCTCTTACCCTCGGGCCGCGCTCCTCACGCTGCTGGCGGACGGTGGCTTCACACGCTGCTCCTCGCAGCTGCCCGGGAATCTTCCAAGCCCTCTGAGGACCAAAGTTCGTCTCCCGGGCAGCGGCCCCCTCAGGTCCCCGGCTCCGACCTGAGGCGAGCGCTTGCTGGGGCGCGGCGGCCAACCGGTGCGTCACGTGCCCGCGCAGGAGCCAATCCTGTGGCTGCGTGAGGCCGCGCCGGGCGGAATCCCTGATGCGCATTCTCCTGGACCGAAACCTTGAGAGGCAGGTGACTGCACTGTGCCTCAGGTTTACTGCATTCAGTGACAAGACAGACCGAGTGAGACATTCTCGGTACTGTGTGCTAAGGCAAGGAGAGGCTTGTAGATACGACAGGCCCTAAAATTCCTTGGGAAATGATTGTACAAATAATTCAGACGTGTTCTGAATCATGAGGACCCACTCCTCTTTAATACCTTTAAGAGAATGTTGCGCACTGCATAAAAGCATCAGATTGCATATACAACAGCGGTCCCATAAGATTATAACAGCGCTGAAAAAGCTCCCGTAACCTGGTGACAACATCGTACTACAGTAAAATTTTAGCACATTGCATTATTTGCATGTTTGTGCTAACGCCAATGCCAGGCATTCGAGAGTGTAACACGAACAACTACTGTTCTGTTTTGCTTCAAGATTTATTTATTTTTATTGGAAAGACAGATCAGATTTAGAGAGAGGAGAGACAGAAAGATCTTCCATCTGCTGGTTCACTCCCCAAGTGGCCACCATGGCCAAAGCTGAGCCGATCAGAAGCCAGGAGTTTCTTGCAGACTCCCTCATGCAGGTGCAAGATCCCAGGGCTTTGAGCCATCCTCCACTGCTTCCCCAGAGAGCTGGATGAGAAGTGGAGCAGCGCCATATGGGATCCCAGCACTAGCAAGGTGACTATTAGCCATGAAGCCATCGAGCAGGGACCTATACAAGTATTGTGGAAAGCTGGGACAAAGATACAGGGACATGGAGGCTCTCAACAGGAAAACCAGCTTTATTCTTCATGTCAGCAGACACGGAGGAGAGATCTTTCTGCAAAGTCTAGGCCCTGGGCAAAGCATGCCATTACCTTCAATACTTCAATACACACGACTTTTAGTTTCATGATATGTACTACTCCCACAGTTTGTCACCTCTGCACAGACTGGATTCCAAGCGATTGATCTGGCACATTTGCAGTATTTCTTGCCAGTGCATGGCACCCCTAAGTGCATTTTCACATTTCTTTGAAAACTTCCTCTAATCCATTTTTCCAGAGAAGTGTTGGTTTACAAGCATTTTCATTCATTCTTTTTTGTTTTGAAGAGGAGCGGGGTCTCCTGAAAATCCCACTGAACTATGTGTGGTAGAGTGCTGGAGAAGAACATACAACTGTGTTCCTGGTTTGTGTATTTACTCGAGTTCTATTTTTAGGCTTTCATTTATTTGAAATGTAGAATGACAGAGATAATCTTCCGTCTGCTGGTTCACTCCACAAAGCACCAGACAGCAGACGCCAAGCCAACTGCAGCCAGGAGCCAGGAACTCTGTGCCCATCACCCATGTGGGTGGCACGAAGCCAGGCACTCAGGCCACCTGCTGCTGCTTTCCCAGGCACATAAGTGTAGAGCTGCAACAGAAGTGGAGCAGCAGAAACCTGAAGCAGCACTCAGATAGCTTGTTAGCACCGTGAGCAGTGACTTACTGTCCCATCCAGCAGGACAGTCAACGGGGTCGCAGCCAACCTAGGAGAGAATGGGAGACAAGAGACACAAGAAACGGACAGCAAGACAGTATGTCTGATCAAGCTGACCAAATTTTATTTTTCACACACAACCCTTTATACGCTGCAAAACAGGATCTATGGGTGAGGGGAAAGAGGAAGTGGGATCCGGGATATGGTTTCACAACCTTTTCTGGGTAGCTATTTCTAAAGCCCCTTATGCTCGCAACAGGATGCTGGCAGGTAGGGCATAAGCCAACATCCTGTTATGAGCACCAAGGGTGGTTAGAGCACGGTGGGTTGCTAGGTAACCTGAAAACCGCAGGGTGTCCCAAGACTTGGTTCCTCTTGAACTTGGCTAGCTGGTATTTTTCCACTGACCTAGATCTATATTCAAAATGGCTTCAGTATGGCTATAGTATATGGCTCACAACAACTCACTCTGCCCCACAATGTTGGCACCCTATACTTTAAAAAGTCACAGAGTCGGCCCGGCGGCGTGGCTTGGCGGCTAAAGTCCTCATCTTGAACGCACCGGGATCCCATATGGGCGCCAGTTCTAGTCCCGGCTGCTACACTTCCGATCCAGCTCCCTGCCTGTGGCCTAGGCAGTTGAAGACAGCCCAAAGCGTTGGGACCCTGCACCCACAAGGGAGACCTGGAAGAAGTTCCTGGCTCCTGGCTTCGGATCGGCACAGCACCGGCCGTTGCGCTCACTTGGGGAGTGAATCATCGGATGGAAGATCTTCCTCTCTGTCTCTCCTCCTCTCTGTATATCTGACTTTGTAATGAAAGATAAAATATATCTTTAAAAAAAAGTCATGGAGTGTGCTGCTTCTGTGTAGCAAAAATCAGCAGTAGCCCTGTCCCTGTGTTTCCAGCACCTCTTGACTGCATCAAGAGGCCCTGCCATGTGGTTCACCTTGACTATTTAGGTCTGCGCCAGTGCATTCTGTGACAGGCTAACTGAAATGCAACTGCTTAAGTCTCATTCCTCAGAACAAATCCCCATATTACACAACACATGGTTACAACTAGCTAGAAACAACCAGAGCTTTCATTATCTTACTTTGTGATAGTTTATTTTACTTTGTTAAGATTTATTTTTATTGCAAAGCCAGATATACAGAGAGGAGGAGAGACAGAGAGGAAGATCTTCCTTCTGTTGATTCACTCCCCAGGTGACCGCAACAGCTGGAGCTGCGCCAATCCGAGGCCAGGCGCAATAGGCTATTGCGCCTGGCCCTGTTTATTTTTAAGAAGGAAGATGACCATCTGTACCAACTTCTTTGGCTATGTGCAAGTGCACAGGAACCCAAACACCAAACATCTCCACAGAGTAGAGCAGCAACATCGACTTTTTGGTCTTGAAGAATTCAGAGGTCAATCAGAAGACCACGGGGCAGCTGTGAGGCACTCAGTGGGCAGGAAGGCCTGGCAAGTCCTGCCCTGTCTTCACTGTCAAGGTCTTCTCAGGACTCCTCAGCTGCCAGAGCAGCAAGTATTCTTCCAGAAGATCATCTCTGTGTTCATAAGTTCATGAAGAGTCCTACCACTACTAGTCAACATATTCTCTATTTTAAGATTGGTTCATTTTTATTGGAAAGGCAGATTTAAGTGAGACCCTCCACCTGCTAGTTCACTCCGCAAAATGGCTGTAAGAGCTGGAGTTCAGCCGATCTGCAGTCAGGAGCCTGGAGCTTCTTTCTAGCTATTCCACATGGGTGCAGGATCCAAGGTCTTGAGCCATCCTCCACTTCCTTCCCAGGTCATAAGTGCAGAGTTGGAGCACAAGTGGAGCAGCCTGGACCCAAGCCTGTACCTGTAAGAGATGCTGGTGCTTGCAGATGGAAGATTCTTGTTACACCACTGGTGCCAGCCTTCAATATGTTCTCTTTAAAACAGATGTATTTAATTCTTCTTAAGAAGAGAGTGAACGAGAGAGAGCAAGAGAAAGGGATAACTTCCCCTTGCCCCTTCACTCCCAAATGGCCTCAGTGGCAGGGGCTGGCCAGGCTGATAGTGGCAGCCTAGAGCTCCATCCAGGCCTCCCACAGTGGTGGCAGGGCCTGAGTGCTCGGGCCATCTTGCACTGCTTTCCCAAGCACATGAGCAGGGAGCTGGACAGGAAGCAGAGATCTGAATCAAACTCTAGGTTCCTGGCTTCATCCCGGTCCAGTCCCATCAGCTGGGGAGTGAGTCACCAGATGGAAGACATCTCTGTCTCTCTCTACCCTCTCTGCAACCCTGTCTTTCAAATTTAAACTGCAAATTTTATCCATTCTTTCCCTGTTATCTCTTTTTTCAAAATTGTTGCGCTTTTTACCCCCAGGATGCATTTTTGTACATCTAGAGAACTGTTACCTGTTGGATCTGTTACCTGTTGGATCTGTTAATTTGACAGCTGTTACTTTTTTAGACTCTCATCACAAGATTCCTGTGTGGTCTGCAGCCTCTGCCTGGGACTTCTTTGATTCATAATCCCACAACAGCTTGAGTTATCTTTCAAAATCTTTTCTTTCCCGTGAATGTCCTGTCCTGGCTTCAAAGCCATCTGGGACTCTGCCTGTCGTCCTCCAGAGTCTAAACTTTCACACACTGACCATCACGCCCACATCTCCAGACCAGGAAGGGACACATGGGCAAGCTGCCCAGGGATCAAATCCAGCCCACCGCCTGGTTTTCTGCAACCGCCCATGTCACTCCTCGTCACCACTGTTGCCTGCTAGGGTCTGCCATAGCTGGGAGCTGCAGCCAGAGCTAAGCATCAAACTCAGGCATTCCAACCAGGGCTAGTGGGCATGTCAACCATTAACCTGTATGCCCACCCCGTGGCTTCATTGCACTGACACATTCAGTACCTTTAACCAAGCCCGTGAAGCCTAAGATGCATACTAACTAGACCTTTACGGAAAGCTAGCTGTTCTCCACTGATGTTTCACAGCTTGCCAAGGTGGCCACCCCAAATGACTTAGTGTCCCTGACAGCCCACCCTTCCTCTCTGACTTGTCCTCCCCAACACCAGGATTGCGCCCCAGGAACTACCCCCAGCTTAGCATCTAACAGTAATTCTCATTGCATTTTAACCTGTCCAGTGCATTGAACACTGCAGTCTCCCTACACGCTCGGTTTAGCCAGTATCAGTTCAGAGGAAACGTGTCATTAGAATTCTTCATTGGTTGAATATTAGCAAGTGTACTGACATACACATGATGTACAGGCCACGAGGGCCACCCAGAGCCTCCTGAGCAGGTGTACAAGGCTCCTGCTGGCTTTAATCAGCGTACACTTCACATTTTCTTTTTTTTTTTTTTTAACATAGTAGCACACTGTGAAACAAAGTAAGAACGGTAAATACAAACACCAGTAACACAATCACTCCTCATGAGCAAGCATCACGCGCTGAAGCATTAACTGGGCAGCACACAGCTTGGCTGCTGCGTGCACCGCCGGAGGCGTTCGTTCGGGAAGAGGTAAAACCTGGATCCCAGCTTCCAAGGAGCGCACAAAGAGAATCTACAGCGAATTAGCGAGGAGAGAAAAAGCACTGAAAAGCAGCAGGCACTCCGCGGCAGAACAAAGAGCGAATTCCCTGGACTTGTTCCTCACGAATGTGGCCCTCGGCTGGAACAAAGCACGGCTCAGAGCGCGCTTCACACAGAGCTCCTAGATCCTCTAAAACGGTCCGTCTAACGTTGGTAAAGCCCACGGGGTGTCCGGCGTGTGTTCAGGACAGCTCGTCCAGCGCGTAGTCTGCTCCGCCTAGCTCGCAGGAAGCTCCGGGCTCGCACTGCGCTGCAGGGAGCCGGGAAGGGGGACCCTTCGCTAAGAACTACAACTCCCAGCGTGCTTCGCCCCGGCTTAGGGCTTCTCTACATTTTATCACCCCTGGCCCCTCCGCACCCGCCCTCAGCGGCTCCGCCCACGCAGGGCCCTCCGCTTACTCCCAGTAGTCCAGGACGGGGCCACGCCCCGGTCACCGGAAGGCTGCATGACGTCGTGAGGGCTACGCGTCGCACAGGTGGCGGTAGTTGGCGGACGGTTTCTGGCTGGGTGGCGGATACCCTAGGAACGCGGAAGAGGCTCCCGGGACCGCGGCGATGGCCGACTCGTCCGACTCGCTGCTAGTCAGTCGGCTCTCGGAACTGTGAGTCGGTGCCAAGGCGCCGCCCAGTCGTCTCCCCTTCCCTGCCCCTTTCCCGCCGCCGATCTGAGGAAGCCCCGCTGGTGCTTCTGCCCCTGGGCTCCCGACGTGTCGCCCCCTCCCCAGGGACAGCTGTCGAGCTCTCGGGCTGCCAGGCGGGCTGGCTCCGGGTCCCCTGCCCCGCGCTCCCCGATGAGGGTCCCGCTTCCTCAGCCGGCCCTGACAGCTGTCACCGCCTTGATGGGGACAGTCCGCATCTGTGGGGCTCCCCAAAGCCTGTCCCCGAATTCCTCCCAGGAACCGTGACCCGGAGGAGCACTGGGAGGCAGAGTGGTTAAGAACTGCAACCCAAGTCGGGCTGCTGGCCTCAGCCCCGGCTCTGCCCTCGCCCGGTTCTTGTACTGTTTGTTCATCTGCTCGGGTAACCTCACCGACCTGTCTCCAGGAGCGTCCTGAGCCTTGAACACGTGTTGAGTCCTTGAAAGGATGCTGTGCATAGGATAAACACCGCCCCCCCACCCCCCGCGTGCTAGTTGTTGATGTTATTAAACACCAGAAAAAATTTTTTTTACTGCAAGTTGCTGTCTACCTGAGCTTTGTGTCCATTCATAATCATGCAAAAATAGCGAACTCAATGCTAAGGAGAACAGCTTCACTATGTTGCAAGCTTCTAAGACAGGGGGTTTGGACCTGTTGGATTATTTCTCCTAAACTCTTGGCCCTCCGTCCATGGACTTGTAAGAGAAATCAGTTCGTTGTGTAGGGTCAGACTGGTGTTGTGTCTGGCTTTCCTTTGTCTTGTCTGTAAGTAAGGACCAGTGATGTTACCTACCCTCTAGAAATGTTGCAAAGATGGAAAGCCAGTGTGAGCCGAGCGCCTCTTACTTTGCACAGGGGTAATGCTCGCGTTGTGTTACTCATGATTTTATCCACTTACCCAGGCAAACAGAGCCAAGGGATGTGTTGCCTGAGTCCTAATACCCATCCTTTTAAGGCTCACTTTAATTCCTGTCGCCTAATTTCTCATACCTGAGGCTCCAAAAGAGTTGCTTGCCAATGATTCTTAGAACTCCTGTGGCCAGAATTGAGCCTTTTGTTCTCCGTATGTCTGTAGTTTCTTAACTCTCAAGAGTTGCTCACTAGCAGTTAAGCATATATTCAGAGAGCACACATGGCAGTTGAAGCACGATGCTGAAAATTACAAAAAATAGCTGCTGGGAGGAGGTACTGGCACAAGACGGTCTGTAAATAGATGTTATAGATCGAATAGCAGAAAAAGGGAATGTTAACAATGTGTTTGAAATTTCTGATGAGGAAAAGCAACGTTTCACAGAAGCGTTTGTTGAAGGGAGTTAATATGATATTGGTAGTAGCAGCTGACCATTGCAGGTGCGGGGACCTGTCAACGTTTGGAAGTATGCTGGGAGCAGAGGAAAACTTGAATTATGTAGAAACACATCTAAGAAGCAGTGGGATAAAAGCAAAGTGCTAGGGTTGACACTGTGGCACAGATGGTTAAGTTACCGCTTGTCATAAGGCATCCGATTGTGAAACACCAGATGGGGTCCCTGCTACTCTGCTTCCAGTCCAGCTCCCTGCTAATGCACCTGGGAAAGCAACAAAAGATGGCCCAAGTGCTTGGCTCTGGGCTGCAAGATCTGGTTTGGTTTGGGCATGACTCAACCCTGACCACAGGAGTCATTTGGGGAATGAAACAGCAGATAGAAGATCTCTTTCTTTCTCTGTCACTTTCACATAAATACAAAATAAATTTTTGTTTTCAAGTAAGTGAAGTCCTGCGACCAGCATTCTGGTGTAGCAGGTGAGGCTGCCACCTGTGATGCTAGCAGCCTTGTGGATGCTGGTTCGAAGCTTGGCTCCTGCATTTCTAACCCAGCCCCTTGCTGGGACACCTGTGAGGGCATTCATGTGTACCCATGTGGGAGATGCCAAAGAAGCTCCAGGTCCCTGCCTTCATCCTGGCGCAGCCCCCGCCTTTGCAGCCATCTGGGGAGTGAACCAGCTAATGAAAGATATCTCTCTCTTTGCCCGTCTCTCCCTCTCGTCAACCTTTTAAATAAATAAAAGTAAATCTTAAAATATAAAGCCCTGATAGGCAGTGTACTTAGAAGAAACATGTGAGCAAATGACTGGAGGATTCCATACGAAGGGCGGAGTAGTGACACAAAGCCTGGGAACCAGACGCGCCAGTTTGAAGCATTCACTTTTACAGCAGTGGGGACCTCTCCAAGTTTTGGAATTGTCCTGGGAGCAGAGAGCAACTGGAGTTAGGTAAAGCTGTGAATAGGAGGACTGCTGGCACATTCAGGGGAAGAGATCTGAGGAGCCCAAACATTTATGTGTGAAATGCTCTTTGCAGGTTTATTTCTGGGGATAGGGAACTGTAGTCTGTATCGCTGGGAGAGGAATCAGCATCTTAGGCAGCTGTTAGAAAAGTGGAGTGAATGTATAAATTAGACCTGTGGATGGCACTTGGTAACACTGCTCGGTGAAAAGAGGAAATAGAATGACATCTGTCAAGAAAATTCGGTGAGGCAGAAAGCAGGAAGGTGACCATGTTGCCTGCGTTGCTGTGCCATCATGTGGTCCTTCCGCGGACCAACT
Organism: Ochotona princeps; assembly: GCF_030435755.1. Taxonomy (NCBI): domain Eukaryota; kingdom Metazoa; phylum Chordata; class Mammalia; order Lagomorpha; family Ochotonidae; genus Ochotona; species Ochotona princeps. The sequence continues at coordinate 5,223,915 of NC_080858.1, forward strand.
TTTGCAGCCCTTTTAACAAAGGACACATTTGAGATTGGCAACCGTTCAGCTAGCTGTGTACCATTTGTGCCATATGAGGAGCCTGAGCCAGAGTGGCAGGCAGCTGTCCGTGAGTACTCTGGCCCAGCTGAGAGGCCTCCTTCCATGGAGGAAGCTGCTTGCCATCTATGCCTGTTTTCTTACCTCATTAACAGCTCTCTGAAGAGTGCTGACCTTTGGGTCTGGATCAGGTGCACACTTGTTGTTGGGAAGACTTGTATGTTTTTCTAAAACAGTTACCTGCTGCCTGGTGGTTCAGTCCCCAGATGGCCACAACTGCTCCAGCTGGGCCGGTCCACAGCCAGGGGTCTGGAGCTTCTTCCAGGGCTCCCTTATGAGTGCAGGGGCCCAAGTTCTTCTTTCCAAGGCACGTTGGCAAGAAGCTGGATTGGAAATGGAGCAGCCGGGATTAAAACTGGCACCCATATGAAATGCTGGGGCTGTAGCCAGCAGTTTTACCTACTTTGCCACAACCCTAGCTCCATGAACAATTTTGAATAGAGACCCAGTAAAGAGAAGCATCAGAAATTAAAGACTTCAACTTTGTTAGCCAGGAGCAAGGTGAATAGGTAATAACGGAGGAAGAGCATCTAATGGAGAAATTCACATGGCTGGTTTGACAGCTGTTTCTTTTTTTTTTTCTTTTTTTTCTTTTTTTTTTCTTTTTTTCCCATTAATTACAATGTATTACGCGACACAATTTCATAGGTGCTGGGATTCTCCCCCCTTCACCCCAAACCCTCCCCTCCCCGGTGGATTCCTCCATCTTGATGCATAACCACAGCTCAAGTTCCGCTGGGATTCCCTCATTGCAAGCATATACCATACATAGAGTCCAGCATCCCGTTGTCCAGATTCAACGACCTCTTAGGGAGGCCCTCTCAGCTCTGAAGGCAGAGCCAGCAGAGTGTCATCCCGATCAACTAGAAGCTCCAACATATCATCAGCAACAATCCAGGTATGGTGAGGCTGGTGCAGAATCCACTGACTGATATAGACCATCATAGCGTCTCCCCTTGTCCAGTATGTCGCTGCCAACATATAACTGAGGTGGTTGATTGATCTATTCCGTCTTTTCTTGGTTAATGTTCTGATTCCTCCATTATGATTAAGGGAGTTCCCAAAGAAACTTTGAGGTGTTCCCAGACCAGGTTCCTACACGTACTAGTAAGCACAGTGCCCGCCACAATCCATCACCCCATCAGCTGGTGGTTGCAACTGCTGGTTGGTTCTATTCTCAGCCCCGACCTCCACTGGAACCAATGAGTACTGCAGCCCATCCTGGTTCTGGCCATCATACACTCATCCTTCACTTAAATCAGAGGGAGGTGTGCTGGTTGGGTGCTGCATTCCTAACCGGCACAGGCAGCCTTGCCTTGGCATTTTGACAGCTGTTTCTGATCACAGGTGGAGACCCTTCACCGTCCCCCAACTTGAGGTCAGCACTTGATGCCACATCTCAAGGATCTTCCATGTCTCCAAATCTGATCACAAAATTCATGTCCTTCCCGTTCTGAGAAACACTTTCTCAGCACCCAGTTGTTGTTACTGAATGTCAAATCTGAGATTTAAGTTGCTCTTACCTGCGATACACGGATAGTTTAGAATGTTACTTTGTTTCATGGTGCTAGCAGAAGGTCCAGGATCCCAGGTTTGAGGAAAGTTTGTCACAGCACTGCAAGGAGCTGAAGCTTTAGCTTAGTTCCTAGCTCTCCTTTTACCGCCTATCCAGGAATGACAGAATAGACTCAGGGGAATGGCTCCTATGCTTTGGGTACCTTTTAGGAGAGGAACACTAACCTTGGGGAATACACTGGTATTTTGTTTTTGTAAATTATTTATTTGAAACTGGAGCGGATGGGGTCATAGGAAGACATATAGACACAGACATCTGCCCGCATGTCCACAACAGGCAGGGGTGGGCCAGGCTGAAGCCTGAATCCTGGAACTCCACAAGGCTTCCTCACACAGGGGGCTGGGTCCAAGCGCTGGGCTGCTGCCCATGCCTCCCGAGCATATTAGCAGGAATTTAGATAGGAAGTGGAGGATCTGGAACTCAAACCAGGCACTCTAATATAGGATATGGACATCCCATGTGGTAATGTAACCCTCTGTGCCATAGCACTTGCCCTGGAAATACACCTTTTTTTCTTTCTTTTTTTTTTTTTTTAGCAAGTGGTAAGCAAACTTACCTTTTGTACAAGGGTAAGAAGGCAATAGCTATCTGTTGGAATGGTTTGTGGGAAATAAGTCCCATCTGAGAGATGATCTTTATGCTTGGTAGATGCTTGCAATGAAAGAATCTCAACTGAGTTTGAACTGTGGTAATGCAACAAGATGGAGGAATCCACCATGGGGGGGGGAGGGGTGGGAGGGGAAACCCAGTGCCTATAAAACTGTGTCACATAATGCAATTTAATCAATAAAAAATAAATTAATTAATTAAAAAATAAAAACATTACTATATGTAAAAAAAATAATAAATAAAGAGCATTGCTGGCGTACCTAGAATGATGCACGGATATACCAAAGATCTAACTGACCACCAGCCATAAGCTGAAAAACTACCTCACTTCAATTTTTAAGACATTTAAAAAATTTTATGGTATCCTTTTTTATTCATGGATGTAACAAACGTATATACACTCTACTCCTTATCAAAAAAGTTTGGACTCCATTGGGATAAAAGGACTTTAAAATGAGCAAACTTAAAATAATCAATTAATATGGAAGAAACAGTGTATATTTGAAGTCAAAGGAGTATTTATTAACAGGATCCAAATGTTTCGTAGATGGATGAAAATACTGGTGATATGATATTGAAAAATAATAGCATGAGGAGTTCCATTGAAATGATATCATTTAGAAATTAGAAAACAAAAACAAAGCTTTAATGTCTCTGGAACATCTCCTAATTGCATGCAGTAAGTAAAGAAACATTTATTGAAGAAAATGTATTAACACTTAGAATAGTTAGCTTGTGGCATTTGATCCACCACGTGCTCCCCAGCTCAGCTGGACGAGAAGCTCCACTCTGAGAGTTGGGTAAGGGAATGAGATGATCTTTTTCAATACTTTCCAGCCAAGGGATCAAACAAATGTAATGGGAATGGCGGGCTGCCAGCATGGCTCATCACTCCTCCCAATCCAGCTACTTGCACTGCATTGCAAGTAGGTGTGGCCAGGATGTTGAAGGATTGTTTCCACCAAGCCTCCATTCATGAGGCTGAAGCTCTTTCTCAGCATGACTTGGTAAGAATACTGGTGTATCAGTCTCCCTTACCCAGGCTCATTCATGTGGCAGGATTTCCATCCTAGAAGAAACGATCTAAAGCCAGAGACCACCAAACAGCACCGGTGTCACTCAAACAGGAACATACTCACGTGCCTCATCCCAACTTCAAAATTGTGTCTCGAAGTTTCCTCCCTACTGGAATAGCAGGCCACAAGACAAAAGTTCTAAAGCTCTCCACTAAGAAACTGACGCTTTGAGACAGAAGAAGTACAAGTCTAAGAGTTCTCTCAAAAACAGTCGATACTTTGGTGGCAAGCAGAGAGGCACAGCTAAGCCACAGTCCATCTGGTTTACCAAGAGAACCAGCGAAAGAGACAACTGAGAACACACTCACACTTAGAACACAACTCAGACTGTGACTTCAAAAAAGACCCCAGCAGAGGCGCCCAAGCAGAATAGGAGATGATTGTGGAGCAGCTGGTACCCATGTCTTGTTGGAAATACTGGAGTGACCAGTTTGCAGTGAGTGGTGCTAACGGCTGCATGTGATACCCATAAAGCTTAGTAGTAATCCAAGGAGATACTCTAAGAGAATACTACTAAAACCACTGCCCTCCTAGAATTGTAGTGTACAAGACTATGCACCTTGAGTAGTAAGATAAGAAATGCACTTCAATAAAATAATTCATCCACATCACTTAAAAAAACTAAATAAACAGTAACCTATTCTATGGGAAACCAATACTGAGAGTTACTACATCATATTTTCAGAACTATCCAGTTTTCTACCCCCAAAATTTACAAGATAAGCAAAGGAAAAAGTGCAATCCAAATGAAGAATAGGTAACAGGCAATAGAAACTGGCTCTGAGAGCCAGTGTGGTGGTGGGGCAGGCTAATCCTTCACCTGCAGTGCCAGCACTGGTTCATGTTCTCATCCAGCTCTCTGCTATAGCCTGGGATGGTAGAAGAGGGTGGTTCAAATCCTTGGACATCTACATCTGCGTGGGTGACCCGGAGGAAGCTCCTGGCTCCTGGCTCCAGATTTTCTCAGCTCAGGCTATTGTGCCATTTAGCCAGTAAATGGAAAACTTCTCTGTATCTTTCCTTCTCTCTGTAAAAATCTGCCTTTCAAGTAAAAATAAATACATTTTTTTAAAAAGAAGAAAAAGAAAATCCTTGAGAGAGCTCAAATGTTGGGCTTAAAAGTAGCAGTTATAAATGTGTTCAAAGAAGTAAAGGAAGCTATGCTTAAGTAAGGGAGAAAACAGTTGGCACTCCACAAAGGTAAACCTAAAATCACCGCACTTCCACTCCTGAGTATGTTCCCAGCAAAACATAAGCTGAGGACTAAGAAAAACACTTGTACGTGAATGTTCACAGCAGGACTATTTATGCTAGCCGTAAGACTCAGCTGTTGAGTCACTACACAGAGTCACGTGTGTCCGTGTCCTGGAATATCAGTCATAAAGAGGAGCAACATATTGCAGATGGCGTGGTGGCACCACAGGGTTAATATCCACCCTCATATGGTGCTGGTATCACATACCTTTTTTTAAATTTTTTTAAGATTTATTTATTTTTATTGGAAAGTGAGATTTACAGAGAGAGGAGAGACAGATCTTCTGTCCAATGGTTCCCTCCCCAAGTAGCTGCAATTATTTAAAGTATTGCAATTAGGACCTTTTCTTTGATTAATAGTAAATAGGAGAACAATGTTACATATTCCTAGAGATGAACCAATCTGAAGCCAGGAGCCAGTGGCTTCTTCAGGGTCTCCCACACGGGTGCAGGGTCCAAAAGCTTTGGGCCATCCTCTACTGTTTTCTCAGGCCACAAGCAGGGTGCTGGATGTGAAGGTGTGCAACTGGGATATGAACTGGCTCCCACATGGCATCCTGGTGTGTGCAAGGCAAGGACTTTCAGCACTAGGCTACCATGCCAGGCCCATGGTATCACATATGGGCACCAGTGGTTTCCTACAGTGTTGGGGATGGGACTGGGAAAGGAGATAGAAAGTGGAAAGAAGTTGGAAAAATTAAAATGAGCAATAATGGCTAATTGCTAAAGAAATATGTAGGAGCAGGAACCCCTCCCCCAAACCTGCTAGTAGAAATGAGAAGTATTGCAGAGTTTCTGGAGAAGTCTGCCAACGCACATTAGAGGTAATGCCCATCAGAAAGAATGTGACATCATCAGCCATCCACACTCCACAGGTGTTTGGCTGTGTCAGGCTGAAGCCGGAGGTGTCAGACTCCATCGGGGTCTCCCAGGCGGGTGACAGGGACTCATGAACTTGAACCTTCCCAGATGTATGTCTGCAGGAAGCTGGACTAAGGGGTTGGATCTGGAGTCTTGACCCCAGGCATTCCTTAATGGGATGGGACATCCCCAGCAGTGTCCCTCGCACCGTACCAAGTGACTGAGTGCTAACAAACGCATTAAGCAAGTGTTCGAAGTCAGTCCAGTACATATAATTTTACTCTGTTGTGTTTGTATTTCAGAAGCCTTAGGTGTTTCGCAGAGAATATTTCCAGCTATATGACAGACGTTAAGCCTTTGCCTCCCAACATAAAAGACAGACTGATTCACATGATGAGCCTGCGTGGGAAGATAACAGATTCAAATATAAGTGAGGTAAGGGTATGCATAGCTATAAAGCAAGAATATTCTGTTATTAAGAAATGATCTCAGATTTTTGTATCATATATATATATCATAGGATTAGTAATCATTTAATGTACAATAAAGCATGAGTTGTTTTTTTAATTATTTCCAGGTAATGACAGTATTCATACGTAGTTTAAAAAAATTTTTTGTCACTATTCCTTCAGTTATTTCTCTGGTCTTCAGGGTACCAGCACCTTTGATCTTCACATTTTCAAAAAATTTAGAATATTTTGATAAAAATTAGAATTTTTGAAAGGTTTAAAAACAATTGGTTGGGTCAAGACTCACACTAAGGAATGCATGTTACACTGTGACTCCAGTACAGAAACCAGACCTGATGAAGTACACATCAGGATTTTCTATTTTTTTTTAATTCTATTTTGTCTCGTTTAATATAAAACATTTTTAGGGGACCAACACAATGGCTTAGCTGGCTAATCCTCCACCTCCAAGCGCCGGCCAACATCCCTTGTGGGCGCCAGTCTCATCCAGCTCCCTGCTTGTTGCTTGGGAAAGTAGTCGAGGATAGCCCAAAGCCTCAGGACCCTGCACCCACATGGGAGACCTTCCTGGCTTCAAATCATTTCAGCACCAGCCATTGTGGCCATTTAGGGAGGGAACCAGCAGATGGAAGATCTTTCTCTCTGTCTTATCTCTCTAAATCTGCCTTCCCAATAAAAATATATAATTCTTGAGAAAAAAGCTATCAGGTTTCCAGTAATTAAAAAAAAAAAAGGCAGGTGGTCTGATTTGACTCAGGGTACAGAACAGGAGCCTGTTGTTTTCTTTGTTTTTTAAGATTTATTTATTTTTATTGGAAAGGCAGATCTGATTAGTGGAAAAAAGGTAAGACAAAGAGAAAGATCTTCCATCCACTGGTACATTCCCCAAGTGGCCGCAATGGCCCAAGCTGAGCTGATCCGAAGCCAGGAGCCTCTTCTGAGTCTTCCACATTGGTGCAGAGTCCCAAGGCTTTGTGCTGTCCTCGACTGCTTTCCCAGGCTACAAGCAGGGAGCTGGAAGGAAGTGGAACAGCTGGGATATGATCCAGCACTGATATGGAATACTGGTTTATGCAAGGTGGGGACCTTAGCCATTAGGCTAACATGCCATGCCCATATTAATATCTTAATTTTAAAACTTATTTGAAAGGCAGAGAGATAGAGACAGATAAATATTCTCTCCACTGATTTTCCCTTCAGATACCACAGCAGCCAACATTTGGCCACACGGAAGCCAGGAGCTAGGAATTCAATCCAGATTTCCCGTATGTGTAGAAAAGATGTAAGCGCTCGAGCCATCCTCTGCTCCCCTCCAGCATTAGCAGGAAGCTGGAGTCACATGTGGGTGCCTCGAGCAGAATCTGAACTGCTGTATCAACCTATCACCCCCACGATTTATTTTAAAGTATTGCAATTAGGACCTTTTCTTTGATTAATAGTAAATAGGAGAACAAACAGTGTTACATATTCCTAGATAGTTTACCAACTGGAGATACTAGAATTGAATTTTGTACCATCTTCAAAAAGATGTTGAAGACCTAAGCTCTGGGCACGCAACACGTGGCCTTATTTTGCAACAGGAGTGATGAGTTCATATGGAGTAATGTGGGTCTCTACTCAACATCACCAATGTCCTCATGCGAAGACAGCTGGGAGAAGGCACAGAACTGCAGGGAGTCTGTGAAGAATCAGTAATGCCTGTACACAGTAAGGAGTGCCAGGGGTTGCTGGCCACGATCAGAGGACAAGAGAGAGGTGCATAGATTTCTCCACAGAGCCAACACTTTGATTTGAGAGAATGAATTACTTTTGCTTTCAAAATGTATTTATTTAGGACGTGGTGTGGTGGCCTAGCAGCTAAAGTCCTCGCCTCGAACACACCGGGATTCCATATGGGTGCCAGTTCTAATCCTGGTAGCCCCACTTCCCATCCGGCTTCCTGCCTTGGGACCCTGCGCCTGCGTGGGAGACCCGGAAGAGGCTCCTGGCTCCTGGCTTCAGAACAGCTCAGCTCTGGCCGTTGCAACTCCTTGGAGGGTGAATCATTGGACAGAAGATCTTTCTTTCTGTCTCTCCTCCTCTCTGTATATCTGACTTTGCCATAAAAATAAATAAATCTTTAAAAATTATTTATTTAAATTCATTTTTAAAATTGATTTATATTGGGCCTGGCATGGTAGTCTAGTGGCTAAAGTCCTTGCCTTATACATGCCAAGATCCCGTATGGGTACTGGTTTGTGTCCCGGTCACTCTGCTTTCTATCCAGCTCCCTGCTTGTGGCCTGGGAAAGCAGTTGAGGACAACCCAAAGTTTTGGGACCCTGTACCTGCATGGGAGACCCAGAAGAGGCTCCTGGCTCCTGGCTTCAGAACAGCTCAGCTCTGGCCATCGCAGCCACTTGGGGAATGAACCAGCAGGTGGAAGATCTTTGTCTCTGTCTCGCTTCTCTCTGTATATCTGACTTCCCAATAAAAATAAATAACTCTTTTAAAAATTGATTTGTATTTATTTAACTTGCTTGATAGACTTGGAAACAGAGAATAAATGAAGGAGAGAAATCTCCCATCTGCTAGTTCACTCCCCAAATGCCTGCAGTAGCCAGGGGTGGACCCACTAAATGCAGGTTCCACATGTGGGTATATAATTAAATCATGTTGAACTGTGTTGTAAGTGAAACACCTTACTAAGGATACTTCCAAAACTTCATGGGAAAATAAAATGAAAAGATTATTGGAAAGGAGGAGGCAATGCAGTGGCTCAGGAAAGGGAACCAGTTTGTGTCCCAACTGCTCCAATTCCCATCCAGCTCCCTTCTCATGGCTAGGAAAGCAGTACAAGATTTCCCAAGTCCTTGGGATTCTGTACCCATGTAGGGGACTTAGAAGAAGCTCCTGGCTCCTGGCTTTGGATCAGCTCAGCTGGCCATTGCAGCCATTTGGACAATGAACCAGCAGATGGAAGATCTCTTTCTCCCTATCTCTCCTTCTCTCTGTAAATCTGCCTTTCCATGGCCCAGTGCAATGGTCTACCAGCTGGAGTCTTCACCTTGATTGCACCGCCGGGATCCCATATGGGCTCCGGTTCAAATCCCGGCAGCCCCACTTCCCATCCAGCTCCCTGCTTGTGGCCTAGGAAGGCAGTCGAGGACGGCCCAAAACCTTGGGACCCTGCACCCACGTGAGAGACCTGGAAGAAGATCCTGGCTTCTGGCTTCGGATCGGCTCAGCTTTAGCCGTTGCGCTCACTTGGGGAGTGAATCATCGGACGGAAGATCTTCCTCTCTGTCCCTCCTCTTCTCTGTATATCTGCCTTTCCTACAAAAATAAATTTTAAAAAAACTAAATTTTAAAATTTGATGCAGAGAAAATTTTAAATCTGTGCATGAAAGTGGAAAAGGGTAGTTATCCACTGCTGCTTTGGTTTTGAACTTCTTGGTCAAGGGGTCATGTCTTTGCACCAGGCATCAACAGTGCTTCTTGTCCCAGGAACGACTTCAGGTGTACTGAAGGCTGCGCCTCCAGCTTGAGGTAGCTTTGGTTTCTCCTGCCCTGCCCATCTATCTTCCTATGAATATATTTCTATAGTTTCTGCTCTGTTTTTCATCATCCTTCATCTGTTATGATCCCTGAACATTGACTGTGGGAAATATCTCAAAGAGTAATTGATTTCTTTGAAAGGCAGAATGACATATACAAATAGAAAATGCTTTCTTCCATCTGCTGGTTCACTTTCCAAATGCCTGTAACAGTCGAGACTAGGCCAGACCAAACCCAGGAGTCCAGAACTCCCTCCTGGTCTCCCGCATGGGCAGCAGGAACCCAGGTCTTGGGCTGTCATCTGCTGCCTCCCCAGCGTGTTAGCAGGTAACTGGTTCAGAAGCTTGGAGTAGCCCAGGACTCAGGTCTCAAACCAGGTACTCAGATGTGGACAGCCCTGGCAACAGCTTATCTGCTGTGCCTTACAACTGGCCCTAATGGATATTTATATTTAGAGAAAGAATGTATTAGAACATATATGTTTGTTACAGATGTTACATCCAGAAGTTCAAAGTCTAGATCTACGAAGCTGTGATGTTTCTGATACCACTCTCCTGCACCTGTGTAGCTGCCAAAAACTGAAGAACTTAAAATTACGTAACGCAAAAGGAAACCGTGTCTCCATAACGTCAGTAGGTATGTTTACTAACACTGAATGAATTGGTGGGCTGCTGTTCACCACCTATTATAATTTTAGGGAAAATATGTCAAAAAGCGTATAAATATGTTATAGATAAAGTGTTGAGATCTTTCAGTATTTCCTGAGCTGTAGCCACCCTGAACTTGACCCAGGCCTGAATTTCAGGTTTATAGCTTTTATCTGAGAAACTCCAAGGCAGACTGCTTCCCTATATAGGCATGCCATGTTCCATTAGGGACACCGAGGGCCTTTGTCCCTCTGGAACAATACATTAGTTAATGGTTATAAGGGTGCTTAATCTTGGGGTTGTGATGTGGCTACTAGACGGCCTTGCATTGAGGCTATGAGTGAATGGTTAAGGGTCTGAGAAACGAAACAATAAACCAATGTGTAAACGTAAGATTGTTCTTGTAGTTGGGTCATGATGTATGAGATTCCTCTTTTGTAAATTCATGACACGTTTAAGGCAAGAGATTATTGTCTGATTTCCCTCACATCAACAGTAATCATGAGCCAAGCCTGTATGGCTTAGTCCTGTAGCTGATCAATGCACATGAGACAGTGGGTGGCCTGGGCTCTTGTGCCTCTGAGCCTGCAGCCCCCGAGTCCCCGCTGTCTTCATCTTCTCGTCGTGTCCTAGCGTGTTTTCAGCACTTACCTCAGCTCGTCTGTGCACGCTGAACACTGAGTCACAGCTGTAAAGTTCATCAATAAAATATCCAGACCAAGAAAAAAAAAGCCCCAGAAGTCAATTTCTGATTTATAACTTTCAGCGCTAAAAGTTAAAACATCGGATGGGCCCTCCATGATGGCTCAATGGCTAAATCCTCACCTTGCAAGTGCTGGGATCCCTGATTGGTGATTGCTAAAATAAAAATCGGATGCGTTTCTTGCACTGATCCCTAATCACACTTTCTCCTAGGAGTAAAAGCCGTGGCTTCGTCTTGCCCATCGTTGCATGTAGTTTCTATGCAAAGATGCCACGGGCTCACTGACGAAGGAGTCGTGGCCCTTGCACTCAACTGCCGGGAGCTGAGGTTCGTTGACCTGAGTGGCTGCTTGTGTGTTACTGATGTCTCCTTAGACGCACTAGGAAACAACTGCCCATTTTTACAGTTCGTTGACTTCTCAGCCACCCAGGTAAATAAGACTTGAAACAGACTCTGTGTGTGTTCCGTGGATTTCCATGACTAATCAGAAGGACATAATTAATTATTTTGTTAATGTTCAAATTCTTTATCACTTCATATTTTAAGCCATTTTAGATAATTGCAATGACTATTGCCAAGTTGAAGCTTGTCTATCCTTGGCATACAGAAAAAGCCAATTACACAAAGGTGTTAAAGCAGAGAAATTGAGTTGCCTACAAAATGCAGATAAACTAAGAAGGTGGTGGGTGGGTGCCTGTGCCCTAGAGAAACCATCTTCCCTGTTCTTGAAACAAATCAGTTTTTAGTACATGTGGCACAAAATGGTGAGGAGGCAAGATGAAGGAGTAATGACATGCTTTAAAAATCTGATGCCAGCACCTCCCCTAAAACTGTTCTGTGCCTCAACTGTTGACATATGCCTTGTTAGAGTTATAAGCCAGTTTGGACTAGCCTAAAATTCACAAGTTCAGTAAAAATTATGGTTCAATACTATAAACTGCTAAATACAAAAATAAAAATAGTACCCTATAGCCATTTTAAGGTGTATAGCAGCCGGTTGTATATAAACTAAAATTGAAATGTCAATGAAGTAGTCACAGGATGTGGTTAAGAACTTGCATTTTCTAACATATTGGTTACTCAATACCATGTCAGTTAACTCCATAATGTTGTAAATTGTTGTGGACGTTATGTTGTGGCTTTTCTATGGTCGGGATGATATTCTGCCAGCTCTGCTTTCAGACCAGAGATGGTCTCCCCAAGCAACTGTTGAATTTATCTGGACAATAAGATGCTGGACTCTATGCATGGTACATGCTTGCAATGAAGGAATCGTGACTGGATTTGAACTGTAATACTGCAACAAGGTGGAGTAATCCACCATGGGGGGAGGACATGAGGAGGGGCTAGGGGAATCCCAGAGACTATGAAATTATGTCATAATATGAAATGAAATATATATATATATATATATATATATATATATATATATACACAAAAAATCTGGTGCCAGCAAGAGGCCACGAAGGGTTGTGAAATTTTGTCCTTGGTTAGTCAACTTTGCAGACAAGCTGCTGCTACAAATCTTTGACAAAATGCTCCTTATTTCTGTACACACCTCCATATCTCCTCGGGGGAGGCAGGCTGCAGATAAGAACCTATTTGCAGAAACCACAGGCTGGAAGCAGAATTCCTCTGATGACTGCCATGTGTACATGCAGGCATGAGCAGGAATGTCTGACCCAGCGAGTCAAGTGGCCAGCGACACAGACTCACTCTGAAGGTAAATTTGCTTTTTCACCCCATCTCACACTTTGGCATACTCCTGTCAGTTGTTTTAAATAACAAGGGTAGAAGGTGTGTGTAGCCAAAAGACATACTTGCAGAATGAGAAGCAATGAAATTACATCTAAGTGGTAGCAAAGTTGGGGAAATCCCACTTGTGTTGTCTCCATGTGTAAGCTGCGTCTCTCTTCTCCTTTGCTTAGGTATCTGACAGAGGTGTGGTTGCGCTTGTTAGTGGACCTTGTGCCAACAAATTAGAGGTAATTTTTATTAAACACCTATAAAGGTGACTAGGTATTACATTATCCTCAGGCATTATTTTTTAAAACTAGTAGACAACTAATGTTTTATCCATTAGGTATTTCTCAGATTTTTGTTTCCACCTCTTTATTCCCAGCGTAAAGAAAAGGTGCTAAGGTAAGGAAACAAATGTGGTTGAAAATGAAAACTTGTCTTTCTCCCAAAGTTGTTCATTTCCCAGGAGCTGCCATTTCTGACAGGTGTGGATTGTCTCACTGTGGAGGAAGATGGTTAGTTTCCGTGTGACGTACTGTCCCTTAGGCTGCCCTTCCTTGGGTCTGTTCCTGCCCTTCAGCTGACTCTCACCAGCCCGCTTTGCCTGAGAGCCATTGTGCAACCATTTGACAAGCTCATAAATCAATGGCTAACATGACACCTGCTATCCCAGGGTTTTCGTGGTTGCCTTTCCATGTTGACAGTAGGGGTTTTGTGGTTTTTGTGTTGTTGTTGGTGGTGGTGGTGGTGGTGATTTATTGTTTTTGTGTTTCTGGTTTTTTTTTTTTTTTTTTTGCTGCTTTTATGCAGCAAGCCTTGTCAACCCCTTCTTGGAAGGATGCAGTCTATAAGTGAATTACACATGTTAGTAATAGTAGCTTTTGTAATAGAATAGCAATGCATGTTTTGGGCCAAAATTCTCCTTGAATAATTACCTAAAGAGATTATTTGTGTGTGTGTGTGTTATTTGTGTGTATGAATCTTGCTTATCATGCTAGCATATATATATACACATGTATTTTAAGAAATCTTTTCATGAAGAAGTTTTAGGGATCTGCTTGGTAGTGTAACAGGCTAATCCTCCCCCTTCCAGCCCTGGCATCCCATATTGGTATCAGTTTGAGTCCCAGCTGCGCTACTTCCAATCCAGTTCCCTGCTTATTGGCTTGGGAAAGCAGAAGAAAATGGCCCAAGTCCTTGGGCCCCTGCACCCACATGGGAGACCTGGAAGAAGCTCATGAGGCCCAGCTAGGGATGGGCCCAACTCCAGCCGTTGCTGCTGTTTGGAGAGTAAACCCATAGATGAAGATCTCTGTCTCTCCTTCTCTGTCTGTAACTCTGACTTTGCAGGTTAAATAAGTGTAAAGAAATTTTCATAGAGATGGGCACTCAACGCAGCAGTTCAGATGCTGCTTGGTTGGCCTACGTGCTATGTTAGTAGCGGGGTCTGGATCTGCATTCTGTTTCTGGTTCCACTTTGCACTGACATACACCCTGCATGGCTGCAGTGTTAACCCAGCTTTGGATCCTTGCCACCCACCTGAGAGCCCTGGCTTGAGTTCCTGACTCCTGGCATTAGCCTAGCAAACCTCCCACTTTCCTTGTTGGCAAGTGCACCAGCAAGTCCAAGATCTGTCTCTTTGTCTGTCTGCCTTTCAAATAGATAAAAATTGTTAGGAAAAAAGGCCCCATCCTATTACTCTCATACCAAGTCTGAATTCCAAGTTCATTTTAAGGCAGAAGGAAATCATATTTACTATTTTAAATGCCAGCATTGCTTGAGCACTTAATGTATGCCAGGCTTCATGTTAACTGCATTGTATTCATTAGTTAGTTGTGTTGTTGTTGTTGTTGTTGTTTTAATTTTCATTCAAAAGAAGTCATTACAGAGAGAAGGAAAGACAGAGAGAGGAAGCTACGCCATCCATCAGTTGAGTCACTCCCAAAATGGTCATAATGCCCAGAGCTGGGCCAGTCTGAAGCCAGGAGCCTCTTGTGGGTCTCCCGTGTGGGCACAAAGATCCAGGTACCTGGACCATCTTCCATGGCTGTTCGCATTCCCATTAGCCAGGAACTGGATTGGAAGTGGAGCAACAGGGACTGAAACCGACCCCCCTATGGGATTCCAGTGCTATAGGCAGAGGTTTAGCATGCTACACCACTGCACTGGCCCTCCCTCAGTTAATTCCTATACTGACATGTCATACAATTCATAATTTTAAGTAAAGTTATCAGTTAATTTATCATTTTCTAATAAAGCCATCACGAAATTAGTTGCTATGCAATGGTAGGAAATAGCACGTATTTATTTCAGCATTGTAAAGTTGGGAACACCAACCTAAGCAAACTTAGGAAAAACACCCTAACTGATAAGTGTGGGCATCATTGAACTCTATGTTGTTTTATAAGGCAATTAGGCATTTAACTTTGAAATCTGCTTAGACTTACGTTGGTCTGTTCTGTGTGGTTTTCCTTGAAAGCAGACATTTGATGCTTTTTGTCATCAGAGTGTTTCCTAGATCATTCCATATCCACTTCTTCCTTTTGCTGTTTCCAAACAGGAGATTAACATGGGACATTGTGTGAACGTGACAGATGAGGCCGTGGAAGCTGTCATCCTGTCCTGCTCTCGGATACGGATACTGCTCTTCCAGGAGTGCCCCCAGTTGACAGGTCAGTCGGACTGCTGCTGAAACTCTCAGCTGCATCTGGGAAGAAGGGACCACACTGGGGGTGGAGGAGTGCCTTCCAGACTGACCCTGAACTAGCTGCCTAGGAGCACAACACCCCAGGATAGCGACTAAAATATGTAAATGTGTCCTCTAAATTCTGAGTGCATTTCATGCTCCAAAGGATTTGCTTTAACCAGCATCTACTCCACCTTGTCCTGGGAGTGGCTCCCCCACACTGTTGCCTTTGAAAGCTCTCACGCAGGGAGGGACTTCTGCATGCTACCCGAATCAAGTTTCTTGTGTCATATTGCCACCTGGTGGTCGTGTATTTTTCCTTACTCTGTTCTGAAATCCCTCACATTAACTACAGTTACATGGAATGGCATTCTGGAAGACTGCATAGGTGCAGCATAAGTCAAAAAATGTTTGTACATCCAAAAAGGTCATGAAGCAAGACATCCCACCATAATAAGTGTGAATTTGTTGAAATCTCTGAAAAATACTATGGCTAATGAACTTGTTTAAGTTCGTCTATGCCAAATTTCCCACATCTTAATATACAAAACACACTTCTGCTGTTTTTCTGGTTCCTGGTTTCACATACAGGAAAACAAGGTGCTGAAATGCTTGTCTGATGTGGCACAAGCCTAAAAATTAAAATCTCAAGGCACGGTAACCTAAACCCTGATCTCTGGTCCTGCTGTCTGTCTGGAACTGCAGATAAATCACTCAACCTTAGGGGGGCTCACCATCCATGGTGTGCAGTCAGCCTTGGGGGGCAGGGCAGGCTCACTGTCTGAGGTATGCAGTAGCTTTCATGGAAGATGAAGATCCAATAGTAATGTCAGAGCTACTCGTTGACTTTAATGAAGATTCTTGAGATGAGAAGAAGCCAAAGTTTTTTTTTATAAAAAACTCTGTTAATCATCTGTATACTTTCTCCTTTCCCATGAGTTCTGCAACTACATCTCCATTATATGTTTGCTTGTTTGTTTTACCATCATTAGATGAAAATAAAGTGGGCTGGGCCCAGTGCAATGGCCTAGTGGCTAAAGTCCTAGCCTTGCACATGCCGAGATCCCATATGGGCACTGGTTCTAATCTCAGCGGCCCCACTTCCCATCCAGCTCACTGCTTGTGGCCTGGGAAAGCAGTCAAGAATGGCCCAGAGCCTTGGGACCCTGCACTCACGTGGGAGACCCAGAAGAGGCTTCTGGCTCCTGACTTCAGATTGACTCAGCTCTGGCCTTGCGGCCGCTTGAAAAGTAAATCATTGGACAGATCTTCCTCTCTGTCTCTCCTATCTGTATATCTGCCTTCCCAATAGAAATAAAATCAGCTGCAATCTATATATCTATATATATATAAAATATATCTGTTAATAGCAAAAAAATTTCCCTGACACACTATCCATGCTCATAATTCATAATTTTGTCATAATATAAATTTACATATATAAATTCTGAATAGTTTTTACAGTAATAAAATTTTATTGGTATCTTTGCTTTAATTTTTTAAAAAAGATTTATTTTATTTTTATTGCAAAGTTAGATATACAGAGAGGTGGAGAGATAGAGAGGACGATCCTCCATCTGATGATTCACTCCCCAAGTGACCACAATGACTGGAGCTGCGCCAATCCGAGGCCAGGAGCCAGGAGCTTCCTCCAGCTCTCCCACATGGGTGCAGAGTCCCAATGCCTTGGGCCGTCCTCGACTGCTTTCCCAGGCCACAAGCAGGGAGCTGGATGGGAAGTGGAGCTGCCGGGATTAGAACCGGCGCCCATATGGGATCCCGGCTCATTCAAGGCTAGGACTTTAGCCACTAGGCCACCACGCCAGGCCCATTGCTTTAATTTTTAAGACATTCAAAGCACACTTAGCAAGAGTTAGAAATAAGAAAATCACTACCCTACCTTGTGAAAAACAGAAAGCATCTAAATTTATGTCCAGTAATAGACTCACTAAGTCAATGCATTCAGCTGATGGAAGGATGTTCGAAGACTGACCAATAGGCCACTTTTTTCTTTCTTTTTCCTCACAATACATTTCATTGATTTTTGATGATGTTTATGTCGTTGAGAAGGATGCATGCCCATGTGAACCACCGATTAGGCTCGGAAGGGTCTAGGAATGGGGGAACGTGGATATGACGCTGCTTCCGATCTTCCTTCTTGTTCTTCGTGTTTCTGGGAGGAGAGGAGAGAGGAGGAGAGGGCCGCTCCCAGCAGCGTAACAACACCAGAACCCAGCACTGAGTGGGACGGCCACTCAGTGTCATCGCAGGGTCCCCAGTGTGGAGCGTCTTCGTCGTTTTGACAGTTCTGAGATGCTGTTGATTTCGTTGCTCCAAGGTTGAGGAAATCCCTCCAAAGTCCATCATTCCATAGTTCACCTCAGAGACTCAACTCACCCAGACTGCTTTCGAAGCTCGGCCAGGAGTGTTGTCCATGTTGATGGCCCCTCCAGGGTAGTAGACACCCTGTGCAGGCCTCAGTGAACGGTCATGTCCCCCATGCAACCTGGGCATGCCGTCCACTGCACTGTATTCAGCAGCCGAGGAGGCCCAGTTCTGACTCATGCGCTCCACGCTTAGACCACAGATCCCAATGGGTCCCTGTGGTAATCACTCGCTCTTGTAACTCCTGTTATGGTTTTCACAAGGCAGTTGAATCTGCAGACTTCTTTCAGTTCTGTCTGTTTCTTTGTTAATACGCCCTTCACTAAACCATGTTTACTCACCCTACGTAAGAGTGTCCTCAACTTCCTGATAAGACCTCAGAAAGGCTACATATACCAAAGCTGATAAGTTATGCCCTAACTCACTGATTGGTGAAATCACAGAGAAAACGTATCTGTGTAAAATAAAGCACAATACGTATGTACACTACATCTTAAAAGAGTGAGGGCTACCCCATTGATTATGTGTTGTTCATTTGTATATTCTGCTTAATATTTTATCTCACTTATTTTAAATAACCGAGCCCATCACAATGGGTCAATTAATGAATCTTCCCCCACTGCAGGTGCCGGGATCCCAAATGGGCACTGGTTTGTGTTCCAGCTGCTCCACTTCCCATCCTTGTGTCCTGGGAAAGCAGTCGAGGACGGCTCAAAGCCTTGGAACCCTGCACCCACATGGGAGACCTGGAAGCTCCTGGCTCCTGGCTTCAGATTGCCTCAGCTCCCGGCCCAGCTGTTAGCAGCCATGTGGGGAGTGAACCAGCAGACAGAAGATCTTTCGGTCTCTCCCTCTCTCTATAAATTTGTGTTTTCGATAAAAATAAATGAATTTTTTTTAAAAAAATGTTTCAGATAACCGGATGAGGTACAACAGTTGTCATCATTCCCAGTTTACACGAGGAAACATGAAATGTCTTTGGCTACTGGAAATTAACATCCTGTCCTTATTTCCTTTGTAGAACGCTCACAGGACGCCGTGGAGCTCTCACTGCGCCTAAGCAAACTGAAGCAGGTGGCGTGGACTGCGTACTGAGGGTTATGCAGACCGTCAGTGCCCCGGAGGCTGACCACCTTGACTTGCCCAAGAAACTTTGTACAGAGCTTGTTTCCACCTAACTTAACACCACTCTCTTACTGTGTTGTCTCCTTTAAGCTAGAACTCAGAAAATCAGCTGAATGGGGGCACCTACAGGTTTGCGTTTTGAAGTTAACGAGCCCGTTAAACACTTAATACTGCTGTTACTCTATCGATTTGATGAGTCATTGTTTTTGAAATGTAATTCCACCATGAACTCTTATCTGTTGGGGGAGGGGGCAGGGCAGGGCATACATTTTGTTTCTTACATATCAAGATCATAAATTATTTGTTTTCCCCTGAGATTTCCTTCTCCTGTGTAGGTGTTGAAATGTATCGAGTTCGGGTAAACTATAGGAAAATTCCAAGTAAAGCATGTGTTAAAGTATACCTTGCTAGCTGTTTTTGGCTTTTTACCTTCTTGAAATATTTAAATGTCCATTTGCCAAAAGCAGAACTGAACACTAACATTTCTTTCTTTTTTTTTTTTAAAGATTTATTTATTTTTATTAGTAAGTCAGATATACAGAGAGGAGGAGAGACAGAGAGGAAGATCTTCCATCCGATGATTCACTCCCCAGGTGACCACAACGACCGGTGCTGCGCCAGTCCGAAGCCGGGGACCTCTTCCGGGTCTCCCACGGGAGTGCAGGGTCCCAAAGCTTTGAGCCATCCTCGACTGCCTTCGCAGGCCACAAGCAGGGAGCTGGATGGGAAGTGGAGCTGCCGGGATTAGAACCGGCGTCTATATGGGATCCTGGGGCGTTCAAGGTGAGAACTTTAGCCGCTAGGTCATGCCGCCAGACCCCAACATTTCTTAATTGTTCATACTATTTATAGATCTATTTGTTTCACTGAAATAGTTAAATGTCATACCTTAACCATTGGGCAAGTTTATATTCATAACATCCTTGCCCAGCTCCTTGTGGCATTCATTTTTATGTTGACTACATTCTTTTTAAAATATGTTTATTTTTATTTCAAAGGCAGATTTGGTAGAGAGATAAGGAGAGACAGAAAGATCTTCCATCTGCTGGTTCAGTGCCCAAATGGCCACAACGGCCAGAGCAAAGCCGGTCTGAAGCCAGACACCAAGAACTTCCTCCATGAATATGCCCAAGGACTTGAACCATTCATTGCTTTCCTGGGCAAACAGGGAGCTGAATTAGAATGGAAGAGCCAGACATCTAGACATGAACCAGCACTCATATGGGATGTCAGCTTGTGTGTGTGTGTGTATGTGTGTGTGTGTGTGTGAGAGAGAGCGAGAGAGAGAGAAAGATAAATGGGTAAGACCTGTTCTGAGATTTTCTAAAGACAAATTAGTGAAATTCAATATTCAGAATCTGATATATAAACATTTTAGGGTTTATAAAGGATTTATCTTCCTAAACTGGCTTGCATTTAAAACAAATCTTTTGTTAATTTATTTACTTGAGAAGGGAGGAGGTAGGAAAGAGAGAGAGAGAGAGAGAGAGAGACAACAAGCTCTCTCATTAACTATTTCAATTTCCAAATGCCTCCAGTGGTCAGGGCTGAGCCAGGCCTGGGGCCAGGAACAAGGTCCGTGTCCCCCAAGCGGGCGCAGGAGGCCAGTTACTTGAGCCATCATGGCTGCCTTGCAGAGTCCACGTTAGCAGGCCTGAAGCCCGGGCTCTCAGACGCGAAGCACAGGTGTCATAACCCCTTGGCTAAATGCACATTGCTGCAGTTTGTACCTTGATTTTCTTCCTTTTTTATGGTGCTGGCTGATTAGCTATTTTACTTCCAAAAGTTTATGGAAAATGGAATTAAAAGCTATTCTTACCATACTGCAAAATATTTTTAAATATATGATTGTATTCACAGTATGGATTTTCCATGAGCTTCCTGAGTAACTGCCGTATGTGCACATCCCATCTCGGGAGCTTCTTGATGCTGTTCGTGTCAGCCCTGCCGCCCCATTTTAGCTCCCCTCTCATGCTGCTGTGTTTTTTCTGCTCTACCAACCATCGGATGTGTTTAATGTTTCATTTGTTCTTAATCTGTGTCCCTACCTTAGAATACAAACTCCATGAGGACAGGATATTTATCTCTTTTTACATTACTGTGTCTTCAGTACCTAGAACAGTGCCCGTTAGTAAATATTAAAATATTTGTTGAATGCATGCACAAAGAAAGAAATACAGGAAGAAAGGAATAGACACAATACCCATACCTCCAATATCCAGTTTGACTGATATCTTTCAGTATAAAGAGATTAGAAATTACCACTCGTATGTGCACAAGAGAAAAACTAAATAAACTGAAAAATCAACACCACTTCTTAGAGTCATCAGAGAATCGCGGTCAGAGGGGAAAAATCAACATTGGAAAATCAGGTGAACACAAAAAATTGCAGCTCATCAGGAATGGAGGCATGCTGGCTGGACCCTGCTTCTGGAGCCAGGAGCAGGAGGACACTGGGAGTAGCAATCAGTGGAAGATGGCCCCAGAACTTGTGTCCCTACCACCCACATGGAAGACCCAGATGGAGTTCCAGGCTTCTGATTTTGTCTAGGTCAGCTGTAGCCATTGCAGCCATTTGGGAAGTGAACTAGTGGATGGAAAATTCTAATTCTCTCTCTCTCTCTCTCTCATTCCATCTGTCAAATAAAGAAATCTTTTTAAAAAGAAATGCCAAGATCCTCTGCAGCTTCAACTCTAAAAAATCCCATCTAATTATCACTATTTTGCCATCTAAGAAACATTCTGCACTAACTGCTTTTCCTAACCGTTCTGCCGTATGACTCTTGGCCAGTTGCCTGAGTACCCTAACCCCAGTGGCAGTACATATTACCAGAGTGCATAGAATGCAAGTCCTACACATAGTTCCAAAGCAGTGTGTGGGAGCAGGAAAGTACATCAAAAACGTTGCACCGGGCACCTCACTTGTAACACATATAGCAGTGGGGTTCAGTATTCTCTTAGAGAAGTGGAAATATAGCACATAATTAGCACAAAATTCCAAGACTTAAATACTAGGATTGTCTCCTGCCCCAGTCCACAAGCCATTTGGCTCCCTCTCAAAGGGCAGCCATTGCTACCAGTCCCTCATTTATCTTTCCAGAGAATACATACATGTATGTTCACGTTTTACATAATTCGTGTTACGCACATTTTTTTTCATTTCACAAATATGTGAGAATTTTCATGTATTTTCATTTATGTTATAGTGTTTTTAGGTAAATTTCTGACCGTGTGGGACATGGAGTGATGGCAAGTTTTTAGCTAACCTTAGTAACCCATACAGAGGCTTCATAAGTAGGGTGTAGGAAATTCCAAGTATTTCTCCACGATTGCAAATTGAGACCTTCCTGGACACTAAATACTGTGTTAGGCATCTTACATTTGAATTTTAATACAATAACCCTTTGAGTGAGGTTTACTGAGTTTTATTATTACTTTGTAGATTAACGTTATTCTAAGTTAAAACTTAGAGAAACCTTAACTAGCCCAGAAATCCCGCTAGAAAGTGGTAGAGATGCCTGGCTCACAAGGTCATTGTGAGGGATTGAATCGGATTTGGCTCCGCAATTTCATGAGGACCTCATGCTTTGTTTTTGATGGTTATTTTTTTTAAAAAAGATTTATTATTGTTGGAAAGCCGGATATACAGAGAGGAGGAGAGACAGAGAGGAAGATCTTCCATCCGATGTTTCACTCCCCAAGTGAGCCGCAACGGTCGGTACACGCCGATCCGATGCCGGGAACCTCTTCCAGGTCTCCCACGCGGGCCGGCCCGATGGTTATTTTTATCTTCGTCTACTTGAAAAGCAGAGCAACTAAGAAACAGAACTTTCATCTGCTGATTCACTTCCCAAATACCAGTAACAACCAAAGCTGGGACCAAAACAAAGCCCTGTGTCTCCCATGTGGGTCCAAGCACTTAAGCTACCATCTGCGGGCCCGGCAGCGTGGCCTAGCGGCTAAAGTCCTCGCCTTGAACGCCCCGGGATCCCATATGGGCGCCGGTTCTAATCCCAGTAGCTGCACTTCCCATCCAGCTCCCTGCTTGTGGCCTGCGAAGGCAGTCGAGGACGGCCCAATGCATTGGGACCCTGCACCCGCGTGGGAGACCCGGAAGAGGTTCCAGGTTCCCGGCTTCGGATTGGCGCAGCACCGGCCGTTGCGGCTCACTTGGGGAGTGAATCATCGGACGGAAGATCTTCCTCTCTGTCTCTCTTCCTCTCTGTATATCTCACTTTGTAATAAAAATAAATAAATCTTTAAAAAAAAAAAAAAAAAGCTACCATCTGCTCCAGAGGGGACGTTAGTAGGAAGCTAGATCAGAAGTACTCAATCCAGCACTTCAGTACGGGATGCAGACAGCTCAAGTGGCGTCCTAACCCACAGTGTCATGATGTCGGCCTCCTCAAGTCTGCTGTTAGTGGTCAGTGGAGTGAGAGTGGTGTCTAACAGCTGTGCCTAGTGGAATGTTTGTGTAACACTGAGGATGTACCCTCAGAGGGTAGTCTTGAGAGAGGATGGCTTGGGAGCCAGCACTGTGGTACGGCGGGCCAAGCTGTACCACCTGGAACACCAACACCCCCTGTCAGAGTGCCTAGAGTCCCGACTTCCAATGTCACTCCCTGCTAATCATCTTTAACAGCAGCAGAAGATGGCACTTGGCCCACACCACTTGGAGATAAAAGCCAGGCAGGCCCCAGCGTCTCTATGCTGCCTGGCTTACCTCCATGCCAGCCTGCAGGGCCAGCCTCCAGCAGATGCCAGGATCAGGAGCCACCTTCCACTTGCAAACCTTGAACTATAAGCCAGAACATAACTTGCGCTTCCCAAGAAATTCCTCTCGGGTATTTTAGTTAAAGAAACAAAAAGAAAATGCACTCCTGGACTCTGTACCCTACAGGCTGCCTCTTGGCATTTACAGACTTTCGGTAAATGGAATGCTTTGCAGCAGGCATTGTGAAACAGAGGTTAAGCCTAGCCTCTTAGGATATGTAGTCCCGTTTCGGAGTTGCAGTTCCAGTCCCTGCTGTTCTGCTTCTGGTCCAACTTCCTGCTTTTGAGCCCGAGAGGCAGTGAATGATGGCTCATCCAGAGGAACCTGGATGAATTCTTGGTTCCTTGCTTGGATCTGGCCCAGCCCCAGCTGTCGTTACCACTTGGGTGTACAGCTGTGGATGGGGGATGTCTCTATCTTTGCCACTCTGCCTTTCAAGCGATTTTTAAAAAATGAAATACAGAGGCAGATATGGTGGTGTTCCAGGTAAAGCTGACACCTAAGATGGTTCTGGTTCGAGTCCTGGTTGCTCCATTTTCAGTCCAGTTCACTGCTAATAGCCTGGGAGAACCAGCGGAAGATGGCCCCAATGCTTGGGAGAACCAGAAGAAAACTCCTGTCTCCTGGCCCAGCCCTGGCCATTGGAGCTGGGTAGGAAGTGAACCAGTGCAAGGATCTCTCTCTCTCTCTCTCTTACACACACACACACACACACACACTTTCTCTGTTTGCCTCTCCCTTTCTCTCTGCAACTCTTGCAAGAAAATATTTAGAAATAAAATACAGTATTCTATATTTTCTATTCTGCTTAAAGATACAGCATATCTGACCTCAATGATACAAGTTCTATCACAGTACGTGATTCCTCTCCCTGAGTGAAAACACATGTGACAGTTCTTGGGTACTGTCTTCCATAGTTACAGTCCTACTGTGGCAAAGCTGGAAAGTACACACAGAGTTCAACTAGGATGCAGAGATACGTAGAACAAGTTCATCACAAAGGCTGACAAGGCTTTAAACCTTCATATCTTGGAATCAGCAACTACCACTGAACAAGATAGAAAGATGTATGTCTTTTCTGCTGGAGAACATCTTCTGTGGAGAGAACCTTGATGAGTAAATGCAAACGTAACTGTACTCATGCTGGGAAGCCCTTTGACAACTCAAGGCTGGAAATCCCACACTATGCTTGTGGTCAGCCCGTTGTTTTCCTGCCTAGTGTATTCTGGCAGGGAGTATTCCACAAGCTTGTGCAGCTGTCGCTGAATGCCGTGGACACTGAACTGGGGCCGCCCAGGGTCACCAATTAGTACACGCGTCCTATGGGTCTGAGAACAATCCTTCAGCCACTGGTGCAGACGATCTGCAAGGCTTGCGTCATAGAACATGTCTCCAAGAACTACCAGGTCCCATTGAGCTGGTTCCACATTCAGAATGTCTTCAGTTAAAATGGGAACGGGATCCAGTTGGTTCAATTCACAGTTCAGTGTAATGGCCACTCCTGCAACTTTAAAACAGGCATAATGAATTGGAATTAATTGGTATGAGTTGGTATCTGCTAGGCTGTTTTAATTTCACACCTACCCTGACAATATGGGATTTTTGTTCCTTTTTCCATTGAACACTTTTTTAGAGGTAAAGGAAACCTAACATTTATACTATCATAAACTACATTCTGCAGCTTCCAAGTATATAACTGGACATCCTCAAACAAAACAATACAAAATACCTAGAAATCCTGAGATTTAAGGAACATGTGCTAATCTCAGCATCCAGGAAGCTTGCTTTTCACTATGGGCAGGTACACAAGCTTTGGGTTAAGGAAAGCAACATGTTAGAACTGACATCCCCCTATTTTTTTTTTTTTAAAAGCATCTGCAGGGCCCGGCGGCGTGGCCTAGTGGCTAAAGTCCTCGCCTTAAATGCCCCGGGATTCCATATGGGCGCCAGTTCTAATCCCGGCAGCTCCACTTCCCATCCAGCTCCCTGCTTGTGGCCTGGGGAAGCAGTCGAGGACGGCCCAATGCATTGGGACCCTGCACCCGCTTGGGAGACCCGGAAGAGGTTCCTGGTTCCCGGCATCGGATTGGCGCAGCACCGGCCCGTTGCGGCTCACTTGTGGAGTGAAACATTGGATGGAAGATCTTCCTCTCTGTCTCTCCTCCTCTCTGTATATCCGGCTTTCCAATAATAATAAAATCTTTAAAAAAAAAAAAAAGCATCTGCAGGGTTATGTCTTCAATGAAAGGGTAAAGGTAGGCCACACACACACAAAAAAAGTAAGATAAAATAATTCACTTTCCCCAATTTGGGTCCTAATGCAGTAAGACCCAAGAGGCAGGCATTTGACCTGCTGGTCAGCTCCAAGATGGCACTTGGGATGCTGCGTCCACATTGGCGTGCCTGGGTTCAAGTCCCAGCTCCGCTTCTGATTCAGCTTCTTGCTAAGGCACAGGTGTGGTTAGTTGAGTCCCTGCTACTCGTGTGTGACACCCGGACTGAGTTTCCAGCTCCCGGCTATGGCCTGGCCCATATTTTTAAACCTGAAATCCTTACGAGGGTCTATGTCATTGGCCAGTATCCTGGATGCCCCCCTCATCTCGGCAGCAATAGCTGCAGCTCCACATCCACTCCCAAGATCCAGTACAGATTTTCCTCTGACAACATCGGGGTTATCCAAAATATACCTAGGACGAAAGAGAAAAACGTATCTTAGAGAAACAGCAAAAAGTCAGTAAGAGATATTCAAAACATAGGGAAAGAAAGTTTTTGAGTTAACAAAGAATTAGTGGAACTTAGTGAAAGAGCTCAGCCCAACATTGACGGATTTGGCCTGACGTGACTGACACATGAGGTCGATCTTCAGGGCTGGGCATGGGCAGCAGGAGGGAACCTGGCCATTGCTCCTCAGCACCTGGAAGGGTGGTACCACATTGCTAATTATGTTCCCAGCATCAACATCTTCTAAAAAGGTTTTTACAAGGTGGGCATTGTGGCACAGGAGGGTGGTCTGCGGCTTGAGGTGCCCACACCTCAAAGCATACACATACATCATCTTCCAGTAATAGAAGAATAGATGGACTAGGTCCTGCCTTTTGCTTCAGCAGCTATACATTACTTTTGAAAAGCAGCTCTGAGAATACGCCCTAAGAAGACATGTCAGAGCAGAGAGCTGTGGGGAGACCTTAAAATGCAGATTCAAGAGCCCAGCACAATGGCTCAGTGGCTGAATTCTCGCCTTGCATGCGCTGGTATCCCACCCGGGCACCAATTCATGTCCCGGCTGTTCTACTTCTCTTCTAGCTTCCTGCCTGTGGCCTAGGAAAGCAATATAGTACGTCCCAAAGCCTTAGGATCCTGCACCCATGGAGGAGACCTGGAAGAAGCTCCTGGTTCCTGGCTTTGGATCGGCTCAGCTCCTGCCATTGTGGCCACTTAGTGGACAGGGGACAGAAGATTTTTTTCCCGTTTCTCCTTCTGTCTGCAAACCTTTCCAATAAAATAAATAAATCTTTAAAAAAAATAAAAATGCAGACTCAAGGGGCTGATAGAGTACAGCACATTAAGCTGCCGCTTGGGGCGCAGGCAAATACTGTGAGCACTGGTTCAAGTCCAGGCTGCTCCCCTTCCCTTCCAGCTCCCTGCTAAACACTCCTGGAAAAGCAGCAAAAGAGGGCAGGAATGCGTGGGCCCCTGCCACGCAGGTGGGAGAGCTATGTGGCGTTCCAGGCTGCTGGCTCTAATGATGGTCATGTGGGAAGTCAAACAGCCCACAAAAGATACACATGTATGTTTGTGTGTGTATATCTCTTCCCTTTTCTCTGTAAGTCTGCCTTTCAAATAAATGTAAAAAAAAAAAAAAAAACCTAAATAATAATAAAAACAGGGGCCAGTGTGACGGCTCAACTGGCTAATCCTAACCCTCCAGCTGCCAGCACTGGCATTCCATAGGGGTTCCCCATTCATGTCCCAGCTGCTCCACTTCCCTTCCAGCTTCCTGCTTAGGGCCTGGGAAAGCAGCAGACGAAGGTCCAAGTCCTTGGGACCCTGCACCTGCATGGGAGACCTGGAAGAAGCTCTTAGCTCCCTGGTTGGCTCAGCTCTGGCATTGCAGCCATCCGGGGAGTGAGTTAACAGAAAGATCTTTCTCTGTTGCCTCTGAAAATCTGCCTTTCTATAAAAATAAATAAATATGTAAAAAATAAAAAGAATCCCCCCTTTAAAAAGAAAAAGCAGCTTGTGTGAGAAGGGGAAAAAAAAACATGGCTGAACTGCTCTAAATACAGTAAGAAGCCTTTGGAGCTTGGGGTTTGGGGGTGGGACTATAATTTCATTATTAGGGAATCTACTATGACTGTCAAGTTCTGGTGGTAACCCACCCCACGCTGGTCTACCGGGTGCAATGAATGTCCTCTCAACTTCAACTGAGAAGTTCCTGGCCAAGGCCAAGGCCAACCACTAAGGAGGCATTCCTAGAGGAGATGACCATGTCACCCCCCGGAAGACAAATCCTCCACGCAGCTTTAGAAGGCAGATCACAGCTTCAGACTACGGACTAGGGGCCCCTGGGCTGGCCTCCCTGATTTCTGAGTTCTGGGAGATATATATATGGTAGGAGCATCAGAAAGCAGTATTGGAGGAGCTGAAAGAAAAAGAATCTAATGGCTTTGCATTCGGAGGGCAGTACCGAGCCAGGGCCTGGCCTCCTGGCCAGTAGATCGCCCAGTAGGGGTCGGCGTGGGGCCACAGGTCCGCTCTGTCCCACCAGAACTTGCATCTGGGGGTCAAAAGTCGCAACTGGATTTCGGGAGTGAGGCTGCCACTGCAGGTGACTTCAGTGTTGTCCTCCAGGAAGGCCTTCAGCGAAGGGTCCAGAAAGCCGCCAGCTCCTCTCTGCGGACAGCGGCCCCAGGGAAATGGGCCGAAGGGCCGGCTTCCTGCAGCCCGCAGGATGCCGCAGCCCAGGCGCAAAGCCATCAGGCCTCTCCCAGAGCTCAGGTTCCGGGGGTGTTCTTCACAGCACGATGATGGACAATGTCTGCCAGCTTGACCTCTAAGAACAAAACAGGGCTGAAGATTTCAAGGCTGACCAACATCTCCAGACCCTAAAACAAAATGCTACCGTGTCAGTTCCGTGTCTGGCAAGGTGCGAATTCGTTTCACAGGGAAACTTGGTTCATCAACATAGGAAAACCCAGCCCCTCAAACACAACAGAATTCTGTTCGTGATTTAGAGCAATGAAAGTACAGGCATTGAACTCTGGGCAAACCTTCAGGAAAACACCTCTTACATAAAATAAGGTATAATTCCATAGCTCTTTGGCGTGCTTTGTAAGTCAATTGTCTTTAAGCAGACATGGTGAACAACCATGAACAAGACACAAAATTCCCTGGCTGCATTCTTTCATTGTGTTTAGGAGACAGAGCAATTAACAAAGCAGACACAGGGTTTGCTTTGGTGACCTCCAGCCGGGAGCTGTGGGGTTACTGAGTCATACCGCTGGCGGAGGTGCACAGTCACACTGCCTCCATCATTGCACTGGGCATTGGCAGATCATAAGACAATGCAATAGATTCAGACTGCGAAAATACCACAGCTATGGATTTCATGGTCACAAAAGGCCACCAACTCCCAAATCTCTTGCTGCCAATAGCTTTGATTAAAGACCTCCACAAAGCCCGGACTCAGAAGACATATTCCAGTAGCAACGCCTCGACAGCAGTGAGAAGGAATGTGAAATTCTGCATACGCATGCTAATCGGTCTTTTGGGTTTTTAATTTTAATTTTAATTTTTTTTTTTTTTTTTACTTGAAAAGCAGCACAGACACACAGAGATGTATTCAGTGGCTCACTCCCCCAGGCCCTTCCCAGCCTGAGCTGAGCTAGGCCAAAGCCGACTCTGCCGACTCTGACGTGCAGTGCAGGGACCCAGGCACCTGCCGCCTCCCAGGATGCACTGGCAGGGCTCCACCCCCACTGGGTGTAGCAGCTGACCCGCCAAGCCAGACACCTGCCCCTTAAAGTCTAGGTGCACTCCAAGTATTTAAAATAACGATTACTAACTTAACGCGGCTCCGGAGGACAGGAGATCCGGGCTGGGTGGAAGCTATCACTGGCCGGGCAAACGCGGGACTCTTTCCTCATTGGCGGGAACTGCCGCCCGACTTCCAGTTCCTTAATCCAGAAATCCAGTGATTGGTATTTAAGCTTCCAGTTTTACTCCGGCGATTCGCGCGCGGCGGGCCACCGTCTTCGGGTGGGGATTCACCGTCCCCCGCACCGGCAGTGGAGCTTAAGCGGCAGGTGCTGCCCTTCCTGTCTGCTTACCTGGCTCGGGGTCCCGGGTCACCGTGCTCCCCGGGTTCGGGTCCCGGCCCGCCCAAACTCCCGGCGGCGCTCGCTTTCTCCTCCCCACCGCTCGCACTTGCTTAAAGGGACAGGAAGCAGCAGCTAGAGGGACCCGCAGCTCTCGCGCCACGGAAGGGAAGGTTATGTTTACCAACTTCTGATTTCTAAAATGCATCGTTTTGAAACCGTGCGTGGAACTCTAATTTCTGTGGCTTGTCTGGGGAAGGCTGAGGAGCGAGAGGCAGGTGGGCAGCAGCAGGTCAGCCAGAAACCTAAGTTACTAGGGGTTTCCCTTTCAGGGTCGTCTTCTGTGCTCCCCCAGCAAGATGTGTACCAAATTGGAGATTTTAAATCTGCATTCCTCTCCGGCTATAGGGGGACCAGTTGAATGAGCTTTTTATCATCATTTCAGCTAATGAATTAGGTGGAACCATGTGCAAAAATATAACTTCTTTCGCCATTTTGGTACTACGCATTTTTGTTATATATCATTTACATAATATGTACATGCAAATGTTTTTATGTAAATGTATATAAAGATCAACGTTTTGCAAAGCCAGTGCAGTGGCATAGTAAGCTTATCCTTTGCCTGAGGCGCTGGGATCCCATATGGGCACCAGGTCATGATGCTGCACTTCCAGCCCAGCTCCCTGCTTATGGCTCGGGGAAGCCACGGAAGGCGGCTCAAGTCCTTGGGATCCTGCACTCACATGAGAGACCCAGAAGAAACCCGTGGCCCCTGGCTTTGGATCAGCTCAGCTCTGGCCGTTGCAGCCATTTGGGGAGTGAACCAGCTTATAGAAGACTCTCTCTCTCTCTCTCTCTCTCTCTCTCCCCTCCCTTCTGTAAACCTGCCTTTCAAATAGAGAGAAATAAACCTTTATTTTTAAAAAAAATCCACATTTTTAAATCTTTACAAATTGTGTTTAAATTTGTAATATATTTCACTAGAATTCCAGCCTAAAGATGCAAGCAAACACGGACCCTACTCCTAAGCAAATGTGACTTGCCTGTCATCCCAGTGTTTCTCCGAGATATTTTTTTCTTTAATTTTTTATCTACTTAGTTTGAAGAGCAGACTGACAGGGAAGCACAGAGAAATACTCCATCTGCTGGGTCGCCCACACAGGTCTCCCAACTTCCAAATGACTGCCAAAAGCCGGGCTAGGCCAGAGGCAGCAGCCAGCACCTTCAGCAAAGCCTCCCATGTGGGTGGCAGGGACCCAAGTACTGAACCAGCACCTGCAGCCTCCCAGGGTGCACCCCGGCATGCAGCCTTAGCCTTAAGCAGAAGCGGGACTGGAGCCCAGGCACTCCCCTGTGGGCTGCAGGTGCCTCAAACAGCTGCTTAATGGCTAGCCCATCTCCATGGAAAGAGACGTCTGCTGTCTCCTAGCCCCATGCCCGCCTGTGTGAAGGGTTCGTTTTCTCTCCTCCCTTCCTCATCTTCAGTTCACAGTTCCGTGATCATTGGCCAACTTTTCACCCTACCTCGCCCGCATCCCACCTGCTGGCCCTTTAAAAACTGCTCTAGGCTCTGACCGGAAGGAAAGCCCCGCAGTCCTGTACAGATGACGCTATGGTGCCATCTGGTGGTCGTTTGACGCAATGCCTGGCAAGCTGCCTGCGTGAATGCGGTGTGGGGCTGAAATCATTGGAGTTAGAATTTATTCAGAAGATGTAACGCCAGAGCAGGCTGCTCCACAAGCTTTGACTTCAGACTTTTACTTACAGGGTAGGCATGTGCCATGAGTGAGATTTAACGAGCAGATGTATGTTGTAATCATTCACACTCAAAGAAGCATGTTTGTGCAGCAGGTTCAGCCACAGCTCGGCCATGGCTTCATCCCCTAGTAGAGTGCTAATTTAAGCCCCAGCTGCTGGCTTCAGATCCAGTTTTCTGTAAATGAACCAGGGAGGCACCAGATGGTGGCTCAAGGGCTTCCCATCCTGATCAAATACATAAACATCATCAACATTTAAAAATAATATGTAAGTAAGTAAACAAATCAAAACGCCTGCCTCGGATGCCTGGAATCACATCCTGGCTCCACCTCAGCTTCCAGCTTCCTGCCAACGTGCACCCCTGGCAGGGAAGCACTTGAGTCTGTCCTCCTGGGAGCAGCCTGCTCATGTCCACCACAGCACCAACTTGACTCTCTCCAGAACTGCGACTCTTACTTGGAGAGTTTGTTGTTCACCCAGAGAAAGTTCTCAGAAAACTACAGATTTATTCGTTCTTTGTGGAGATGAGAAAGAGGTAAGAAAGTCCTTACCTGTTTTCCTGATAGGAAATCCTATCGAGAGCAAATAGGCCAGTAGGCAAGAGAGTGGAATTCTGAGGCCAAATAGTTTTGTAGTTTTTCTTAAATCAATGTGATATTAAAAGTAAAACATTAGGAACAAATTTGGTTTTCAAAACAGACTTGTTTTTAATACAGAAGAAAAAGGAGGCCCCTGGGCCCGGCTCAGTGGCCTACTGGCTAAAATCTTCGCCTTGCATGCGCCAGGATCCCATGTGGGCACCGATTCATGTCCCACATCCCATCCAGCTCCCTGCCTGTGACTGGATGGGAAGTGGAGCAGCCAAGACACGAACCATGCCCATATGGCATGCCAGCACTTGCAAGCAGAGGATTAGCCAATTGAGCCACTACACTAGCCCTGTTAGCATCCTTTCTAATAAATCAGATCTCTGGGTTACCGTTCACGTGAGGGTTTCTATGGTTTATCCTTGGGGAAAGCTGCCTAGACCTGTTGCTTATAGAACCGGCAGTTCTGCATTAACTTCCCCTCCCCCCATTGCCTTTTGGCAGCATCTTAGTCCATCTTGGGCTGCTCCAGCAGAATACCACGGACAGGTCAGCTTCCAATGAGCAGGAATGTGCTGGCTTCCAGGCTGGAGGCTCGGGAGTCCCAGAGCCAAGGACCTAGAGAAGCCCTTTGACTGTTCCGTCCATGGCAGAAGCGTTGGGGTAAGCA
The DNA here is from genome assembly GCF_030435755.1 of Ochotona princeps. Lineage (NCBI taxonomy): Eukaryota > Metazoa > Chordata > Mammalia > Lagomorpha > Ochotonidae > Ochotona > Ochotona princeps. The sequence goes on from NC_080858.1 coordinate 5,256,789, forward strand.
GGGGGTGCCAATTTTTTTTAATTTAACTTTTAAAATTTTAAGCATAGGATAGTTGAGATTTTCTATCAACTGATTCATTTCCTCAAATTCCCATAACAGCCAGGAGTTCCGGCAGGGATCCTGTTGGGTGGCCGGCAGCCCCCCTAGTGCATTGTCATGACGCTGGGTAAGAAATGTGGGGGGAGGGCAGAATTGGAACGCTCACTCAGGTATGGGGTATCCTAAGCGGTGGTATTGTGTGTGTACCTGCCCCCATAACTTACCCTTTTATAACGGGACCACTTCGCCCATGGCAGGGGAGCTTCGTGGCCTAATTACCCATTACAAGTCTCACTTTCACAGCGACCAATGTGAACTCGAGCTTTGGAGGGAACATTCAAACCACTGCAGCCGTACTGGGCTGTAGAAGCACAGAGTCCCGGGAAGAGATCCACACACATGCATGAGATGTCCTGCCACTCGGCTCAGGGAAGCACTTGAATTCTTGTTGGCGTGACCCTCATGGTCTGAGAGCGAAGGGCAGAGCCCCGGACTGCAGCAGGCGAGCTGGTAGCTTCCCAAGATACCGTGTGCTCCTGCTGCAGGGTTCCCTCCCTGCAGTTGGGTTGACCTGGATCCTTGAACACCAAACAGGTCAGGGGGTGTCTCTTCAAGCCTGAAACGTAAGAATCAAGTTGTTTTATTACCGTCACAGTCATTGTTTTTCAAGCAGGCAAGGCTGCCCCACCAGACAAATGAGACAGGACCGTGAGAGCCATGTTAGTCCACAGGAAGAAGGTGAGTTCAACCATTCAGAGAGAGCCAGAAGGGTGCAAAGCGCTTGGCTCCTGTCGGTGTTTCATCTTCGCGATATTCCCAAGATCACTGGGGTCCCTCTAGTGGGGACCGGGACAAGAGGTGTGACGTCTGGGCTGAGAAGAAATTTGGGACACCTGGAATGGAGCGGTGAGATGAACCAATGCACACCTTATTGATTTTTTTTCTGGGGCAACTTCTACCAATTTTTTTGCAGGGCAAGCAGATAGATGAACGTTACTAGCTAACTTAACAGTGGCATACTAGCTGCTCCAACAATAGATCACAAGGGATTTGGAAGACGATCCCCAGGTCTCAGGCAACGGGATAAGTAAATGAGTTACAGGAACAAACACCGGTAAACAAACAGATCTCACCAGAAAAGGGATCACACAGGACTTTGTACTCAGATCCGTGCAGGCCACAGTCGTTATCGGAAGAAGGAGGTGAAGATGAAGATGTCTCACCCCTCTCCAGGCATGCTCTGTCAACAAGGTGACCCGCGATCTCAGCGGGAAGTTTGCAAAATTCTCAGTGCGCCAAGAACGTTTGCGATTCGGGGTCCTCGATCATTTGGTGGTCTGGCTTTTTCGGGGAGCTGACTTCAACACCAAGAGTGTCGTCTGGGCTGAAGGGTCAGGTGCCATGGACGTCCTTAAAAATCTTGAGTCTCCACAGATGCTTCTTAAAGACTGTGGTAAAATCAGAGTTTTGGCCTCAAGGCTGCCCTACTGCTAGCCTGTTAGCACAGTGAATGTATTACCACCGATGAACTGACATTGATACATTATTCTTAAATTCATATGTCATTGATATGTTGCTTGTTTTTACCCAAATATTCTTTTTCCTTCCCCGAAACACCAATTTTACATTTAGCGAGTCCTTTCTTAGGCTTCTTGTAACTGTCAATTTCTCAGGCTTTCCTTGCTGTTGATGACCTTGAGCCAGTTTTTTTTCTCTTTATAAATTAACTTATTTACTTTGAAAATCAAAAGTTACAGAAAGAGGGCCAGGTGTGATAGCCTAGCAGCTAAAGTCCTCGCCTTAAAAGTGCCAGAATCCATATGGACGCCGGTTCTAATCCCAGCAGCCCCACTTCCCATCCAGCTCCCTACTTTTTCTTTAACTCAACAAAAGAGTTAAAGAAAGAAAGGGAGAAATAAAGAGAGAGATTTTCCATTTGCCAGTTCACTCCCCAGATGGCCTTAACAGCAAGCGCTGGGCCAGGCCGACGCCAAGAGCCTGGAGCTTCATCTGGGTCTCCCAGGGGTCCAAATACTAGGTCTGTCTTCTGCAACTTTCTTCCAGTGCATTTGCAAGGAACTGGATAAGAAGTGGAGCATCCAGGACTGAAACCAGTGTCCCTATGGGATACATGGCAAGCAGTGGCGTTCTGGCCAGGTGTCTTGCAGGATGCCCTCTTTGGGAATTTGATGTGTCTCTTGTGGTAGCACTAGGGCTTGGGGTTTCGGGGAGGCAGATCACGGAGGTAAAGTGCCATTTCCATCCCCTCGTGCCCATGGGTCATGCCATCAGTATGACTTAGGACTGCTGGTGTCGTCCTGGTCACCTGGTTGAGGTGCTGGTGGCCATACTCCACTGTGGAACTCCGTCTGCCACTCCTCTTGAGCTCTTGGGAATCCGGCCATTACGCACAGAGGACTGGGGAGTCGGCTCCTCCTACTTGAGGCCACAGCTCTCCTAGGGCCTTAAGCCTGAGCTCTCCCGGGTACCAGCTCACCCCACAGGTGTTGGGACTTGCCAGCCTGCATGTTCATGTGAAGCCAGGCCTTATCCAGAGCCATTCCCGCAGGACCGATACCAGCCAGGCAACCCTGGTGTGATCTTAACGACCTTGCTGGCTTCTGTAATCTGCCTGAGTCACTTTTCGGGAAGTGCCTGGATGACACAGTGTAGAACAACAGTGCTGGCACACCTGCCCACTGCTCACTGCACTTCCTCTCTCATCGTCATTGTCATCTGGTCAACCGTAGCCTACATCTCCCGTATTTACCTGACTACTGTGTCTCTTCCCACTGGAATACAGAGGGACCCATCTCTGCGCACAGAACTAAGGGCACCACGTGGCACACGACAGCCATCCAGGAAGTAGTTGTGAAATGAAATGAGCATGCAGAAAGTAATCACCGCTGTGATCCAGGTGGACAAAGTGAACCCAGGAAGGTGACATGGTCAACACACCTGCCGGAACCCTCTCCAGTGTCAAAGTACATCTGCCGTGTGGGCGTTAGTATGACTTCTCATTAGCGATTTTCAAAATGGAGGCTCAAGGGCAAAGGAACTTGCAGGAAGCCTCCTGAACAATTAGCAGTGGAACCAGGGTGAGGCACCAGCCAGCCTGGTTCCAGAGTCTGGCACAAAATCTCCAGGCTGTACCCTTAGCCCTTAAGCATTCAGAGTCAAGAAGAAGAAAGGAGAAAGGTATGTGAAGCCCAGTGTCAAAGGCAAGAATTGACAAGCTTGTAACAGAGTGAGAAAAAGCCAGGTTCCGCTGTCCTAAAGTTTTTCATCTGCACCAGTTCAGAAGAGGAACCAGATGCTGGGGCAAGGGAGAGGTCCCTTCACTGTTCCCTGGAATCACAGGCTGTTGGGATGGAAGAAAAGTTTAAAGATCACACCCACCACATTCCTCAAACCTGAAGTCTGGCTGCAGCTCCTGAGGGCTCTGGCATTCTTCTGAGAGCGGGGGAGAGGGCAGTGCCAAAAGCCTGTCCCCGACCCGTGGAGCCAGAGGGACAGCAGAGTAGCAGGTCCCTGACATCTGGAAGGGTGACCCCTAGCACCTGCACTGGTAAGGATCTATCCTTGCGGAAACACAGTCCTGAAATCATTTTTCCCGTACTGGACTTGACCCTAATTTTTGCACAGTTTTCTAGTTTTTTTTTCATATGTGAGAAGTGCAGGAAGGGAATTCAGTGAAAAGTAACCTGTAAGGAGTTTACATGAAGTCTCAGAAGTTCAATAGTATGTCTCATGAAGCTCAAAATGTGCCTCGAGGTACAGGACACGTTCAGCAGGGGAACCAAGCAGGAGTGATAGACAGAGAATGAGAGGGCAGGAGAGAACTTCCACCCTCTGGATCATTCCCTCAAGTAGTTGCAACATCCAGGGCTGGACCAGGACAAAGCCAGGAGTCATGAACTCCATCCAGGCCTCCCCTCTGGGTACTAAGGGCCCAATGACACAAGCCATCACCTGGCCCTGAGGCGGTGCATAAGGAGGTAGCTGGGTCAAAATGGGAGCCAGAACTCAGACCAGAAGCTCTGATATGGGGTGTGGGCAACCCAAGCAGCAGTTTAATCCACCTGGCCCAGCATGTGTCCCATGCATGCAAATTCTGAAAGTAGGGCCTTTCAAAAGACAGAAAACAAGAAATACTGACAGTAATTATTGTTACTTAAACTATTGACAAATCTAATATCCCTGCGTGGGTCAGACCAGCCTGGGATGTTTGTAGACTTAGCCCAGGCGTCCTCCTGTGCAGGCTGGGTCAGGAGCTGTAAGATCCACCTGCTATAACAAGTAACAGGCCCTCAACTGCATATCTCTATGTTTTTGTTTTTGTTTTTTTAAAGAAATATTTATTTCAGGTCAATATGGTAGCTTATCATGCTAAGCCTCTACCTGCGGCACTGGTGTCATTTTCTGGCTGCTCCACTTCCCATCCAGCTCCTTGCTTATGACTTGGAAGTATGATGATAGCCCAAGTCCTTGGGCCCCTGCACCCATGTGAGAAACCCAGAACAAGTTCCTGGCTCATCATTTCAGATTGGCCCAGCTCCAGCTGTTGCAGCCATTTGGGGAGTGAACCAGCAGATAGAAGATCTCTCTATCTCTCCTCTCTTTGTAAAAATATTCCATTCAAATAAAATATTTTCAAAAGATTTACTTATTTATTTGAGAGAGGCACACAGAGAGAAGGAGAGAGAGAGGAGAGATCTTGCATCCATTGATTCATTCCCCCCTGTAGTCTCCTATGTGGGTGGCAGAAACCCTGGTATTTCAGCCACCCCCTGTTGCCTCCCTGGGTATGCATTAGCACAAAGCTGGAAGACTGGCTTTTTCCCCTCTTTTTCAATATTTATATTATTTATTAGAAAGGCAGAGTTAGAGAGCAAGAGAGACAGAGAGAGCAAGAAAGAAATCTTTCATGTGCTGGTTCATTCCCCAGTGGCCAGCATGGCTGGGGCTAGAACTGGCCCAGGCTGAAGCCGAGAGCCAGGAAGTCTGTCCTGATCTTCCATGTGGGTTGCAAGGGTCTAGGTACTTGGGCTGTGTTTTTCTCCACTTCCCAGGCATAGTAACAGGAACTGGATGGTAAGTGGAGCAGCCAAGGCTCAAACTCAGGCTTACATGCAATGCCGGCTTCACAGGCATTTAATTTGCAGAGGGCTGCAGGGTGAGTGGTTCCTCATGTTGGCCAGCAGAGGGCACCATCAGCTCGAACTGCCTAATCCAAACGCCAGAAGAGAGGCCTTTTCCTTGTGGATTGCGAAGAAAAAAGCAACTTGTCCTTTAAGGACCCGTTCAGTTGTAATAATAACAAATAAGCCTTTGCAACCTAGAAGCTGCCAGAAATTCAGGATGTAATTAGGTTTTTGCCGCGTCACTAACATACCTTGTGTCAGTGTTTTCAAATGTGGTCCCCAGGTTAACTGACTCCCAGGAGCCCATGGAGCTGTTGCAGTCTGATCTGGCCCCACGCCTTCCATCTGCTGAAGCAGGTGCCCTGGCTGCCTTGAAGTCTGAAACACTCAATCAGCAAGACTCTGACCTTGAAGTTTCCCAAGTCTTTCAGTGGGGTAAGCTCTTGCACTTCATATCCATCTGTCAAGAGCTATTTGGGTTGACAGGTGACTGATTCTAGATAATATCAGACTCAGGCAAGAAACGCAGACCATCAGCCCCACTTGGTGGTGCCTCTCAGTGGGGCTGTCATGCAGTCTGCTTCTCCCATGGCCCACGCTACTTTAACCTCCTGGAAAGCAGAAGGTCTGATGGCAGTGTTAGACCACCACCTGGGACATCTGCATCCGACACTGGTCAGCTGGTTCATGTTCCTGCTACCCCACTTTCCATCCAGCTCCCTGCTGCTGCACCTGGGTGGCAGAGCATGGTGGCTCACACCCTTTGGTCCCTGCTGCTCGCATGGGAGACCCACGTGGAATAGCTAATTCTTGGCAAAGCCCCAGCCGTTGTGGCCATTTGTGGGATAAACCAGAAAATGAAAGAACTCTCTCTTCCTCTTTCTCCCTCTCTCTCTCAGCCTTCCAAGTAAATTAGTCTGCTTTAAAAATTCATTGGAGCCACAGCCTGGACTGCAAGGAGATTTTGGCTAGAAGGCCCGGCAGCTGCGGAGACCGCCCTTGGGAGCCGAAAGCTGAGGTCCCAGGGGCTGGTCCCTCTTGCAGTCCTGCCAGAGGGCACAGGCTTTGTGTCTCTCACTGCACACTCCAAGACGCTGTTGTCCCAGGATAATGCACTGCCGTGGGATGAACACACAGAGCACAAGGGCACAATGATGTGGTTTCTTGGCGTGGGAAGAGCTCTGGAACCTGCAGAGGCTGCTAATGGGGGCACACTGCTTAGTTTCTCAGTGAACACAGTATGTCAGCGGCGTCAGCGTGAATGCTCCTTATTCTGTAGCCACTTATCACGCTGTGTGTGTGTGTGTGTCCTGTTGGAGCTCCTTCCAGGGGGACTGACCCGCTGTCCTGGCTTAGAGCAAGGAGGATCGCAGCTGGGTTAGCACGGGAGTGGCCGCTCACACCGATGTTCCCGGCCAGTGCTGAGCAGCGCAGCTCGGGTCTAAGCCAAAAATGCGTGATCTATACAATGTTATCACAAAAATGCATTTTCACGAAGTTTTCAAAGACCTCTCATATGTGTGGATTTCAACATATTTTGTAGCAGATTAAGCATACCTTTCCCTTGCAACTCAAATGAACTTTCTCCAGCGTCCTTAGCTGCACGTGTGAACTGAATGCAAAGAAACAGGTCAGAAACAGAGAGCCCAAGATTGGCAGTTACGGTGAGGGAGGGGAGGAGAGGCCGATTCCTGATTTTTACTTTTATACAGGAATTTTATTCGTCACAGTCATTTGTGTCGTTTAATATGCAGTGCATAGGCATGAGCGCTCCTGGTCCACTGTTAGACAAGGCAGCATCATAGCTAAAAATATCTCATGGACTAACCTTGCCTGCCTGGAAAGCAACACGGGTATCCTGAAAATCAATTTAATTTAACCTCCCTGCAGGAACCCATGGAGTCTCCACCCGTCTGTTGGCGGCAGCCTCCGGGCCCTTCCTTCCAGCCAGGCGCCCCAGGTCAGGGAAGCAGGTGGGGCTTACAACGGGGTCTTAGTGGGCGCAGGGTAGTGCAAGGGTGTCTGAAGGATTTCCCTCTGCAGGTGGGCTGAACCAGACCCAACGCGAGGTGACCTCGATCAAGACACGGCAGTGCCTTATTTTTCCCAGGAGAAGGAGACGTTTGGCTGCTCGTGAGGCTTGTGCGCCGTGTCTGCATACTCTCTCTTTAAAAAAAAAAAACACTTGCTATCCACAGTCACATGGGCACACGCGACCTCCTTGGGCACTGCTGACCTGGAAAACGGCGCGTGTTCGGGAGGGGAAGGTTGTGCTCTGGCTGTTGGTGCCCAGCTACATCCCGGCTGACGCTTCCTTGCCGGCTTGCTTGCGGGCCACAAGAGAACCCGCCCCCAAAAGGCCATCCCGAGGGAGTCGTCACCTCAGAAATCCCACCACCCCGTGGTGAAATGGCTCAGCTGGGGCGGCAGCCACTACCCTGAACTCTGCCCCTCAACAGGCTGTGTGGTCCGCGGTAAGATGTGAGCACTGGGCTTGTGCTTCTTTGCCTGTAAAACAGCTAAAAATTGTGTCTTCTCCTTCGGGAAATCGGGAAACTTTGAGGTGACGCTCTAAACAGTGACTGGTGCAGCGTAAGCATTTAGTTTAGATTATTAAAGGTCTCATTTTAGGACCCAGCGAGGTGGCCTAGCGGCTAAAGTCTTCGCCTTGAATGTGCCAGGAACCCATATAGGCTCCAGTTCTAATCCTGGCAGTTCCACTCCCCATCCAGCTCCCTGATTGTGGGCTGGGAAAGTAGTCGAAGACAGCCCAAAGCCTTGAGACTCTGCACCCGTGTGGAAGACCTGGAAGAAGTTCCTGGCTCCTGGCTTCAGATCAGCTCAGCTCCAGCCATTGCGGTCACTTGGGAAGTGAATCATGGGACAGAAAGTCTTCCTCCCTGTCTCTCCTCCTCTCTGTATATTAGATTTTTGCAATATAAATAAATAACTCTTTATAAACAAAAAAGTCTCATTTTTTAAAAATACTTATTTTAAATTAATAGAGTTACAGAGAAAGGTCTTCCATCTATTGGTTGATTCCCCAAATGGCTTCAATGGCCAGAACTGAGTTGATGTGAAGCCAGAAGCCAGGACCTTCCAGTTCTACGTGGGTGCAAGGACCCAAACACTTAAACCATCATCCACTGATTTCCCAGGCTACAAGCAGGGAACTGGATGGGAAGCGGAGCAGCCAGGACATGAACCAGTCAGTGCCTATATGGGATGTTGGTACCAACAGGGTGGAGGATCAGGCTGTGAAGCCACAGTGCCAGCCCCGCTGTATTTTTTTAAAAGATTTATTTTATTTTTATCTGAAAGGTAGTTACAGACAGAAGACGAGACAGACCTTCCATCCATCCGTTAGGTCACTTCCTAAATGCCTACAGTTGCCAGAGCTGCACAGGTCTGGAGTCAAGGACCCAGCACGTGCCCTTGACGATGATTAGGTACACGGCTGCCTGCACCTGGACAAGTCCTGGAAGGCAGCAGATGGAAATAAAGACGGCTTAGGGCTAAGATTGCGTGGGCCTTCTATTTCCTCCTCTATTGTTATAGCTTCACCTGCGGGAAGGTAGGGGAACCCCAGTTCTTCCTTTAATTCATTTAGACTCAGATAAACTTACAGGTCAGAGGATCGACAGATATTCTTATACATACTTTCTCTCCTGTTGCCCTGGGGAGCGCTGATCATCATGGAGGAATAATTCCTGTATTAGTCTTGCTGTGTTCCTGAGGCTGTCCGGGATAGGAAATGTTTTATAAAGCTATGGCGACACATGTACATCATGTCATATCTGAATCTTGTTTTCCAGAATTCTTTCTTTGAGAGACAGAAACAGTTCCCATGCACGGCTCGCTGCCAAGTCTCCCATGTGGGTAGCATGAACCCAAGTATGTGACCTGTCACAGCCACCTGCCAGAGTCCGCGTTTGCAGGAAGCCGAAGGTGGGAATGGGGGCTGGAGAGTCAGCACTCCGTGTGGGACAGGAGTGTGTTAACGACTGGTCAGACCCCTGCCTGCACTGTGCTGTCCAAGGTTCCTAAAAATTGTCAGTGGCAATTTGACCTGGGAATGATTCTGGAACACTCTAGCATACACTAGATCAATTCTAGCGCCACGTCACCGGCTGCGGTTTGCCTTGGGACTCGGTGTTTTGCAGACAGAGAGTCTGAGCAGTATGAAACTGTCTGTGCTGAGCAACCTGCCAGCGAAGCTCCACGTGACCCTGGACTTGGCCATCCTCGCTGGATCGATGACCGCACAACCCAGTGACCTGCAGTTCCTCACGAGTAAATCCAGCCCTTGAGTGGACCTTGCTCTCCGCTATCGCCTTACCTGCCGGCCCGTGTCGCATTCTTTTCAAGGGCTTTTCTGCTGAGTTACTAAGGCAGGTCAAAGTACATCAAGGTCAAAGTCTTATGGAAATCTGATGAATTGCAAAACCAGATTTTTACAACTTTCAATACTCTTAATCACCTTGCAGCGAAGACTGCTATACAACACAAGTCATAGCTTTCTCTTGCTCTGGTCCATGTGGCTCTTCACTAGGACAGAGGCCATACCCCTGAGTCACCTGGAGGCCTTCTGCCCACCCAGCTGCCAGGTAGTCATAAGAACGATAGCTAAAATGTCCTCTGCCTTCTCTGGTGTGTTTGCCAGTCTCACTGGTGGCTCTCTCTTAACCGCATTGCATGGCTGGTATTCATGCCCCAGTACAGTCCCTCGGAGCGAGGCTTCTCCCGTGGCTCCATTAGCCGGTTAAGTACGGCAGGAGGGACACAGTGCTAGTTCAAGACCTAGACCTTGAAAGGAGGGACACAGTGCTAGTTCAAGACCTAGACCTTGAAAGAACTACTAGCTTCTCCTTTTTGTTCTTGGGAACCCTGAGTTGCCAGGCGAGAAGTCCAGCTACTTTCTGAACAGATCATGTGTAGAGGTTGTGTTTGGAGGGACATGGGAGTCCAGCTGAGCCAAGTCCCTTGTACATGTGACAGCTAACTGCACGAGTGACCACTAGCAAGACCAGCCAAAAAACCAGCCAATTGAGTTAAGCTAAAATTGCTGCTTGAAATCTCTGTATAGTTAATTGTACAGCAGTATATTATTGGAATGCTGGATGACTCTGCCTTTTATTAATGCAGTCATTCCAAAATATTTACTGAGTCCCTGCTACGGAGACAGGCCTTCTGGAGAGACTGCTTGCAAGTGGCGATCTGTAGAGATGAGAGGGGAGCATGCTCCAGAGGGGAGGGACAAGCAGCAAGGCCGGGGTAAGGATGAGGTTGGGCCTAGCGGTGAAGACACCTGCTGCCGTGCCCTGCTCTCTAGCATTTTGTCTCCGTTTGAGTCCCGACTGCAGCTCCCTGGGATTGCAGAGCCAGGAGTCAGTAGGCAACGGCCCAAGTCATTGGGTTCCTGCCGCTCACACGAAAGGCCTGGATTTTGTTCTTGGCTGTTTGTTTCAGTTCCTCAACCAGCCTTGGCCGTGTGGGCATCTGGGGAGTAAACCAGTGGATCCCAAGGCCCCTGGAGTGGGAGGAGGTTGGCCTGCCTGAGAAGCAGAGTGCTGGGACACCTTGCTAGAGGAGTGGAGTAGGAGATGGTTGAAGTCAGAGGCAGGCAGGGCCTACGTGTGGTCCCAGAGGGAGTTTGCACTTTGTCCTCTGGGTGAGGGAAAAAAATACTGGAAGATCTTACCTAAGGGAATGATGTACTCTTGTGTGAGTTGTTAAAAAGTTGGCTGTGGGAGCCATGTGGAATAAAACCCGCAGCAGTCCCGGGGAGATAAGGGAAACCAGTTAGCAAGTCTTGCAATAGCCTGGACAGTAGGTGGGAGTGGCCCTGGCTAGGGAACAGGTGGTTAAGGTGTGATCTCACCAGTGTGGTTGTTGCTCAAACAGGTAAACAGAGAAAGGCAGGCATTTGGCCCAGCGGTTAAGATCTGGACTGAATCCCTGGCTCCTGACTTTAGCATTGCCCGCTGTCTCCTGTTGTGGATATTCTAGGAGGGAGCCTATACATAAGAGATTGCTCTCTGTCTTTCAAATATTTATTAATTTAATTCAAAAAATTAATCCAGATGTGAAAGAGATAAGCATAAAAGTAAAGCAATGTGAGTCTCCTTAAACTTTTATAAAATTGAGCTACTTTTCAAAAGCATAATTTATGTTGACATGTTACAGACTTACACTTATTTATAAAGAATAACTACATATTTAAACAAGTTTTAGTACTAATTTCTGGAGTGAATCACCAGTACTAATATAATCACCTAACTAAATGCCTTTGGAGGGGGCTGGCATGGTAGCCTAGTGGCTAAAGTCCTCACTTTGCACACACCAGGATCCCACATCCCAGTTCTAATCCCAGCTCCCTGCTGATGGCCTGGGAAAGCAGTTGAGGACGGCCCAAAGACTTGGGATTCTGCACCTGCATGGGAGACCTAGAAGAGGCTCTGGGCTCCTGTCTTCAGATCAGCGCAGCTCCGGCCGATGTAGCCACTTGGGGAGTGAATCAGTGGACAGAAGAGTTTCCTGTCTTTCTCTCTGTGTATCTGACTTTCCAACAAAAATAAATACATCTTAAAAAAAATGTCTTTGGTGTGCACCCATAGTGTTTCCAAGAATATTGCTAAGAGGGTGATGTGGTGTTGTGGTGCTGTGGGTTAAACCACAATTGAAGCCTTATGGCACAGATTTGAGTCCCAGCTGTTCTGCTGCTGCTTTTTTTTTTTTAAAGGCAGAATTACACAGAGAGAGAGAGAGAGGGAGAGAGGTGTTCCATCCACTGATTCATTCCTCAAACATTCTCAGAAGTGGGTGCTGGGCCAGGTCAAAGATAAGAGCTTGGAACTCCACCTGGCTCTCCCCTGTAGGTGGGAGGAGCTCATGTCCTTGGACCAGCCTTCACTGCCAGGCTTAGTAGCAGGAAGCCGGATCAGAAGTGGAGCAGCTGGGACACAAATCACTTCAATACAGATGCGGTCATCACAGGCTACTGCTTAACCTGCCACTAGACCACAGCACTGCGTTCCTGCCATCCACATGGGAGACCAGGGTGGAGCTCCTGGTTCCTCACTTTGACCTGGCTCAGCCCTGGCTCTGCAGTCATTCGGAAGGTAAACCAGTGGCTGGGAGGTCAGAGGTTGGTGTGGAGATGTGTGTTTGAAAGAGAAGGCCAGGAAAGACTCTAGTTTAGGGCCTAAGCAAACAAGTCCGGTGGTACATGAGCTGATGTGAGGAGGCTGGGAGGAATGGTGTTGCCAGAGAAAACCAAGAGTTCAGTGTGGGAAATGGAGACATTTGGACACTGAGCAGTTATTCTATTCCCACCAACTCAGTGAGGTGAATGTTAGCATCATGTCTGTTTTTTAAATAATTATTTGATGGTCCTACCCACTTTCCTGTAGCCCTTGACCCTTTGTGCCCTAACCATCTATGTAAAGATTGTCAAAAATAAAGGGAAAAAATAAAATAAAATAAGATAATTATTTGGCAGACAGAATGGTAGACGGTCACACTGAAAGAATCTGCCATTTGGGCCCGGCGGCGTGGCCTAGCAGCTAAAGTCCTCGCCTTAAAAGCCCCAGGATCCCATATGGGCGCCGGTTCTAATCCCGGCTCCTCCACTTCCCGTCCAGCTCCCTGCTTGTGGCCTGGGAAAGCAGTCGAGGACGGCCCAATGCATTGGGACACTGCACCCGCGTGGGAGACCCGGAGGAGGTTCCTGGTTCCCGGCTTCGGATTGGCACGCACCGGCCCATTGTGGCTCACTTGGGGAGTGAATCATCGGACGGAAGATCTTCCTCTCTGTATATCTGGCTGTAATAAAAATGAATAAATCTTAAAAAAAAAAAAGAAAAGAATCTGCCATTCTCCGGGTTCACCCACAGCTCGGGGTCAGGAACTCCAAGCAGGTGCTTCCACAGGAGTGGCAGGGATGAGCTGCTTGTGCCATCCCTTGCCTTTCACCTGGGTGTGCATTAGCAGGAAACTGGAATCCGCAGTGCAGCTGGGATTCAGATCCAGGCACTGCCATGGAGAGCATGCTAGATGCTCACCCCTCGTCCTTTCACAGCTGGAGACCCCGAGACTTGTGTCTGCTCCAAACACAGAAGCCTTTAGCTGGACCAGGTCTGACTTTGAAGCCCACGTTTATCTCAGTAGCTCTCAATGTTTCTTTAAAGATTTTTTTGAGAGGCAGACTTACAGAAAGAAGAGACAGGCAGAAAGAGATCTTCCATCTGCTGGCTCATTCCCCAAATGGCATAACAAGAGCCAGACCCGATCCAACGAATGCCCATCTGAAACCAGAAGCTGGGAGTGTCTTCTGGCTCTCATATGGGCACAGGGGCCCAAGGGCTTGAGCCATCCTGATGCTCCCTTTCCAGGCCATAAACAGGAAGTTGCTCTCAATACGATCCAAGTTGTGTGGCCGTAAGACTTTCATGATGGCAGCTTTAATAATGAATAATAATAAGGATTAATATTTAGTACTACCGATATAAAGGTGCTCATTTTTTATAGACGTGACTCTGGAATGAGTAGACTTTGAAAAAAGAGTCTTAATCTCTTAGATACACATATTGCTATATTTACTGCTGCAGTTATAATGAAATACAGTGGGAACACGCGATAAATGTGAAACAGGCACACAGATACGTGCGGACTTATTATCCTGTTCTTTGCGTTTCGTGTATGTTTGGAAATTTCCATCACAAAAGGTTTATAAAGAAGAGTTCAATATTTATCCAGCGTTTGGAGCCCATGGCTGCTGCTCCAAAATAGACACAGAGGCACCGGGTTGGTCATTGTTCCCCGTATTCTACTTACAAGAGGGTTGTTTTTCTTGAAAGGATTTTATGAAATTGTACATTTCAAGATGCACATAAAAAGTAGCGTATATTTAATCATGACCTCTTTATTGCAGCTTCTGAGGGTCTCCTCTATTCTTCCAATCATGACAAATGAGAGTAAATAATTCCCCCTAATTTGGCCTCAGCACTCAACTGCTGTCACATTAATTGCTACCTTCGTGTAGCTACTGCCTGCCTGTAGCCAGTGATAACATGTTAAAACACATTACAGTCTGTGTTTAGTGTCTAAATTCAGATAAGAATTTAGCAAGTTTTCCATTTTTTGGTAGCTTTTTTTAAAAATTAAAATTCAAAAATTCTGCTATTGACTTAATCAGCACTGGCCATGTGTTCCCTTAGACAAACATCCAGAACTTGCTTTTTTTGCCCAACAATGCCGAAAAGGCAACGCCACAATAATTTTAAGTTTCTAATGCACATGTATTCTAGTATAGGATATAAGGAAGATATTTTTAACTTTTCTCTGGTAATTACAAGGCAGATTGGTTGATAAGTACTACATGGAATTATAGAAAAGGAATTTATAAAAAGATTTTAATGAAAACTTGATGCTTCAATTTTGTTTTTTTATTTGTTTGTTTGTTTGTTTAAAGATTTATTCATTTTATTACAGCCAGATATACACAGAGGAAGAAAGACAGAGAGGAAGATCTTCCGTCAGGTGATTCACTCCCTAAGTGAGCCGCAATGGGCCGGTGCGCGCCGATCCGAAGCCAGGAACCTGGAACCTCTTCCGGGTCTCCCACGCGGGTGCAGTGTTCCAATGCATTGGGCCGTCCTCAACTGCTTTCCCAGGCCACAAGCAGGGAGCTGGATGGGAAGTGGAGCTGCCGGGATTAGAACCGGCGCCCAAATGGGATCCCGGGGCGTTCAAGGCGAGGACTTTAGCCGCTAGGCCACGCCGCTGGGCCCCAATTTTGTTTTTTTTAAAAAATTGGCTCTACCATCTAAATTTAAACACACCCAAAGAAATTCATACAGAACAGAATGTATCCTTATCATTAAGCCATGTGAATTTTACATTCTTAATCAGTTAAAATTCCAGGATACACACATTTGAGAATTACCAATTATATTCTATGCTCACTTAAAATTTTTATTTATTTGAAAGGCAGACAGAGAGAGAGAGAGAGAAGGTTTTAAAGGCTGGAATACACTTTCCTTTTGTGATTTTTTAAGAATAATCTTTTTAATATGATATATAAGTTGGCAAGCTGTAATCAGGGCTGTACATTTAATGATATTTATTAAAGCTGCAGAGGTCCAGCACAGCTGTGGGACAGGTGGCAGCGGGAGTTTAGTCTGGCACTTCAGAAGCCAGCATCTCTGGTTAGAGGACTGGTCCGAACCTCAGCTTCGGGGCCTCTCACACCGCCTTCCTGCGGACACAGACCCTGGCAGGCAGCTGGGTGCCTGCCCTCCATGTGGCGGGACTGGATTGACTTTCTGGCTCCTCTGGCTTCAGTGCTGGGGCTGCGTGGGGAGTAAACCAGTAACTGGAAACTCTTCTCCCTCTATCTGCCTCTGAAATAAATAAATAATATATTTTTTTAAAAGATGTGTGAAATATATTTAACCTTCAGGCTCCCAGACTGGCGGTGTTTCTTAATGCCAGAATAAAATTTTAAAGGCATCAATTTGGATTGTAATTTATCTTTAAGAATAACATTTCTCTTTTGAAAAACAGTTGCTCTGATCTCAGGTTGCAGCACAGCAGAGGTTTCAGCTGCTGTCTGGGACCCCTGCATCCGTGTCAGAGCAGTGTCTGGGTCCCAGCTGCTCTGCTTCTGACCAACTTCCTGCTAATGCACCCTGGAAGGCAGCAGACTGTGGTCCCCCATGTAGGAGACTGGGATGGAGTTCTGGTCTCCTGGTTGCAGCCTGGTCCAGCCCTGGCTGTTCTGGGCATCTTGGCAGTGAACCAGAGGATGCAAAATCCTCTGTCCGTCTGGGCATCTCTCTCTGCTGCTTTGCTGTTCAAGTAGGTGAAAGTAGATTAAATAAACCTTAAAAGAGGATTTGGCACACCAATTTAAATTTAGATGATGCTTTTGTGTAAGATCATTCATTTACAAGTCTATCTGCGAGGCATGGTGTTATACAAGCTTGATTTTTAGTAGCTTCATGGAATGATAAAGGTTTGCTTTAAACGCGCTGGCTGAGAAGCTAAAGACGAGGTGGTGAAGTTCTTTTATTTATCTCAAACCTTGAAGGAGCAGCAGCGTGTGTCTCAGATGGCTGATTCATGCTTGGGGCTCTCAGCGCCAGGTAATGACCTTTCATACTTCTAATTAACAACATGCAGACCCAAATGAAGGCTCCTGGGTTGCCTTGGATTCTGTTGCTTAAAATAGGCACCCACCAGATTAGAACTTTCACCTGTCTGAAGATGGTTGGAATATACAAATACATGTATTTCTTGTCTTCCAGAGAGCATCACCATGAGTAAGCTGGAAGTCAGATATGATTACTCCGGAGAACACAATTAAGTTGGTTTCTCTTCCAGTATCTTTCTTTAAGATAATCCAGTATCTTTCTTTTAATTATTGCTTGATTCTGAAGTTTAAAAAAAAGAAAAGAAGAACAACGCTAGGAGAATTCTTGAAAGAGAAGGAGAAAGAATCAGAATACATGGTTTTAAAAATGTTCCAAAAACTATATCTAATAAAATTGTTCCTCAGCAATGGTGTTGGTGAGGGGGTTGTGAGCTTAGAGAATGAAGTCTGCTTAGAAGCCAGTAACACCAGCCGGCAACCTGAAATTTCCCCGCACTTCAAGCCTGGGAGTTGGCATCTGGCCTAGTAGTTCAAACACTGCGTGTGCTACGTTGGAGTTCTCAGGTTCTGTGCCAGCTCCTGGCTCTAGCTTCCTGCCAGTGCTGACCCTGCAGGGCAATGGTGGTGCTTCAAGCTGGTGGGTGACTATGGGTGGGTGACTATGGATGGGTGACCCACAGGAGGTTAGGAAAGGACTGATCTGTCTCTACCTTGCTCTGTGTCACTCCATCTTAAATCACAAAATCAACAATAAGGATTCACTTCCTAAATACCGTCACCCTGGGGACGCCAGTCCCATAGAAGCCCGAGAGGACTCCAGTGTTGAAAGCATAGCATTGATCCCTCTTCTGTCTTGGGTAGCTGATAGCTCTCAGAGGCTCGTGACCACACAGCACTGTGTTTCCGCTCTCAGGAGGGTAATTGTCCAAATACATTCCTTGGCCTCCTCAACTGAGAGTGGACATCTCCACCAAAAATAGAACACCGTGCCTTGGTGCTTTTCAGTCATAATCAATATACATGAGGCAGTTCTTTAAAGCTTAGCATTCTAACCATAACCCCCTCATTGAATTAGACTTAAAAATCTTTTTTTTTTTTTTTTTTTTTTTTTTTTTGAGGTAGAAAGACAAAGAAAGAAAGAGAAACAAACACTCCCATCCATCCACCTACTGATTCCCCGAATACATGCAACAGCTGGGGTTGGGCCAGGCTGACCCCAGAGCCAGGAACTCTAGCTGGGTCTTCCGTGTGGGCAGCATGAACACTTGGGCTGCCACCTGCTGCCTCCCAGGCACATTAACAGGGAGCTGGGTTGGAAGCAGAGGCAGGAGTTGATCTGGGCAGTCCAATACAGAATGCGGGTGTCCCAGGCAGCTGCTTAACTTGCAGCACCTTAATGCTCACCGCAGAGAGGTGAAATACTTAGGATGTAAGTAGTTTATGGGATGGAGGGAAGAGGTGGAGGGTCCTTATAGTGGGATTGGCACCCTTATCAAATCCCAGCGAGGCCAGCTCAGGCCTCCTGCTCCAAGAGGATGGAGTAAGAAGGAACCACAGAGGGGCCCGGCAGCGTGGCCTAGCGGCTAAAGTCCTCGCCTTGAAAGCCCCGGGATCCCATATGGGCGCCGGTTCTAATCCCGGCAGCTCCACTTCCCATCCAGCTTCCCTGCTTGTGGCCTGGGAAAGCGGTCGAGGATGGCTCAATGCTTTGGGACCCTGTACCCGCGTGGGAAACCCGGAAGAGGTTCCAGGTTCCCGGCTTCGGATCAGCGCAGCACCGGCCGTTGCGGCTCACTTAGGGAGTGAAGCATCGGACGGAAGATCTTCCTCTCTGTCTCTCCTCCTCTCTATATATCTGACTTTGTAATAAAAATAAATCTTTAAAAAAAAAAAAAAGAAGGAACCACAGAGTGGACCACCTCATCCCAGTGTCTGCCAGCACCTAGATCTTGGGTTTCTTCCTGCTGTTTACAAGCCACTTGGCATCTGTGCCAGTCAGCGGAGCAGACGGAGACAAGGAATGGATACAGGATAATTCACAACGCAGTACCAGTGGTGCAGGACTTACTGCAAGTGTCTCTGAACGCAGGGTGGGAGAGAACATAGTCTGTGACGGAAAGCAGGTTTAGCAGTTCTGGGTGGAGTCAGAGGAGAACTCACCTGCAGATCATCTAAAGATGCTTGATCCGAAACTCGCCCAGACGTGGTTTAATGTGGTTGGTTAGCACATGGAGTGTTGCCAGCTTGCAGGTTTTAAATGAAACTAACATATTACACATCTACAACAAGAATTCAGGTACATTCTGAAATAGCCAGATTAAAAAAATTTTTTTTTCTGAAGATGTATTTATTTGCAAGGCAGTTAGAAAGCCCTTCCAATCTGCTGGTTCACTTTCCAAACGGCTACAGTGAATCCCAGCACTGCCGCAAATCATTATGAGAGCTACAGATCTGAGTTATTTATAGGATAGTAACTATGATTCACAGTCTTGATCAATTTTTTTTCACAGAAACACATACACACTTAACAAAAGAGAGGTGTTGAATGATAAAAAAAATAGATGCCTGTTGTGTTGATTTTCAACACAGAAATACAAAGAAATTTACAAATGGAAACCTTTCACATGTTTTTATGCATAAGCATATGTCATAATGTTTATTTTTAACATAATTCATAATGCATTACTAAACTGTGTTTCCATACTGTATATTTTTCTTTATTTTCCCTTTCAACCATATACTAGATCATTTTTCTAATCAGTTCAGCTTCATTCTTAGAACATTCTATAGATACACCAGAGCTTATTCGTTTCCTGCTAATAGGGAATTTTTTTTCCTTTTATTTATTTGAAAGGTGAGAGGCAGAGATAGGCAGAAATAACTTCCATCCATTACTTCATTCCCAAGATGTCAGCACCAGCCGGGGCTGGACAGGCTGCAGCAAGGAGCTGGCAACCCAGCCAGGTCCCCATGGCGGCAGGGAGCTCCCGGGCACATCTGTATGGGAAGCTGGCCTCAGAAGCAGTGCTGGGGCTCCAGCAGGTGCTCTGACCTAAAACGCCAGCATCCGAAACCTAACTGTTGCACCTTGTCTCCCTTCTAAATATCATGAGCTCTGCTTCAGGAAATGGTTACGGGAGGAACCTTCACTCATGTGTTTCTATAGGAGAGATGTAAAAAAAAAAAAGTGTGAAGAGAGATAGAGCTCTTCCATCTTCTGGTACATCCTCCAAGTGGCTACAACAGCCAGGGCTGAGCCAGAAGGAAGCCAGGAGTCAGGAGCTTTATTCTGTTTTCTTATGAGGAGACCAAGGGTCCAAACATTTTAAGTTATTTATTTAACAAATAATTGGGCGTGGCATGATAGCTCAATGGGTAAATCCTCACCTTGCAAGCTCCAGGATCCCATATGGGGCCAGTTTATGTCCCAGCTGATCTACTTCCCTTCCAGCTCCCTGCTTGTGGCCTAGGAAAGCAGTAGAAGATGGCCCAAAGCCTTGGGACCCTGAACCCACATGGAAGACCTGGAAGAAGTTCCTGAGTTCAGATTGGCTCAGCTTTGGCCATTGCAGCCATTTGGGGGAATGAACCAGCAGATGGAAGATCTTCTTCTTTGTCTCTCCTTCTTTCTGTATATCTGCTTTTCCAATAAAAATAAATAGACCTTTAAAAAGAGAAAGGAATACTATTTATTTATTTGAAAGAGAGAACTCTTTCATCCTTTGGTTCATTTTGCAAATGCCTGCAACGGCTGGTACTGGGGCCAGGCTGAATCCAGAACCTACAGTCCCATCTGGGTCTCTCACGTGGGACCCAAAATCTTGAACCATTACATGCTGGCTCCCAGAGTTCACAGGAAGCTGGAGTAGGAAGGAAAGTCAGGCCTTGAACTCAGGTCCTCTGACACCAGATGAGAACATTCTAGGCAGCATCTTAACTACTTGGCCAAACACCTGCCCCAAACCAGTGATCTTAACAGAAAAATGTAATTGCTGGCTAGTAAAAAGCAGTCACAGGCAACAAAGAATCAAAGAGGACTTTATGGGGTCAAGAAATAACAAGTAGATTCCTGAAGGAAACAAGGACTTTGAAGAGGAGGCCCTGTCCCCCAACGAAGGTTTTAGTCCTGCCCTCATTGCAAAGGGTGTGGTTACCACAGGAAGGCAAGCCCGTTCATTAATCATGAAGAAAACCAGCGAGAGGACACAGGTGGGAGCTGGTCCGCAAGCTGCCTGTCATTTTCAGATGGTACAAGTGGCATGGAACTGGTTGGAGAGTGGCAAGGGTGCGGGCGATGTGTGTCCTCCTTTTGCTACTGCGGTCACCCAAGGCACACTAACTCTCTGCAGAAAAGGAATGAACCAAGGAGCAGGCTTCCCTTACAACAACTCACCCTTGGGAAAGCTGACTTCAGGGCTCCTGGTTCTGTCTGAGTCCCTCCCAAGGGCAATGTCCCCAGTGAGCTAAGGACCTCAGTAGGCTGCCCGCTCCTGCTGCCACCCTAGGGACCAGCCTGGAACACAAACTCTTGCGAGCTAAACCATGTCCAGATCATAGCAGGCAAGGCCTGGGGCATGTGAAGATCTGCTCCATGGGATCTATGGAGGTGAGTGTTAGTAGGGGTTGGGCCCCTAACGGGGGTGGGGGGACAGCTCCCAGAAGGAAAGGGAATTCATGGGAACAGGTCACTTCTCTTGGAAAATAAACAGGAGTAGAATTTATGAGCGCATGCAGTAAGTGCAGTTAACTTCGCAGGAAGTTGCCAGACTGCTTTCTTGGTTGTATACACTGTGCATTCCCAGCAGCAGTACTCAGGCACGTTTCTTCAGGTCGTGGCACTGTCAGTCTTTTCCCAGGGCTGTCCTGCTGTGGATTTTTTTATACCTGGTGTGCCTTCAGCATCCCCGACTCTTCCCATACATATCCGTTGAACTAGTTGTGTTATAACTATTGGTTATTTGTGTATTTGCTTTTATGGGTTATTTGTTCAATATTTCTTCCCGTTTAAAAAAAAAAAAAGAAACTGAGCTTACTGCTCATTATAATTCATTTGTAAGAGTTCTTTGAATATGGTGGTTAAAAATCCTTTGTCGGGCCCAGCACAGTGGGCTACTGGCTAAAGTCCTCACCTTCAAGGCGCTGGGATCCCATTTGGGCGCTGGTTCTAATCCCGGCAGCCCTGTTTGCCCTCCTGCAATTGAGGATGGGCCAAAGCCTGGGGACCCTGCACTTGTGTGGGAGACCTGGAAGAAGCTCGTGGCTCCTGGCTTCGGATCAGCACAGCACCAGCCACGGTGGTCACTTGAGCAGTGAGTCATCGGATGGAAGGTCTTCCTCTGCCTCTCCTTCTCTCTATATACTATATATCTGATTTTACAATAAAAATAAATAAATCTTTAAAAAATTCCTTTGTCAAAAATGTATTACAAACACTTTAGCATTAAGATTTTTGCACAAAGCATACACCAACAAAAGAAGAAACATGTTTATGATATTTCAGTGTAGTTTCCATATCATCCCAGCAACTATACTGATAAGATACAATTCTATTCTTTTGTTTGTTTTAAATATTTATTTATTTGAAAGGCAGAGTGATAGAGAAAGATATCTTCCATTTATGAGTTTACTCCAGCCCCAATGTCCACAACAGCCAGGAGTAGCCAGGCTGAAGACAAGAGCCAGGAATTCCCTCTGGGTCTCCCACACAGGTGGCAGGAACCCACGTACTTGGCCCATCATCTCCAACCTCCCTGGCATCCCATCAGGAGGCTTTATCGGAAGTGGAGTAGCCGGGAGTCAAATGGCACTCTGATGCGGATGCAGGCACCCCAACTACTGGCTTAGCTCATTGTGTTGCAATGGCACCCCAGTACAGTTCCTTTGTAAAGATTTGTGCTTTTCTACTGAGACCTTAAACACATACACAGAATAGTAATGTCTTTTTTTTTTTTTAAAGACGTATATATTTTTATGTGAAACACAGAGAGAGAGATTGCAGCCTCTCTCTTTTGGCCTTAAATCCAAAAGTCACGGGGAAGTGGCTTATTAGCCCAGTTCGGGCCAGAAGTCTGTTCTAGAACAATCGACTGTGCTGGGTGAGGGGGAGGTATGTGTGAAGTTATATCACAGGCTGCAGCTCCTGAGAGTGCAGACTGGCGGGATGGGGAGAAAGGAGCGCCTGGAGGCAACAAAGGTAGGAAACAAGGAGATGAGGATGAGGGCACAGAGCTCCAAGGTGACAGAGAGCTCCTGTTGGACATTCCGTCATCCTAGGGGCAAGAACAGTCTGCAGAGCTCACTGAGAGGGTGGAGGAATGTTCACACAAAACGTATGATAAAGCAGAGAAGAAAGCAAACATGTGGACAAATGTCATGAAATGTTAGGCCTCAGTGATGCTAGCAGAAAAAGCCAAGCAGATGAAGATCCATCGTAAGATGTTAACAGTGAGGTTCAGTGATATAGGTATATGGGGACACTTTAGTTCATTATTCTATTCTTTCTGTATAATAAAATATTTTATACTACAAAGAGAAAAAAAATAATCATCAAATTTCAAAGAGGGTCTTGGAAAAGAAGTCATGAGCCTCATGTTGGAGAAAGATTAGTCACCTCCACTAAAGAAATTTCATCACCTTACATACTGGAACTGCATGGGCTTTAAGGTGAGTCGGGAGGGTGTGTGGTGCAATGGGCTGTGCTACCACTTGGTGTACCCACATCTCACACCTGGGTGCTGGTTGCAGTTCCAGCTGCTCCTGGCTTCTGATCCAGCTTCCTGCCAACGTACCTTGGGCACAGCAAATGATAACTCAGAGATGTGAGTGACCCAGGTGGGGTTCCTGGCTTCTGGCTTCAGCTGACCCATCCTTGCCTCTTGAAGAGCGAACCAGAGGGTAGAAGCTTGATTTCTCTGTGTCTTTCTTTCAGATAAATATATAAATTAAATGTTTTAAAAGTCCTCCCCCCTTTAAAAAATTAGATAAAACATATAACATTTTTATTTAGAAACAAATTAAGTCCATCCTTTACGTATTAACAAGGAAGTATAAGGAAGTGAGTCCGATTCCTCTCACCATCATTCAAGGATTTCCAGGTTCTGGTGCTGTACAGAATTACACAATTTATGCCCTGGTCATTTCATCTGTATTTGGGATCCTTTCCCTGCTGGTTCACTCCCCAAGTAGCTGCAACAGCCAGAAGTGAGCTGATCCAAGGCCACGAGCTAGGAACCAGGTATCTCCTCCAGGTCTCCCATGCCAGCGCAGGGTCCTAAGGCTTTGGGTCATCCTATACTGCTTTCCCAGGCTACAAGAAGGGAGCTGGATGGGAAGTGGAGCAGCTGGGACACAGACCGGTGCCCATGTGGGATGTCAGTGCTTGTAAGGGGGAGGGTTAGCTCACCGAGCCACTGTCCTGTAATGTGTTTTGTTTGATTAATCTAGAACCTAACATACTGCAAGAAGCCATCACCATGGATGGTTAGGAGGCATACATAATCCTGCATCCAGCCTCTTTGCCCCTCACTTGCCCACATCAGTACTCTCCATGTGAGAAGAAAACAGTTGTCTAACAGCAAATCAACATGTGATCATAAATATGTCACAGATAACCAAAGTTTATCTTTCTAGCAACATCAACAACCTGCTGTGACCTGGACAACTACCCTTCTTTTATTCTCTCAAATATAAAAAGGACCAGTTCTGCTAGGTGCTGGGAATATGAAGTCTTCAAAAGTTCATGGGCACTGTGTTATGAAAATAAAATCATTCATGCACGTCAACAATTTTTTTGCAGCAAAAATCAACTTCTATATGCAAATATACATATATATACACATATATATATATTTTTGCCAGTGAGTGTCCACGTTGGTATGTTTATTCGAGCGTGACAGAGAGAGAACTTCTATCTGGCATGTGTCAACAGAGAGAGAACTTCTATCTGGCATGTGTCAAATCCCCGGAACAGCCAAGAATGGATGGGCAGCATGAGGTGGCAGCCAGCAACTCCCCAGTGGCTCTTGCATGTGGGTGGCAGGGACCCAGCACTTGGGCCATCGTCTGCCTCTCCGGACATTAAGCAGCTGGAAAGGGGCGGAGCTGCAGTGAAAGGCATACTCCGGTACGGACATCCCAAAGGGGGCTTACCCTGCCGCACCACGAACTTTCTAAAGTCCCCGGGGTGTAACTGTTACACTCTGGGATTTGACAACCCAGCTAAGAAGCAATGGCAGAATAGTCATGCCAAGTGTTTTGAAGGAAAATGCAGGGTGCAATCAGGGCTAAAGGTCAATTAGCCATGTCCTGGCACACCACCCTGTTTTAAGATTCTCTTACGTGAAAGGCAGAGCACCAGACCCCGCCATCTTCTGAGGCCCGTGGGCCGCAGGAGCAGGAGCGCTGTTGGAAAGCGGAGGAGCCGGGAACCGAACCCAGGGGCGGCTGAACCCGCGGCTCCCAAGCAGGCCCCTCGGTGCGGAGAGGCGGGCTGCAAGCTCCTGAAGTGATGCTCGCCATGCAGACCTGAGTTCCAGCATCAGCCTCGCACAAACAAGCGGGGTCCTTCGGGGCCACCCCCGGGAGCGCCTTGTGCCTCCCCGGGGTCTCTACGACGCCCCTCGGTCCCAGAGCAAGCACAGGCCGCGCGCACAGGGAAGGGGCTGGCGGCGGTTGGCGAGCTCCTGAGGCAGAAGCCAAAGGCGGGCCCCGCCGAGTCGGGCGCGACGTGGGTTCCCCGCCGGCCGGAGAGGCTCAGGGAGTCACAGAGGGTGAAGGGCTGGGGCGCGCAGCCGTTCCGTGTTGCTCTCCGCCGTCCGTCGAGTGGACACTGATTCACTGGGGAGCAAGGACGAGGGATGACATAACCCAAGGACTCGGATTTCTTAAACGACACGGGTCGAACACAGGACGGTTCACACGGTGTGGGAAATGGCCTCGCTCACCCTTGTTTACGCAGCGTTTATTAGGATGATTTTACCCAGGGTGAGTTAAAAAAATCCCCTTTCTAGAGGACAGCACCCGCTCCCGCCCGCCTGCCCGGCGCTCCCCCGAGCCCGCGGGACGAGCGCGCTCCCGGCTCCGGCGCGCGCGCCCCTCCCCCACCGCCGGGCGCGCGCGCCGCCGTCCTCCGCCTTCCCTCAGCTCGCCGCGCTCCACCGCCCGGCCCGCGCTCCCACTGCCCGAGCGCCGCTCAGCTGACCTCGGGCGCCAGACGCCGCGGCTCCCGGCTCGCGGGCGCAGCTGCGGCGTTGGCGGCGACGTGGGGTCTCGCTCGGCCGAGCCTCCCGGAGCGTCCTTCTCCCCGCCCCCACTCCGCGCCGGGAGCCCAACGAGAGCGCGCGGTGCCGCGGCCGCTCCCCGGCGCCGAGCGAGGGGCCACGCTGAGGCGAGCGGCGGCGGCCGCGCGGCCATGGGCGCGTCGGCGTGGCCGTAAGGGTGGGCGCGGACACCGCAGCCGGCGCGGCGGGCCCCTCAGCGAGCCTTCCCTGGCAGGCAGGAGAGCGACGCGGCCGGGATGAGCGGCGGCAGCAGCGGCGGCACGGCGCCCGGCCCGGGCTCGGGCTCGTCCCCGGCCGCCTGCCGCTTCGCGCACTACTTCGTGCTGTGTGGGATCGACGCGGACAGCGGGCTGGAGCCCGACGAGCTGGCGGGTAAGGCCGGGCTGCGGCGGCGCGGGGCGTCCCCCTTAGGCAGGCGCGCGGGAGGCGGGGTGCGGGTTGCAGACAAAGTCAGCTCCCGGCGGCCGGACGGGCGCTCGCTCGGCTGCCACTTAATGACATTGTTATGTATTCCGCGTGCAGGGTGCGCTGCTGAGCCCGCCGCCGCTGCGCCTCCGGGGGGCGCGGGGTTATTCATAACGGGCGCGGGGGCAGGAGCGGGCGGCCCGAGGACAGGCAGGCATGGCCCGCGCCGCCGGGCTCGGGTGCGGAACGCCGAGCCCATCCCGTTAGCCCTCGGCCGGACCACGGCGCCCTGGACCCCCGACCTGCTACTACCCGCCCGGCGGCGAAGTTTGAGCCCCGGCCTTGTCGGGGAGGGGGCGTCGGAAGGCGCTCGGCCGGCCGCCCGCGGGATGCGAGCAGGCGCGGCCGTGCGGGGCGGGAGGCGGCCCGGACTTCATCCTGGACCGGCCCCGGGTTCCGCGACGAGGGTCAGTCACCTTTTGGAATCCCGGCGATTTGGCCGTGTCACGGCCGCGGGCGGGAACCTTTGGACTCTGGGGACCCCGGCACGTCGCTTTGTTGGCGCGGCCGCCGGTGTCCCGCGAGTTGGAGTGGGCAGGAGCCTTTAGCGCGCCGGTGTTTTTTTTTTTTTTTTTTTTTTTTCCTGGAGGGGTCTGGGTCCCTCTTGTTGCACTTGGTGTCGTGGTGGGGGGCTGGGCCTGGGGCCCTGGAAGGATGCTGGGGGTGGGGGAAGGCGGGGAGAGGAGGCTCCATGGATTTCCCATGCCTGCTTCTCTCTGCTGGCCTCAGTGGGCTTTGAGGCTGGTGGTGTCTTTTGGAGAGGGTTAAATGGGTTAAGACAAGTGACATCTAGCGCCTGAACTTCCTCTGTGTCAGTGTGAAACACTTAGGTCATTGCTTTTCATAACTGCTTCCTATGGACATAGCATTCCCTGCTGATTGCACCGGCTACTGGGAGGAAATGTATTAAATAATAAAAAAAAATAGTAAACAAAGTGGCTCAGCCTTAAAATACAGTACCGCCCAGTCCACGGGTTGGCCAAGTGAATGTCTTTATTAAGTTATCTTTGCAGCAAAACATATTCAACAGAATCTGGAAATCTCGTTTTCGTTTTTGGGTCGTTTTTTTCTTTCTTTTGGAAATGAGGGGTCATGGGGTACCAGATTTTTTTCCCGTATGTGTAGTTACATAATCATACTGTTTCTTCACTCAAGAGCTCATGTACATGTTCAGGTTTTTTGTTGTTGTTTTTTATGGAGATGAAGTTGGGAAAGCTGTGCAGAGGGCTCTGTGGAGCTCTGTCTTGGTGTGACGGTTTTTCTTTCCTAGGTGTGGCTTCTTCCCTAAACATCCTGGTGGGCTGTGGCGCTGGGGTCATTGTGGGGAAGGGAAGATGCTGTAGTCCTCCCCCTTTTTGCCTACAGCAGCTAAAGCAACACTTGTATAAAATCATCGCCTGGCACTCTTTATGCACAATGCAGATTGCCTTAACAAAACAGATTCATAGAAAATTAGATCTCCATGCACTTGGAGAAGCAAATGTGGCTTCTCTTTATTGCAACACTGTACCAAAGTGTGAGCAGCAATCCTTGTTACACTTGCTGTTTTCCAGCAATAATGCATTGTGCCTGTAAGTTGTCGGTATCATTCATTCACTGGTCAGTTTTGAAAGTCTGTGTGTTCTGGATGCTGGGGGCAGCCTTGAACAGAGCATCATGGAGCTGACATTTCAGTGTGAGTAAATAATGGAAAAATACTTTTTGCCAGATGTCAACCACTGCTGGGAGGGAGAATGAGGCGAGAGCATGCTAGCAGCAGTGGTGGGATGCAGGATTGTGGCTTTGAACATCTTGGTTAAGGAGGAAGGTGGAGGGGGCATGTAAGACAGGGGGTCGTCAGCTGTGGCTCACCCTGAGGGCACAGCATTGCAGGCAGCCTGACCTGGAAGTGAGGAGCCCCTGAGCTGGGACAGCACTTGGTTTGTGCAGGCAGCAGCCAGGAGACTGATGCGGCTATAGTAGTAGGTCAGATTGTAGATAAAGTGTAGACAGGCAGACCAGGCTTTTACTCTGAGATGAGAAGCCACTGGATGATTTTGGGCAGAATAATGACAAGATTGGATGTGCCTCCTGCTCAGCCTGCATCAGAGGCAAACCTCCAGCAGACCACTTAAAAGGTTTCACTTTGTTTCCATTGGAGGCTCAGGGACCTGGCAGGGGACAGTCAGAGCCTGTCTCAGGATTGCAGGTAGCTCCAACAAAATTTGCTGATGAACTGGAGCAGTATGTACTGGTTCTGTTAACATGGTGGCCAGTATTCAAACAGCATAACCAAAGGTGACTGCAGGATTTTGGACCTAAGCAGTTAATTGTTAAGTTTCTCTGTTTACTGAAATAGGAATCCTGATGGCGAAGCAGGCGGGAGATGAGTTTGGTTTTGGTCATGTTAAATTTGAAACGCCTGTTAGACTTCAAAGTGCAAGTGTCAGGTAGCCAAGACATCACTCAGGGCAGGAGTTGAGACTGTAGATGCAGATTTAAAGCCATGAAATAGATGAAATCGTTGAGGGAGGGAATGTGGCAGAATAGAGTGGGCTCAAGGATCCCATCCTGTGTGGAGGCAGGTTGGGTTATGCTAGGGACAGGTGCAAGATGCAGTCCATGTGATAAAGATGTGCAGACCTTGAAATGAGAGGAAAACAGGAGTATGTTGCCAACAGCCTTTCCAAGGTTACCTTTGGGGGCAGTGTTTGTAATTTCTGTTGCTGAAATAGATTGCTGAGGCCTGGTAGTTCCAGTCCAAGTTCAGGTGACCCCACTTGTGTAGCCTTGGTGAAGGGCTGGGGGCAGGAGTGCTTCTAGAATCAGTCACTTTGGTAGAGAGGAAGCAGGAGGTCCTAACAGCTGGGTTGCCCCTTTCTTTTCTTCTTCTTCTTCTTCTTCTTTTTTTTTTTTTTTAACGCATTGCTTACTCTGGAACTAGCCAAGGTCCTGTGAGAGTCACAGCAACCCTTGCTGTGGTTGGGACCTCCTCCAGTGACCTAAGGGTTTCTTATTGGCCCCCTCCCAATATCAGCACACCAGGCACCAAGCTTCTGGCCTGGGAACTCTTGGGTGTCACACTGAAACCACAGCACTGAGTTAGGCAAATCAGTCAGGAGGCTGTCTCTGTTTCGCTGCATTAATTTCAAAGATCTGTTTTTATCTCACTGTTCCTTAGCAAGTTGTTACCCTTTTTGTAGAATGTCTTAACTGACTTGTTTTAAACATAAATTCTTTTTTAAAGTTTGTTTATTTTTGCTTGGAGTCAGAATTACATATATATATATAGAGAGAGAGCGAGAGAGAGAGAGACAGAGGTGTTTCATCTGCTGGTTCACTCCTCAGATGGTTGCAGGAGCCTTCCTAGGCCAGGAAGTCAGGAGGTAGAAACCCCATCCCAGTCTCTTATGGGATACAGCTTAACCTGCTGGACCACAGTGCTCTCTCCTCGTTATGTATTATCTGTATTTGTATTACTATTTGAAGGAGAGAAGCAAAGAGACCTCCCATCTGCCAGTTCACTTTTTGAATTTTTTGCAGCTGCCCAGGCTGGGCCAGACTGAAGGTGGAGCCAGGGTCTCAGTTCAGGTTTCTCCTGGGGCTGGCAGGGACCCAGCTCTGTGCTGTCATATCTGCTTCCCAGGGTGCACATTAGCAGGGAGCTGGATATGGAGCCAGAGTGCTGCATCCCTTGATTCAGTGTCTTCCGTGGTGTTTGAGCTGCCAGGCCAAGTGCCTGTTCCTCAGAAGTTTCCAGATACTTCTCTCAATGAAATTTAGCCTTCACAGTTATAGAAAAAAACTCTTGCCTGTTGTGAGAACTAGTTCACTTAAACTGACCCCACGTAGTTGAAAATAATTTTTACACGTATCTGTAAAAATGAAAGTATATTTAGAAATGGAGGACCTAATGGTTTTACCAAGGGATAATGATGTGTCTGTGTGTACCTATTACCCATTGTGGGGGTTTTGTTATTGTTGTTGTTGAAGATTTATTCATTTACTTGGAAGAGTTACAGAGAGAAAGAGAAAGCAGGATCTGTCTTCCATCTATTGGTTCATTCCCCAGGTACTCCCAACAGCTGGGGCTGGGCCAGGCCGAAACCGGGAGCCAGGAGCTTCTTCTCTGTCTCCCTTGTGGGTGCCAGGGGCCCAGGTGTTTGGGCCATCTTTTATGGCTTTTCCCAGGCTATTAGTAGGGAGCTGGATTGGAATTGGGACAGCCAGAACTTGAGCCGGCATCGCAGACAGCAACTTTGCATGCTATGTCACAACGCCAGCCTCTGCTTCTGTGTTTTCTCTGCCAGCTTCAGCTGTTGTGTCTCTGCTGTGTATTTTCCAAGCTGTACTTTGTTCACAAAATGTCCTTTAAATATTAAAATGGAAATGTTTTATTTCCTTTAAAAAAAGTTTTGAGAATTAGATTCCTTATTTCATGTAAAAGAAAGGAGGTGTATGAGATGAAGGTAAACCATGCA
Organism: Ochotona princeps; assembly: GCF_030435755.1. Lineage (NCBI taxonomy): Eukaryota > Metazoa > Chordata > Mammalia > Lagomorpha > Ochotonidae > Ochotona > Ochotona princeps. The sequence goes on from NC_080858.1 coordinate 5,287,330, forward strand.
GTTAGTTGGTGAAAAGGAAGGCAGACATTTATTTAAAGTTTTCTTTTAAGACTGATTTCCTTTAAGACTTAGCTCTGGGAATGTGGCTTGATTTATAGCAATTTACATAAAGGGACAAGTTTCCCTAGGGGGAAAGTGCTCTTTTATAGTACCTTGTCCATAGTACACAAAATTTATTAAGGGAAGAAATGTAAGTTTACAATGAGTTTATTATATGATGACCAGAATATTCTTGAAGTGGTCCTGTGGTGGCATGGATTCATTCCTGCTCACTGCTCTTGTAACCTGATGTCTGAAATCTCTGCCACAGGCCTTTGTGTAGATTTCTGTGGTTTCTAGACATTTTTACTTGGCTTTTTGGGTGTGGTTTCTTGAGCTTAGAGGCTGTGGAGACCATGGTTGAGACTGTCATGGTGTTATTCTGTGCTGCTTTTGGAAGGGGCCTTGGATGCAGTTGCTGTGTAGTAACTGGGGCAGAGAGATGAAAAGCCCTATTGGATCATGTGTGACCAGCAGTAGACCTGTCTAGTGCCTGGCTGCTCTAATGTACTGCGCCCCCAAAACAGGAGAGCTTGACCTGAATTCAGCAAATATTTCAGCTGGCCCTTGTTTTAGACTGAATGTCACAGTCAAGACTGCCATCATATGTCTTAAAATGGTGGCAGAATGTACCGGCTTGCCGGTGGCTGAGCCATGGATGGCAGAGTCTCACTGGGTAGCTTGTTGAGCTCTTTGGTCCACAGCAGTGTGAGAGCAGAAATTTGTAAGTCTCTGTCTCAGTAACTAGTGGGCTGGATGTTAGCTATTTTTGTCACAAACTCAAGACGCCAGACACCACGAGTCAGCCACACGTGATGGCCTTCATTCCGGCAGGGGAGGCAGCTGCAGGGCAGAGGGAAAACTGGACAAAAAGAGTGCCTGGGGGAGTGGAGGGTGTGGGGGGAGAGAAAGAGAGAACACGAGGAGAAGAGAACAAGAAGGGAGAAGAGACTGGATGCATACAGGATCGTGCTTTCTTGGCCAGGGGTGGGTAACATGGGGCAGTGAGGATTGGTGGACAGGGTCACGGGCAGCCACGGGGGATTGGTAGAAACTACGGTAGGCAGGTACTAGGGGGAGGGGCAGCAGCGGATTGGTGGATTGGGCAGTCAAGAATGGCACCAGGAGGTTACAGGAAGAGACAGGGTTGGGGGGAAAATGGTGCTAAGTCTGCCATGGCGGGAATCTTATCAGTCTTCATGACTGATGTTGGAGGGACTCCTCACACTGGAGACACAGTGGCACAGATTTGTTGGCCCCCTTCTAACAAAGCCGAAGATTAAGGGTTTATCTGCTGCATGTAGTATAGTGATAACTGCACTTAAAAATCTACTAGAGGGGGCCCGGCGGCGTGGCCTAGCGGCTAAGGTACTCGCCTTGAACACGCCGCGATCCCATATGGGCTCCGGTTCTAATCCTGGCAGCTCCACTTCCCATCCAGCTCCCTGCTTGTGGCCTGGAAAAGCAGTTGAGGACGGCCCGAGGCTTTGGAACCCTGCACCCACGTGGGAGACCCGGAAGAGGTTCCTGGTTCCCGGCTTCGGATCGGCGTGCACCGACCCGTTGCGGCTCACTTGGGGAGTGAATCATCAGACGGAAGATCTTCCTCTCTGTCTCTCCTCCTCTCTGTATATCTGAATTTGTAATAAAATAAATAAATCTTAAAAAAAATCTACTAGAGGGACAGTATAGCCATTGAGATGCTAGCTGGGATACTTGCATTCCATAGGAACTTTGCGTTTGATACCCTGAGTGATGCCCTGGTGATACCTCAAGTAATTGGACTGCAGGTTCCTGCCTCATTTTTGGCCCAGCCTAAGTCCCACCATTGTGGCCACTTAAGGAGTAAGCCAGTATTATCTCTTGGCCTCTCAAATAAAGAAAAAGACACGTAAAAAAAGATTTGCCTCAAGGAATGACAGAGGGAGACACAGCAAGTGAGTGTTCTTGTCTCCGCTGGTTCACTTCCCAGATGACTACAGTAGCCAGGGCTGGCCCGGTTCAAAGCCAGGAGCTTGGAACTCTGTGTCCCACGTGGGTGGTGTGGTCCTAAGTCCCTCCCATCTGCTTTTCCTGGTGCATTGATTAAATGCTGGGTCTAACCCTGAGGGGCAGGAGAGAGGACAGAGAAGGAATACCACTGGGTTCTTATATGCATTCCTTCCTGCATGGAAAAATCAGGAGAGTATATATTGGGTGTTACTTGTGTTTTTTAATCAGTGAACATTTATAATGATATTATTATACTAGGGCATTTTGAAAAGTTCATGAAAAATGAGTATAGAGGAAAAAAACCTGCATGGGTTTAAAAGTTTTGTATCAAAATAAACTAGTTTAATCCCATTTTCTATAAACTTTTACTGTTTTATAAACAAAAGGCTTTTACCACACAAATAAAAATTCTACTTTCAATTAAAAAGTTGTTTTGCTTCTCTTACTGAGTATTATTTCTCATTTTTTTAAAGCATAAATTGTGGTCCTGTGTGTATTTTCAGTTTTGAAAAGGATCCTGTGGCTGTGAAGTGGTGCTGGGCGGGGCAGCAGGCTGGTGCTGAGCTCTGGGAGCCGGCTCAGAGCTAGTCTGTCCTGACAGGGCTGGGCATCCTCAGCATCACCTGCCTCAGACAGGGAGAATGAGGTGAAACCCCTGGGGCTTGGAATCAGGGGGTTGCACGGAGAGCGGCAGAACCACCTCAATTGATCTTTAAAAAGAAGTTAATTCTCAGTGCCATGAAACACGAGGACTGCTAGAGTCTACCTACACCCCAGGAAGACGGTTGAGTAGTTACAGTGGCAGCCACAGGGGAAGGGGGCAAATATGTTATTCCACACAGTTCTTTTTACAGACAGGCTACAATTTCTAATACACTTTCTGAAATGTTAAATTAATTTGTAGTCTCCCTCAGTTGTGAACTACATGGACTTTAAGGGACCACGGAACCCCTTGTTTGAAACCTATAGATTGTTAGCATTGGGAAGTCTCTAGATTATTTTTATAGTGTGAATGGCAATACCAATTTTCCACAAAATAGCCAATGATGTGATTGCATAATTTTTAAAAAGTATGTATTTATTTGAAAGGTGGAGTTACAGAGAGAAGGGGGAGAGAGAGGTCTTTGTCCTCTGGTTCACTTCCCAGTTGGCTGTGACGGTTGGAGCTGGTCTGGTCTGAGGCCAGGAGCTTCCTCTGGGTCTCCCATGTGGGTTGCAGGGACCCAAGGCCTTGTGCCATCACGCATTAGCGGGGAGTGGAGCACCTGTGCCTTGGACCGGTGCCCATATGGGTTGCCAGTGTTGTTGTTGGTGGTTTTATCCACTACGCCACAGGGCCAGGCTCCTGCATATTTTTTTGTTTGTTTGTTTGTCTACTTGAGGTTCTGCAGAAGCTTCCCTTGTATTCAGATTAAGGTGCAAAATGTTTATGGTGGTTTACAGAGATCCTCCTGGTCTGGTTTCTGCTTCCCTTTCCAGCATTTTCTGAGCTAGAGTTTCCTTAAAAATGAGAAACTTGAGACTGATGAAAAAGCAAAGATAGTAGTTAATGATCATTTTTAAAAACACGTATGTGTCAGTTATTTTCACAGAGAGCTTTTAAACCATAGGAGTGTGGTAGAAAGGGAGATGGATTTCTAATGTTTTATGGTTGGAGAATCTTTTATGTTTGATCCTGATGTGAGAAATAGAGCATTCGCTCTTTAAAAGGAGATGTAGACTTTTGGATTTTTAAATTGTGAAGCTCAGTTTAAAGATTGTTTTTCACTGTGTGTTTTCTAGATCCCACTGGGCTTTGGATGGAAATCCACATATTTTGCGTGATTTTCTCCTGCCCATCTTGGCTTCTACTTTGAGGACCACATACGTTGCCTCATCTTCCCTTATCTTCCTTCCAGGTGGGAGCACACTTTGTCTGTGTCTGACCCAGGAAAGTGCCCTCTGGTTTGGCAGCACAGCGAGGTGGGTGCAGGAGTCAGTCAGTGAGCTCCTGGTGGTCTCTCTGCCTCTGTACAGCTTGGCACTAGCTTGCCAGGTGACCAAGCCTTTGCGTTTTATTTTCCCAGATGCCTTTTCTGAAGGTCACTCCTATTTTTACATTAGTCCTCATGAAATCACTTTCTTTTGCTATTTTGCTGTTGTATCATTTCTGTAAAAATCTATAAAAGAAGAAATCTTTTGGCAAAAAGTTGTACATTTCTTGCTTCACGGTGACCAGAATTGAGACCTCTGTCTCAGTGCCCTGGTCCCCAGCAGGAGGCTTCTTGGGACATACTGTTCTCTAGTAGTGTTTTAGTTTTCTTCCTTTTGCTTTGTCAGTCTGGGAGAACAGGCATCATCTACTATAGCAACAGTGTTGTTCTTGTATGTTACATTTAAAGCTGTCTTAAAGATAATTTCGTAGTTTGAAAGGCAGCGCTATACAGAGAAAGAGGGACAAACATCTTCATCTGCTAATTCACTTCCCAGATAACATCAGTAACTGTAGCTGAGTTCACCTGAAACCAGGAGCCAGAAACTTATTCCCAGTCCCCACAGTGATGCAGGGGCCCAAGGACTTAAGCTTTCCTCCACTGCTTCCCCACACGCGTTATCTGGGAGCTGGATCGGCAGTGGAGAGGCCATGGCTTGAACTGGCACCTATTTGGGTTGCAGGTACTGTACTACTCATAGCGCTGGTCCCCTATTTTATTCTTTTTTGGAGAGATGGTTTCCCCTATGGAAAACAATTTGGGCATCACATCCGCTGGGAATTTCCAGCGCATATGGCTGCCTTGAAGAGAACCAGCACCAGCAGGTCGGCAGGAGCTCCCTGGGAGTAAGACGGAGCCTTGCGTAAGAATGGTTTGAGCACTAAAAATTTAGGGCATGTTGCAGTTTAAATTCACTTGTGGTTGATTCACGTGGGGGTCTGCAGTGTTGTGTTTTATTTGCTCAGTTTATCTTGATTATAAGTTAAACCTTAAGAAAATTTAAGTGGCTGGGATAACAAGAAAACAGATTGTTTAAAAATGTTTCCCATCTCCTGTCTCAAGTGTTCTGTTTCTTAATAAATGAACTTTTGTCTGAGTCTCCAGATATTCTGTCTCAACTCCAGGGGAATGAGCTTTTGCAGTCAACCTAGTTTGTCTTGTGCCACTGTTTGTGAGTGCAATGACTGTGGTTTCACAGTTTATTAAAACACAAGTGTTGGTACCTCTGGGATGATTATGCCAGAATAGGATATTTTGTTTGGTTGTTCTCACTCCTGTCTGGCAGTGTTAGTTTTTTCATTGGTGAGTCAAACTACAGTCTGATTTTAATTAAATATACGAACACTGTGTGTACCAGCATGTAAGATCTGCCTTGTGAGGCCCAGCAGGCTTCAGTTGCTATGATCCCTTGTCCCCGGTGCAGGGGCCAAAGGGGAGAGGGAAGGAGAAGTATGAATGCATGGAGGTTGAGTGTTGATAGGGTACAAATGGAAAACCACACCTGTTATTCCAGATGCGCCTTCTCTGGTCTTCTTGATGTGTTGCCTACTTCGCCTCCCAGTGGGAACCCAAAATTCACGGCCGGAGTACAAGAAATGGTACAGTTAGAGCTTCGTCAGTACTCTGGCTCTCAGAGCTCCCTCAGATTGAATTGTCCACTGGAAAAGCCATTGAGCTGCTTTGTGTAGTCTCCTGCACATGGGTTGGTCTTGTCTACTGAAGGCTTAACAAAATTACCTTCGGTCTTGCCTGCAGTGAAATCTCCTCTAAGCAGCAGTAAAAAATTCACTTTTTCTGAATGTTAACATAGACCTCAGAGTAGACTTACCTTGCGGAGTCATGACCAGCAGAGGACTAGTGTTAAATGCACGTTGACATTCTGTGTCGCATTGATCAGGTGATAGCTTTGGTCTGAAAGTCAGTCTTTGAAGGACAACTGAAGCAGTCAGATGGGTGAGAAATTGGTGGTGTTTTTCAAATGAAGGAAAAAGAAGCAACTTCTTAAATTTCTACTCTTAAAATTAAGTTCTTTCATATTGCCTCGAGGTGTCCAGGATGTATTAGTAAACACGACTGAGTGGTTTTGACCATCTCTGAGTTAATGAGATTCAATCTTCTCTCAAGTGTGGGAACCCTTGCAACACCCTGTTCCCTGACCTCTACCCTTTGACCCTACTGCTTTGTGATGAGATTATATACTGGGTGCTTTTCTTGGGTCTGCTCGGGTTTCCTTATAGAGCAACATAAAACTTTTAGCTGCCTTGAAAGATGCTCTTAGAGTTGCAGAAAACATATTGTGGACAAGAGTTTTATAAATATTTTTTCTTATTTGTTCTTTTTCTTTCGTAATACTTTCCTGTCCAGTGTGTCTGTGTAGCTGTGTATTTGAAAAGTAACTTCACTTTTTAAGGTTCTTTTTGTTGAGCGCACAGTCTCTTGGAAGATTCCTTAAAGTGCAGTTGCTTGTTTAGGGAAGGGTGACTTGGGCTGAGAGCCTTCCAGGGTAAGGAAGCCTGAGCTTGTTGCCTGTTACTGTCTCTGTCCGTCTCAGAAGTTGAATCTGGATTCTGAGGTTGTCACACATGAGCAGCAGAGTTAATTTGGGTAGAGACCATTGGCACTTTAATCTTATTATCAACAAGACAGTTTTAGATGCTTATCAAATGCTAAAGCTAAAAAATAGAACAGAAAGAGACAATGAATCAGTTTTTGCTAGTATTTAGGAGTTTGTTTTTAAGTAGAGTAACATTAGTAACAGAAGTTAAGATTTGTGTATTTCTGTGTGTTTAGTTGTTGTTTGTTTCATATATATATATGCAGAAAGCCAGGTACTTGCCTTGTTTCAGACAAGGTTTCATTTTGGTTTGGGTTTTTGTAAGGTTTATTTATTTGAAAGTCAGGGAAAGAGATAAATGGGAGGGAAAGACATCTTCTGTCCACTGGTTCACTCTTCAAATGGCTGCACTCGAGGCCTGGGCCAGGCTGAAATCAAGAGACCAGATTGCACATTCGTCCCCCATGTGGGTAGCTGGAGTCCAAGTACTGGAGCCGTCTTAATGCTGCTCTCCCAGGTGCATTTGCAGGGAGCTGGATCAGAAGTGGAGCAGCTGGGACTCCAACTGGCAATGTCGTAGGCAATGACTTAACCTCTGGTACGATGATTGCCACTGCTTCACACAAATGAGACAAGAGATCTTCCGTCCACTGGTTCATTTCCCAAATGGTTGCAGCATTTGCAACTCCATCCTGGTCTCCCTTGCGGGTGAGACTTTAGCAGGGAGCTGGATTGGAATTGGCAGTGGCGTAATTTGCTGTGCCACAATGCTGGCCCCCTGTTTCAGAAATTTTTGTAGAACTCCCTGAGGAATGTGTTTCATATACCATCGAAAAGATGTGTAATAATGAAGGTTTAGAGTCTGATTTGCATGGCATTTTTTTTGCCTGTGTAATATACTACCAGGAAACAATTGGTTTGCAGTAACAGAAGGCAATATGTACTGTGTAAGAAAAATTGTGCCTGAGGTTCAAGTCCACCTACACTTCTAGGCCAGCTTCCTGCTAGTGTGACTGGGAGCAGCAGGTGGGGGAGTCCAGTACTCAGGCCGCCACCACCCACCCGAGTGGGAGATGGGCTGGTGTTCCAGGCAGCCTGGCTTCCGCCTGGCCTCACAGCCCAGCTGTCTCTGCTATTTGGAGAGAAAGCCAATAGATGGAAGGTCCCTCTGTGCTCCTCCCTTTGTATCACTCCACCTTTCAGATAAATCTCTCTCTCACACACATATGTTTTAAGTGGTAGCTTTTCTGTTTTATATTGTAAAAGTAACATTTGCTCAGTTTTTGAAGCTGTAGTCTGTAGGATTGTATTAGAGAAAATAATAGTCATTTATTCCACAGGGCCAGAGTGTCAAAATAGCAGTCCTGATTTCTGATTACAAGCTAGAATCTAAAGTGGCTGTTTTATTGTGCTTAAGTGAGATGAGCAATCCTCTGTAAGATTTGGTTTTTTGATTTTTATTTTTGTTTGGTCCAGGTCATTTCCATTAATTTTGTCTGTGGGCTGAGACCTCTCAGTATATAAATGTTGGTTGAGTGGATGAATAAATAAAAAGGACTTGTTTCCTTCAGGGTTTACTTTGATAGAAAATAAATCCTTTAGTACTTGGAACACATTTTGTCTTTTAAAGATTTATTTATTTTTATTGAAAGGCGGATATACAGAGAGGAGGAGAGACAGAGAGGGAGATCTTCCATCTGATGGTTCACTCCCCAAGTGACTGCAACGGCTGGAGCTGAGCCAATCTGAAGCCACGAACCAGGGGCTCCTCTGGGTCTCCCAAGCAGCTGCAGGGTCCCAAGGCTTTGGACAGTCCTCAACTGCTTTCCCAGGCCACCAGCAGGGAGCTGCATGGGAAGCAGGGCCGCCGGGATTAGAACCGGTGCCCATATGGGATCCCGGCACGTGCAAGGCGAGGACTTTAACTACTAGGCTATTGCGCCGGGTCCCATTTTGTTTTTTAAAAACAAGATCTTCTACATTATCAGCAATTGAGGTAAAACGGGATAAGAAAATAGCTTTGAGTCTGAGGAGCTTAATGCTAAAAATAATCTACTTTTTTCTCTTATGGGAAAAAAAGGGACTCACTAGAGACAGATAACGTGGGAAGACAGGCAGAGGCCAGGAGCCAGAGAGATGACCTTGATTTCCACCTTGCTGGGAGTCCAGTGTACTTGTCACGTGGCAGAACAGCAGTCAGCTTACATCAAATAGAAAACCTCTGGTGGAAAATCGGGGTGTCCCCTGCAGGTGGCTGGCAGAAAATAGTGTTTTAGGGGGCTGACTCTAGCAGCAGGTCTGAGCCGTCCTTCCAAGCGCCCTCCTGGCTGCCAGGGCCGAGGAAGCACCCGCGGTCACTGCTGACCAGGGCCTGGGTCGCGGGGAATGCCTACAGTTTCCCTCTCCTGTGGTGGGAGGGTGAGCCCGGGGACAGGCTTCAGAAGGGCTTGCTGTGTTTGGGCCGTGGGTGATTTAAGCATTCCCAGGCCACGTTGCTGAAAATAAGTAAAGACTTCTGACCTCTTATGTAAATTATTTCTCTCCTGGGCCCGGCGGCGTGGCCTAGTGGCTGAAGTCCTCGCCTTGAAAGCCCCGGGATCCCATATGGGTGCCGGTTCTAATCCTGGCAGTTCCACTTCCCATCCAGCTCCCTGCTTGTGGCTTGGGAAAGCAGTCGAGGACGGCCCAAGGATTTGGGACCCTGCACCCGTGTGGGAGACCTGTAAGAGGTTCCTGGTTCCCAGCATCGGATCGGCGCGCATCGGCCCGTTGCGGCTCACTTGGGGAGTGAATCATTGGACGGAAGATCTTCCTCTCTGTCTCTCCTCCTCTCTGTGTGTCCGGCTTTCTAATAAAAAAAAAAAAATCTGAAAAAAAAATTTATTTCTCTCCTAAATCACGACTCAATCCTGAGTTTCAGATGCTTAAACTAAACAGAAGACTTCATGATATGAAGAGGAGGTGTTTGTCAAAGTGATTGGAGAAATGCGTGCGAGGACAGATGTGTCTCTTGTTTTCTTTAGACCTATCGATTTACTGAAAATGAGTAGGATTCTTTAGTAATGATAGTGCCTTCCATTTGTTTCTTTTTTGAACAAGTGGAACAGAATGCCTGAAAGAGAAGCACTGGAGACCAGCGGGTGGAGGTAGGTTAGCGGGGAGTTGGGGGGCTTGAGTTGAATCAAGGTGAGTTTTTTTTTTGAAGATTTATTTATTCTTATTTAAAAGGCCAAGTTACAGAGAAATGGAGAGACAGTGAGAGATCTTCCATCCCGCTGGTTCACTCTCCAAGTATCTGCGGTGACTCCAGCTAGGCCAGGCCAGAGCCGGGAGCCAGTTGTTTGTTCCCGGTTCCCATGTGAGTGCAGGGGTTAAAATGTTCGGGCTCACCTTTGCTGCTTTCCCAGGTACATTAGCAGGGAGTTGGACTGTGAGAGGAGCAGCCAGGACTTGACTCCCATACAGGTGCCCATATATGAACCCCCCCAGGGTGGGTTTTAGTTGTTCCTGAGTATTGTGACCCACATTGATTCTTTTAAAATATCTCAGATGATCTAGCACAGTTGGAAAAGAAAGTAGGTGGCAGACCTTGGAGAGCATGAGTCGATGCGTGTGCTCATCTAGAACCTTCTCTGTTGTGTTCCCAGAGCCAGCTGTCCTCGTGTGTCACATGTGCCATAGTAGTAGCTAACTGTTTTGTATACAGGAGAGCACTTGATGGAGTTAAAGTCTGAGTTCTGGGGCTTCAGTATAGATTTGTGGTTCTTTTCCCTCCACTGTGTCACACTTGACTATTTTACAGGCAAAGCTCATGGAGTTAACCTGCCTTTCTCCCCCGTCTGCACCCCACCTTGCCTTCCTCCTTCCCTCCCTCCCTTCTTCTCTTTTTGTTAAAGAAAAGTATGTTCACATAATAACTTATTATTTTTGTTTTACATATTTAAATATATGTATATATTTAAAGATGAAATATAAAAAATATTAAAATTAAGGTCAAGTATTCAGCCCAGCCACAGAGGTTGGTGAAATCACTTACATCCAGTGATGTAGTGCGTGGGTTCCGTTCCTGCCCCTGCTGCCAGCTTCCTGCTAATGTGGTCTGCATCCATGATGCTAAGTTTGCATTGCCAATTTCAGAGGCAGAACCAGAATGCAGGTTCTTCTGGACCTGAATCCAGACCCCATTGGCTACAAGAACTATCTCAGGGGAACTTAACTCTCATGTAAAAGAGCCCCTCTCTTTAATCTTATTATAAGCAGAACATTTATCCTTAAAAGGAACAACAGCAAACCTGCTAAATATTGAGCTAAATCATATTCTCATTGGAGACAGAAATGCCTTTGGATCTGTTCCTGCCTAGGAGTTATAGATTTTGTTTTATCTCTGGTGATTGATGAAAGGTTCTCACATAAGTGACTTACATGCATTGCTTTGTTTCTTATGTGAGAACCTTTTATAAAAGCTGGCTGACGGGCCCCAATAATGTTAGTGTAAAAGGACTCAATAGATGTAATCATTTTTTAGAAAATATTTGAAAGTTAACCAGAAGTGTAGCTTGTATACATTGCATGTATAAAAGTTTTACTTAAAAAAAGAGCCTTACTTTCTAAAAAGGTGCAGAACGCAGGTTGATTTAATGAACTCTTCGGAAGAGCATATTTCTAAGCTGTGCATCAGTATGGCTTTATCACAGGGGTAGGGAACCCTTTTTCTTCAAAGGCCATTTGTATATTTAATAACTTGGAGGCCGTAAAAATTATTGACTGAAGAATTAACCTGCCATAGGCTTATTGAATTTCGAGTCTCACCTATGATTGCCTTGACAGAGCCAGACCAAATGATTCCCATGGTCCTTCGTACATTGGCCAGATGTTCCACATCCCTGCTTTACAGAATGTGGTGATCAAGGTGGAAATTATCTAGCACGAAGTGTGTCCTGATTGTATTTTTTTTAAAAAACCTCTTTATTACAGGAGATTTCAAACATATATAAGAACAACAAACAGTAAATGTACACGTTTTATCAAACAGTTATCTACTCCACCAGGATTGTTAGTGTCAGACTCTTCCCCCTTCCTTCCGCTAGCACTATAGAATAACCCTGGAATGGATTTCAGGTTTCACATCATTTCATCCATGGTACCTTACAACATGTCTGTAAAGATAAGGATTCTTATATATTCTGTTACAAAGTGACTTTTAATTTTTCTATTTGATCATTATATCGTAGTTACAGTTACTGTTTGTATTAAATAATGTGTTAATCTCTGAACAAATTCAATGATGAAGTCAAGGAATAAATCTTAGTTATGTCTTAAAATTTGTTTAAGTTAATTTGAGAAACAGAGCTTTGATCTTCTTGTTCACTCCCAAGGTTGCAGCCAGGAGCATAGAAATTCCATGTAGATCTCCAGCGTGTGTGTTAGACCCATCCCTGATGCCTCCCAAGGTTTGTGTTAGCAGGGAGTTGGAATCAGAGCAGCACTGGGGCTCAAATCCAGACACACCGGAATGGGAGGTCTACCCTCAAACTGCCAGGCCAACCTTACCATTTCTAAAGTTATGTTGACATGGTAGATTTTGAGGAAGCAAAATACTGTTAAAAGTATCAGTGTAATTCTTCTTTTAGTTTAGATATCTTAGGATGTACTTTCCTTTAACATCTTTGTTATAAATAAGCTTGTTGGGGCTGGTGCCTTGCCTCAACAGACTAATCCTCCACCCCATGTGGTGCCAGCATTCCATATGGGTGCTGGTTCGTGTCCCAGCTGCTCCACTTTGGATCTGGCTCCCTGCTAACAGCCCGGGAAAGCACTGAAGGATGGCGAAACTCCACGGGCCCCTATACCCACACGGGAGACCTGGCAGAGCTCCTGGCTTCAGATCAACTCAGCCCTGGCCATAGTGGCCATTTGGGGAGTGAACCAGTGGGTGAAGATACCTGTCTGTGTCTCTCTTTCTCTGTAGATCTGCCTTTCAAGTTAAAGAAAGAGAAAGAGAGGAAGAAAGGAATCCTTAAAAAAAAAATCTTGTCAGTAAAGCTGTTTGATTGTTAGTTAAACCATTGCTTCAGAATGCTCCAGAAATTAACATCATAGTTCTGTTCTTCTTCTGCTACAGCACCAAATGAGCTGCCGTATTCGCTTTTTACAACAGGGCCTGTGTCCACTGCTCTGCTTTTTTCATTAAGTAAGACATGTTCTTGCAGGCAAGTGCAAGGACCCAGGCCAGGCATCCCAAGAACAGAACTAACTGGACAATTATCCCAAACAAACAATGACAGCAAAAATTCTTGGTGAATGGAGCCAATGGACATTGGGAGGGTGACATCATCAGATTGGTGAAATTGACAGCATTTTAGAACTGTCCAAACCACTTGGGCAGAACCCTTGGAATAGGTACACATGGAGACTCTGGGTTGATGTGAGGTGGCGGTTCCTCATCCCTGGGTACTGGGATGTGTGGAAAGTCAAGAGTGGTTTCCTCTTTGTCTTTCCCGTTCTCCCAGAAACAAGAAGAAATAGCAAATTTGGAAGCAGTGAGTGCACCCAGATTTCCCTAAGCCTTGATCCTTCACACCCTGATCTACCATGTAATCATTATAAAAAAATGAATTTATTAAAAAGAAGTTAATGTCGTAATAGTATGTTTTATCTCACACAGTGAGAGTCAGGAATTGTGGAGTAGCTCAGCTGGATGGATCTGATTCATGGTCTTTGAAGAGGCTCTTGTCTTGGCTTTAGGCTCAGTTGGGCTGTTCCCTCTGTCTTCACCACTTAGGTCTTACTGGGCTGCCTGGGTGGATGATGTCATGGCTACTGGCTTCCTCCAGAACAGATGGTCTGGAGAACACCAGTCCAACGTTGTTTTCATGTGCTGTTGGTCATCCAGACTACGCTGGTTGGGTGTGAGAGGGACCAAATTGGACATTCAGTGGCTGGGACTGGATCAGGCTGAAGCTGGGAGCTGGTAGTTTCCACTGGGTCTTCCATGTGGGTTGCAGGAGCCCAGCACTTGAGCCATTGTCTGCCTTCCCAGGCGCATTGTAAGGGAGGTGGATCAGGAGTGGGGCATCTAGGAGAGGCCACGTAATTTAAAATCTCTACCTGGGATAGGTATTGTGTTAGCATGTTAAACCACCACTTGGGATGCTCTCATCCCATTTCAGAATTGGAATGGAGTCCTGCCACCACTTCTGATATGTTGTTGAGCTAATGCTCACCTTGGGAGACAGCAGGTGGTGGATTCCTGCCACCCACTTGGGGGACCTGGCTAGTTTTTGGCTCCCGACTTTGACCCGGCCCTGCGCTGGCTGTTGGACACATTTGGGGCGTGACCCAGCAAATGGAGTCAGTTTCTCTCTCTCTGCTCTCCTTCTGTTATTCTGCCTTTCAAATAAATAAAAGTAAGGTTTTTTTTTTTAAAGCCTGTTTAATGCGGCTCATATCTGATTCTAGAGTTGTTGTAAAAAGCTAATGCTTCTCAGATGCTGGGATTTGACAAGCACAGGGAGCAGTGCCTGGCTGATAGGAAATGCTCAAATGGCACTTGGTATTATTTTTATTGTTGAACACTGGAGAGTGCTTTCATGTCCGCGTCAGGGCAGACTGCTAGGCTGGAGAGGCACGCAGGGATGGTGCTCCGGCTCACCTCTGGTTGCTGAGAGACTGACTCTGTGTTTATACTGTGCCAACCCTTTGCAATTAGTGTTTATTTTAAACTACTTTGCTTAAAAGATGGGCTGAGCATTTGCAGCACTTCCTCTATCTATTTTTACTTCAGCAACAACACCTGGTTTCTCCTGGTGCACAATCAGCAGCACGGGACACACAGGTGTTTTTCTCTTTTATGATGGTCCCACTTGAAAAAAATAGTGGTAACATTGCTCTTAAAAAGGAAGAAGGAATGAAAAGAGAAGGGTGTATTGGAAAGGAACTGAAAAGCATGTGATAAATTGTGTCAAGGAAGCGTTTGGTTTTGGTCAGAAATTCAGCTGTTAGCCGACTGCAAGCAACCCGTCTGGCATACTTTTCCATTCTTCTGAAATATTCATGGGCTCCAACAGCACCTACCTTGTTACCCTTCGATCCCCAGCGTTTTTTCTTCTCCTGGGCCAATCTGGAGCTGCAGTTGGTTGTTCTTGTTGCCAGGGATGTAATCGATAAAGAGCAAGACACTCATGGCGAAGTTTGTGGATGTGCAAATCCTCTTGCAAAACAAGCTGTGCAGAAAATTAAATAGTGTAGTGTTTTAGAAGCACAATGGGTAAAATAGTGATTATAATTTATTATGTTTTAAGGTATCTAATACTTTCAACGTCTCCAAATTATATCTCTTCTGATCACTAGTTTCTTCATCTTATTAAGTAAATTTTTGGGGCTCATATGATTAAAAGTACGTGAAGTTTTACATATATTCATGTTCATATTTGTAACAATCCTTTGCCACTAGCACTTTGGTAACAGGTAAGGCCAAGCCCTGCATGTCAGCATCCATGTGGGTACTGGTGCCGGTACCAGCTACCTTACTTGTGATCCAGCTCGCTGCTGATGCTCCTAGGAACAGAACCTGGGCTCCTGCACCCGTGTGGGAGACTCAGAAGTTCCTGGCTCCTGGCTTTGGACTAGTCTAGCTCTAGCCATTGTGGCTATTTGGGGAATGAACCAGCAGATGGAAGATCTCTCTCTCCATTTCTCCCCATCTGTGTAACTCTGCCTTGCAAATAAATTGATGATGATGATGATAATAATAGTAATAGTAATAATAAAAGATCTCTTGAAATCATGTAGCAAGGATATAGATAGAGAGTACATAAATAATGCCTTTACTCTGTGGCTTCAGATTGGCAGTGCTGGCTTCTGTAGCATCCAGAAAACGTTTCTGCAGATTGGTTTTATGGATGTTTCTTGAAGCTGTAAAACTGTTTCTCATGCTGAATAGTAACTTGAGATTCACTTGCTGTTCCTACTTCTGTTTTAAGAAAAACTCTGTCACTGTGTGTTTAAGGTTAAATTATGATTTTCTTGTATTAGCTTCCTTTTTTACATGGAAAGGAACCCTCAGATGTGGTTTTGTTTTGTTTTGTTTTCCCCAAGAGGTTGAGTTCATAGCAACTGCTGAGGTTTTACCTACTTACTGACGAAGATTTTTAGAAAGAGTGGAGATAGGATTTTTCATTTTTGTAGGTTAGTAAAAACGGACTGTTCTGTGTTGTAATTTGTGTGATGTGAATCTTGGTATTTAATCTTTATGTGGTTTCTCTGGTTTGGCTTTGGCTCCCTTGCCTGCTGTGGCCTCATAAGATGCAGAAATGTTGTGGCTTTGTTGGGCTTGGTGCTTGCCAGAAAACTGGCTGGTTGGGTGTCCTTAGGACCCTTTGCCACCTTTTAAACAAACATATTGGGGACCTTACAAACTGTCTTGCTAAGCCTGGTGCAGCTGATATGCAAAAAGAAGGTTTTTTTTCTGCATAAGTGTTAAGAATCATAAGAAGAGAACGAGAGGAGTTTCTAGATAAATACTAAAAATGGGATTTCATTTTGTGCTATATTGTGAGCCTCCTGATTTCCCCCCAAGTATTAGGAAGAAGAAACCAGTTGGACAGGATTAGAAGTCTTGTCACTGAAGTAATTAAATTGAAGTTACTTCAGTGCAACTTTTTCAGAGCGAGAAGAAACTAAAAATTAGATGTTGCTTTCATGATCATATTTTAATTCATCTTATTGTGAGACTAGTAATTACATAGGTCAGATAAAACTATTAACTGTTTGTTTAAAATAAACTTTATCCCATAAGAAGCAATTCTGTAGTGTAAAAGGTGTGTAGTCTTTGGTTAGTTATGTGGCTATTTTTTTTTGTCAGGGGGACTTTGGGGCAACAATGAGATAGGGCTGACTAGGTATATTAATTTTATTTCTCAGTATGTATTTCTGCCTTCTGGATGTGAAAACACTTGAACAGTTTGTTTATTTACGTATTTATTTATTTTTAAATATTTATTTTATTTCTATTGGTAAGTCAGAAATACAGAGAGCAGGAGAGAGAGAGAGAGAGAGGAAGATCTTCCGTCAGTTGATTAAATTTCCAAGCGGCCACAACAGCCAGAGCTGTGCCGATCCAAAGCCAGGATCCTGGAGCCTCATCTGGGTCTCATGCGGGTGAGGGTCTCAAGGCTTTGGGCTGTTCTCAACTGCTTTCCTGGGCCGCAAGCAGGGAGCTGGCTGGGGAGCAGGGCTGCTGGATGTAGACCCATATGGGATCCTGGTGCTTGCAACGCAAGGAGTTTAGCTGCTAGGCTACTGCACTGGCCCAGGTTGAACAGTTTTAATGTGATAGTTGAGAGCGTGGTCCTGGAGATGAAAATGCCTGAGATTAAATCCCTATTCTGTTGTTGTCTGGTTTTGTGGGCAAAATTTATGAAACCTTAAGTTTATCATCTCCACATCAGAGAAACAGGGCTGGAGTTGTGTGGAAAGTTAATCCCGGACTTAAGACACGAGGGTCCTGTGCAGGAGTGTCATGGATAGTCCTGGCTGCTCTACTCTGTTCTGTTCTGTTCTAAAGCTCCTGGGAAAGCAGTGGAAGATGAACCAAGTGCTTGCGTCCCTGCTACCCACATGGGAGACCCGGATGTGGGGATGGGCTTCTTGTTTCTGTCTGGCCCAGCCCTGGCCATTTGAGGAGTGAAGCAACAATGGAAGAAGTGACTTTCTCTGTCATTCTAGCGTGAAGTTAATTGAAAGTAAAGCAGGGAGACATTTAACTCAGCGTTACTGGATTAGCACTGTGGGCTGTAGCAGTGGTTCAGATGCTGTGTGGATGCTTGAGACCTCTTAATACAGTGCCTGGATTTGAAAACCAGCCCTGCTTCTGATCCGAGCTCCCAAGGTGATGTGCACCCTGCAAGGAAGCAGGTGATGGCCGAGTGCTTGCTCGGAGCTTCCCATGTGGGAGACATGGATTTGGCCTGACTTAGCCCTGGCTGTTTGTTTGCATTTGAGGAGTGAACCAACAAATAAACAGTCATTATCTCTCTTTGTCCAGCTGCTGGCTTGCTGTATGAGATCATGGAGCATTTGGGGCTTAGAGACTGCTCAATACAGCCTGCTCATCATGTTTACAGTCCCTTAGCACCTTTTATTGAATAGTGCCACACATGTAACTGCACATCTGTTGATAAATGATGTGGGCTAAACTTAATGGAGAACATTTCCAAATGAGTACCCATTGTTAATATAATTAATAAATGTGTTGAGAAGGGAGGACCTAGTGGCTAAAGTCCTCACCTTGCATGCACTAGGATCCCAAATGGGCACCAGTTCATATCCCAGAGGCCCGACTTCCCCATCCAGCTCCCTGACCATGGCCTGGGAAGGCAGTCGAGAATGGCCCAAAACCTTGGGATCTTGCACATGCCTGGGAGACCAGAAGAAACTCCTGGTTTCAAACCAATGGACAGAAGATCTTTCTGTCTCTCCCCACTGTAAGTCTGACTTTCCAGTAAAAATAAATAGATGTTTTTAGAAAAACATGTTGAAAAGGGAAAAGATGCTCATGTGTTTAATGTTTGTGTTTCCTTTTGACCGACTGTCATCACTAGTCTCTGGTGGTTGTGCAGTTCCTGTCCTAGGCTGGCAAATAGCAGACACTCAGTACATGTTTGATTAAATTGCTGCTTTTCCATTCTCCCTGGAAATGGCAAACGTTTGCCACTTTCTGTCATGCTAAACAGATTGAGTTTCAGGTGTCCTTTTTGAATTCTGGTGGTTAGCTATTGGCTAATGTAAAAAATGCTTATGGTTTCCTTTTTTTTTTTTTTTAATGTCTTCCCAGTTCTCAGATAAGCCCCTTTTCTTAGATACAAGGTGTTATAAGCAAGAGAAGCAGATTTTATTGTTTATTTATTTATTTTTTTTGTATGTGCTGGATATATTTCCTTCATTTCTATCTTGTTGTGTGTGATTAAGGAAACGCCTGGTTCAGCACTGAAGTGTGTTTTTTTTTTCCTTCATGAGACTCCTATGGGAGTGTGCCACATCTGTGTGTGTGTGACTCAGAGGGCCTTTTGGTAACTGCCTTTCTCCTGATAGAAGGTACAGCCTAATTGTCCATTCCTTTTTCTCATAACACCAATGCTTCTGATTATAGTACCTTCTTCCATAGTCTCTGCTATGTGAGATTAGTTCAATAAGGGTTAGCTTCTTTCTCTCTCTTTGGTAGGATGGAGATTGGTTGCAGTGTTAACCAAGGTGGTCCAGATAGGCCTCACTGAGAACTTATCTTACACACACACACACACACACACACACACACACACACGGAGTTAGCCAAGCTGTTTGGGTGAGTATCCCACAGAGGGCCTTGGGGCTGAGCGGCTATGGTAATTGCCTGGGCAAAAAGAATAATAGGACAGGCAGTCAGAAGAATTTTATTGTAAAGTATTCTTTTTCGAAAAAAGATTTACTTATTTTTATTTGAAATGTAGATTTACAGAGAGAAAGAGGTTCTTTCATCCGCTGGTTCATGCCTCAAATGGCTGCAGCAGCCAGGGCTGAGCTGATCTGAAGCCAGAAGCTTCCTTCGAGTCTCCCATCGTGGGTACAGGGATTTGAAGCATTCTCTGCTGCCTTCTCAGGCCATGATATGGGATCAGAAGTGGAGCGTCCAGGACTTGAACTGGTGCCAATTTGGGATACCAACACTGCAGGTGAAGGTTTAGTGGGTCATGCCATGGCACCGGCCCCAGTACTTTGGGTTTAAGGTTAAGAAAGATGGGAACTATTAGAGGTTTAGATTACGGTGGAGACTTCTGTATTTGTTTAAAAGAATTATTCTGGCAACTTGAGTAAGATTAAAATTCTTTAAAGCATTCTTAAAATATTTTATTTGGCGATGAGCCCTAGGTCACACTAAACACAACAGATCCTTCCCGTGGGTTACTGTCATGGTTGTAGTCTTTGTCTTACTTCATCAAACGTCTTAAATCCTTTACTAAACTTCATGGAATTGCCATACAGATATCACTAAATGCTGTCAGTTTGTTATTTCTTTTCATGCTTTCATCAAGCTGAGCAGTGAACAAAGTGTGAGCTGAACGTGTGTACTACTAAAAATATTCATCAGGCCTAGCTTGGTAGCCTAGCGGCTGAAGTCCTCACCTTGCACGCGCTGGGATCCCATATGGATGCTGGTTCTAATCCCGGCAGCCCAGCTTCCCATCCAGCTCCCTGCTTGTAGCCTGGGAAAGCAGTTGAGGACGGCCCAAAGCCTTGGGACCCTGAACCCTTGTGGGAGACCCAAAAGAGGCTCCATGCTCCTGGCTTTGGATCAGCTTGGCTCTGGCCATCTGAAGTGAACCAGTGGATGGAAGATCTTTCTGTCTCTCCTTCTCTGTAAATCTGCCTTTCCAGTAAAAATAAATGAATCTTTAAAAATAAATTAAATTTCAATATTAAAAAAAATTGAGAATATCTTAAAGACCCATGTGATCAAAGGACACAATTAAAAATACATAGATAACATAGTTAAAATTATTTGTCTTTTAAAATTATTTTTGGAAATCTTGTGTCTTGCTCACAAATTGTCTTTAAGAAGTAGTGAATCAAGAACTGAAATTGTGGCAAAGTCGATTAAGCAGCCACCGGCATACTCTAGTGCCTCTGTTCATGTCCCAGCTGCTCCATTTCTCTAGCTCCCTACTAATGGCCTAAGGAAAGCAGTGATAAATGGCCCATGAGCCTGGGTCCCTGCACCCAGGATGAAGCTCCTGGCTCCTGACTTAGGCCTGGCCCAGCCCTGGCTGTTGCAGCTGTGTGGGAAGTAACCAGTGATGAAGAGAGAATGTTTCTCTCATGCTCCCTGTCACTCCCTCTCTGTGTAACTCTAACTTTCGAATAAGTAAATCTTTACCAAAATAAAGTTGTGTCTTTGCTTAGAATTAGTGTAGCAGGATGACTTTATTGTTTTGTCTATGCCCACCTTGCAGGTATATCTTAATGGGAGCGGTTGGTACATTCTGTTTCTGATTTCTGAACTTTCTTACTGAAGTCGCTCCCCAAATGGCCACCATGGTTGGAGCACAGTGGCTACATAGGCCATCTTCCACTGTTTTTCGGACTTAGTAGCAGGGAGCTGGATGGGAGGTAGAGCAGCTGGGTTTCTGTCCAGTGCCTATATGGGATGCTGGTCTGCAGGTGGGAATTTATATGCTCTGTCATGGTGTGGGTCTCATATTCTTTCATTATCCTAAACATTTTAGACTGTATAATATTAGTTTTTTTAATATTTTAATTTGCACAGTTATTCATATGTCACTTTGAGTTTCTCACTGTATGTGAATTCTTGAGTCATGTGACCTGCTTTCATAGTTTAAAATTCCAGGGACTCTGATAAAGGACTTTTTCTTTTATTCTGAATGTACTGAGAAGCCTTTGTGTGTGTGTGTGTGTGTGTTGAGGGAGTGGAAGTTTGATTCAACACTGGCTATTTATAGTTTACTGACTTGATAAGGATTCTACCAACTGTCCTTCCTCCTTTTATTTTTACGCCTTTGTCTTTTTGCGGAAACCAGGTTATTTGCTTTGTAGACTATTCTGTATTCTTGTGTAATGTCTGTCTGTAGTTAACTTGTTGTATCCTAGCCTTCTTACCAGCATTGCTCTGAAGGCTTCATTGCAATTGCAATCAGTGTTTTTGGAGGGAGGTAGGCATAGTGTCAGGACACAGCGTAGTCGTGCTTTGCTCAAGGCCCGGGGTTCCCACCTGTCAGGCTGCAGACACCTCCCTTGCCTTTCAGCTCGGCTTTCTTTTTGGTGTATGGAAGAGTAAACTCTTTTCAGTTGAGTTTATATATATATATAATTTTCATTGCTGTCTTCATTCAGAGACTTGCAAAGTGATTGGTAATATTTTTGGATACTTCTGTGATTTGATTGCTAAAATATGTTTTTATACATTGAAGTTATTTATATGGTAGATAATTATGAACTTATGATATTTATATCATGTGTAGAGAGAATTGTGATACCTGGAATATGTGATATGAGGGGTGAATCTGAGGAATTTCTTTATCAACTACAATCGCTGCTTCTGCTGAATGTTTTTCTGTTTCCTTTTGGCACAAGCTGAATGCTCACACTCAGTATTGTCTGTCTGTAGGCCTTTCTCCCACAGGTTTGTTTATTCCTGTGTCAGTTCCATGTTGATTTTCTTAATTATCATAACTTATACCACAGTGTCTGTCAGTACCCTTTTTAGTTCCTCACTTTTTAAAATTTCTCTATGCGTGTAGTGTGTTTGACCTTAAATTCTCCTATTGTGAGGGATTTTCTTCAGATACAATTTTATAAGCCATAAAAGCTGATGAACTTTGGAAAGGCTTCACTACCAGGGATTTTTGCCTGTGTTCCTTCCCCAAGGGCCTGTTTGCAGGTCTAGGTTGTGTCCTGAATGCATCGGTCTGCTCCTGTGGACTTTGAAAAGTCGTAAGTGATATCTTAAATAGTTGGGTCCTTGCCACCCACATGGGAGACCAGGACTGGGTTCCCAGTTCCTGGCTTTGGCCTGGCCTGGCCTGGCCTTGGCTGATACAGGCATTTGGGGTGTGTGCCAATGAATGAGAGATGGCTCTTTTTCTTTGCCTTTCAAATAAATAGCAATAAAAAAAGATGCCAGAAGCACACGGTGTGAATTACTTTTATGAAGTGTTAGATTTCAGTTATAGCCACTGTGAAAGGATTGCGAGGAAATCAGCGCAAAGGGTAGAGGCAAATTCGGTTCTGCTCTTAATGCAAAAGAAAATTTTCATGTGGACAATTTTTTCAGTGAACAAAATAAGGTTTATTAGAGATAGAAACCTCCTACAAGCACCAAGAGAGGAAGCCCCGAGGAAATGTTCCAAGTGGTGTCTTCAGCCCAGTTCTGGTGAGCAGAATAACAGTGAACCGTCAGCAGACAGGTGAGGGCAAGACCCAGGAGAAGGCCAGAGTCAGACCCATCCAGCTTGCCATCAGAAGGCTGTGATCAGTAACTTCTTTTTGTTCTCATGATAAAACTAGAAATTCAGAGAGGTGGCATGGATTTCTGGTCTTGATAAAAGCGCCTTTTAGACAATATAAGTATGTTATGTACATCTAAAGAGCCTCATGTTTTCGAATTCCAATAGGGACATACCCTAACTATCTGTTAGTCCCCATCTGTTACATAAGGAGGTAGAGAAAATGAGACAGGTAGCATCCTTTAGTAGGGTGTGCTGCCTGAAACCAGGTGCTGGGCTTTGGTTAGGCAATACCCTCCCCCCTACACATACACACACTTGAAACAAAGGGGAGAGGGTAGTGAATGGTCCCTGGTGGACTAGGCAAGTCAGCATCAGGAGGGCCTAGGCAGAGCTGGATCTAGGCCTCTTAAGGTATTCCTACTGCGTAACTGTGGCCAAGAGACTGGCTGAAAGAGAGGGTTTTTTGTTTGTTTGTTTGTTTGTTTTTTGTTTTGTTTTTTTCTTTTGGTAGGGATAAAGGATGGGTCTTTATGATGAGCTTGAACAGACTGAGCAGTTAACAGTCTAAACAACTTTTCCCTGGATATTCCACATTTCTGGATTATTGTCTGTCTCTGTCAGAGGAAGGCATGAAGCTTCTGTTGATCCTGTGAGAACTGTGGTCTCCATTCCTGCCTCGCAGTGGTGCTGAGTTTTCTGGTATGGTCCAAAAGGAGTAAGTATTAGATCATTCCAGAGACAGCTCAGAGGTTGAATGAAATGCCTAATTTGGGGGCTCTTGAGACACCCTAACAGTCACTGTATGGGAGGGGGACAAGGCTACATGGAAGAACAGAGAAAGTTGCTGGCACTATGAGAACCAACTGGGCCTCATAGATGCTGATCTGATGCATGCGTTACTGGAGCACTTTATGTGCTACTAAAGTGCCATTTTATACTGCATTGAACACCTCTGGATTTGCCAGTGTGTTAACTATGCATATTTTAAAATCGAGGAGAGGCAGAAAATCTGCCAGGACCTTTCAGTTGTTTGGGCTTCTTTCCATAGATTTAGTTTCTTTTAAGAGATGCTGGGCCCATTAGCCTTGGGATGATGAGGATGTTAAAAATTCTCTCTAGTTCCTTTCTGCCCTGGGGTCAGAAGTTGCTTTTTTTCAAGTTGCTGTCACCATCTTCTCCCTTGACTGTTTTACTCAACATCGTGACTTTTTTTTTTTTTTAACATTTATTTATTTTTACTCGAAAGGCACACTTACAATGAGAAGGAGAGCAGGAGAAAGATCTTCCATCAGCTGATTCACTCTCCAAATGGCTGCAGTGGCCAGGGCTGAGCCTTTCTGAAGCCAGGAGCCAGGGGCTTCTTCCAGGTCTCCCACATGGGTGTATGGTCCCAAGGCATTGAGCCATACTCCACTGCTTTCCCAGACCACAAGAGGTAGCCGGAATGAAAGTGGAGCAGCCAGGACATGAACCGGTTCCCACATGGGATGCTGGTGCTTAGAGATGGAGGATTAGCCAGTTGAGCCATCACACCTGGGCCCGGTAACACAGCATTAGTGTCAGCATGTTAGTGAGGAGTCCTTTGTCCATGGGGTTAGCCCAGACCTTTCTCCTGAAATCCAGACAAAATATCCAGCTGCCTGTTCCTCCTGCTGCTCCTTCGCCTTCCACTTTCTCTTCTTCTTTTATTTATTTATTTGAAAGAAAATTACATAGAGAAATGGGGAGACAGAGATGTTTTTGATCCATTGGTTTACTTCCCAGATGACTGCGATAGCTGGAGCTGGGCCAGACTGAAGCCAGAAGCCTAGAATTGCATCTTGGTCTCCCGTGTAGATAGCAGAGGCCTGGACCATCTCCTGCCTTCCTGGCACATTAGCAGGAATCCAACTTCCTTAACATCTTGTGAGTTAAAGACTTCTCCAGGTATATTTATGGAGAGCTGAATTAGAAGTGGTGTGACTGGGACTTGAACTGCCACTTACCTTGACTGTTGGCATTGTAGTCATTTGCTTAACCCACTCTACCACAGTGCCAGCCCTTTGGGAATCACACTGCTTACTCATATGGTAAGTCTATGTTTAACCTTTTGCAGAATTATCAAACTATTTTCCAAGACAGCTGTACCATTTTGCATTCCATCAGCAGTGCATATGGATTCTAATTTTTCTGCATCCTAGCCAACATGTGTTAATGTCTGTCTCTTATTTTAGCCATCCCAGTGGGTGTGAAATGATCTGGATTTGCCTCATGACTGGGGATGTTGAGCATCTTTACATGGATTTATTGGCCATTTGTGTATCATGAGGCGTAGAATTTTAACTGGGAACTAAAGGGAGCAGGGAAACAGGGACCAAGGCCTGAGAGATGCTAAGAGAAATCAGTAAGACTGGAGAGTAGGAAGGGCGTAGGAGAGGACCATGGAAAACTGTGTGTGAATGTAAGACTATAGGGTAGGAAGGGCGTAGGAGAGGACCATGGAAAACTCTTAAGTATTTTTGGATGCATCAGGTCACACTGTCTTCTGCTCATCTTACCCTTGTTGCTCAGATTTCACAGATATTCCTCCTTTTGTAAATGTCAGTGAATATTGTGGCTAACTCAGTTGATCCACTCAACCTTAAATAATCATTAAGGCCCTTGTTAAGTAGCAGGGCAGATCAGTGAGCAAAAACCACACTCAGCTTTTGTTGGAGCTTATTTTGTAATGGGAATGATTTGGTACCAATAACGTTGCCTGTAGCCTAGCTTTTCCGGGGCTGTCAACAAGTTCAAACCTGCATTGTTTGTGTTATTGACAGTTTTATTGGCTTTCAGCTTTGCTCTTTCCAGGCTTAGTCTGTAAGCTGCCTTCATGGGGCAGAAGCCTGCCACTCCCCTGGCAGCCATTCTTTCCTGGAAGTGTGGCAGTTGAATTTCTTTTCTCCACTGTGATCTGCATCTGTTAGTGAAGTCTGGTAAACAATAACAAAAAAATGTGTGTGATATTGAGAATTTACAGCCATTTCAAAGCAATCCGAGTACAAGATTCATCTAGACTTTCTTGAGTTCCATCCTAACTTTGTAATTTTCCTGTATTTAATTATATGTCATTATTCTAGCAGTCTCTTTCTCTCTCTCTCTCTCTGCATATATATGTATATCATATGTGGGTATAAATACTTTATTTTCACAGAAATTACAGCTCTTTCAATCATATTCCATAGGCTTACTTAAAATCAGTTAAATTATAAATTTAGTGCCATGTCTTAACTGTATTAACCAGTTGGGAATAGCTCTAGGTAAGAAAATTCAAGCCTGAAGAGGAGAAATGACACTGGCCGTGAACATTTGGCCTTCTGTGGACACCAGCTGTCATGGTTAATGGGGAAACTGAGTTTTAGTTCCGTCCAGTGGTCAGGAAAGCTGTATTCCCTGTTGTGTTTTCCTGGCACGCTGTGGATGCCTCTTTTGTGACATTTATTTCAACACTTGTTTGTCTTCCTCACAGGATGTTGAAGACTTGAAGAGTAGGAATATATTCTGTTAACATTTCTAGTTCAAAGTATAAGAGGGTACTTTTCAAAAGTTTATAGAAGAGTGGAATTAAAACCTGAAGTGTTTTGACTATAGAAAAGTCTCTGAAATCAGTGTATTTTTTATGATTTGTATTTTTCATGAACTTTTTGAAGATCCCTCATATATAACTGACTTTGTATGAGTTGGCTGCATGCCAGGTATAACTCAATGATATGATTAAGCTGTCCAAACATAAAGCTCAGCTTTATTTGTAAGTTTCCTAATTCGTGTATCATTTTCAGATCCATGTTTGTGTTGTGCTGCACTGGGGTGACAGATTTTAGGATGCGCGTTCAGTGGAGCACATGCCCGGAAGTGTCATTTGTGAGAGACAGAGGCCTCCAGTGTCTGTCTTACTCAGCACTCTAGCTCTAGCACCTGCCGTGCGAAGTATGAATGACTGGCAGGCAGTAGGTGCCTTGGAGACCGAGAATAGGCTTGGAGAAGCTTCTTACAGGGACTAGAAGCAGGCACTCAGGTATGGAAAGTGGGTGTCCCCAGCAGTGCCTCGTTGGGAGACCCTGAAGAATCTCATGGTTCCTGGCTTTAGCCCGGGCTTTGTGGCCATTTAGGGAGTGAACCAGCAGCTGAAGAGTTCTTTATTTATGCCTCCTTCTCTCAGTAACTTTGAAATAAATAAATAGTTAAAAAAAAAAAAAGATAGCTCACTGCCTTACTGCTGTTATTAAATAGGATTCCTTTCCATCCACCATGGTGGGAGGGTTTGGGGAGGGGTGGGGAGAATCCAAGTACCTATGAAACTGTGTTACATAATACAATGTAATTAATGAATTAAGAACAATAAATAAATTTAAAAAATAAATAAATAGGATTCCTTTCCTTTAATATATTGAAAGAGTGTTATTACAGCACTTCACTGATGAATCCTGGGTTATCACATCCTAGGAGTGGAGTTGAAAAGCTCTTCCAGAGTTTTCCCAGCAGCCTCAGGAGTCCAGGGCTCGACATGGAGGTGGCTGTAGGACAGGTGTGTCAGGGCTGTACAGCTGAAGGGAAATGCAATGGCCATGACTGTCCTGCCACCAATTCACTTGTCAGAAACTCATTTTCATTCTTAAACATGAAGTCAAAATTCACATGACATAGCAGTAATGTACAATTTAGTGGTTTTCAGTATGTTGATGGTATGTACAACTTACATTTTAAAAAAAATTATTTTTAGGAAAATGAGGACAATAAAATTACTGCAAGTACATTTAGCAGAAGACCAAGCTTTAATTCAGTAGTAACATTGCCACTTTGGTGCCAGCATTGGGTGAGCAGTTCAATGCCATTTTGTCTTCCTGCGAGCCGCCTGAATCTTCCAGAATTGCAAAACAGCTCAGTTTCCTCTTATCTTCCTTCCTCTTTTGATGACAGTGAGCATCCTCAGGAAATCTCTTAAATTGGTCCTCTTAATTCAAGGCTTGTGAGTGTCACAGAATTCCATAAGGCAAAGAACAACTGTGTGGGTGCTGCTGAGGGCCAAGGCTCCCCTATGATTAGAGTGGGGTGGGATGGGACACAAGTAGGAAAGTTAAAGACAAAATAACCTCCGTAGGTTATAGTTTCTGAGGGAGTTTTTTCTGTTTCTTTAAACAAAATGGCAGGAAAAAGGCCTGGTGGTTGCAAAACAACAGAAATATTAGTTGTCATACCAGGTGTAACATTTGGAATGTGGGCTGGTGTTATGGCATATGGGTAAAGTCTCTGCCTGCAATGCCAGCATCCATTATGGGTGCTGGATTGGGTCCTGACTGCTCTACTTCCTATCCAGCTCCCTGCTAATGTGCCTGGGAAAGCAGGAGAGGCTCCTGGTTCCTGGCTTCACATCCATTCAACTCCGGCCATTGCTGCCATTTGGGGAGTGAAGCAGCTAATGGAGGACTTCAGTCAGATGAGGAGCATTTTCCTTATTGACCAAGATGAAGTTGAATTAGCACAGTGCAAAGCCAAAGGATAAGAAGCAGCAATAACAACTACAACAACTAGCTATCATGGTTGAGTATGATGCAGTGAGTATGGAATTTAAGGGATTTTTAAGTTAGAGATAGGACGAGAGTAACCTTATAGAAAGACATACTTTACTGTAAGTAATCCTAGGACCCAATAAGATGGTGTAATTGGCTGTACTCAACCTGCAAGTGCCAGCATCCCATTTGGGTGCCAATTCATGTCCCAGCTGCTCCATTTCCCATCCAGCTCCCCACTTGTGGACTGGGAAAGCAGTTGAGGAAGCCCAAAGCCTTGGGCTGCCGTACCCACATAGGAGACCTGGAAGAAGCTCTTGGCTCCTGGCTTTCAGATAGGCTCAGCTCTGGCCATTGCAGCTATTTGGGGAGTGAACCAGTGTATGGAAGGTTTTTCTGCTTCTCCTTCTTGCTATAGATCTACCTTTTCATAGAAGTAAATAAATCTGCTTTTTAGCATTCTAGTAAGAATGATAGATGTGATTAGTGCTCTGAGCTCACTGACGACATTTGGAATCATCATTGGACCTGTATGTGTTGATGTGCCTCATGCCCAGCCCTTGACCCGGCACAAGAATACAGGGGCGGACATCTCATGTGAGACACAACTTGTGGGTTTTTGACCATGACTCTGTAGCCAGTTCTGGCCTTGAGCAGACCGTGTAACTTAATAGCCAGCCCTCCTAAGGAAGGGATGGAATGCACGCTCTGGGAAAGATGATCCACACTTAACATTTAATGAATTATTCATTTGTGCAGCCTTGTCTTCTGGTGTTGGAAGCAGACTGCATGTGCTGGGTCCAGATGAGGTGGTAGGCAGAAGCATGGGCTTGGAGGACTGGCAGTGTTTCTCATGTGGACAGTTCCTTGCTTCTCCTCAATCTGTCCCTGCTCCTTCCTTGAAGCACTGCTTCCTCCCTGCCCCATGTGCCCCATGGGCCCCATGGGCCCCTGCTGCCGAGCCCCGAGCCCCGCAGGGCCTGGTGTTTCACTTTCTAGCCCTTCAGCAGCATGGGATTTGAGGGCTTCTAAATGTGGGACTCTTGACTCTCTCCTGTGGTCTTGCCAGATTCCTGTCTTAGGTCATTAAAAAGTACCTCTGCTAGTTTAGGGAAATGAATTCCTTTTCACACCAACTTCTGAACATGGTCTTTACTAGAACTAAGCTAATGTGTTACAGAGAGACAGACCCTCCTTTTTGCCACCTCCTGTCTCCATGCGCTTCTCCTTCAGGGTGGAACTATACGTGTCTGTGCCCTCCAACTCATAGCCTACACGGAATAAGGACACAGAGGTTTGTGAGCAGGGCACAGCTAGCAAGGTGTCCACAGTAAACTAGGCTCAGTGGAATCATCTCAGGTATAATAAAAGTCTGCCTGTTTTAGGTGACCAGGTATCTGGGGCTTGGATGAAAGAGCCGGTGTGGGCTGTAGAGTGACGGTTGGGAGGGAAGCTGCATCCTAAGATATTCGTGGGCAGAGAGGAAAGCCATGCTGGCATTCTGAGCTCCAGGCGGAATGGGTTTAGAAAGGAGCACAAAAGGAACTTTGATTGTGTCTCTGAAGTTTTATTTCTGTTTTCAAAATTATGTGGTGAGTGTTTGCTGCAATAGTTAAGACATCATTTAGGCCCATATCCCCTGTTAGGGGTTGAGTTGCCTTTGTTTCTGATTCCAGCTTTCTGCTAACGTGCATCCTGAAGGGAGCTGCTGGCTCCCAGCTGAAGCCTGGCCCAGCACCAGATGCTGAGGGAATTTGGGAAGTGAACCAGTGGGTGGAAGATCTTGATCATCACCTCTCTGCCTTTCGAAGAAGTGAAAAGTAAATAAGCCTTTAAAGCATGAAGGAAATAGGGCGATGTTATTTGTGCTGAGTTTAGGCAGTTGCTGTCTATCTAAAGGGATCCCAATCTTTATGTTCTGCTTTCCTGTATATCTGAAAAGTTGTTCATTGCAAAAAGGAAAATAAATTGCTTTAAAACTGAACAAACGACAAAGGGAAGAACTCAGAAGCAGTAGACTAAAGCTTCTTCCTCGTTAGGGGCTTACTTTCTTCAGGCATGATGTTGTACAATGTAAGAGGCAATTGATGTAAATAAATAATAAAAGTTCAATCACTGTCATGATGAACAAGTTCTGGAATACCACACAAGAAATATGAGTAGCCTGTGGAGACAGTTCACACATCAGTCCAACATCTACATAAAAACTAAATGTGAGTTTATTTTCTGAGCAAGGAGCTTTAATGCATGTCTTTAGATTCCTTAAAAATATACAGTGAAGCCTATTATGATGCAATTGTCTTTTCCAAAGTTGAATTTTACCCTGCTCAAGAATTTCTCTTGTAAGCAATAAGGAAGGAATTTTTAATTATGTATTTAGTTAAGAAGTAAAATAATTATTAGTTGATTATACAGAATTTTGAATGGTCTTTTCACCACCAGAAATATTGTCGTGCTAATGAATATGCAAGTTTAATCTTGGTGCAGAAAGTATTTCTGCGCAACTTAGTGTATAAATCACAGTCTACTGGAAACAGATATTTGATGGGCTGGTTAAGATGCCATGTGGGACTCCTGCATCCTGTATTGTATAGTGTCTAGTTTGAGTTCTGAGCTCCTGGCTTCAGCTCCTACTCTGATTGTTTCAGGCATTTGGGGAATGAAGCAGTAGCTGAAAGATCTCTCTGTCTTTCAAATAAAGTAAAATAAATAAATAAATACCTGTGGATCATTTATGTTTGATTGAAAAAAGCTGAAATTCGGGCCCAGCGGCGTGGCCTGGCAGCTAAAGTCCTCGCCTTGAACGCCCCGGGATCCCATATGGGCGCCGGTTCTGATCCCGGCAGCTCCACTTCCCATCCAGCTCCCTGCTTGTGGCCTGGGAAAGCAGTCGAGGATGGCCCAATGCATTGGGACCCTGCACCTGCGTGGGAGACCCGGAAGAGGCTCCAGGTTCCCGGCTTCGGATTGGCGCGGACCGGCCCGTTGCGGCTCACTTGGGGAGTGAATCATCGGACGGAAGATCTTCCTCTCTGTCTCTCCTCCTCTGTGTATATCTGGCTGTAATAAAAATGAATAAATCTTTAAAAAAAAAAAAGCTGAAATTCATTTGTTTTATGTTTAACGATTCATTTTATTTTAGTTGGAAAGGCAGATTTACAGAGAGAAGGAGAGACAGTGAGAAACATCTTCCATCCACTAGTTCATTCCCCAGATGGCTGCAACAATCCAAAGCCAGGAACTAGGAGCTTCTTCCAGGTCTCCCATGCAGGTGCAGGGTCCCAAGACTTTGAGCCATCTTCCACTGCTTTTCCAGGCCACAAGCAGGGAACTGGATAGGAACTGGATAGGAAGTGGAGCAGCTGGGACATGCATTAGCACCTGTATGGGATCCTGACGGATGCAAGCTGAGCATTTAGCCATTAAGGCTGTCATGCTGGGCCCCCCCCCCCCCTCAAATAAATAAATCTTTAAAAAGAAAAAAAAAGAAAGAAAAACAAATTTTTAAAAAACCTAAAACTAAAAGAGAAAAGGAAAATAAAAGAAAAAACATCAAGGAGAGAGGGAAAATCAAGGAGTGGGAGAACATCCATTTGCTGATTCTCCACAAATGGCTGCGATGGCCAGAGCTGGGCTCTGGGATGATCTGAAGCTTGGGACCAAGAACCTCTTTGGGGTCTCCCACTCAGGTGCAGATCCCAAAGCTTTGAACCATCCTCTGCTGCTTTCCCACGCCTTTAGCAGAGAGCTGGATGGGAGGTGAAGCATCCAGGACACATCCCACATGGGATGCTGGTGCTGTAGGTAGTTGCCACCATGCCAAGTCCCTGGCAGTGTTATGGAGGAGGGTTCATGTGGAGCAGTCTGGGGGTGGGGACAACATTGATGCAGTAACTCAGAGGACTGGACGTGAGCGGTGGTCTTAGGAATGGAGAGATCTGGGCAGGTTTGAGAGAAATGAGAGGTTAAATCAGAATTAATCTGATGTGCAGAGTAAGAAGGAAGGATGTCTCCAGGTTTTTTTACAAGAGCCCCTAGGTGAACGAATGGCTCTCTTAAGCTTAGGGAAACTGTCAGTTAAGGATTCGGAAGTGATTCCATCTAAGTCCACGAGTTTGTGATTCTTGTGAGGAATCTCATCCCATATCATGCAGACCAGTGTGTAGGCTGTTGTTAATTACTGCTGTGTTAAAGTGAAAAGTTTGTTGTTTCTGAGATGTCTCTGTTCCTGGTTGCTCACAGAATTTAATAGTTAAGATTCACTCCTAGAGCTCATTGGTTTATTTGTCAAAGTAGAATATTGTTATTTCTGGACAATTTATCATTTTTCTAGCTTATATATAATTAAGTGATATATATGTGTATGATGTGGTTGGCATCAAAAAGAAGCTTCAGTGATGACAAAGCCGTTGTCGGAAGGATGACAATATAACTTAACATTTAAATAAAGACTACTAAAAGTAAAAATTTGCCTCTCCATAAGGCTGGTGGAAATGTAAAGTCATTCAGCTATTTGGGAAGAAAATTTGATAGTTTCTTACAAAACTGAAGATATTCTTTCTAGAAAAAAGATTTATTGATTTTTGTTGGAAAGGTAGATTTACAGCAAGAGAGAGAAAGATCTAAAACTACAGATACCTGTAACAGTCCAGTGAATGGAAAACCTTTCCATACAAAACCCATAAAAATCCTGCATTATCTGTACTCCCCAAAATTCGCAAGCACGCAAGATATCCCTTATAGGCACGTGGTTAAACAAACTGGTACATGCAGACATGGAGTAGGAGTCAATAGAAGGAAATAAGCTGTCGAGCTATGAAAAGGCTACATATGCTGTATGATTCCAGCCATATGACCTGCTAGGGTCTTTATACACTTAAATCCATGGGACGTATACCGAATGTGAACCCTGATGTGAATATGACCCCTCAGTGATAATGACTT
This sequence comes from Ochotona princeps, assembly GCF_030435755.1. Taxonomy (NCBI): domain Eukaryota; kingdom Metazoa; phylum Chordata; class Mammalia; order Lagomorpha; family Ochotonidae; genus Ochotona; species Ochotona princeps. Next base: position 5,320,358 of record NC_080858.1, read on the forward strand.
GTCAGGACTTGTCAATTAGGTCTGTCAGGTGTAGCGAAAGTTTCTCTGTGGTACAGTATGTGGACACTGGGCGATATTGTTTGTGTTTGAAGTCAAGGATACATGAGAATTCTCTGTATTTTCCACTTAGTTTTGTTGTGAACCTGAAGTTGCTTTAAAAGGTAAATCCCATTTAAAAATGTAAGTAACTAGCTTCATTTATGTTTTTTAAAATTTGCATGTTCACATTGGGTTAAAAAAACAACTTCTTGAACAGTTGATATATCACCTTATTTTCAGATACATTTGTGCACACAGAGATATTTTTGGGGTCCTGTAGTATTTGTGGAAAATACTGTTTAAGTTGACTCACATTAGTAACTAGTGTTTTTTTTTTTCCCCAACTCCTCATCAGTACTTGATTATAGGCTCATGTTACTCAAGAGGATTTTTTTTCCTCTCTGAAAAATTGATGCAAATAAGTGGAAAACTAACTCTGTGAGTCAGGAATGGTGGGAAGAATGCTTATTGTTATGGTCACTTTTTCCAGAAAGTATTTTCCTGGTGTTTGGGGCAGGAAAGAAGAAATAATAGTATTAATCTATTTTTAAATTTGAGAGGTAAAGAGACAGAAGGAAATAAGTACAGAGGACTCTTGTCTGCTGGTCCACTCCCCAAATGCCCTCAACAACCATGGGAGGACCAGGCTGAAACAAGCAAGGCACTCAGTCAGGGTCTCCAGTGTAGGTGGTGGGGACCCAGCTGTGGGAATCAGAATTCTGAGCTGGAAATGGAACCTATATAAGATGCAGATACCCCAACCAGCAGCTTAACTGCTGGGCTAGATCGCTGCCCCATATTGACTATTCGTATGACTTAACTTCACTCCTTACTGCTGTTTTTCTTTGTGAAAAATGTAGAGACTAATAAATAGCTTATCCAAGGTCATTTATGGCTTTGTCATACCTTGTTTATAACTCAGAAACAGAACAGCTACTTAATGATAATTTTTACTCTTTATTACAGAGATGCCTTGTGTGCTAGAAGGGATTTCTGCCCCCCTTTTATCTTTTCTCAGCATTTTTCACGAGAAAGGAAACTGAGGAGTTAATCTCAGGTTTTGATGTTGTTGATTGATTTAAGGAATGTAGGGGGAAAAGGTAGTCTGGGAGACACATGAGGGTTTTGGTTTAGAACACTTTGGCTGTCAACATTGCCAAATTCTGACCTGAAGAGTGTGAGTGTGTGTGTGTAAGTCATTACTATGGGTATGAGCTGGTGCAAGGTGTAGAGTCAGAAAACAATAGACACAACTGAGTGTGAAGGGGCAGCTGAGATGACTGACAAGCAGACCTCTACTACTGCCCAGTCGTTAATAGTTTTCAAAGGAGGCCGATTTCTGTTTGCTGTTGGCAGCTGGATTTTCCAACCACAAATCTTGCTACCATGGTTCTCCAGGGATCTCACCATTGTTGCTGCTGCCACTGGAGTGGGATAGAGGATAAAGTTCTCAGCACCATATTGACCTCTTAATTCTTGATAGCTGTAATACTAAGATTCAGTGTGCCACTTAGAGATGGCAGAAGAAAATCATAAATGAAAAAGCCACATGGTTAGTTTAGGAAATATCTGTAAGACTGCCTTCCTTGATTTTTTACCACACTGCACCCCACATGACAGAGACTATCACGCACAAGCAAAGGTCAGTGAGAGTACCTAGGCCGCTCAGAGTTGAGGCTCAGGGAGAAGGAACAACTTCTTTTCCAGATTAATTAGTCAAAGCAGCATCTTTCTTGTTTTGTTTTTATGCCTTTACCAAGATTTTTTTTTTCTTATTTTAAAGATTTATTTGTATCAGGAAGGCAGATTTAGAGACATAGAGCTTCCATTCACTGACTCACTCCCGAAGTGGTCACAATGGCTAGAGCCAAGTTGATCTGAAGCCAGGAACCAGGTGCTTCTTCTGGGTCTCCCATGCAGGTGTATGGTCCCAAGGCTTTGGGTGGTCCTCTACTGCTTTCTCAGGCCACAAGCAGGGAGCTGGGTGGGAAATGAAGCAGCTGGAGCATGAACCCATATGGTATGCTGACGCTTATAAGTGGAGGATTAGCCAATTGAGCTATTATACCAGCCCCTCCCAAGATTATTAACAGTGGAATATTCACTTCCTTTGGGGGGAAACCTTATTCTGTCAGCCAGTGTGGACAACCATCTCAGAATATATTTACTCAGTTAAGGAGTAAGATGAGCAAATGCTACAGCAGAGAGGTTTTTGTAGTGATCAGTGAGAGAAAAGAACTCAGGAAAACTGATTTCACAGAATGTAAAAGAGAATAAATAGAATAAAGTTTCAAGTACTACTGGCTCATTAATAAACAGACTGTACCAATGGAAGTGATGACAGGGCAAATAGTGTTGCGGGGTGTGAGCGAGGTCACACCAGACCTGTCTAAGGTTCATTAAAGAGTGTTTATTAACCAAGCTTGGTGATAATAGAGCACAATAGCAAATCACAAGTCCATGCGGCAAGCCACCCAATCATAATCCAACCAATCATAATCCCAAAAGGAACAAATGGTCATTACCCTGAAGTCCATCCATTAAGCTGAAGACCTATGTCCCAGCCTCCCCAACAATATAAATCATTCGAAGAGACATGCAATGAATAACCTGGACACACTTCCAAAGCTGCAGACATTCACCTTTCCCTGGCTTTTCTGCCCACATTCTACTACTGCTAGGCCTCACCCCTGCTGGAACTCCTGACAGCACACAAACAACATTATTATAACCATTGCCCCAGCTAAGCAGTACACAGGGACCATGCTCAGGGGATTACCTGTCCTGGGTCAGCCAAGAGTCGAGGTGCCAGAGTAATGGAAGCACCTGACCAGAGAGTGAGAGTCCCTGCTTCACGGGCCTTTTAAAGGGGCTTGTGAGGGGGGTGGTTACAAGACAATGCAATATCGTCCCCTCTCAGTTGGTAGGTGAGTCACAGGATGGCAGGAGCAAATACCTATGTGTTGTAGGCTAAGGAGTTGATTAGTGCTTGTTGGGATAGGCAGGAACAGGAACTGGGCTTGTAGCTAAAAATGCCTAGACTAATTGGACTTGTCTGCATCCAATATCCTGGCTAGGATGGGTGCTGTGGCACAGCAGGTTACACCACAGCCTGTTATGTGCTACCAATATCCTCGCTAAATTAGGATGTGGGGGAAGTGGTTGAGGATGGAATTATCATTCCATTGCTGTTAGGACCCACCTTCAGGACAGGGTATAGGGGACACAGCCACATTTCGTTTGCCCACTGTCAATGGGTACTGGCTATACTGGCTGCACCCCATAACAATAGGAATTCCATGCACTTCCCCATCTCCGTAAATCTCAGACCACTGTAAACACTACACCTACTTTCAGAAAACCCATAGGACCCAGTATTCAAAGCAAAGAATTATAAAATTCTGACCATGAGACACCATACTAGATGTAAGATATATAGTAACATCCTTACGTTTGAAATAAGGTGGATATCAGGTTTTAATTTATAGCTGAACACAGATTAGTAAAGAAAATGTTCTCTTAAAAGAGCTATTTTTATTCCAACAAGTACATTTCAGTTTATGTAGTTAGGGTTTTAAAATGAGTCATTTTCACAGCTACAAATAACTGAGTCTTACAAATTCTAGTGTCTGTATTTGAGACCTAACGCTATAATTTCATTCATCCATCTGTTTTTTCAACAAACATTTTGAGCATATGTCATGTGCTAGGTGCAGTATTAAGTCGGTATTGAGGATCTCAGGATGAATGATATGTTGAGTGTGAAGTCTAGAGGGGGTAAGTAGGATCTCACAGCTTTACTGCAGTATGGTAAATAGATAGCAGTATGCACAGTACTCGTAAGAATGGAGTTCTGAGAATTTTATGTTCTGGTTTCCTTAATAAAATCATACGCCACACATGAAGAAAAGTGTTTTGTCCTGAACTTTACAGACATTCAAGGGAATTTCCACTGTAAAATACCAGTGAGTACACATTTTATAAATGTATGACAGTGCTCATGGAATCTTTTAAAATGTTGGACCGTAAGAATCCTCTTTCCTGTGGAGACAGGTGTTTTGGCGAGGACAGTTAAGCTGCCCCTTGGTGTGCTGGTGTTCCATATCTGAGTACCAGTTTGAATCCTGCCTTAAGTCCCAGCTGCTCTGCTTACCATCCATGTTCCTGCTAATGTGCCAGGGAAAGTGGCAGATGATCTTACAGGAGACTCAGATGGGAGTTCTTGGCTCCTGGCTTAGGTCCAGCCCAGCCTTGGCTGTTGGAGACATTTAGGGAATTAACCCGGAGATAGAATCTCTGTCTCTGTCTCTCTCTGCACCACTGTGCCTTTCAAATAATTGTTTTTAACACCTGCCATAATTTTGTAGATTTTGTAGCATTATAAAGGATACTTCTCTCTTCCTGTGCATGTTAAAGAACATTCCCAAAGGAGTCTTTGAGAAGTTTAAGGAAGTGTAGGAGCTTAAGGGCCAAGAGAAAGAGGGTGTGGTGGACAGAGTTCTGACGCTGGCCTGAACGGTTGCTGTCTTCTGGCCCTGCAGTCAGAGCAGTCTCAGGAGTTGCTGTGAGGATGCAATAAAAGTTACTAATTAGTTGGCCCCAAATTTGGGAGAGACTCTTGGGTTATCCCGACTCAATATTTTTTTATTGAAATATGAAAAAAAATTTTTTTTCAATATACTTTTTCCTCGTTATTTGAATGACAGAGATCTTCTATCTGCTGGCTTGTTCTCTGAATGCCTGCAACAAGCTGGTAGTGGGCAAGAACAACCCAGAACCCAGTCTAGATTTCCCTTTTTTGTAACAGGTGCCCAACTACTTGAGCCATCACCTGCTGCCTCCTAGGGAGTCCATTAGCAGGAAGCTGGGATAAAGATCAGAGCAGGGGCTTGAACCAGGTACTTGGCTGTGGCATATGACCATCCCACAAGTGTCATTTTAGCTGCTGCTCTGAATGCCCACCACTCACATGGATTTTTAAAAGCAGAAAAACTCAAATGCTGTAGAATGGGGAGCAGCAGAGCTATGACTGAAAAGAAGTCAGAGGGATTCCAAGTGGGTAAAGGTGTGTTTGAGGTGAGGGGAGCCACTGTGCAGGGACCAGAGAGAAGGACTCGGTGTTAAAGGCAGCTGGCTGATGGCCAGCAAGGAAGCAGACCTTAGTCCTATAGCCACATGGAGCCAAATTCCATAACTAAGTTTGAAAGTGAATTTCTGGACTCGGCATGATGACGCAGTGGCTAAATCTTAGCCTTTCTACTGCCAGAATCCTATATGGGCACTGGTTCATGATCTGGCTGCTCCACTTCCCATCCAGCTCTCTGTGGCCGGGAAGGGAGAAGCTGGACCAAGTTTGGGGCACACTGAAGTGGAGGCTTTTGCTGCTGAAACAGCAGCTGGAGGGAGGTTCTTGGTGGGCAGTGAGAATACTGGTTACAGATCATTTTGAGTATTTCCCTTATGCTTTTCTGATGCAAATATGAAGTTGTCTTTCCTATGCAGAATGAAGAAATTTTGCTCTCCTCACCCCATTTTTATCCTTCCTTGTTTCATGTTTAATATTTTTTAAGGACTCTGTGTGATTCCCAGGTGGCAGCAAGCACTTGAGTACTTGGGCGGTCATTCACTGCTTCCCAGGTGTATTAACAGGGAGAGCTAGATTGGAAGCAGAGCAGCTGGGACTTGAACTGGCATCCAGATATGGGATGCTAGCATGGCAACTGGTGGCTTAACCCAGTGTGCCATGATGCTGGCTCCCATGTTTATTTTTAAAACCTCAGAAAGTGGCTGAAGTGCCTTTCTTCCCCCATCAAAGTGGTGACTTTTCTCTCATTTTTTAAAATACTGAATCTTCTGGAACCACAGTTTACTTCGCAAGTCACATCAGGCACTTGTTACCCACCCCATATGTGAAGCGTGATTTCATGGGTTTGGGCAATTCCATACTGAAATCTTTACAAACGCTACCCATACTGGGGAGGGCCTAAAAGGCTTTTGTATAAAAAACACACTGTGGTATGCAGAAACTTGTTAGAAACTTAGGCGATCATGTCTGCTTAGTAAATGTCGAGTCTGCTGGGCCATCCAACTAATGCCAGTAATTGTTGGAATAAGAATGTTTCTGTTTGATTCTTACAGGTACATTCTTTCCTGGTGAATCTGATTACTGGCGATTTTTTCCCCATTTGCATCTGTTACAATAATGTAATAGACCAGAGTGCAGGGTACAAGGGAATGTGTTTTGTTAGTGAAACAAATGTAGCTCTTCCCCACCTTATCGTTTATATCTTTCCTTGGGAGAACTTTGCTGATTCTGACTAGGAAGGATTTGTGCTTTTTAATGAGGGCAAAAGGAAGAAAGTATTCGTGTTTAAGTCCTTTGATAACCATATGGACACTACACTTTATGACTTGTGTTTTTGGCTACTTAGGAGGTTTTGAGGGAGAGAGAATTGGCAGCAGAGGGAGGGAAGCATCTGCTTTGCTCTAATCAGACAGCTGCTGCTTTGAGTGGGCAGCAGGCAGGATTCAGGTGGAGTCCATCGGAGAACTCTGGCTGTATAAAGTTACCCTTCAGTCATAAATGTTTCAATGCTGAATGATTCTTTTTTGTTGTTCTGGAAGGCGAGGCTGGCTCTGCTAACATCTCTGTGGCAGAGAAGGCCTTCTTTAGCAATAGGGATGACAAAATGCAACATGAGTTGTGACACTGGTATGCCTTCTCAGAAGGATGTTGGATGAATGACTCTCATAGAATGAAGAGACCTAATAATAGTACTGCTCGTTATTATAGTAATAAAAGGGCTCAGAGAATCTGTGCTGTGCACCAGGATACTAGACTAGCGTGAGAGCTCTTCATAGAGCTGGCGGAAAATGTGCAGTATTAGATTGGCATTGTGGTTCAACAGATTTCACTGTGGCATTCCTTGCTGGAGCACTGGTTAACAATGGCGGTCCTTGCTGGAGCTCTGATTGAGTCCTGGCTATTCTGCTTCCAGTCTAACTCTCTGTTAGGTGGGAGAGCCGTAGAAGATGGTCTGTTTGTCCCTACCACGTCTTGGAGACCCAGATGGAGTTCCAGCCCTTTGGCTTCTGCCTGGACAAGCCTTGACCATGGTAGCCATTTGAGGAATGACACAGTGTATGGAAAATTGTCCTGAGTCTTAGAATACAAAAGTCCAATGAACCATGAATGTTTGAATTGGGAAGTGGGTAACTGTACATTATCTTTTAATTCTACTTCTCCAAGGCCTTTCTGAAGAGTGCTTATATTCACCCAGCACTAGAACCCTGCTTTCATGGCTATAATTATCTGAAGTTCCTGAAATTCCGTTACCTACTTAGAATATTAAAATTGCTGACTAAGCACTATTGACCACATAACAAACACTTATTTGATTATTAGCCTAAAATTTATAAACCCATGTTTGCTGCCAGTTAGAATCTGCCAGTTTTAAGAATCTTTCTCTGGTTTTGTGTTTTACTAGGAAGGGGTACTGTGGTAAACATGGGCTACCAGCAAGACTCCAGATCCTGGGGTTCCCTTCTCAGCTTGTTTTTCGTTTGTTTGTTTGTGGCTTTTTTTTTAAAGATGTATTTGTTTTTATTAGAAAGGCAGATCAGATTTACAAAGAGGAGAGACAGAAAAATCTTCTGTCTGCTGATTCACCCTCCAGATGGCTATGATGGCTGGAGCTGAGCCGGTCTGAAGCCAGGAGCCAGGACCTACATGGGTGCAGGGTCTCAAGGCTTTGGGCCGTCCTCTGCTGCCTTCCCAGGACATAAGCAGAGAACTGGGTACAAGTGGAGTAGTCGGGAAACAAGCTGGTTACCCTTATGGGATCTGGGTGCTTGCGAGATGAGGGTTTAGGTGATTAAGCCATCGTGCTGGGCCCCCTATCCCCAGCTTGTTTCTACAAGTGTCAGTGTGATCCCTGCTTGGTGGCAGGCTGTGCTCTGCCTGGCAGTGTCGTTGCACAATAAGGACTATGTCTGGTCTTCGGCCTGAATTTGTGAAATCATTCAAATTTTCTGGATGATGGGAATATTATGCTAATATGGTGACTAATGATTGGCCCACAGATATCCCAGAGCTATCTCCAGAAGTAATAGGAGGGTTGGGGTTTTGATTCAGCCTGGGCTCCAGGGCAGGGGTGAGGGTGGAGGCTGAGTTCAGTCACATCCCAAGAGATTTGTTCAGTCAAGTCTTTGTCATGGCACTCTGCCAAGATCTCTGGATACTGAGATTCAGTGGAGTGTCTCTGTTGGTGGACGTGTGTGTGTGTGTGTGTGTGTGTGTGTGTGTGTTGGGGGGAGGGAAGCTGTGGGGCTATGGGGGGGGGCGGGGAGGGTGATGGCGGTGGTAATGTACCCTGATCCCATAAGGAAATTCCATATCCCCGCCACACCTTGCTTACCCTGTGTGTCTCTTCAGTTGCCTGTTCCTTCTCACAGTCTTTGTAATGAAACTGTAACGTTTAATTTTCCTGAGTTTTCTGAGTTGCAGTAAATTGTTGATCCTGAGGGCCTTTTGCCGGTCTCTTAGAAGTGAATTAGTGTAGGAATCCCAGAAGTGTGACTGGTGTCTGAAGTGAGAGCAGTCTTGTTGGGGACCACGTCCCCCACCCAACTTGCAGGGCCTGAACCAGTGAGGGAATGGAACTGTATACAGAACCAAGGTGGGATTGAATGTATTGTGTGCTCTTGGAGTAAATTTCAGCAGTTGAGGTGTAGTTAGAATGAGCTAAAATTAGTCTGACTCTTTAATTTTGATATAATGGAAAAAAAAAAACTCAGAATCTCCTAAAAATTCCAACCTTTCTGATGCATTCATGTAAGTCATGATTAAAGCCAACTTTTAAGGTGGCCAAGGTTGTTTTCTTTATTCTTGAATATTTCTCAGTAGGGCCAGTAGTTTTATGGAGATGCCCTGGGGCAGTTGCCCTGGTCCCCACGTGGCCAGCAGCCTGGAGCTGACCAATCCCTGACCTACAGGCTCTGTGTTTCAAGGAACTCACAGGCGCTTTGTGGCTGGACAGTTGTGGTCTTGATTAGTAGCTGGCTTCTGTGAAAAAGGGCACATGCTGTAAATCCGGGCACATGCTGCTCTGTGTGTGAGGCACCATTCCCGTCCTGATGTTCAACACAGGGACAGGAGCAGACAGCACAATGCAGTCACGGGTTAGGCTGGAGCCGGAGGTCAAATCTCAGGCAAGCACAGTTACACAGAAATAGCTAAATGCCGTGGTAACAACCCCAAACCATCAGAGGCTGAAGACTGCTTGAAGTCTAATTCTCATTCACCTTGAGTGCAGTGTAGACTGTAGACAAAGAGACACCACTTTGCAGAGGCATTCAATGACCCTGTCTTACTTCATTTTGTGACCTCATCTCATTTCCGTTTGCATTTAGCTGCTGGATGGCAGAGGCAGGACAGATTGTGTATTTTAATTTGCAGGTGACTTGTGTCACTGCTGCTGTCATTTTGCCAGGGTAAGTAGTCATTTGACCCCTACCCAGAAATGAGGTTGCTGAGAAGGAGAGAAGAGGGGTGCTGAGGGGTGCCCCACGCTGCCTCTGTCACAGTAGGGAATCCGCCAAGGTTGTGCTTTGGTGCTCAGACGATGGGAGGCTTATCCGTGGAATGTTGTTTGGGGCAGTTTCAAGGGTACTCTAAGGAGAAAAGTCACAGCAGAAAGAATGAGAGGATGAAGGGTTCAGGGTTACGAATAAAAGACTTGTACTGCTGAAGGAGATAAGTCACATTCCAGGAAGAGGAAGTGTGACCTGAGCCTGAGCTCAGGGTCAGGTAGGCAGTCACTTCTCCGCCTGACAACCAGGAAGGAAGGGGAGGAGGGTGAGAGATGAGGGCATTGTCCTGTGCTGACAGCGTGCCCGCGTTGGTCACTCTGCTGGCGCAGCACGGGCACTCTGTGCATGTTTCTTGAATGTGTTATCTCCTGTCTGAAAGCATAAAGCAGAAACGCTTTCCTTCGCCTTGCACTCTCCTCTAACATCATGCATGTCGCCAACTCTGCAGCAGGTCCTTCAACTCCCTGCCTCTCCTTGCCGACTGTGCCTGCTCACTTGGAACGACTCTGGGCAGGCGTTCACCCCTGCTGCTCCGTGGAAGCTCCTCTCATCCGGGTCACCGCTGCCTTCCATGTAGTCACATTCCTCTTTGTGAAACATTTTCTTCATTTGGCTTTCATTCCATCAGTACTCTGGTTTTCCTTGTATCTCACAGGCTGCTTTCTGTCTTTGGCCATTTTGCCAGTTGCTTATTCTTTCTGCCCATTCTGATTTCTTTTGTAAGTGCCCTACAGCTCTCACTCCTGCCTTCCTCTCTGCATCTGTGTCCTGGATTATCGGCTAGCCATCTATTTAATATTCACTCAGAATTTATTAATGTTTGTTCAAAAGTGTCACTTGGGTATTTATTTGTATGTATTGCTTTGAGAGTAGAGAGAGAAACCGAGCTTTCATCTGTTGAGATTTTTACTGAATCAGAGTTTCAGATTGGTATATAGTTATTATTTAATGTTTCAATTAGTGTGTTTTTCCAACAGAGGGGAAACAACCTGGCCTTTTCTCGTCCCTGCTTCTGTTCCCTTAGCCTCTGCTGCTACCCTCTTGCCTTCGTAAACTGCCAGTGTTCTCAGCTGCCAGGGTGATCTTCTTAAGCAAAGATAGGTCATGTCCTTTCCCTGTTTAAGATTGTTCAGTTGCTCTCTTGGATACCTAGTGTTCAACGCCAGGTTTTCCCAGTGACCTGCAAGGCCCTGAATCTTCTGGCCACTTGCTGCCTCTTTGGCCTCACCTTCCATCCATGGTGTTGTTCAGGTACAACGACCCACTGGTCTTGCCCAGGCTTTGCCTCAACTGTTCAGGTCTGCCTGTTGGGTTCAGTATCAGTTGTCTCCATGCCTAGAGTCTTCTTTCTTGAGATGACCTCACTTGGACAGGTGTGGATCCAGGCTGCTTGCCTCGGGCGAGTCACTTAGCTGCCCTTTTTTTTTTTTTTTTTTCCCCCTTTTTGCTTTGGTTTCTTGGTTCTGTGAGGACAGTAATGGGATCTGAGGATGGTGAAAGGAGTGAGTGTATGTGGAGCTGTCAGGATAGCACCTGTCTTAGAATAAGCACCATGTAAATGCTAACTGTGATGGTGACTGTTTCAACAGGTGTCTGTTTCATAAAGTTAAATGTCACCTGTTCCGCGTTGACCCTCCGTTTTAGCTGCCAGTCTGCCAGGTGGCCCTTCTCTTTCTAGTCAGTCTCACTCATCAGCTCCCACCACCTCCCGGGGCCCAGATCAGTTTGGGGTAGGCTCTACGCGGGCAGTCCCCACCCCACTGTTTTCCCTTTTGCCCTCAGATGGAGTGTCCAGCGTGGATTTCAGGGACAGTTTTCTGCTTCCCTTTTCTTGTTCCTGTCCTTTCTGGACACTAGGAGAAGTGTATGTTGGTATTTTATCTTTTCCTTTAGAGAGAAAAGGAACAAGTCTCACCCATCCTGATCCTGCACAGTTCACAATGTCCACACATCTCTCTCTGCTTACAGACCTGTGGACAGCCTATAGAAATCTATACCAGTGGCTTTAGGCTTGGGGTGGGGTCTTTACACCCAGTGCCAATTGAGAAACAGCTTGAAGCCACTGACAGGCCAAATCCCTTTCCCAGCATTGCAAGGGCAGTAGTGTTGTTGGCATTCTCACATCCTCTACAAACTTTGTAGCAGGTTCTTCCATACTGTGAAATATTTCAAATACTTTCTGGGGGGTTGAGAAAGTTTTGGAGTTCAGTCCTTTCATAACTGTTCACATACATGTTGATGTCTTAAACAGGTATTCATGCTTTTTTTTAGTTTTTACGTTATCTTTTAAAATGTGTATGCTCTGAAATAAACTTTGAACTCTGAACTTTAATTATGAGTCAGATTATAGCTTTGTTTGAAACATGCACAAACTTTGCTGGAATTTTTCTGAGTTATTTAAATTATAGCTAACTGGACTCTAAATTTGGATGCAAAGGTGAAATAATTGAACAACTAAATGTATTGAAATGATGGATTGTATTTTGAGCATAACTGATCATACTGCACTCTCACATTTGTTTTCATGTTTCGTTTTTTTTCTGATGCGACCAGAAGCTAGAAGAACTAAATGCAGGAATGGGAGCTGTTGGTAACTAATCCTAGTGAGAATCTGTATGTAGACCAGAGTGTCCCCTTTAACCCAGGCAAACACAGATTACAGGCTTCAGTGGGAGCTGAGCAGAGCTGGCAGCAGGACTGGTTTCCCCCCTTGGCAGCTCATTTTTGTGAAGATGATCTTCAGTGAGGACTGTGTAGTGTATGCTTGCTTCTCTAAATGGGATATTTGTGGTCATGGACAGCAGCTCCCCCCGCCCCCCTGTTCTGCCTCTGATGAGTGGTGGTTATTTTTGTAAATGAGAGAGAGGAAGTGTTTCTGGTAGGTATTTTGTGAGTGTAGCGTCCCTCTTGAAGTTTTTCACACTAGTTCCAGTTGTAACAGTTGCTTGCCATTAAGACTGTGCAGCTGTCTGCTTTACATGCCCAGAGGAAGTACTGGCTTGTGCCTGTCGCGTCACCCTCAGCCAGAGACCTGACACAACGGATGTGTGGTTGTTTTGAACCAGTTAACTCACAAAGTGGATGTCAGATTGTATTCCTGACTGTCCCCCAGGGATCATTGATTTCACGGTGCCTTAGATACTTGTGATGAGTCATTCCCTCTGTCCCTACAGCCTAGGAGGTCTGTAGACACCTTCCCTAACCCTTTGTGTTGCTGTTCCTGTTGGGGAGAGCATGGAAAAAGTCCCCTACAGCCTTCCTTGGGGTGTGGACTCTGATCATGTCAGGATCAAGACTCACTATGTTCTTGTTCTGGAATCATTGTGACCTTGGGGTCTGGATAGAAGGTTGTCTGACATTGATGCACTTTCTCACTTGTCGTGTGTGTAAGGCAGAGAGACAGCAATGGAGGGACAGACATACTGCTTTCATCATTTGGCTCATTCCCCAAATGCCCGTAGTGGCTCAGGGGAGCCAAAGCCGGCATCCAGGAAATGACTGTTGATCTGACCAATGTGTGCCAGGTACACTACCACTAGAGTCAGGAGCCGGAGCCAGAACCTGAGCACCTGCACACGAATGTGGGGAAAAGGCATCCTCACCAGAGCGTAACAGCTAGGTCAACTGCTCGCCCCCATATGCTATTGTTCAAACAACAAAGACCTGATATCTCTTTATTTTTTTCTTTTCAAGATTTATTTTATTTTTATTGGAAAGTCAGATATACAGAGAGGAGGAGAGACAGAGAGGAAGACCTTGCATCCAATGATTCTCTCCCCAAGTGGCTGCAACAACCACAGCTGAGCCAGTCTGAAGCCAGGAGCCAGGAGCTTCTTCCGGGTGTCTCACACAGGGTCCCAAGGCTTTGGGCTGTCCTTGACTGCCTTGCCTGGGCCACAAGCAAGGAGCTGGGACCGCTTGGACACGAATTTGAGCCCATATGGCATCTCAGTGCATGTAAAGTGAGGACTTTTGCCACTAGGCTGCCGCACCAGGCCCCTGACATCTCTTTAGAGATGTGTAAAAGCAGACAACCAGGAGTTTCAACGCCCTTCAAAGCCTCTCAGGTGAAGATTTGTAGTGTGTATTTATCGCTAGCTGTGTCCTCAGAGTAGTAAACTTCTCTATATGAGGCCACAGCTCATGGTTAGTAGTGCTGGAAACGATTGTTGTTTAAATGGGATCATAGGACAGAGCAGATTTCATATTAGGTTTATATAGATTGATATAGAAAAGATTGATTATTTGTGAGTTTGGATATAATAACCCTTTCTTTAGATATTGGAAATGTCATTTCTAAAATACATTTGTTTTTGTAGAGCACTTCTCAGATTTACTAAAAATGTTGAAAAGATTATATAGTTTCCCTCCCTGTCCACCCCTTGCGGTTGCAGGGTGCATGAAGCCTGTCCCCTGATCACGTTTCTGTGGTGTTTACCTGCTGACTTCTGTTAGAGGATCCCTGCCACTGACCCTGTCACACGCCTGCATCCATTCTTTCTTTCGTTCATTTCAAAGCTGCCCTTGGCTGTTGGCAGTTTTGATGAGGACTTGTCAGGTATGCGATAGCTTGTTCTTCTTGGAATCTGTCCGACGTTCTCCTAGTGACTAGATCGGGTCATGGGATTATATGGTCAAATAGATACGGTGTATGTGGTTAATATGGTAAGACACTGCCTGACTTAGGTGGCCGTACCATTTTTTGCATTCTCACCAGCAGTGAATGGGAGTTCTGCCGCTTCGCATCCTTGTCTGCATTTCGTATCGTCAGTTTGTCAGACTCGAGCCACTGTGATAGGTGTGCAGCGGCTGGGATGTAATTTTGGGGGGGCGGAGGGAATAAGTTTAAAAGCCGGTCTTTTGTAGTGTTGCTGTTATACTTTATTATTATCATACTCTATTATACTTGACTATGGAAATATTGCTTTCTCTCTAGAGAGATTAGTGTTGAAAGAATATGTGTGCTTTTCCTTGTGCAAATAACTTCACAGATATTTAAGTGACATTTTGTTGAAATTAACTGTTCTCTTTACTCTCATTACTAATAGCTAATGAGCTCTATCCCATTGATGTTAAGCTGTATTCTATTGATATTAATGTTTCTCATTTAATTGCTTTTGTTTAATCTTTCATTCTCATTTTCCATTCTTTAAAGTCATTTTTGCTTTTTTGTTTGTTTTGTTGCTTTGTTCATAAAGCTTTTCTTGTTTCTGTTACATTGTGTAGTTTTGTACCAATGGCTAGAAGCAGATCGTCATGGCAGGAGCCAAGATGCTGCAAATGCGACCTCAGGTAAAAGTTTAAAGAAGTGATGGGGTATTAGAAATTTTATCTTAATTCACCCCAATCCCATTACAATAAATGTGTCTTTATTCGGTTTTGATTGAACACTTTGAATAGGTATTATTTTGTATTTTTGTTCTCTCATCTTCATCTTAATTTTCATAAAGACTTCATTTGCTTCAAACCTTGAAAAAATATCACCAGTTTTAAGCTGTCTTGGCAGATAGAATAGTTTCCTTAGGAGGAAAAGCTTAATTGTGGCATAAATTTAGTAGGGTACTTGGCAGTCTTAACTTGAAGTTAAATCTGTATTTAGTCATAAAATGGATTATTAATACTGTGTAAGTTTATACTCCTTGTTTGTTTCAATTTCAACTTAAAAGATATTTGGATTTCTTGGGAATCCAAATTCTCAGACTGGGTCATTTTTCCCTGCAGGAGATTCTCAGTTACAGGTTCGTAACCTGTGTTCCAGTGCGAAGAGTGGGCTGTCTTCCGGACCCAGCCCTGAAAGGCATTTGTTTAGCTAGTTCTGTGGAGTTGTATCCACTCATTTCTGAATGCCTAACGGTGTTGTCAGAAGGTCCAGAGGGTTGATTGTTCCCCTAATTTTCTTCGGAACGCTATTTGCCAAGACAGCTTTGTACGATTAAGTAGCAGTGACTCTTCCTGTTGTCCCCATTTTGGCAATCTGATGGAAGGTGGTGGTGGTGGTGGTGGTTCTGGTGTCTTTCTTTTGTGAGGTTTTTTTGTTTCTGTTTTGTGGGTTTTTTTGGTGAATTCATTGTGTCTGGAGGTGATTTCCTTCTCTAGTTGATTCTGTCTCAAGAAGGTGTGGTGTTCCCTATTAACAGAAGAATTCTCTTTCAAATGGCACTGTCATGACTTATGATTTATCCTGTCCCTTTAATAACTTGATATCTAAATGAAAATAATGTTCCTATTTTAACCATACACAATCAGGAACTCATGAAAAGGTAAGTGTTGCCAGAAGTTATGTCTGGACCGTGTACTGTGTCCTGGGCTCCCACAGTTAGCAGAGGAAAGTGGATGTTGCCAGTGGTGGGGACGAGGGGACCTTCCTGGGCTGTGCGTTGTCTGCTGGTGTCCTGTCTCAGTAGCAGTCAGCAGCAGGTGCTTTTAGAAAATAAGGAGACAATTTGTGTTTTGGTTTTTCTAGTGATGAAAGAGGTAATCTTTATTTTCTTCCTTATGAAGCATTAAATGAACATTCCTGGTGTTCACATGAAGCTCTGGTAGCTGCTTAAAGACACCATTCACCGTGACATCACGAATTCTGAGCCCCAGCTCTGCTGCTAAGCCACCTTGACTTATTGGTCTGCTGCTGCTTATACACCCTAGGATATGGATGTACTAAAATCATTAGGCTCTCTTTTAGGAAGCCTCTGATAATTTCAGGGGTGAAAATTTCTAGTTCTTAGAAGAGGCAAGTATGGGGTAGAAAGAAACAGAGTTGTAATTGATGCTTGCCCAAAATCCTAAGGAGAAAAATCATTAGCCATAGTCATAACCAAGGCAGTAGTTTAGTTGCCTCAGTAATGTATTTAAATTATGTGCCCTTATTCCAAAAAGCTTCTGTGTATTTATATTACAGTCTCCGGCAAGATTTTAGAGTGTGACTTTTCCCTCCTTCTATGATCTGTTAAGTTTTGCACGTAGAAGTATTTTAGTATCTATCTTTTCATCTTTTTTTTACCCAAAATGGAAACTGAGTCTAACAAGATGTCAAAGTATGACTCATAAGTCAGATTGCTTCATTGTATTATTAATTGTACAAATACAAGTGACCTTTTCTTTAGCTGTAACAGTTGATGTTTTGTAATTCATTAAAGTCTTAAAATAGAAAAAAATAGGAAACAAATAGACATTCCAAGGTCTTCCTGCTCTAGCCCCAGTTTGTGATTTTGAAAAATTAAGATCCACCACTTAAACATTTTACAAAATTAAGGTATTTAGTGACAACAGATATTTTTAGGAATTGAGGGGTCAAGGAGATAAAGACTAACCTGACACCTTTTACTGGGTTTTCTTAAATATAATAAAGTACAGTTATTTCATGGTTCTAGAATTTTGAGGGTAATTAATTTGGTGTGAGGTGTTTAACGGGCTCATGTGCTGCTTCTGTTTTTCTGACACAGATACTCAGCAATGACATTTCTAATTTTACTAGTTCTCTTACCTAACAGCCTTCGTGCGCTCAAGTGTGTCAGAGGTTTTTGTGAAGACTCAACAGCAGAATCGCCACCTCTTGAGCATCGAGCATTGTGACTGTGTATAAAATTTGATAGTTACAAGACTGGGATCAACTCAAGTCAAGATGATTCTTTAGTGAATTAAATATTTCCAAATGAAGTTTTTTTGGTTTCCGAATAATTAAATGAGGACTATAAGTTAGTGACAATTAGATTAGCGTGTGTTGATTGTTATTTTTTTTTTAGTTGTCAGTTATCTATGATTTTAAAATCTGATCCTAAATTTTTAAATGTGGACCTCCTATTTCCAATTTGCAGTTGTTCTTTAAGCGTCTTACCACTCAGACTGTTAGAGGTAGAGATTGATTTCAAGTAAGTATAGAACTATAACATGTTTTTCAAAAAGGGTTGTAGGCATTGATGAATTATTTTTTGTCATAGGTGAAAATTTTGACCAGAGTCCTTTGAGAAGAACGTTCAAATCCAAAGTTCTGGCTCACTATCCTCAGAACATCGAGTGGAACCCTTTTGATCAGGATGCTGTGAACATGGTATGTGTGCTCTGTTGCCCTCTCCATTTTCACTGTAGCCTTCGAAAGTTTATTGGTGAAGATAGTGACTATATGTTGGATGTGTCCATTATTTCACTTAATGTAATCCTTTAAAAATTCTTGAAGAAATATACTCTCCACATTTTACAGATGTGGCAGCAGAAACTCAGAGAAAGTAGTTGCTCAGGGTTCCAGCAGCCATGAGGTCTGAATCACAAGCCATAGACTATCTTATCTCCTTGCTGATGCTGCATTATGGGCTTGTTCTGAAATAACCAGAGCTGGGCCAGGCCAAGCTAAAGCCATGAGTCAAGAACTCCTCCTGCATTTCCTGTGTCGGTAAAAGGGACTCAAATCCTTAAGCTGTCACCTGCTGCTTCACAAGCACATAGCAGGAAGCTGGATTGGAAGTGTGGTCAGGACTTGGCCACAGGCATTCCAGTGTGATGTGTGAGTGTTCCAAGCAGCAGTTTAACATTGCATTACAACAGTCTCCCTCAAGTTTTCATATTTTAAAGAACATTGTGGGGGCCTGGCATGATAGCATAGTGGTTTAAGTCCTCACCATGAATGCACCGGGATCCCATATGGGCACCGATTCTAATCCTGGCGGCCCCACCTCCCATCCAACTCCCTGCCTGTGACCTGGGAATGCAGTTGAGGACGGCCCAAAGCTTTGGGACCCTGCACCCGTGTGGGAGACCCGGAGGAGGCTCCTGGATTCAGACTGGCTCAGCTCCAGCTGTTGCGGCCACTTAGGGAGTGAACCATCGGATGGAAGATCTTTGTCTCTGTCTCTCTTCCTCTGATATCTGCCTTTTCAATAAAAATAAGTAAATCTAAAAAAAAATAAATGAACATTGTGGGATGGGCTTATAATTCATCATTTTCATAGACACCATAAAGATGAAGGGAACTTAAATACATTTTTAGAATTTAGTAGAAATTTGTGAGGAATGTGAATCAATGCATTGAGTAATGGAAGTCTCCTTTGAGAGATTCTTAGAAATAAGGTAGGCATACCAGGGCCCAGTGCAGTGGCTCAATTGGCTAAATCCTCAGCTTGCAAGCGTTGGGGTCTCATATGGGTGCTGATTCGTGTCCTGGCTGCTCCACTTCCCATCCAACTCCCTGTTTTTAGAAGAGTGACAAGATCTGACTTACATTTTTTTAAAGTACTGTTTGCATGGTTGAGAGGAATGCACACCCGTGTGGGTCTCTGATTAGGGTCAGCAGTGGAGGTATGGAGGAAGGTGGGTAAGACAAATATTTCAATTTTTTTTTTCCTGTGTTCACAGGGAGGGAAGGGAAGGAAGTCATTCCTTGCTATCAGACTACATCAGTACCCAGGGATAGGGGGACGGTCCTTTGCTGACTCCTTAGAGACCCCAATATGGGGAAAAGTGTTCCAAGAGTATTACTTGAGCAGTTTTGATAAGTTCTGAGCTGTTGTTGGCTTCGTTGCACCAGGGTTGAGAAAATCTTTCCAAGGTCTATTGGTTGATAAAGTCCACCTCACTGCATCTCCAGACCCAGAGCATGATGTAAAGCTTAGCCAGGAGAGTGGTCCAACCTGTTCTACTTTCCATCCTCTGACAAGACAATTGACGCCCCATGCTAGCTTAGATGAGTAGGCTGTCATGTCCCCCATTTGCATGCTGTCCACTGCACAGGCAGCAGCAACTGAGGAGGCCCAGTCTTGACACATATACTACAAGATCGGACCACATGTTTTGTGATTTTACCTGTGGCCAGAGCTTGAATGCAGCAATCTAGTTGGGGCATCCCCTAAGAAACCCCACCTGGGGTGACCTCAGACTTGACTTGTGTGCGTGCCAACCAGTGCAGGGTCAGGTTTGGTCCTTTACCTGCACCAGCCAATATTACTCGGCCCACACAGATGCTGAGAAATGCCCGAGCCATGCCTGGCCTGGCCTGGCCCACCCCTAGCCCTGGCTGTTGTGCTCCCCAGTGGGTGTTTTTAAAGTTCCCCCACTCCCAGTCACAGATCTCACATTGCTAGTAGGTGCTGTTGC
This sequence comes from Ochotona princeps, assembly GCF_030435755.1. Lineage (NCBI taxonomy): Eukaryota > Metazoa > Chordata > Mammalia > Lagomorpha > Ochotonidae > Ochotona > Ochotona princeps. The sequence continues at coordinate 5,340,071 of NC_080858.1, forward strand.
CCTGCTTGGTGTGGTCTACCCTCAGTCCTGGCTTTGCATGTACTGATGGGTGCTGTGGCCTGCCCCAGCCCAGCCCAGCCCCCACCCAGCCCCAGGTCCTGTGAGTATCAGGTAAGTTTCGTGTCCAGCCTGGCTCAGCCCATCACCAACCCCATCTCTCTGCGCTCAAACCAGCAGGTGCTGTAGCCCCACAGAGGCGAGCCGATAAGTCCCCTAGAGAGTCTGCTCCCAAATCTAGTTTTCTCGCCTTTTGATAGGTGCTTTGGCCCAGCCTGATGTCTGATGTGGTCCCCCCCTTGCTCTGACACTTGCAGGGAGATACTGCAGCCTGGTACAGCCAGGTATGCCCTCCCACCCCCAGTTCCAGCTTTTGCATGCTCTAGTGGATGGTGGGCATGCTATTTAGCCCATTCCGGATTATCCATGTGGGTGAATGATTTGGCCTGACACAGATACACTGCCAGCTCCTCCCTCTGAAGCACTCCATCTCAGCTCCCTTGTCTATCTGCAACTGCAGTGGCCCAGTCTGTGAAGACACCAGAAGTCATTCCTCCACTGTCAAATTGCCCTCAGCAACTCCCACTGCAATAGGAACCCAGACTCTCTTCCCCGGGCAACCTGCAGTTCCCCTACATGGGGACTAGGGTGGCGTGTCCCAGTCCAGCATTCTCTAGCTTCTCCATATATCCTTTTAAAAAGGAAAAAGGGCCATTGGCCCACCATGGGCAAGTTGGCTTGTAGGGACTATGGGGATACAGGCTGGCAGAGGACATGGGGGATAACACCATGGGGCAGTGGAGACCTGGGGACTCATGCCAAGGCAGCCAGAGCAAGCCTGGGGATTTCCCCATGTGTTGGTCCTGAGTGGGGTGGAAGAAAGGGAAGGGAGAGCCCTAGGTTAACATGCTGCTGTGGTGTGCTGGTGTGCTGGGCTTGGGCAACTTTGAATGGGCTTGGATCTTGAGTGGGCAGAGGGGTAAGGTTCTAGGCCAGCACACATGCCAGGAGCTTACAACCCCAGCATTTGTGCAGAGCTTTAGGCCAGCAGCCCACCCCACTGGATGATTGGGCATTGGAAGACTGGGCTGGGGAACCCATGTGCTCCTGGGTGCGGGGACTGTGGATTGCTCAGGGAAGGGAGTAAGAGTATGGGTGGGAGGGAAGACCACTGAGGGAGTATGTTGTAGGTGTGGAATGACTTCTAATGGACTTCCATCAACAAAGCCATTGTACTTGCAGGTAAGTATAGGGGCTGAAACAGAGCAGTTTGGAAGGGGGAACCTGGAGGACCTTTAAAGATCTGACTGATGCACCAGCCCACATGGGAGACCTGAGCATGGTCCACAGCTGACCCCAACGCAACAGTGCACACTAAAGCTAGGCCTGTGGGCCTACCTGGCAGGGCTAGATCACATTGAGATTGGAACACATTGAGATCAGCAGTGTTGGAACAAGGAATAGATAATGTTACTCTGGGCCATGACACTAAGCAGCACGTGAGAGAACCAGGTCTGGGGGCAGATTCTGTGAGGGATAAGTGGGCCCACCCCTGTGGAACTGCAAAATTTCCATAGGTTTTCTTAAAAGCTTAGGGTAGTGACAGGATGAGCTAGGTATGACCATGGAACCCTCCAACAGTCATGGGCACTGGGGTTGGGATCAGGCCGGGCTGGTCCAGGCTGTAGCAGCCACAGGTACACCTAAGAAGAGGGTGTGGGGTGGGCCAGGCTGCAACATCCACTAACTCCTACCTAGGCTGGAATGGAGGGGGCAAACTGTGTCAGGTAAGGGCCTAACACCTGCTGGCATGTGTGAGATCTGGGTCCTGGAGAGGGTCTTGTGGGGGAACTTGGGAACCTTCCCTGGTGGGTCATAGCTCCTACTGATGAGCATATGATTCAGGCCTAGGTATTAGGCTAGGCAAGGTAGCTCCACCTGTCAGCAGATATGTGGGTTGGTTCTGGAGGGGGTAGATTGGGCAGGGCCAGGCCAAACTTTAGCTCACTGGCATGTGCAAGAACCGGGTGGGAGTGTGAGTCATATTGGGCTAGGCTATCACACTTGAGAGTTTACATGAAAGCCAGGGATAGGGGCAGGCTTGGCAGAGCTAGGCTGCAGCACCTACCAGCAAGAGTTGGGACTGGGGCAGGCCACGTCAGGCTGCAGTATCTGATGCAAAAGCCAAGGGGCAGACTTGGCTAGACTGATCGTGGCACTCAACAGCATGGGTGCGGACTGGATAGTGGGATCAGTTGGATTGAACTAGGCCCCAACACCCATTTTTGTGTACAGGAGCTGAATGGGATGTGGCTTGGGTGGGCCTGCGAGTACCTGCCCTTACTGACTGAGTGTCTCTTCTCCCTTCCCCACTCCATCCTGTGTCACCTCCTCACAGCGTGGGTTCTCTTGCCTGGGCCTTTGCACCTGGGATCAGCTTCCTCTTCCTGACAGCTTTCAGTTTGGACTGTTTTTTTCCCAGGCAGCTTCTCCTTTTGTAATGTGTGTCATCCTGCTGTATTTTTCCCATGGCAGCCTGGGCGGCTCCCTGTCATGGCCCTTCCTCTGCTTTATGTTTGTCAGTCATCTGCCATCTTTGTTGCACGCACTGCCCCAGGAAGCTCCAGCAGTGGCTGTCTCTCGCCTTTGCATTGCCATCAAAGCACATATGTAAATCTGTTGACAGTGTGAATGAAGGGTGTGTAACTGTTAAGGTCAATTGTGCCTTCTTGGTAAAGAGATTGGGAGAACATCTAAATTTAGTGCCAAAATTAGTTACTAAGTGTGAAAAAAAATAGAAAAATGTAATTAATGTGCAGTAAAACTACTCCAGTGCAAACACTGAAATGCAGATAGAAATATATGAAACTGAATACCTATTGGTAAGGTGATTGAATACGGGTTTGTTTTTCTCAGTGTATTTTGCATGTTCTGTATTTGTTTATTTGATTTTAAAATGTCTTAAAGAATCAACTCTGATATTTTTCTGCATTGTAGGTGTCTGAAATACAGACAGCATCATTAGGTCTTTGGTAGTTTTGTTCCAGTATTTGACTCAATCTGGAGTAGTTACCAAGACCCAGAGCAGTGTAGTCTTTACTGGAAATAATTCCAGGTGCCTTGTTTCTGCCCTTCTGTTTGAGTAAATCAAGAAGCTTTCCACTTTCAAAATGTATTTTTCTAAGATAAAGTATCATCCAGAATAGCAGTGATGATGTTGTTTTCCACCTGTTTCAAGGTGTTTGGTTTGAAACATTATCATCATTGCTACAAGATATCCAGTACTTGTAGAGTTCTGTGTACCACTGTGTCTTCCAGCCATGGTATGGCAGATGTAGGTGCTGGAGTAGAGCGGCCCAGAGAACTCAGGTTTGTTGAAGGTCACAAGCCCCTTAGAGACTCACTGGCATTAAGTCAAAGATCTTTTTCTTAGTAAAGCCCCCAGCATGTAATGCCACATAATAAAGATTTCTTCCTTGTTTATGTATTCATGAGAACAATATTTTTTTAGGTTTATTTTATTTCTTTTTTACTTGAAAGAGTTACATGGAGAGAGGGAGAGACAGAGAGAGAGCTCCTCCATCTGCTTGATCATTCCCCAGATGCCCACAACTGCCAGAACTGGGCCAGAAGTTCCTTTCGGGTCTCCCACATGAGTATAGGGACCTAATGTGTTAGGCCACCTCTGCTGCCTCCCCAGGCTATCAACAGGAAGCTGGATGGCAAATGGAGCAACCAGGACATGAACCGGCACCCATATGGGGTCGAGGATTAGCGTACTCTTGGGAAGCCACTGTGCTATCCCTGGAAAATAATTTTATTCAGGTGTAAATGAGGAGCTTGCAGTCTAGATAAAAACTGTCCTCTTGAATCCTGTCTTATAAAACAGTGCACATTTTTGATGAATCCAATGCTCTTGTCTCCCTCCACAGCTGTGCATGCCCAAAGGGCTGTCATTCAGGACGCAAGTGGACAGCAAGGACCCCCAGTTCCACTCATTTATCATCACCCGAGAGGACGGGTCCCGCACCTATGGCTTTGTTCTCACTTTTTATGAAGAAGTCACAAGTAAACAGATCTGCACCGCCATGCAGACACTGTACCAGATGCACAACGCTGAGCATCCCAGCAGCGTACACGCCTCGTCCTCCTGTAGCATGGACTCCCTGGCCAGCAGCATCGACGATGGCGACACAACCTCCCTCCTGAAACTCCAGCGCTACAACTCGTACGACATCAACAGAGACACCCTGTATGTTTCCAAAAGCATATGCCTCATCACCCCGCTCCCCTTCATGCAGGCCTGCAAGAAATTCCTGCTCCAGCTTTACCAGGCAGTCACCTCCCAGCAGCCCCCACCCTTGCCACTGGAGAGCTACATCCATAATATTCTCTATGAGGTACCCCTTCCACCACCAGGGAGGTCGCTGAAATTTTACGGTGTTTACGAACCTGTCATCTGCCAGAGACCTGGCCCCAATGAACTCCCGCTCTCTGATTATCCTCTGAGAGAGGCCGTTGAGCTGCTCGGACTAGAGAACCTGGTACAGGTGTTCACCTGTGTGCTGCTGGAGATGCAGATCCTCCTCTACTCACAAGGTGGGTCTACCCCAGAGTCCCGCGTTTCCTGTGCGGTCATGATTGGGTGAGGAGCCCGAGATGTCACTTCTCTTTGAGGTGACAGTGGCTGTATAAACAGGAAAAAACTTGTCAAATTTGGGTAATTTTTTAATGGAAATAGCATCCCTCCCGCTTTCCTAATAGCAAATTCATTAGAGAAGAACATCATCTTTCTTTTCACAATGAGACTGGGGTGAATCCCATTACCACCCAGGCAGATGTAGAGTTCCCATTCTTAGTAAAAGTGTCCAAAACAAAGATGATGTTGGAAGGGTGTAAATAAAACTGTTGACTCAGCAGCTTCATGAGAGCTTCTGTGGATCTTTGCCTGTAGGAAGTGTCCTGTGAGTAAGAGAGTGAGCGAGAGAGAAAGGAAGGTGAATGGCTATTAGACTGATGTGGCTTTCCTGGATTTCTGTTTATCAACATAGAAGGGAAAAAAGAGTTAGTTTTGCTTTTCTTTAGTCCTAGAAGGTCATCTTCAAAGTTTTCCCAATGTATAGGTGAGAAACAGAACACTGCTGTGTTACCAGTACTTTTTTTTTCTTTTTGAAGATTTGTTTTTATTGGAGAGTTAGATATACAGAGAGGAGGAGAGACAGAGAGGAAGAGCTTCCGCCCGATGACTCCCCAAGCAGCCACAAAGCCAGGAGCCAGGAGTCAGGAGCCCCTTCTGGGTCTCCCATGCGGGTACAGGATCCCAAGGCTTTGGGCCATCCTTGACTGCTTTCCCAGGCCACAAGCAGGGCCCCCCCCCGGGATTAGTACCGGCACCCATATGGGATCCCGGCATGTGCAGGGTGAGGACTTTAGCTATTAGGCTACTGTGCCAGGCCCTGCCAGTACATTCTTGATGACTGCTGTGGGGTCTTGGCTAGGACCCAGTTCCTACTTGAGCTCACTGAGGAAGAAGAGATGATGTGGCCTGGGAGACAAGGACCTGACAGTGGTTGGGAAGTGATACCTGTGCATTGATGGGTGCTTTGTGAAGTGTGGCACAAATATTTGGGGTGGCATTTTGCCAGCCTGTGTTTTGCCTAGTAGAACAGCAGCACAGTCTCCCGGCGGCAGCTGCTGTCAGACTCATCTTACCACTTTGCTTTTCTTATTTTTTCTATTTTAAATTATAAGTGTGACTGAGCCCAGTAGGCTATATTCGTACCTCCCCATCTTGTGTGTATGTTGACACTGTTTATGTGTTGACAGCCCGCAGGAGGCGGGCTTATCCTGCGTGATGTTCTTTGATGATGTGGCCCTGTGTCTTGGTTTGGAAAGTTCCTCTCAAATGGTCAGTCTAGATTCTTGCTTTTTCCTCTTGGATTACCTGTAAACATCACACCTCTTGCTTTCTTTTGTTCCTGAAGGATTAGGGAGTGAACTTAGCTAGAAGAAACAGAGTGTGGAGCTTAGTACCCTTAGACCTTTGACTTACAAGGAATCTTGTTTTTCCAGCTGGAGGTAGATACTCTTTCTTAAAAAAAAAGAAAAGAAATCTTTCATGCACTGCTTCACCCCCCAAATGTCTGCCACAGCTAGGTTAGCCAAGCCAAAACCCCGAACTTCTTCCAGCTCTCCCACATGGGTAGCAGGGTCTCCAGCACTGGGGCTGTATTAGGAAGCTGCTTTCCCAGGCTATTAGCAGGGAGCCCAATTATAAGTGAAATAGCCAGCATTCAATTTGGAACCCATTTGGAATGCCAACACTTTAGGTGATGGCATAACTTCCTGGGCCACAGTGCCAGATCCCCGGCCATTTACTTTAATTTCATGATATTCTACCAGCAGAAGCAGTTTGATTCACATCTCGTGCTTTGTCTTATACTAACCGTGGTCAGGTTATATAATCTTAGAGTTTGTCAGTTTTCTCATTCCTCAAGAGATAACAGTTTTAGGATTCCTCCCTGTGTTTCACTGTGAAGGTTAAAGAAAGTTTTATAAAATAGTTAGGATATGATTGGCATTGTCCAAGGATTGCTACTCTAGGTTTAATTATTATAATTACTTTTATTAATTTTGTATTAATCCTATGTAACTTAGGCTTAAATTATGAAAGTATAGTGTTACTACACTGATTTATTTGCTTTACTATATCCAAGAGACAGAGAGAGGGAGTCTGGTTCAGGGAGAGAGACAGAGAGAGAAGGGGTTGGGGAGAGCAGACCGTTTCCATTGTTTGATTCATTCCTCAGATGCCCACAGTGGCCAGGACTTGGCCAGGGGGAAGCCAGGAACCATGAAACCAATTCAAGTCTCCGTTGTGGGTAACATGGGCGCAGCCACTGGAGCCGTGTCCTCCTGACTCTCAGGGAGTCTACACTGGCAGGATGGAATCAGGGCTGGATGAGAATTCAACCCATGTACTCACTGATGGGAAACAAATCTTATTTATTTGTTTTTAATTTTACAGATCTTTTCTTTAAAATATTTACTTATTGGACCAGGCATAATAGCATAACAGCTAAATCCTCATCTTGTGAGCACTGGGATCCCATATGGGTGCCAGTTCAAGTCTCAACTGCTCCACTCTGATCCAGCTCCCTGCTTGTGGCCTGGGGAAGCAGTAGAGAACAGTCCAAAGCCTTGGGACCCTGAACCTGCACGGGAGACCCGGAAGAAGCTCCTGGCTCCTGGCTTCATTCCAGCTCTGGCCATTACAGCCTTTTTAGAAGGATGAACCAGAGAATGGAAGATCTTTCTGTCTCTTCTTCTCTGTAAATCTGCCTTTCCAATAAAAATAAATAAATAAATCTTAAAGAAAAAAAAATACTTTTTTTGAAAGGCAGAGTGACACAGAAAGAGGCAAAGAGGGAGACATTTTCCTTTTACCGATTTGTTCTAATGACTGTGATAGGTAGGTCTGACCTGGGCCAAAGCAAGGAGCCAGGAATCCCATCCTGTTCCCCCACCTAGGGGCCAGCAGCCTGAGTACTTGGGCGGTCGTCGGCTGCTTCCCAGGCACATTGAAAGGCAGCTTGATCAGACATGGAGCACCTGCGATTTAAGCTGGCGCCCCGACGCCCAGGTACCAGCACCACTGCATTCCTGGAAACAGGCTGGTGAACTGGCACTATGACCTCAAGGCAAAAGGTCTGCCCTGTTCACCATGTTTAAAATAGAATTCTGAGAGTTTAATGGATGTTTTATACTGTGTACCATGCTTTGTTTTTAGAAAATTAAAAAAAAAAAACTTGTCATTAAAACACTTCCTCTCTTAAATAGCACTTTGTTTCTCTGCGCATGGCATCTCCTGAACCCTCGTCTTTCTGCTGTGTGTAATTAGCTTGTCCCCTTTGGTGACAGAGACTCCTTATTGAAAACTCTTTCATCGGTTAGTGTTTACTGATTATGCTATCAGAGGAAGAGTGAGTATTTGTGAATGTTTTTGCACTCTGGATAGTTTCTGGCAATGTGACCTTATGGTGAGAGCAGTAAGTGAATGCTGAGGCTACAGAACCAAATTTTTCTACTTTCATATAAAAAAAAAAGTCAGAGGGTATATTTGCACCCATTTGCTCAAATCAGTCCATGTCAGGATTATGCTTCAGAAACGGACTGCATGTTTAATCCTCTCAGCCGTGAATTAGCGCTGCTATTCCTGTCTTAGCCAGGAGGAGGTTGGGGTGCGTGGTGGCTAAGTGCTCCGCCGTGGATCTACAGTAGGTCAGGCGGCTTTAAAACCTGCACTTACCCCAGTCTTTCCCCATAGTTCACTATCAGGAGCTACACTTAACCTTTGTGATCTGCCTCAACGTTTGTTTTTAAATTATCAACTTACTCTGCAGGTCTATGATAAAGGTATAATGCTTAATAATGATTTTAGAGAATAAAATGAGAGTGCTGTATAAATGCAGACTTTCACATTGGCATTGTCCCTGTCGAGGGAGACATTTCCTCTTAACGAGTGAAATGAAAGAGTCGTTACGTTGATTTGTACTCCATCGCCCTCCTTCATTCTTCCTGGCTGTGTTAAGGAGGTTTTTAGTAACATCTGATAATTCCTTTATTTCGTAAGTGAGGCTGTATTATAAATTTTGAAAGCATTGCAAGGGATGAACAGTGACCATGCAAAGCCAGCGTGAATCAAGGGAAATATGTTTCCATGATGAGTGTGTCCTTGTAAATGCATCTGAGATTCTGGCCCACAGCCCACTCAAAAAGATAGAAGCTGTTATCTGAAGGGTGCTCAATGCACAGTGGTAACCAGCTAGACATTTTAAATAAAGGTGTACCAGGAGGAACCCTCTAGAACCCACTTTAGAAAAGAGCACTTTTTCTACAGTCTGGACTTCACTAGAGCAGAATAGGTGGAAGATTGGAAGTACAATTTCTTTTTTTTTTTTTTTAAGATTTATTTATTTTTATTGCAAAGTCAGAGAGGAGGAGAGAGAGGAAGATCTGTCTGATGATTCACTCCCCAAGCGGCCACAACAGCTGGAGCTGTGCTGATCCGAAGCCCCCATGCAGACACCTGATACTTATTTTATTCACCTTGGTTAAGGGTTTCTAACCTGCTGAGACAAGGCCTTGATCACAATCCACTACATCTCCCCATTCTGATCTGAGGTTTTTGTTATTACCTGGTGCCCACCAAAAGGAGCCTCTTGAAGCACAGGCCTTTGACCTGGGTAACAGGCATATTCCAGGGCTGAGGTGTTTGGGTGTCGTGAAGCTAGTCCCCTGTGGCACAGGAAGCTTCACATCTGGAGCGCTGCACGTGGCATTTCGGGGGAAGTTGGGCAGTCCCCCTACCCAGCATAAATATGCTAAAGTGGCTTTGATCCAGTCAGTGGGCCTGGCCCTTTTCTCACGAATAGCCGTCTGTGTGTCTGGATCACGCACAGCTGCCTGTGAATGTGCCGTGGGTGAGCTGTGCATGCTGTGTCCACCGAGCACGTTCCACTGCAGCATTTGAAGCCAGACCCTGTCCCCAGCTTCGTCTCTCTAAAGAGGTTTCTTGAGGAATCATGGTGCTGATCCACACAGTGCTCCAGCTTCATTCGCTGTCCCGTGGCTTCAGTCATGTCTTGCCTTTGCCCTTCCTCTGTGTGAGCAGAGGCCTTGGGGATTGCTAATAATTTTCCCTTTGGGAGAGTTTTTGAGATTGTTGGTCTAGCCCACGCCAACTGCAATATGAGCTTGGTCCATTACTGAGGCTTGACCCAGCACTGTCCTAATGTTGTTTTGGTTATTAGAGATGGCAGCAACTGAGGAATTTTGTATTTACCTTTTTTTTCACTTGCTTGCCTTTCCTTAAGGAACCAGGGAACCAGCTCCCCAGAGTTGGGAGCTGCCTGTAAATTCCATTGTGAACTTGGCAACACAGCCGCAACTCTGGGCCGCAGACGACCACATAGGCACCCAGGAATCCTTCCATTCTTCGTCTCTAGCAATGCTGTATTTTCTGATACCAAATGAGAGGTTTTTTCCTCCTGACATCATACATTCTGAACACTGACTGGGTACCCAACATTCTGTACAGTTCTGACACCATGGATCCAAAATTAAAGTCTCTACAGATTTCAGGGTTCAGTCCCACAAGGTGACTCACTCCGTTGCAACACACAATTGGGATGCCTGGGCTACCTACATTTTTTCTTGTCTGGAACCAGTTGAAGCACTCTGACATATCCCACTCCTCAGTTTCTGTAATTTGCTGAAATGAATTTAGTCCATAAAACATTTGAATGAGGCAAGCATGTGGGCTCGCTGTTAAGCTGCTTTGAGACGCACACGTTCCGCATGTGTGTGTGAGAGCTTAATGCCCACTACAGCTCTAGACTCCAGCTTCCTGCAATTGCAGACCCTGGGAGGCAGTGGTCCTGCCTCAATCAGCCCGTTCCTGACCACTGTGGGGTATTTGGGGACTGGACCAACAGATGAGAGCTCACTCAGGCCCACTCATGCGCGCTCTCTCTCCTCCTCCTATTTGTTAAAGAAACAAATAACCATTTTATCTTCTCTTGACTACTGAGCGCGTGGCCCAGGAGCATCCTAGTGACAGCCTTGTGTTGGGGGGAGGGCACAGGCTTAGGGTGCACACCTGCTTCCCGCCACCTCCGTGTGCTCACCAGCCTGGGAAGGCTGACTTTTCATTTTTTTTTCTCCCCCCACTTTTTTTTTTTAATTTTTAAAATAAACCTTCCTGTCTGCATTGAAGGTCTGTAATGATGTTTTACTACGGGCAGTAGAAGGGCTCCTCTGGTGAAACACGGTCATCCCACAGTGGTTCAGAACAGCTCAGGTCTTCTCACCTCTGGTGCTCAGCTTGTACCTTAGCCCTGTGGCTGTTGCTTCTGGAATTAGCTTTTGTCATCTTGTGTTTCCGCTAGGAATATTTTCCTAAACTTTCAGTGTATTCACATGAAGCCTTAATCAGTATGTTTGCTGAATCTCTGCTGTTTCTGTGGTTTTCTTCCCCTTTCCATTCCTAATGCTTATTTTTGTCTTTTCTTCTTTTTCCTTGATTAGTTTCCCCTGGAATGTGCTCACTTTATTCTTTGAAGAACCAACTTTTACCTTTGTTAGCCCTTTATTGTAAGTTTGTTCTCTGCTGTATTACTTTCTGGTTTTGCTTTTACCATTTTCTTCTTTATATCACTTCCTTTGCGCGCATTACGCCTTCTCTTTATTCCTTCAAATTCACATCTTCAGCATTTGAGCGTTTTAGCTGCAACCTAGTGTCTTACTCTCTGGTATTTTCATTAGTATTGATTCCTAAAAATGTTAACGTTTTTATTTTGGTCACTTGTTTTTCTGTCTCTTTTGGAGGTGGGGGAACAAGGTAGGACTTCTTTTAAACTACATGGATTTTCTTTTCTCATTGCAGGTTTTTTCATCCCATTAGCTTAGATGTTATATAATTTTTCTTTATGGAAGTTTTTTAGCTTTTTAATGTGAAAGCTGATTTCCAAATAGTCACAAACTTTAAAATACAGATACTATAAAATGCTTTTATATATATATATTTTTACCCCCATGGTTGCCTCATTGTTAAGGTTGTTCAGGATTCTAATGGTCTCTTAACTTATAAAAATTTGGGGGGAGTGTGTGTGTGTGTGTGTGTGTATACACATATACATGGTGGTTTATGTATGTGTGTTTTTAAGAGATAGGATGACAGACTGACACAGAGTTTTCCCTAGCTGATTCTCTCACCGGAAGTCCCACATGAGTGTTAGGCATCCAGGTGCCTGAGCCATCACCACTTCCACCCAGGTGTACATTAGCCGGGACTTCCACCCATGTTCTCTAGTATGGGGTGCACATGACCCAAGTGGCATCTTAACTGCTCTACCAAACACCTGCCCCCAAATAGTTGAATGTCTTATTGTGTGATATAGTCAAACATAAATCTTTTAGTGTCCTTTCACATGCCTTAGATGTTTTAATTTCTGAACACACGTTTATTGGCCAGTTCCCATGTGGCAGAGTCCGTAACCGATATTAACCAAGTGAACTGTCTAGGAGATAGTGGCGTGCCTGAGATGAAACACATAAATACATAATAGGATTGTAATGTAGTTGGGATGGAAATAAAGATGGGGTTCTGTGGACGACTGAGGCAGGGTCTCCTAGGGCAGGCTTTCCACAGAGGCAGTCACTGGAGGAGGAGTGAAGCTTGGCAAGACAGCCAAGGAGAAGGGGCTTGTAAGACACGTCCCACTCAGTGCATGAGCTGCAAGCAGGTGTTTGCATGCACATGAGGCGGTGATGCGAAGCGAGACAGCAGGAGTCACATGAGGCAGAGCTTTCCGTGCTGTCGCAAGGCTTGTGCTGCGTGTGCTTAGAGTAGCTAAGGGTCCCTGCACCCATCTGGGAGACCAGAGCGGAGATCCTGGCTCCTGGCTTCAGCTTGGTCCGAGTCCAGCCATTTTGGCCATTTAGGGAGTGAGCCAGCAGGTGGAAGAACTCTCTCCTCTATCTCCTCAGCTTTCTCTGTAATTATATTATTTTAATTAGTTATAATATTATAATTAATATTGTATAATTATATATTATTATAATTAGTATAATATATAATATATATAAAAGATTTTATTTGCTTTTATTGGAAATACAGAATACAGAGAGAAGGAGAGACAGAAAGATATTCCGTCTGCTGGCATACTCCCCAAGTGGCCACAATGGCTGGAGCTGAGCCAATCTGCAACTAGGAGCCAAGAGCCAGGAGCTTCCTCTGGGTCTCCCATATGGGTTCAGGGTCCCAAGGCTTGGGGCTGTCCTCCACTGGTTTCCCAGACCACAAGCAGGGAGCTGGATCAGAAGTGGAGTGGCCAGGACATGAATTGATGCCCTAATTGGATCCTGGTGTGTACAAGGCAAGGATTTAGCCACTGAGCCATTGTGCTGGGCCCAGATAAATGTCTTTAAAAACACATTTAATACTGAAGTTTAAAAAGTATTATATCTTGATTTAGTTTTAAAAAATTGTATTATTTTTCTATGTAACTTGGATATTTTAAGGATGGCATTTCAGCTAATCTTGAAGAGAATACAGAACTTGAAAGAAGAATAGGCATAGGACATGAGATGGGTGGAGTAGAGTGAGTCATTGTCTGATAGAAGTAGAGGAAATGTATTGCTTATTTCACTCTCATAGTGGTATTGTTCTTGGTTAAAACAAAACATAGCTCAAAGCATTGGTTACCATTACTTAAAAGTCTTGTGTTTCTAGGAGATTAAACCTACCAGCAGTAAGTAAAAAAGCCAGGCCAGTTGCTTAAAATTTTGTGCTTTCAACCTGGGTCCCACCCAGAGACAGAGAAGCCCAAAGTAATTTAAACCCAGGCATATAGTATGAAGTATCCTTGAGTATAATGGGAGAGTAACTATAGAAACTACCACTAAGGGATACCCAAGGAGGACAGATTTGGGAGGGGGCCAGCTGTATTCCCATGCTGAGGATCAGATCTGCAGGAAGAAACATTGGTTGCAAGGTGTTGAGATGATTAGCTGGTACCTGCGGCCAGAGCTGACCTCCAGGCACCCAGCAGGCAACAACTCCAAGGCTCAGGTAAGCTGGCCCTCCTAAGTCGGACACGCTCTGGGCGTGAGCTCTGCATGTGCCAGCTCTGTGTTGAGAACGCCGTGGAAACATTGCCCCTGCTCACTGGGGCAGTGAGTGTCCTGCTGGATGTCCTTGCAGATCCTATTAATACAACTTTGCTCCCTGGAATCCAAAGCCCCTTCCTCTTGCAGTGTCTCCCCAGTGCCCTCTACTGGCAGAGTCTAACCTCGCGCTCCCTATGAAAAAAAAAGCACCATGGCTTCCCTTTGTTACCACAACTTGCACAGGCCTTATTTGGAGCTGAGAGGCACTAAAGAGGTAACTGGCATGAGATTCGACTTCTGGGGAGGAAAGAAAAGGTTGACCTGACGTCAAGGTCCTGACTTGGTACACATAGTCAGGCCTGCCTCCTTGTTACTGCAAACTGGTCAGATGCTTACAGGTAGGCCAGATTGTCTCCTGTGGGACGCAAGCAGCCTCCCAGAGCTTCAAGTCAGGTCACTGCAACCCGCAGAAAACCAGGCCTACCCCTGCTAAGTTTGCAGTTGCTGCTGCCTTGCCCATCACAGCTTTCTGCACCCCAAAGTCTGCCCTCCCTGTACTTCAGGGGTGTCAGGCCTGAGGCGGTCGCTTTCTGGTAACACCCAATGCAAGCAAGTCTCCATTTCCTTAGGCTCACCCCATGATCACACATCCACAGTGCTCATCACACAACAGGTTTTCTTCCGGAACAAGAATTCACATACCCCGCCCCCTACCTTGTTCAAGAACTGGTGTGTTTCTGTGGTTTCCATGGGAGGGCACTGGCAGTCGGTGAGTCAACAGCATTTCCCAGGACAGCGTGTATCTTCTCCATTCTAAAGTTGGAAACAAACAGTCGAAAACTTAGATTTTGGCCTTAGGGTTTTGTGTGTGTGTGTGTATAGACAAATTGTTACACTTTTTAATAATTGAGTTTTAAAAACAAACTGAATTGGCAACATTAACCTTTTAATGAAGTGATTATCTTAGAAAAATCTTCTTTAACAGTACCAAAAAACTCTTAATAATGATTCATTTAGGGCCCAGTGTGATAGCGTAGCAGTTAAAGTCCTCGCCTTGAACTCCCCAGGATCCCATATGGGCGCCGGTTCTAATCCCGGCTGCTCCACTTTTCATCCAGCTCCCTGCTTGTGGCCTGGGAGAGCAATTGAGGATGGCCCAATGCATTGGGACCCTGCACCCGCGTGGGAGACCTGGAAGAGGTTCCTGGTTCCTGGCATCGGATTGGCACAACACCGGCCGTTGTGCTCACTTGGGGAGTGAATCATCGGACGGAAGATCTTCCTTTTTGTCTCTCCTCCTCTCTGCATATCTGACTTTGCAATTAAAAAAATAATAGTAAATAAATCTTTTTTAAAAGATTCATTTATATAGCTATTTTTATGATGATAAAACGCCATAAAATCCACAATAGAAGTAACAACTTTTAAAAGGCTAGCAAACTGTGGTAATGCAATAAGGTGGAGGAATCCACCATGGGGGGGGTGTCGTTGAAACAGAGGTGGGAGGGCGAATCCCAGTGCCTATAAAACTGTCACATAATGCAATGTAATCAATAAAAAAATTTTTTTTAAAAATGAAAAAATATGAAAGGTTAGCAAATACAGACACATATAGTCAGTCTGGTTATTTCTATAATAGCTCACATGTGTGGGATATATTGTACATTGTTAATATGGCCAAATCATAAAATGGTTGTTTTCCTTTGGCTCAGACTCCAGGAGTGACTTAGGGACACACCTTTCTGATGGCACAGGACTTGGCTATTTTCATCCTCTGGTCACTTCCAGAAAACCATGGAAATTTCTGAGAGCCCTTTTCTATCCTGAAGGGCCTTGGGAGACCCAAATTGTATTTCACTGTCATGATACTTAGAGTTTTAGTATGCAGTGGAAGAAATGTTAATATTTCTGTTTCAAAACGCTGTCCTATTCCCTGTAAGGTGTGCTTAGGTGTGGCCAGAGTGAGTCACGGAGTAACAGTTCACATGCTAAACAATGACCTTGATTAGTACATGTATGTTTGGGCTTTGTTTATGATGGGCCTGGACAAGCACATGATTAGCTCTGAACATGAGAATCCTAAGCAGTGTGGAAAGTTATTGTGTTTTGAGAAGAATTTCTTGTCTGAATAGTTAACCATTTTATCTTACAGAATGAGTGGTCCTTTAATCTTACGCAGGCAAAATGTAAGCAGGTAACTTTAAATAATGGATATCAGCAAAATCATATATCCTTATAATACCCATTTCTTTAAAAAAAATTCTTGAACATTTATTATATGCTAGATATAAGGCTACAAAAGCAAAAAGTAGCCCAATCCTTGAATGAAACGGAGGCCGTAGGAGTGAGTGCCTGATTCCTCGGTCAAGGTCTTCCTTGGGATGCCTTCATTGCATCCCAGAATGGGGATGTTGAGGTCTGAATTCGAGCCGTGCTGCAGATGGCAGCTTCCTGCCGCACAGCAGCTGGGAGGTATACCTGCAGGTGCTGGTTCAAGGACTGAGCCGTCTGTAACCCACTAAACACCCAGACTGAGTTTCTGGCTTCTGGCCTCAGCCGCTCCAGGCATTTGGAAAGTGATCTGGCGAACAGAATTTTGTCTCTATATGTGTCACTCTGCCTTTCAAATTAAAAGGTAAGTAAATAGAAAGTGTACTTATATTTCATATTTCTAAAAAGTAAACAATATAAAAATGTATTTAAAAACAAAGGAATGGCCACAGAATCGAATTTAAGGACTTTTTCTGATTTTGATCTTTTTATAGTCACAAGCCTCGTTCCTACTCCTGATTTTTTTTGCTCCATGTCATTAAGAGGAGAAAAATATTACATTTAGAAGCATCAGTAAATCTTTGTCAGCACTGGCTGTGGACTAAGCCCTGTGTTTTGTGGGCACGGTGAGGTAAAAACAGATGTCCCTGTACCCTTGGGGAGTGCCCGCGTAAGAGACCAACTATGAGCAGATGTCCAGTGGGGCCCTGTGTTGTGTAGAACAGTAGTTAGCTTTGACCTGAACCTGGGGCAGCCAGACGCAGATGCACCCCCCCCCACCCATCTGCCAGAGGCCAGCAGAGCCGTAACTGCCTCATCCTGTTTCACTACCTCCCATCACCTTCCCAGAGGACCAGCTGTCTCAGCCAGGCTTCTCCTGGGCACCTCCGCTGATCCTGGGGTGTGTGTGTCTGCCTCTGTGTGTATACATGTCCACCCCAGATCATTGGGTCAGCTGACCCCTCCCTTCAGAACACCTGGTACTTGTTTCGGAAGTATTCCTATAAATAAGGATTTGCCTAAAATTTGAGTCTTCATGAATCAAATAAGGAAAATATGAACATCACTTGGGCTATGGATAGTAAATGACTTATCAAAATCCCAGTGTAGCTTA
Organism: Ochotona princeps; assembly: GCF_030435755.1. NCBI lineage: Eukaryota > Metazoa > Chordata > Mammalia > Lagomorpha > Ochotonidae > Ochotona > Ochotona princeps. The sequence goes on from NC_080858.1 coordinate 5,357,124, forward strand.
TTAAAATATTAAAATTGCAACATAGGTCAGTTTCTCTTCTGCCTTTGGCCCAGTCCAACTGTTTGCATTCGAGGAGTGAACCCAAGATGAAAAATCTCTTCTATTGCTCTTGCTCTCCCACTCTCTCTTGCTGTCTCTCTCTTTGAGCTACTCTGCTTTTTGAATGAAAATAAAGCCTTAAAAGATAAAATAAAATAAAAACTAGGGCTGCTGCAATGATGCCACAAATGGCCCCTCCACTTGCAGTGCCAGCATCCCATATGAGCACTGGTTCATATCCTGGCTGCTCCACTTCCAATCCAGCTCCACACTTATGGCCTTGGAAAGCAACAGCAGGTGATCCAAGTCCTTAGGACCCTGTAACCATGAGGGAGACCTGAAGAACCTCCTGGCTTTGGATCAGCTCGCCTGCTCTGGCTGTTGTGGTCATTTGGGGAATCAGCAGATGAAAGATTTCTCTTTCTCTCTGGCTGTCATTCATATATATATATATATATATATATATATATATATATATATATGTCTTTCAGATAAAAATAAATCTTTTTTTTAAGTATAAAATAAAAAACTGAAGCTGGTATTGTAGCATAGCAGGTAAGGTCAGCCCCTGCAGTGCCAGCATCCCATGTGTTTTGGTTTATGTCCCAGCTGCTCTGTTTCCAGTCTAGCCCCCTGCTGATGGCCAGTGGAGGATGGCCCAAGTGCTTGGGCCTCTGCTTCCACATAGGAGCTCCAGAAGAAGCTCCTGGCCCCTGGTTTCAGCCTTGGCCAACCGCAACTGATATACCCATCTGTGGACTGAACCAGCACATGAAAGCTCACTGGGGTGTGTATGTGTGTCTCCCTCCTTTCTTGCTTGTCTCCGTCTCTAACCCTGACTTTCAAATCTAATAAAGAAATCCTTTAGGGCCTGGAGGCGTGGCCTAGCGGCTAAAGTCCTCGCCTTGAACGCCCCGGGATCCCATATGGGCGCTGGTTCTAATCCTGGCAGCTCCACTTCCCATCCAGCTCCCTGCTTGTGGCCTGGGAAAGCAGTTGAGGACGGCCCAATGCTTTGGGACACTGCACCCGCGTGGGAGACCTGGAAGAGGTTCCTGGTTCCTGGCATCGGATTGGCGCACACCGGCCCGTTGCGGCTCACTTGGGGAGTAAATCATCGAACAGAAGATATTCCTCTCTGTCTCTCCTCCTCTCTGTGTATATCTGACTTTGTAATAAAAATAAGATCTTTAAAAAAAAAAGAAATCTTTAAAAAATGAAATAAAAATATAGTATGACAGTAAACTTTTTAAAGCAAAATATTCTGTGTTACACACAAATGACCTTTGAGTTGTTGTGGACCAAGTAGCAAATCATCACTTTCCTGGCCCTTCTTCACAAAACTCCCCCAAAAGTCTTCTTCCCCTCGATTTACTGTGTGTGTGCACAGTGTTTCCTGAAGAGAATTATCAATGACTCCTCATCACTTTTCTTCCATTCTCAAATCAAAAAAAAAAAAAATCTGGAAACCATGCACTGTTTTTGTAGCTTATTCATCAGCAAAACTAGACCTCAACTGAAATGACTGTGCTCTCTGGTTTTCCTGCCCTACTGGGTCACCTGTATGAATTGCTATAGAAATAATGATGTAGTTGATAGTAAGGAACTGCCCTTGAGTGCTCAGATACATGATATAAAAACCATATTGCCCCTTTAAATGTAACTTTTAATGTGAATTGTGATATATCTGCCTGTAAGAGTTTAGATAGTGATTGTAGACATACACAGCTGTAGAACAACTGAGGCAGAATGGCTTAAAAGAACAGTTTAATTTTATGGACGATTTTTAGTTTCAGTGACTTAGCTAATGTAAATAAAATACAGCAACAGCAACAGTGAAACCCAATTGTAATTCCCTTCTAGCTGTCTTTGTTCCGTAACAGGACATTGTGTAGTCAGGGCTGAATATGAATACAGATAATTGTGCCCGCAAAATGACAGCTAAAATATACATGCCAGCTGGAGCACCTCCATCCTATATGGAGAGTGCCTGGCTTCGAGGCCCAGCTGCACTCCCAATTCCAGTTTCCTGCCACTGCACACCCCAGGGAAGCAGAAGTGATGGCCCAAGGACTTGGATCCTGCTACCCATGTGGGAGACCCAAATTGAGTTCCCAGCTCTTGGCCTGCCCAACACCAGCTGTACAGACATTTGAGGATTAAATCCACAGATTCTCTCTCTCTCTAGGTTTCAATGAGTAAAATTCTGAAAAATAAAGAAAGATGATCAACCAACACTATAACCATGATAATATATGCAAAAGTAAAGCCTATCCTTTCCAGTTTGGGTTTACAAGTGGTTCCTGCAAAGAAAGGTGCGAGAAGAGGGCCGTTGTGCCGTCAGCGAAGAGGTGACCTGATGAAGAGGTGACCTGAGCAAAGAGGTGACCATTAACTTCCACAAGTGCATCCAAAGAAGGGGTTTGAAGAAACTGGCCCCTCTGGCACTCAGAGATCTAGATTTTCCTTGAAAGAGATGGGAAGCCCGGCATGGTAGCCTAGTAGCTTAAGTCCTCACCTTAGATGCACCAGGATCCCGTATGGATGCTGGTTCGTATCCCAGCTGCCCCACCTCTCTTCCAGCTCCCTACCTGTGGCCTGGGAAAGCGGTAGAGGATGGCACAAAGCCTTAGGACCCTGAACCCGCATGGGAGACCTGGAAGAGGCTCCTGGCTCCTGACTTCAGATCGGTTCAGCTCCAGCCATTGTGGCTGCTTTGGGGAGTGAACCAGTGGACAGAAGATCTTTTTCTGTCTCTCCTTCTCTCTAAATCTGACTTTCTAAAAAATAAATAAATAAATCTTTAAAAAAAAAAATAGAGAGTTATGGGAACTCCAGACATGCTCATTGATACAGGTTCGACAAAGCTTTCTGGGCCAAAGGTGTGCGAATGTCCTGCACTGCATCCGGGTGAGACGGTGCAGAACATGTGAGGAGAATTTAATGTGAGAGATTCACCAACCAGGTACACTTGGGTTACCTGTGTATCTGTTACCCCTCTCAGAAATTGACAGTCAGTGTACGTGAGAAATGACTGATTAAAGTTGTAAAGCTGCAGGGGAAAAATAAGAATGAAGAACAAGTGCACGCGTGGACAGAGCGTGAGCAGTACAGTGCCGTGTTCACTTCCAGCGGGTCAAGTGCCAAAGCAGTTTTATTTTATTCTTGATTCTTGTATACTTCAAGGGAATGAGAATTCATATTAGTGATCTTAAAAATCAAAAAGTATAACGTTTCCTACCTACCCACACTGTTTGAAGACTATAAAGCAAAGCTTTAATTGTGGTGGACTAGAACTGACCCAGTTTTGTGTAATCAGGAAGAAATGTTTATTTTTAATGCAGAATTTTTTTTTTCCGTGCAAACAGGCGTTTTCAAGTAAACTGCAATGATTGTATTTTTACTTGGATTCTTCCCTTTCTCTCCTGTGCAGATTACCAGCGCCTCATGACGGTGGCCGAAGGCATCACCACGCTTCTGTTCCCATTTCAATGGCAGCACGTTTATGTGCCCATTCTGCCCGCCTCTTTGCTGCATTTCCTCGATGCCCCTGTCCCTTATCTGATGGGCCTTCAGTCGAAAGAAGGAACTGACCGTTCTAAACTAGAACTGCCTCAAGAGGTAAACTTGGCATGAGTGGTGAAGCTGCGAAGCGTTTGCTGTTTTGTTGGTGCAGGTGAAGGCCTGTTTCGTTAGGTCGCGTCAGCTTTGTCTCTTTGGCTTTGCTCCGTCTCCCAGAAACGGTGAGAGAGAACTTGTGCTGTGAAGTGCACAGTCCTGATGGTTACTGCCGTGACGTCGTTAACAAAGAGTGGCTCCGAAGAGGGCATTTTGAGGAGTGCAGGAGCAGATGGCCATTCTCTGTCCAATCAAGGGGTTCAGGGGCTGGGGATGATGCACCCGCAGCAGGACAGTAACAGATTTTCTTTTCTTTATTTTTAAGCAAGGCCACCCCATGGGCTGGAAACTTTCCTGTCTCTCTCTCTCTCTCTCTCTTTTTTAAGGTTTATTCATTTGTTTGATTCTGTTTTACACAGAGAAAAGAACAGAGACAAATTTTCCCTCTGTGCTTCACTCCACAAATGGCTACCGTGACCAGGGCTGGGCCAGGCTAAAGCCAAACGTCTGGAGCTTCCTCTGGGTCTCCCTGGTGGGGTGCAGGGACCCAGGCGTTTGAGCCATCCTCTGCTGCTTTCCCAGGCCATTGGCAAGGAGCAGCGGAGGTCTCCAGCTGGTGCCCACATGGGATGCTGGTGTCACAGGCCCTGCGGGTGTTCACAGCTATAAGCTTGTGAAATCAAAGCGGTGACTATGTGATCTCATTCCCTTATTCTAATGCCATTTCTCTTTTTTCCACATCCGTGTTTAAAACCCCAGATTCCAGGATACTTTAAAAATCTTTGTGTTCATTGTACTTGTATATCTTTGCACTAATTGGGGTGAATTTGAATCGGGGACAGTGAAAATACCAAATGGATTAATAGTCTCTGTTTTCAGACACCAAGCCAGTTCTCAGCCTGTTCAAAATGTCAGTTTGGCTTGGTGGTTGAGAGAAAAATGTTAGGCTCTAGCTTTTAGGCCACCTTAATGTTAGTGCGTTTTCTGTTTATTGTGTTTTCGAATGTTTAACATGCAAATAAGCAAGGATTCTTACAAGACTTTGGCTCTTATTTTCAGCTGCCGTTAATGGTGCTTAGAATGTAAAGCCTTTGAAATGAAATATTGATGAGAATGGCCTATTAAAAACCATAAAATAGTTAATTACATTTTAGTATTAGCTATTTAATTAGAACTTTTCTTTTTTTTTCTTTTTTTTTTTTTTTTTTTTTTTTATTATTGGAAAGCCGGATATACAGAGAGGAGGAGAGACAGAGAGGAAGATCTTCCATCCGATGTTTCACTCCCCAAGTGAGCTGCAACGGGCCAGTGCGCGCCGATCCGATGCTGGGAACCTGGAACCTCTTCCGGGTCTCCCACGCGGGTGCAGGGTCCCAATGCATTGGACCGTCCTCGACTGCTTTCCCAGGCCACAAGCAGGGAGCCGGATGGGAAGTGGAGCTGCCAGGATTAGAACCGGAGCCCATATGGGATCCCGGGGTCCTCAAGGCGAGGACTTTAGCCGCTAGGCCACGCCGCCAGGCCCTAGAACTTTTCTTAATAAGATCTCTGAGTGAGCTTCATTTTATTTGTTCTTATTTTCCATAGAGATTCTTGTTTTAATAATTGAGTTTAAAATAAGATTGTGCCATCACCATTCTATCTGGTAAAGATTCCATAATCATCTATTGCTGACTTGTATTCTAATGAATCCTTCCCTACCAAAATTATCATTCCTGTTGAGGGGAAAATAGCTTGAATTAAGTATAAAAAAATACGTAGGCGTGGCCCAACATCATGACTCAGCGGGTTAAGCATCTGCCTGCGATACTGATATTCCATATCAGTGCCTGTTTGTGTCCTGGCTACACTTCAGTCCAGGTTTCTGCTAGTGAACCTGAGGAGGCAGCAGTCCCGGCCAAAGTGCCATGTGGGAGACAAGGATGAAGTTGTGGGCTACCTGGGGAGTGAGCCAGCAGATGGAAGTTCTCTCTTCTTTGTGTCTCGCTCTGTAACTCTGCATTTCAAATCAATAAATAGATCTTTAAAGAAAAAAATCTTGGTATCTCACTTAAAAAAAAAAAAAGGACTGTTTTGTTCTTTGGACTTCTTAATTTTCTCTGGTATTTTTTTTCCTAATTTTACCTCTTTTTTCCCCCCGAATTTACTTGTTTTTTCTTTTAATCTCATATCTTACTGGTTCAAAAAAGTAAATACTTAAAACTTTCAAGAAAATTAAACTAGTGAGTTATGTTTTTTTAAGAGTTGTTTGAAAGGCAGAATGATGGCGAGAGAAAGATCTTTCACTTCCTAGTTCACGCCACAAATGGGTGCAGTGGCTGGGGCTGAGCCAGACCATTCCAGGAACTGGAACTCCAGCTGGGTCTCCTGATGGGTGCAAGGACCCAAAGACTTGGGCAGTCTTCTGCTGCTTTCCCAAGCCCTTAGCAGAGAACCGGACTGCAAATAGAGCACCCGGAACGCAAACCAGCACCCATGTGCAAGGCCAGCAGCAACGTGCTTCTCCACGGTACCAGTCCCATCAGCTGTGTTTAAAGAGTTAGCAGTGACATGTTTTAGTTTCTTATTGAGTATCTGATCAATTTTATAAAAGTCTACAGGTGATATTTCATAAGATGGTTTATTTAAACATATAAATATGTTTTCATTTCATGTAGGCTTTAATTTGCAAGACATTTTTAAATGTCGCCTGCTATCCTGGGAGTTCGGAAGCTTTCCTATCAGTTGTGTCTTCCGATTCTACTCTATTTTCCTAATTTTTCCAGTCATCAGTTGCCATGTAGTAAACACATATGCCAGTGTATTCATGGAGTAAGGTAATGCACGGTGCTCTAAGTCACCTGTGGAAATACCAGTGCCCATATGTGGCAAGTATAAATTAGTCCATTGTCAGTTTTGGGGGAAAAAAAGGCTAATAGTGCATCACTTTGCTCTGGGGTCATTTTACAATGAGGTGAAATAAGCTGCTTCCTATAATTTTGGGGAAGAAGTCAGTATAAAAATAGTCCTTTTAAGAAAGTGACTTAAGTGCACTCACTAGTGATGCTTCCCTGAACTCTCAGAAATAAAGCATGACTGAAATGAGTTGCAGGGCTTCTAAAAATAGTTGCAGAAAGGACAGGTTTACGAGATGATTACTTTAAGAAGGTATGGTTCTCATTGTTAGCTAACTATTGTAACTACACAGACTTATAATTAACCACCCACTGCCTTTCTGTGCGATTCCACACTGGTCTGCTTTCAGGCAAGGAGCTGGCAGGAGGGGCGGAGGGACACGATCCTGAATATGCCTTCAGAATGCTGCCTGCCTTTCTCCTGGCTTTCCCGCCTTGGCAGCATGCAGCGGACCAAACACAGTCTGAAAAGAATGGCAGAACTGTCTTATTGCTCGTTTTTTGTTGTTTCTTGACCTGAGGGAATGTTTTAAATGTGCCCTCTGGACTGCCCTCATGATAACTCCACTTGAGATCCTGTGAAGTCGGTTCCCAGCTCCCCACTCGCATTCTGGGGTACTCTTGCCTGTGTCATGGTGGTTCCCCAAAGTGATCATCTACATAGGGCTCGTTCTTTCATTCACCAGTTATCTCTTATGTTATGTCTGTAAAATACAGAGGGAGACATCAAGATAAATAAAAAGTGGTTTCTGCTTTTTAGTAAGAAAAAAGAAAAACATTTGTATTTGGTAATAATAACCATTTTTTAACATGTAAGAGGAATGAAAGAAATGAAAATTTGCGGAGATCAGCATGCCTTTAGGGTACTGGCATGGGAAGGCTCCATGGTAGAAGCTTTTAAACCTTTGTTAAAGTAACTGAAATTACTTTCAGGCAGCTGTCATTTTTAAGGATTCACTTACATATCATAGTTGCATTCCTGTTGATTGGTAGAAAGAAATATTTGCTCCTAAAATGATCGTTTTATAATGGTTTTTTGTAATAGTTTTTTTTTTTTAGAATTATTAGACACAAACAAATGTCTTTTTTCTGACTCACTGCCTGAATACCCACAGCAGTCAAAGCTAAGAGCCAAGAACTCCATTGAGATATGTCAATGGAGTGACAGGAGCTTTTTCCTTCACACTGCCTCCCTTGGTCTACATTAGCAGGAAGAGTCAGGAGCCAGAGCTGGGTATGAAATCATATACTCCCATTTTAACCACCATCTTAACCATGACACTAAACACCTTCCACTGTAATACTTTCTGAGCCTTTCTGATAGAAGTTGTGAAATTCAATGTTGCTAATCTGGGCCCTTCGAAGCAGGCCTGAGAGGATTATGTGGAGCGTGGAGTCAGGTGACAGCTTTAGTGGGAGAGTGTACTTTGTTCTTTTAAGTCTTTCAGTGTGTCCTGCATCCCATGTGGTCTCGGGTTCAAGTCACAGATGTTCTACTTCCAGCATCCTGCTAATATACCTGGAAAGGCAACGGAGGAAGGCCCCAGAACCTTGGCCCCTATACCCATATGGGGAGCATGGCTGGAGCTCTTGGCTCCCGACTTCTGTCTGAGCTAGCCCAGGTTGTTGTGTCTGTTCAGGGGAGTAAACCAGCAAATGGAAGATCTCCTTCTCCCTCTCTCATTCCCTCTTTGTTTCTAGCTCTGCCTTTCAAATCAGTAAAATCTATTTTTGAGACGTGCCATTATAAAAATTGTGTCCTGCTTTGTAGAGACTAAAACCAAGCATAAAGATGTAGACTTAAAAAAAAAAAAAAAAAGCCCTGAAGACACTATCATCTTCAAGGTGTGACATCTCAGCTCTTTATTGGGAGTGGGAAGAAGTGTCCTAAACTGCCAGGGTGGAGCTGCGCGTCTGGAGCACTGCCAGGAGGTGTTGGGATCCAGGGATCCTCATTGCTTCTCTGGCTTTGGATAGAAAGTAATCTTGAGTTTCTGGTGACCTCAGTGTGACTCTAGGTCACTTGCTCATTGTCCCATGACATGAAAAGCTGGAATCAAAAGCTAGAAAAAAAGACGCAACTGTTTGCATTTCGCCTTGCCGGAATCTTGCTAGTGAGGAGCAGAGGGTGGGGTGCCTTCTCTCCTGTGTGACCTGGAGCAGAGAACAGCAGAGCTGGCATGTGTCCTCTGGTTTACTGACCACTGCCTCCCTTGCCGTGTTCCTTAGCCACTCATGTGCATGAGACCACGTTTATGTGATGGCTGTGCCTTTGACGCTCCCCTCCCACAGTCTAGAAGCAATCTTTTTTTTTTTTTCTACTTTATTTTGGTCTTTTTTCCTTTTTTTTTTTTAAAGCTTATTTATTTTTGATGATGTTTACATAGTTGAGAAGAATGTATTCCCGTATGGACCACTGATTAGGGTGAGGAGAGTCCAGGAGTGGGGGAAAATGGATGAGACAAAAATTTCCTTTTTTTTTTTTTTTTTTCTGTATCTGGGGGAGAGGCGGGGCAGAGAGCCTAACCACATCGGTACCTGAGGATGAGGGACAGCTACTTGATGTCATGCTGGGATTCCTGGTGTGGATCATGTTCCCAGGGTACTGCTTAAGTGGTTTTGATAGCTGTGAAACGTTGATTTGTTGTTCCAAGGTTGAAGCAATCCTTCCAAGGTCCATTGGCCAACATAGTCCACCCTAGAGTATCCATTCGTCCAGATATTTGCTGTCAAAGCCTGGAGTTAAAATTGGAGTTACCCAGTTTGTTCTGCCATCTGTGGTACTAGACGTCCTCTGCAGGCGTCAATGATCCATCATGGCGCCCGTGTGCATCTGGGCATGCCGTCTACTGCACAGGCTTCAGCAACCAAGGAGGCCCGGTTCTGACAGATGCACTCCATAGTCACACCACAGATCCTTTGATTTCTCCCATGGTTGGAGTTTTTGAGTCCAGTGACCTAGTTGGTTGGTGGTGGGGGGGTCCCCAAAGAAACCTCACCAGAGGTGTTCCCAGATGTGACTCCTATGTATGAACACCAGTGCAGGGTCCAGCTCAGTTCATCACCAGTATCAGTCTACCCACACACTGGTGGTTGCAGTTGCCCAGTCAGTTCTGTGCCCAGCCCCATCTCATACATGAACCAACGGATGCTGCAGCACAGCCTAACCCTTCCCTGCACACACTCTGCCTTCAGCACAGTCTTTTACTGCCATCTTTCAGTTAAGTAGGAAGAGGTAGGCATTTGGCATCTGCTGTAGTCAGGTACCTGGGGGAATAATCAGACTTCCATGAAGGTATTTAACCGCTTGGATTTCCCCAGACCTACTTGAAAAATATAACATCTTTTTATTTTAAATAAATGTCAAAACCAGGTTCAGAAGCCATTTGCTGTGATTTCTGTTTTTTTTTTTTTTTTTTAACAGCTTTTATCAGCTCAGAACTATCTTGGTCAAGTCATAATCTTCAGAGGCGGGTCATCTGCAGTTGTCTGACTCTTACACACCCTTTCACCCTGCCACCTGTTCTTTCTCTTGTGTCTTCTGAAATGCCTTTACCCTTTCAGGAGAATCAGCTGATCTAGGATGAAGTGAAAATGCATGGATTGTCTATGAATTGGATTGATTTTTACCAGCTTTACCCCATCTGGAAGTATTATAGCTACTAATTTTAAACATCTATCATCACTTCTAATTTACAGGAATTGTTACAGCATTGGACGGTTGGCAGATACAATTCCTGCTTGTTCAGTGAGCAGTTCACCCAGTGTTATCTGTTTGTAAGCGCCTGTAAAAACAAGCACTTGTACCCACTCGGGAATGCCTGATTACTGACTTATTAGCAAATCATGTCCAGATTATAGTAAACTGCTGCGACCCAGAGAAAAGTATTCAGATATAAATTATAAAAATATTCACATGGGGGTAAAATGATAGCAAAGAGGGATTCATTTATTTTTGTTGGAAAGGTAGCTTTACAGAGAGAAGGATAGACAGAAAGATCCTCCGAACATTGATCCACTCCCCAAATGGCTGCAACACGCAGAGCTGAGATGATCCAAAGCCAGGAGCCGGAAGCTTATTTTCTGGCTCTCCCACATGGCTGCAGGGTTCCAAAGCTTTAGGCCAACCTCCACTGTTTTCCCAAGCTACAGGCAGGGAGCTAGATGGGAAATGGAGCAGCTAGGACACAAACTGGTGCCCTTATGGGATCCTGGAGCTTGCAATATGAGAATTTACCCAATTGAGCTATTGCACTGCTCCCAAAAAAGGCCTTTTTTTTTTTTTAAGTTTATTGTTATTTATTCGAAAGACAGAGAAAGATTATATGGGACTTCACTACTTTCCCATTACCATCTAACATGAACCAGAGAGATTTCCATCCATTATGTCACACTGTAGATGCTCTCAGCAGACAGGGCTGGACCAACACCTTAACTTCATTGAGTTTGTGTTCCTGACAGGCATCCAAGTATATGAGCCATCATCTGCTGCCTCGCATGTATTTTATTAGCATGGTTGCATCAGAAATGGGCTCAGGGTTTGATCCCAGGTGCTCCGATATGAAATACTGGGCATCCAGAGCATTGATTCAACCTGCTGTGCCTCAGTGCCTACCCAGGAGGCTTGTCTTTTTTTTTTTTTTTTTTTTTTTTAATGATCTTTACATAGTTGATTAGGGCTCAAACGGTCAGGGGCTACAGAAAAGTCGGCAAGACCATTTTTTCCACATTCTCTTTTTCCCTTCCTGTATCTGGGGGAAGGGGAGAGACAAAGGGAGAAGCCACACCCACCCTCTCAACCATCCCAGGGTCCCCTATGTAGGGCATGCTCCGAGAGCACTGCTCAAGTGGTTTGGATAGTTCAGCTGTTCTGAACTGCTGCCAGTCTTGCCATTCCAAGCATGATGAGATCTCTGCAGAATCCACTGGCTGACATAGTCCACCTTAGCATCTCCACTTGCCCAGATTTTCATTGCCAACACTTGGCTAGGGTAGTTGATCAATTTGTTTTGTCCTCTGTTGTAGTACCAAGTGTCCTCTGCAGGCTCCAATGTACTACCATATCCGCCATATGCACCTGGATACGCTGTCCACTGCTCCTACAGTGCCAATGAGGAGGCTCAGCTTTGACACATAAACTCCATGGTCAGACCATGGAACCTGCAATTCTCTTTATGGTTGGGGTTCTGAGTCCAGCAGTTCGACTGGGGGGATCCCGAAAGAAACTTCATCTGAAGTGATCCCAGACCAGATTCTTGGATGTGCTTGCCAGTACAGTGTCCAGCACAGACCGTGTCCCCAGTCAGCCTATGCATATGCTGGTAGTTGCAATTGCTGGGTCAGTTCTGCCTCCAGCCCTGTCTTCTACACAAACCAATGGGTGTTGGAACCCAGCTTGATCCTGCCCACCACACACTTGGCCCTCACACAAACCAGTGGGAGCTGCAGCCTAGTCAGAGCGACCTGCAATAACCCCCACCAGGCCTGCTCCCTGCCCTGGTTCCCATGCCTGTCAGTATGTACAGCAGACTGGTTCAGTCTGTCCCACATCCCATTCAACTCTCATACCTGTCAATGGACATTGAAGCCTAGTTCAGCCCAACCAGCCCTGCTAATTAGCCCACACACATGCTGGCATGAGCCACTTTCTGTCTAGTCACACCTTTTTAAAAGAAAGAAAGCAGGGACAGGTACTGTGGCATAGCAAGTAAAGCCACTGCCCTGGCACTAGCATCTCATTTGTGTGCCAGTTCGAGCCCTGGCTGTTCCTCTTCTCTAATGCAGCTCCCTAATGATATACCTGAGAAAGTAGCAGAGGATGGCCCAAGTCCTTGGACTCCTGCACCAATGGGGGAGATCCAGAAGAAGCCCCAGGCTTCATGTAGACTCAGCTTCAGCTGGCTTGGCCATTTTGGGAGTGAACCAGCAGATGGGAAATATATTTCTCTCTCTCTCTCTCTCCCTCCCTCCCTCTCTCCTTCTCTTTCTTCCTCCCTCCCTACTTTCCTTCCTTCCTCTTCCTCTCCTTCCCTCCCACCTCTTTTTCTCTCTCAAATAATTAAATGAATTTTTTAAAAGAAATGAATAAAAGCCTTCTAAGCCTGGAAGAGTTCAGAATGAAGGCAGTGTAACCTATACTTTTATTTGTAATTGTTGGCAAAAATATTTTATTTTAGAACTTAAACTTTATTTTTAAACTTTTGCCCTTTTTTTCACTTTTAGGCTAATTTGTGCTTTGTGGATATTGACAACCATTTTATTGAGTTGCCTGAAGAATTCCCACAGTTTCCCAATAAAGCGGATTTTATCCAGGAGCTCTCAGAAGTTCTACTTCAGTTTGGCATCCCTCCCGAGGGCAGCCTGCACAGCAGTGAGAGCACCACCAAACTGAAGAACCTGGTTCTCAAAGACCTGGTCAATGACAAGAAGAACGGCAATGTCTCCCCGAATAGCATCAGCATGTATGAACTCCTGAAGGGCAACGAAACCATGGCCCGCCTGCAGGCTCTGGCCCAGCGGACAGGTGTGACTGTGGAGGAGATGGAGCTCTCTTCTCCCGTGGGAGAAAAAGAAAAGGATTCCAAACTGCAGTGTGAGGAGGCAGAGCTCAGAGACTACCAGCTCAATGTGCAGCTCCGCGAGGTCTTTGCTAACCGCTTTATCCAGATGTTTGCAGATTACGAAGCCTTTGTGATTCAGACTGCTCAGGACCTGGAGTCCTGGCTCACCAACCGGGAGCAGATGCAGAACTTTGACAAAGTAATGAGAACCACACTTCCCCTCCTTAAGGTTCTTAGTGTGCTGTATGACCGTGGGTACATTTTATTAAATACAGGTTCTTTTCCATCTTTCCATCCCATTAAAAAATTTTATTTACTAGTACTTCAGATACAGAGCTCTGAAACTGACCAGTTCTATAAGCTGATCACTACATTGAGTTTTAAATTGCATGTCATGTCATTTCTAAATTTTGTGTACTTTGAAGAGGCTTGAATGATTGACACCCTTAACATTTCACAGGCTTTTCAAAGTGGTGACATTATCTGATCTTTAAGGGTAATATTCACTGCTGTCATTAAGTCTACTAGAATGAGGCCCATTTCTTTTCTAAGAAATCCTTGCTGTTCTATTCAGTCTTCATCTAATAATGAAGTCACAGTTTAACCATGTAAAGGTAACAGGTTAGTTTCAGAAGCCAGATTTTTACTCACCTTAGGACCAAAAGATAAAGGGTATCACCACAGCCAATGTTATGGCTCTTGGTGCTAGACTCTGCTCATGTTTTTGGAAGACAGAGAATGGCATCGGAGGTGGGTTGTCCTGCTGAGGTTGGAGCCACTTGTAAGGTTCACTGTCTTTTCTGCCGGCATGTCTGCCCCCATCCCTAGGAGTTCCCCAGCCTCTTCCTGGGTGCAAACAGTCAGGGAGACAAGCGCCAACAGGTCGGGCCGCTGGCCGTGTGATTGCACATCAGGATGTGCCTTGGTAGAATGTATGGTGGCCTTCCGGTTGTGGCCTGTGTCCTGAAGACCCTCTGGGACTCTGAAACTTTCCAAGAGGCTGCTCTGTAGTCAGGGAACTCCTGACAAGTGAGCGTTAGCTAACATTAACATGAGGGTAGGCACTGTGAAGAAAAGGGATTTCTGATTTCGTCAGCTGACTTTTCTGGTAGAGAGTATATTCTATTGGACTCGTTAAGGCCTAGTGTTACTTACGTTTGAGAAACCTTCAATGGTAGGAAGTCCTTCATTACTTCAAATGTAGAACTACTGCTAGGTTTCTTTCTCATGTGTAGACATTCATGATTTACCCTTGGAGAAATCAGGTTCTTATCTAAAATGGGTCCCACTGCTTTACTCTTCATTATGTAGCTTTAAAGTATAAGTGGAATTCTTTTCTTATAACCCCTAAAGAAATGAAAATTTTGTATGGGATTTCAGAAGTCTTACAGTCATCCCTTTCTTCACTAAGAAAAATTATAGAACTTTCTAGTCCTGTGTGCCAAAGCTTTGTTGACTTTAAATATTTTAGCCCCTGGAGGTCTGAACATCAGAATCCAAATATTTGCCCCATTTTTAAAAGGCTATTTGCTTTATAAAATATGAGGTTGATGTTTATCTGTAAAATGGATTTTGAGCAGTGAACTGATTTTTTAGAGATTACTATGTGTCTTTTTTTAATGGTTATTTGGATTTATGTAAATATATTTAAGGGAATATTTACCTTTTCTGTAAAGGAGTTCATAAAAGGCCTCCTAAATTTCAGAGTGAAAAGCAAATATGCTAGGAAAATTATGAGTATCAATTAAAACATGGCCTTCTGTGGGGACCAGCATGATGGCTCAATTGGCTAATCCTCAGCATACAAGTGCCACCGTTCCATATGGGCACCAGTTCATGACCTGGCCACTCCACTTCCCATCCAGCTCCCCGCTTGTGGCCTGGGAAAACCTTGGGATCCTGCACTTGCATGGGAAACCTGGAAGAAGCTCCTGGCTTCAGATCAGCTCAGCTCAGGCTGTTGTGGCTACTTGGGGAGTGAGTCAGGCGATGGAAGATCTTTCTCTGTCTCTCCTCTCTATAAATCTGCCTTTCCAATAAAAATAAATCTTTTTTTAAAAAAAAGTGAACTGCCGGAAATTGCCCTTCCATGTGTCCCCTTTTGACTTCTGCATCTAGTCAGAAGAATGAAAAGCTAAAGCAACTCAGTGACCAAAATAGTAATTCACTTCTAAATTTAAGCTGATGCCCAAACTGGAACTAGAATTCCTGTATACACAAGGACCTGAAGAACAACAGGGAAAATGAACATTTTAGATTGGGACCAGATTACCACTTGCTGAAGCATTCCCTGCATTAGACAAGCTGGTAACAGGAAAGCTCTGCTTGCTGTGTGGTTTCCAGAAGCTTAGCTCTGGTGGCTTTTTCAGGCAGTGCTTTGGTTGTCAGGGTCAGCACAGGTCTTGGACTTGGTGTAATCTTGAGCTAACACCCACCTGTCAATCTATGAGAAATAGATCTAAGAAGAACATCACTTTGAAGATGGTAAAGATTTCACCTGTAAGCACAAATTCCATGCTGTTTTTTCTGGGGTTATTGTTGATATCAGTTCGTCGTCTCCTTGCCTTATGATATTGGAGGTGCATTGCACACTAAGGATGGACAGTGGACAAAATGATATCTCACTGAGAAAGCAAAGTGGATGGCAGACAGTTGGATGGCACATTGTGCCTTAATGATGCCCTGTTTTCTATGGAGTGGTCATGAGGATCACAGTGTGAATCAGTTTTTGAAAGATAGGATCAGTGATAGTAACCTAAATGATCTGAATTCTGTTAACTAGGGAAGCAAGCTTTCAAGAGTTATGTGTTTAAAGTCAGGTTTTTTTTTTTTTTTTTTTGGTTGTTTTGTTTTGCTTTGTTTTTTAGTACTATGAAAGACAGTGACCTCAGCAACAGCTGACTTTCAGGTTTGTTGCGTAGTGTTGAGGTGGCTTCTTGGCACTAACAATTTGCTGATTGTCTCATTACAGGCTTCCTTTCTGTGTGACCAGCCTGAACCTTACCTGCCATTTCTCTCACGCTTTATTGAAACTCAGATGTTTGCCACCTTTATCGATAATAAAATCATGTCTCAGTGGGAAGAGAAGGACTCTTTGCTTCGGGTCTTTGACTCTCGGATTGAGAAGAGAAGACTGTATAATGTGAGGGCACCTACCTTGAGAACATCCATATATCAGAAATGCAGCACTTTAAAAGAAGCAGGTACATTTGTTATGCCTTTTGGAATTGGCATGGGTCATGTCTATTTCTTTTTAAAGTTATTTTTATTTGAGAGACAGAGAAGGCTACTGGTTCAGCCTCCAGATGCCTGCCGAGCTGTGCCAAGCCAGAGCCAGAAGGCAGGAGTTCCATCCACATCTCTCACAGAGCGGCCAGGACCCAATTAGGGTCTGTGTGAGCAGGAAACTAGAATCAGAAGCCAGAAGTGGACACCCAGATGGCACGATATGGAACCTGACTGCTTTAACCACTGAGATGAATGCCCCTCTAGTGATCTTTCCCTTTTACATGTTTTTGACCATGTATACTGCAAAATAAATTTTCACTTTAGCCTCATGGTTAAAACAGGCACAAGTGCTTTCCTTCTGTAAGGTTTTGTTTTCTTTCTGTTCCTGTAAGGCAAGTATTCATTGAAGATACTAAGTCTGAGCTGCTGCCTGATTTGCCTACCTGAAACAGTGCATTTGCTTTAGTAGTGCTATTAAAATTGAATCTGAATTTTTGGATTCAAATGGAAGAGACCATAAACCCTGATGGAAGTTATTCCCTCAGTCAGATGGTTGTGTGTCTTACTTGGTATTCCCTCAGTCAGATGGTTGTGTGTCTTACTTGCCATGCGTGAATGTATTAGATACGTAGTCGGGTTAGTACCCAGGCACTGTCCTGAGTGCTTACTGAATGCCCATCGTTATGCCAAGTGTTTTACATGCTTTTTTGTATTTGGTGTTTACACAAGCGAAGGTAGACACACTTGTTTTGTTGCTGTCCTGATTGTTTAGCTGAGAAATGAGAGGGGGAAGTGACATGGCTGTGGTTGCACGCCGGTGATTGGTGGAGCCTTGGTTTGAACCCAGATCTGACTGTCCAGCACCGGCACTGCAATCTTGTTAATTTTTGCCTTTGGTTTTTTTTAATGTATAAAATGTGGGGCTCCACACAGTTTTATGGATCTATGCCTGGTTATTAACTCATCCTTTGTTCCATAGACCTGTTATCTGAGTTCCCCTTCCTTGCATTTTTCCCGTTTCTAGTGTGGGAACTGTTTGAGAGCTGCTCTCCTCTCCCTAAAGAAGGAAAGCAACATTTTGTGATACTTCTTCCCTGGGCTTGTGTTACTTACCTGTCTACCCTAGTGATGCTGTTGTTTTCGCATACTTAGGAAGTATGTAAATGATGAATTTTGGGTAGAGTTCTGTGCAACTCACCCTGTATGCTCTCACATAAGGTGGACCCTCAGAACCTTGCAAGAAGTGATGCCCCGTTCTGTGTTTCTGAAAATTGGGGTGGTAGTGTGAATCAAGTTGCCCAGGCTTGCTCAGAGGCCTGCGTTCTGGGGCTTCAAGGGCCACATGAATGGGACAGGGGCATGTGGAGCTAGCTTCATGCCTGTTTTCCTGAGGACTTTTGCAGCTGAGCTAAGCACTGATTCCTTAATTTGTGGAATGCTAAAGTCATCCCCATTACGATAGGTTTTCTTTCAGCCTTCCAAAGATACTGATGCTCTCACAGAAAGTATATAATATTCTGGAAAATGTACAATGATTTGACTTATTCAGGAAGTAGTTGGGGCTGATGTGCTGATCTTCCAGGAGTTTAATTGATCAAACAAATTATTTTTTAAGATAAAATGAGGCAGCTGAATGTGACGGTGCTGGCCTCTCTTCAGTGAGGCAGGAATTTCATTAATTAGGGAAAAATCCCTGTCCCCACCCCATCCTGAAAGAACTTTGCAAGGATTTTAGATGCGGGTAATGTTGAATGCTCTGTTGCGTGTTGTTTTTCTTTTGTGTTTTGCTTTTGCTTTGCCTCTAACTGAAAAGAATTTTGGTTTGCAGGTGAACTCCTTAGGCACAGGCTGTCTGCTGTTGATATTGTAGCCCCAGAACCTCATGATTTCTGTGCAGAAAGACAACCAGCTGATAGTAATTTGGCTTTCTTTTTTTCCTCACCGATCATACCACATGACGTTGGCACAAACCTTAGAAGACTAACAGTAGACTCCCGACCTCTCAAAGCAGGCATTTAATAATTCCTGAGTGCCCAGTGGCCACTGGCGGTATACTCACTGAACTGCAGCCTTGGGTTTTACTCCCTGTGGCCATTTAAAAAGTAAACCCGAGGATAATTCATTGTGAATCATAGCTTTTGTTTTTTAAAAATGTCCCAAGGATAAGAGAACCTCTTGGTATCAGTTGGATTTCTCTTTCATTTTAAATCCAGTGAAAAAAGTGTCTCTACTCTCCCTCCGCCTTTCACAGTGACGGAAATAGTCATTGGCAGAAATGGGATTTTGTAGTGTTTCACAGAATATGAGATTGGCGGGAACTTCAGAGAAATCTGTGCTATGAATCCAGGAACTTTTTTGCCCAAGCTGTCCACTAGTTAGTTAGGTACTAATATGCATAGAGAATATTAACAGAGTTGCCAAGAGCTAGGGGACATTGCTGAAAATTAAATAGCATTTTGTTTTAATGCACAGCATTCTTTTGCCCTGCATTGAATGTACTGTTCAAGAAGTTACAAGTTGCACGTTAAAAAAAAAAAAAAACAGTGAAATTCAGAACGAATCTGGCTAAGTTCCCTTGGGCTGTGAGAGCAGATGAGGGAATCTTCCAAGTACATATGTAGCATTTTGAACTTCTGGTCGTAAAGGATAGTAGGAACTTGTGGGCACCATCTGTAGTCCTACCATCAAAACAAACAGCTGGCGTGGGCGGAGCCACTTTGTGATGTGACACAAAATGACATTAATATTCTTTCAACAAGAGTACAGTGTCAAGGGTAGTCGCCTCCTCGGCCCATCCCCCTGAAAAGCTGTAGAATGTGTTTGGGGAGTGGCCAGCAGCACTCAGTCTGCCAGTGTCAGAAAGGAGCACAATGAACTCACAAGATGGGCAGCCCTGTGGGGAGATTTCTGTGTTGCCCTCCTGCAGTTGTTTGCTTCTCCTCCTTTGTAGCCATCTCTGGGCAAAGGTTAGAGGCCAAGGTTGGCTCTTGGGTAGCGTGTTGTATTCCCTTGAAGTTTGAGTTAGGGAAGCCCGGAAGATCTGGAGTTTTTTTTAACCAGAAAAATAGATCACTGTTTGATAGTTCTAAGGGACATCCTTTAACATCCCTAAAAACAGGATATCCACTGGGTCCCATCTTTTCGCTTGTTTTCTGCAAAAGGCCAGCTTCTTATCCTCTGGACATTTTCTGGATGCCTGCTTGTTTGACTGTTCTCTGCCTTCCCTCTTGATCTAATAAACACTCCTAAGTGACTCCTACTAATGGGAATGTGACTGCTGCTAAAAGTAAGCTAATAAACTTCACACCCTTCCTTGTTTTTACAGATGGAGAGCCATGAATATGTAAGGGGTCTTAATGGCACAAGAATGTAAAACAATAAGGCTACTGTGCTTATCGCTCCTTCCCCTTGACATCATCTTTCAGTTCCAGTGAAACACTGTACGCACCCTTGTTTTGTGTACCTATTGTGCTTCAGGCCACGTTTTCGTTAAAAATACTGAATTTCTCACTTAAGAGAAAACTGTCACAGTTCCAAATTACAGAATTTTCAGCCCTGCTGTCCTTTTCACAGAAGCAGAAGATATAGGAAAATTAATCATCCAGTATTTACTGAAGATTAACTTTTTCATACTCACATTACACTGATTTCTGAACAACCTTTGTAAAAGTGTGTCAGAATGCCAAGATGAGTGAGTTCTCAGTAGGTGCATGAGTAGAGAGTAAGCATTATTTGTAAAGGATTAGCAACAAAGTGTGTCTAATTTATTATAAATTTAATTTATAGCCCAGTCAATTGAGCAGAGACTGATGAAAATGGATCACACTGCCATCCATCCACATCTACTCGATATGAAAATTGGTCAAGGCAAATACGAGCAAGGATTCTTCCCAAAGTTACAGTCCGATGTCTTGGCCACAGGACCAACCAATAACAAGTAAGCCTATTCTTCCCCCAGCGGCTGAGGGAAGGAAGGAAGGGCGTGTGCTCCACAGCCCTGGGCTTCGGGTCCGCCGGGCTGCTGTTAATCAGAGCACATTAGCCTTTCTCGGGGACTGAGTGTTGCTCTAGGTGCACATGACTTTTACATCAGCCATAAAAAGAAACATCCAAGAACAAGGAAAGCATACTTGGGACTGGCCACACTGCAGGGACTCTTTAGCTGTAATGGGAACACTGTCAGTAGCACTGAGGGAGTTTGAGTTTTATTATCTGCGTTAGTTTTTACAGCTACCATAACAAGTACCATAAAGTCTGTGGCTTAAAACAACAGGAATTTTTTTTAAAGATTTATTTATTTTTATCACAAAGTCAGATACATAGAGAGGAGGAAAGACAGAGAGGAAGATCTTCTGTCCAATGATTCACTCCCCAAGTGACCACAACGGCCAATGCTGCACCGATCCAAAGCCGGGAGCCAGGAACTTCCTCCAGGTCTCCCACATGGATGCAGGGTCCCAAGGCTTTGGGCCGTCCTCGACTGCTTTCCTAGGCCACAAGCAGGTAGCTGGATGGGAAGTGGAGCTGCCAGGATTAGAAACGGCACCATATGGGATCCCGGGGCATTCAAGGCAAGGACTTTAGCCGCTAGGCCACGCCACCGGGCCCAAAACAACAGGAATTTTTCTTTCACAGTTCTAGAAGCTCAAAGTCCAAAACCCAGGTATTGGCAAAGCCATGCTCTCTCCAAGGCCTCAAAAGGGGATAATCCTTGCTTGCCCTTTCAGCTCCTGGTCTGTAGTTGCAAAACTCTAGCCATCTTCCCTCTGTGTATATACAGAAATTGCCCTTGAAGGACATCAGAGGCCCACCCCCATCTTAGCTTGATTACATCTGCCAAGTGAACCATGTTCACAGTTACCTCTGTGTGGAACACAGTGCTACACAGTCACCATCTTTGCATTTAGGAGTAGTAGAATCATGGGCAAAAAAAATTAAACAGAAACAAAGATAAACCTTGTCATTCCTGATGGTGATGTATGATTCTAGTCCATATTCTGAATATGACTAGAAGTATTTGGGATTAAGAGAGTTACTCATTTTAAGTGAATACATGTGTTCTGTTTAAAGACATGGTTTACACGAAAGAACCCAAAGTGAGTGATAATGGGGAACATGGTAAGTCAGGAAGAGCAACGTCATGCGGAACTAACAGTTCTAGAATTACGTTCAGTCTTAACCACTAACTAATATAGGAACCTTGTACAAGTTGCAGTCACTTCCTTTTCTCATCCAAAAATATTCCAACATCCTATAGTGTCTATGGTTCCTTTCTTTTTTCTTTCGGGATTTATTTATTTATTTGAAAGGCAGAAGGACATAGAGCAAGATCTTGATTCACTGGTTCATTCTGCAAATGGCTCCATTGGTGAGCAGGGCCAGACTGAAACCAGGAAGTATAAACTCTATGACTGGCAGAAACTCATGTATGTGAGCCTTTGTGTATTGCTATCCAGCCCCATTAGCAGGGAGCTGGATTGGAAGTAGAATAGCTGGAACAGTGAACTGGCAGTCCAATGTGGGGTGCAAGCATCCAAGGTCACTGCTTAACCCATGCCACAATGGCCTCCATTGTGATTCCTTATTAAAGAACCTCAGAGAAAAAGATGGGGCTGGCACTCTAATGATAGCAGATTAAGCTGCCCCTGCAATGCCCGTATCCCATGTGGGCACCAGTTCATCTCCTGGCTGCTCCACTTCCAGTCAGCTCCCTACTGATGTACCTGGGAAAGCAATGGAGTATGACCCAAGTACCTGGGCCCTTGCATCCAGGTTGGAAAACCCAGAAGAAATTTCCTGGCTTTGCTGTACCTCAGCCCCGGCTATTGCAGCTATTTGGGGAGTGAGTCAGCAAGTGGAAGATTCTCTCTCTCTTTCTGTCTGTCTCTGTCTCTATAGTTCCACCTTTCAGATATCTAAAATAAATCCTTAGAACGTCTCAGAGATGAAAGTGAAAAGGAACCAGGACAGTGGGAAAGAAAGAAACTCGAAGTCTGAAGTCCCGGACAAGGTGTATGAGCAGAGAGTGGCGGTCACTGCCTGTGCTTCAGTGGCATGTGGTGTCCGAGGGGCAGGGAGATCTGCCTGGCCTGGCGTGAGTGACAAATGACATGAGAGTTCTTAGAAGATAGCTTACAACAGTGAGGTTTCTACTCTCCTGGGGACTGCTGCGCCAGATTGCAAATTTTTGATCCTTGCCTTTATTTCCTAGGGTGTGTGTCATGATTCTGTAGGTCAGAAAAAGGTGTAACAAGGTAAATTGTCTGCGATGACATAAGTACGGTATGGAGTTAGATATTGTGTAGATTTCTTGGGATTCATATCTGATAGTATTTGTATATGCTTGTGTTCAAGTTTGTACTTAGTATCATCGTGTTTTGTTGTTATTAAAGTCCAGGTTTTTGAAAATACTTTTATTGGGAAGGAAGTGGTACAGAGAGTAAGAAGAGACAGAGAGAGATTTTCATTCTGCTGACTCACTCCCCACATGGCTGCAGTGCCAGAGCTGGGCTGCTCAAGAGTCAGAAGTATTAGCAAGGGGCTGGATCGAAAGTGGAGAAGTTGGGACTCAAACTGGTGCCCATATGGGATGCCTGCACCGTGGATGGAGGCTTAGCTTGCTGCAGCGCAGTGCTGGTCCCAAGCGCCATAGTTTTAATAACCTTAGAGGAATGAAATCTTGCTCGTTTTCCTAGCACACCAGCTGAAGGTGTTTGTGGAGATGTGTTTCTGAAATGTGTCAGAAGTATCTATTGAGTTAGGTCCAAATATGAGAAAGCAAACACATCAAAAGAAAAAAATGGGGTGTGTGTGTGTGATTAAAAGGAACACTTTTCTATAGACACCGCTGTTTCTTTTCCCTTCAGCATTTTAATTACCAGCCTCCACCCCTTACAGTTCTGTCAAAAAATTTGGAAATTTTCACCACAGCTTCATTTAAAGTAATTACTACCCTTCCTTCCAGCCTTTTTTTTTTTTCTGCTTTCAAGTAGACCTTCCTTGCCAGTGAGGCCTGCTGTGTGCCAGGAGCAGAGGGTGGAGATAGAGGTGACTGTACTGCTTACTGGGAGTGCCCGCCCCTGAGCTGGCTGGGCACCAGCCCCCGCTGCCGGCTCCCAGGACCTGGCCACTCGCCCTTGTGGCAAGCGTCTCCCAGTGCTGTACCTACTGTTTTACCTGCCCACTGTACAAGTGCAGTTCAGAACGGGTCAGGAGTACAGACTGAGATCGCACAGCCAGAAACAGCCAAGGGGAGCCCACAGAAGCCCAAGCACCACATGCACTGTGCAGCTGTCCCTCTGATAAAGAGCTGAATGTGTTATTTTTTTTTTTTCTGTAAGTTGGAAACCGTGTTACCATTAGTAGCCTCCCGCCCGTTCCCTAGATTTTGAACAATCTAAGATGTATGGGAGTGTAGCAGTGAATACCCATGGGATCTTACCTCTGCGCTTTGCTGGGGCCTGTGGAGGGAAGTGGACCCAAAAGAACTGGGAGAGACCTTTGGGAACTAAGGTCCATCCTCGGGCACTGTCTTCCCCCAGAAGAGCCACGTGGAGCAGTGATGGGTATCAGAGAGCCTGTCCCTGGCAAATGGCTCTGTTGTCAGGGGCTGGTAGGAATCCGTCTTGCATTAGCAGCAGAGTCAGGGCTAGAACCCAGGCCTCCTTACTGCCTGCACCTGGCAGTGCTGTGCCACTTCAAATACTTGGGGAGGAACACTATTCAGTCATATAAAAGTATTGTTCACGAGAATGAAACCTAACCACTGATGATGAAGAGGGAGACCAGTGTGTTTGTAAGCTGAAGGAACTTAGCTGAAAAAGAAAATTGGTGAAATAGCAAAGAAAGTACCTGGTGGTGTGTATTGAAAAGGGCAAGAGTTAACTGACTGGTCAACGACAAAGACAGGAGAAATGACTGTGAACCAAGGCTCAGATTTTACACTTCGCAGTCACAAGAAAGATGAAGACATTTTTTTTTCTGTGTGCATCATGTCAGTGTGAATACAAGACAAAAACGAGGAGCAGGTTGGAGCATCAACTGTATGGGACACTTGAGGGCCAGGGGAACTTTTACAGTGCTTTCAGATCGCGCGGGGCAGATGAGGGACATCAAGAGGTAGTCCACGTGGGAATATGAGAGTGGGAAAGTAGTGAGGGGAAGGGGAGACTGACTCCAGGGGCTCGAGGGGGAAGTCTGGCACATGGTGGTAGCTTAGGGTCTCCAAGGTAGCAGAGCTCTGGTGGTCACTATCTGGCTGTGACCATAGGGGGCCCCACGATTGTAAAGCTGTGTTTACACAATCGGCACTCCTTAGCAGGGAAGAAAACTGACTCTTTGCTGAATGAGAATGACATGAACAAGTGATTGTGGGAGACAAGAGTTAGGTGGTTTGAGTTCTCTGTTCTCATCTGGCCCCTGGACTTGAACAGCTAGGTTGGCTGCAGAAACCTGTTTAAGTAAGAAAGAGGTTAATAAGTGTCCTTCAGCACCTCATGTTGCCCAGGGTCTCAGGCATATTTATTATGAAATTGTTAACAAAACGCAAAAGCTATAGAGGCCAGAGTATTGGAACTGTAAGGCAGCTTAGATACCAACCCCTCAGTAGCAGAGACATACAGGATTACCAGAGGTTTTATTATAAATCACAGAATGAGGTCACTGCTAACTGACCATGTGCAAACAGTGGTCAGCTAGCAGACGCCCGGCGTGAGGTCAGGTCTCAAAGAAACAAGCAGAGGCCTGGTTATGTAGAGCTCAGAGCCCATGGAAACAACTGTGTTTTAGGAAAGTCGTTTTTCCTGTGTGTTTCGGTATTGAGTATGTAATTAATGTTTTTCGAGAACAGCTGATAAACACAGGCTGTCTCACAGCAGTCACACAATTATAGGTCCACAAGGAACCACAGGGGCAGCCAGTTCAGCCTTGTACCTTAGAGATGAGGAAGTATTGATTTGGATCCGAAGTTTAGAAAGAAATGTTCCTAAATTGGTTTTATTCTTGCACGACACTAGAATTAAATAATTCTGAATAATGCATTTTTAATTTTCCTTTGTGTTAAAAAATTTATATTTACTTTGAGCAAGCCAAGGCATCCCAACTAAATGCCTAATGTAAACAGGGGCTAAATTAAGATCTGACTTGTTAGTGTCTACAAATATTCTGTGTGTTACCTCTTCTAGAATGCTACTGATTTATTTGAGAGAAAGTGACAAAGTCAAAGAAAATTCCCTGTTGCTAGGTCATCCCCCAGTTGGACACAGTGATCAGAGCTGGGTCGGACCAAATCCAGGAGCTGGGAACTCAGTCCCAGTCATTTTCTGCTTGTGATTCCACCTTCCTAGTTACAGCAGGGACCTGAGTACTTGAGCAGATGAAGTCTGAGATCTTTGGGTTCCTGTTGCCCTTACAGGGAATCTGGATTGAGCTCCACCCTCCAGCACCAGCCCAGCCTTGCCTCCGCTTTGAGAGACCTTTGGGGACTGAGCCAGTGGCATTAAAATCTTTCTTTGTATCGCTTCTCAGCCTTTTGGCTAAGATCAAGTATAAAACCTTTTCTTGTGCCAATTGCAGCCCCTCTTTTACTCTCACTCTCTCTGCCTTTTAAATAATAAATAAATCTTAAAACTGTTATGAGGGATCTGACATGGTGGCACACCAGGCTGAGCCTCTGCCCTGTGGCACAGGATCTCATACGGGTGCCAGTTCGTGTCCCGGCTGCTCCACTTGCCATCCAACTCCCTGCTTGTGGCTTGGGAAAGCAGCTGAGGGCAGCCAAGGGCCTTGGGGCCCAACACCCACAAGGGAGACCTGGAAGAGGCTCCTGGCTCCTGGCTTCTAATCAGCTCAGCTCCAGGTGTTGCGGCAGTTTGGGGAGTGAAGCAGCAGATGGAAAATCTTCTCTCTATGAAAAAAAAAAGTAATAAAAATCTACCTTTTAAATAGAAATAAATCAGTCTTTTATAAAATAATGTGACAAGGTGGGCATTGTGGCACTGTGTGGGGTAAGCTGTCCCTTTGCCGTATCAGAGTGCCTGATTTGATTTGTGGTCACTGTTGTTTCCTGCCAATGGGCCTGGGAAGGCAGCAGATGGTGGCCTAAGTGACTGGCTTCCTGCCACCCCCACATTGGAAGCCTGGCCTTCCCATCCCCTGCCCCCCTCCTGCCAACCCTCACCAGCTGTTGCAGGCATTTGGGGAGTAAGCAGGAAAGACTGATTTCTCTCTTTCTCTCTCTCTCTCCCCCTCTCCCTCTCTCCCTCTTTCTCACACACACATTGTGCACACTTTGCTTTCCAGTAAAAGGAATAGTGGGTTTTTTTTAGAACATAACTTAAACATATTTTAAATGAGCTGATTAAAAAGTAGATATTGTCCATTTTTGTGTTCAGTTTTTCCGATTCAAAGGCAAGGGCTAACTTTTTCTTGAGCAATTTTAACCCCCGTGCCCTTGGCTGGCTTCCTTTTCAGCCGCTGGGTGAGTCGCAGCGCCACCACACAGCGCCGGAAGGAGCGGCTTCGCCAGCACTCGGAGCACATCGGCCTGGACAGCGACCTGCGGGAGGTAGGTGGGCGGGCAGCAGCCTGGAGCTGGGCCTTTGCAGCCCAGCAGGCACTGCTCTGTAGGCTTTTGCCTTCTTTTTAAAAACTATTCAGATATATTTTTAAATACTAATTCTTTTGTGCTTACAGCTAAAAATACCATTTTTCTATTTTTGTAATTTTAATAAACCTAAAATAAAGCTCTAAAAAAAGGCTTTCCATGTAAAAGCCCAGGTGAAGACGGAGTTTAGGGTGCGTTTTCGGTCAGTATATCCACTGTAGGCAGATGAATTCGACATTTACCATTCTGAATGTAGGTGTGTCTGGCTGTGCTTTGTCTTTGATTTGCTGACATTTTTTTAAAGTCTTTTCAAACTGTTATACACATCAGATCCTTATGTTTTATTTGAATTCTTTGAGAACAAATTATAATTATACATTTGGATAATTATAAGTAAGTTTTAATTATTTGTTATAATCTAAAAATATGCAATCAGAAGCTATTAACTTTTCTCAACTCAAATGTATAGAAATAAAGCAGAAAACATCAAAATTCTTCATCTTTGTTAATGTGTTCACGCATCTATGATTTTAAACATCTCGAGAGCTGAAGCGTGATCCATGTCATCGTTGGGTTTTTGCTGCTCCATTTCCTGCCCTGGCCATTTTGCTGTGGTTTTATCTCATGCATGCCTGTTTTGCCTGTCTCTTTTTCCTTGTCCTGCGTTTTTCTCTCTCTTTTTTGTTGGTTTTGTGTGTTTTGTTTTGTTTTGTTTTGTTTTGTTTTTTTGCTTTCTGTCATTGGCGCTTCTCCATCCTGCTAGCCTTCAAGGGAACTTGAGATCTGTCAGAACTCCATGGCATTCTGGGAGTGGGATCAGGGCCCACCTCCTCCTGCACGACTTCCCAAAAAATCCTTCTCTGAGTGCTGTCTGGTATGTCGCTGCCAGAGCTTGTGTTGAGTGCCCCCGAGTGAGCCACACGCATGTGTACACCTAGTTCTAGAAGGCGTCACGTCACCTCAGGTGTGACCCCTCGGCTGCTGTCCTCCTACCCCAGCCCCCAGGGGCCACTGCTTCGTCTCAAGTCTGGTGGCTTGTGCTGGCATGTGCTGCTGTATTTCCATGTTGTTGACAGACAGTGCCGATCACCCTTCATCAGGGGGCCTTGGGGACGAGGACACCAAGTAGCAAATTGCTTTAAAACATAAACTCCTTTTCAGGTAAGCCATTTGCAGAGTTGCAGAGGTGACTCAGTTCCACATCAAGAAGGGTTTCTATTTGTAGTTTTATAAACACCGCATTTTCCATTTCCATATTTTACATGGTCAGAAAATCCAGTCAGCAACATAGAATCTTAGTGCTAAGAGGTATTGTTGAAGGACTCCTGTCCAGTGAGAAGTGCAGGAAACTTGACCAGTTAAGTGCACACGCAGCAGCAGAACTGGATTTCGCTTCCAGCCAGTGTCCATCGTCACTGATCTGCAAGTGGCTGCCCTGACTGCTGTCCATCTGAGGGCACAAGGCCTTAGGCTCCTGCTGGTAGCCTCCTGCTCCTGGCCCCCCCGTTGTGTCATTAGTTCAGATGTATTTAATTCTACAGTGGTCTTCTCAGTGGTTTAACAATAGTTAAAGGGGTAGAGTGTTTAGCAGAACACTCAAGGAGAGCCTGTATTGAAGAGTAGTTACTTTACTGTTTATTGAATAATAAGACATATGTTCTTTTTGTTTAATGAACTTATTCCTTAAGATGTTTAAAGATGTGTTTTTTTGTTTGAAAGAGAAAGCAGGAACAAGAGAGAGACAGAGGGCTTCATTTGCTAGTTCACTCCCATAAAGACCACAACAGCCAGGGTGAAGCTAGGTGCTGAAGCATGCCATCCTGTTCTCCCACACGGGAGGCAGAGGCCCAGCTTCCACTGTCTTCCCTGGAGTGTTAGCAGGAAGCTGGGTCTGAAGTAGAGCAGGTGGGACTTCGGTTTAGGATGCCAGGTTCACAAGTGACAGCTTAACCTGTTGCACCACAGTGCTGGCCCGATGATAGATTTTCATAGGTATCTTCTCGTCATTTATTGCTTTTGTTATCATCAGAAATAAAGAGTACTGTGGAAATCTCAGGATAAATTCAGGCTATTTCCATCTGTAAAGAAATAGACTTTATTATTACAACGTTCCCTGTGGGGGTGGAGTTGTGGGCACATTTGGGGATGATCGTATCCCATAGTGGAATGCCTGGTTCAAATCATGGTTCTTCCACTACTAATTCTGCTCTCCCCAGTAGTGTGCACCCAGGTAGGTAAATGATGGCACAGGAGGTCGGCACAATGGCTTAACTGGCTAATCCTCAGTCTGCACGTGTCAGTATCCCATATGGATGCTGGTTCATTTCCTGGCTCCTTGGGAAAGCAGCAGAGTATGACCCAAAACCTTGGAACCCTGCACCCAGATGAGAGACCTGGAAGAAACCCCTCACTCCTGGCTTCAGATCAGCTCAGTTCCAGCTCTTGTGGCCATTTGGGGAACGAACCAGTGGATGGAAGATCTTGCTCTTTCATTCTCTCTGTCTTGGGTACTTGTATTCCTGGTGCCCAGGGAGATGGAATTGCAGACCCCTGGCTTCATTCTAGCCTGCCTGACTCTAGCTTTTGTGGGCATTTGGGAAGTGAGCCAGTATTTGAAAGGGGTGTGTGTGTGAGTGTGTGTGTGTGTGTGTGTGTGTGTAAGACACACACGCACACTCTCTCTGCCTTTCAAACAAAAGTGAGAACATTCTTTATGGCTACCCATCACTGCGTGCCATGTTTACCCTGGCCCGGTGTCTGTCCTGTGTAGAGGCAGCCTTGCTGCTCAATCTGAGACAGGGTCTCCTCCCCCACTGCCCCACCATCTTGTGTTGTTTCTGCACACATCCGGGGGCTGTTGCTGTGCTCTGGTCCCAGCAGAGATGCTCAGAAGGAGGCTTCACATCTGACCCTGTGGAGACCTGGTAAATAGGATCACTTCGAGGGCAGGCTTGAATTTCATTGGTGAACCATCCTGGGGAAACAGGTTAAGACGCATCCTGTATCAGAACACTGGGCTTCTGTTCCTAGCTCCTGACTCTAGCTTGCTGTTAGGCAGACCCTGAGAAACAACAGGAATGGTTCAAGTAATTGGGTTCCTGGCATCCATGTGGGACGCCTAGATTAAGTTCCAAGATCTCAGCTCTGTCCTTAACCTCAGCCCCAGCTGTGGCAGACATCTGGGGAGTGAACCACTGAATGGATCGTACTGTCTCTTTTCTCTGTCTGTTTCCCTCCCTCCATCTCTATCTTTCCTTCCCTCTCTTCTTCTTTTCTGCTCTCTTTTCTCTTCTTTTTTTCTTCCTTCCTTCCTTACTTTCCTTTCCTTTCCTTTTCTTTTTCTTTCTCTGTTTCTTCCTTCCTTCCTTTTTCCCTCCATCTTTCCCTCCTTCTTCTCTCTTTGTTTTGCTCCCACCCTACCTTCACCCTTCCCCCTTTCAAATAAAGAGGCTTTTTTAAAGTTGATGCATGTGTTTCTGAAGAAGAAGGAAAACTTGAGGTCTCAAGCCTGGTGCAGTAGCCTAGTAACTAAATCCTCATGTTACATCAACCGGGATTTCATATGGGCACTGGTTTGTGTCTCAGCTACTCCACTTCCCATCCAGCTCCCTGTTTGTGACCTGGGAAAGCAATAGAGGACAGCCTAAAGCCTTGGGACCCTGCATCCATGTGGGAGACCTGTAAGAAACTTGGCTCCTGGCTTCAGACAGACTCAGCTCC
The DNA here is from genome assembly GCF_030435755.1 of Ochotona princeps. Lineage (NCBI taxonomy): Eukaryota > Metazoa > Chordata > Mammalia > Lagomorpha > Ochotonidae > Ochotona > Ochotona princeps. The sequence continues at coordinate 5,387,786 of NC_080858.1, forward strand.
AGCCATTACGGCCACAACATTTTGTTTGAGTTTCAGGTTGACCTTTCCATCATTTCATGATTGGAAAGCTAACCTTCAGGATGTTTAAAAATATTTATTTTTTATTTTTATTGGAAAATTAGATATACAGAGAGGAGGAGTGACAGGAAGATCTTTCATCCGCTGATTCACTCCCCAAGCTGCCGCAATGGCCAGAGCTGCACTGGTCTGAAGCCAGGAGTCCAGAGCCTCTTCCAGGTCTACCACACGGGTACAGGGTCCCAATGCTCTGGGCCGTCCTCAACTGCTTTCCCAGGCCACAAGCAGGGAGCTGGATGGGGAGGGGACCTGCTGGGATTAGAACCAGTGCCCATATGGGATCCTGGCACATTCAAGGCAAGGACTTTAGCTGCTAGGCTATCATGCCAGGCCTGCTTATTACATTTAACTTGCCTAATGGTGATAATTGTCCTTCATTTCTCAGTTTACCCTTCTTTGAACCTCTAAAAAATACTTGAAACAAAAAGAAGTGTGTGAAGTAGATGCCTACAGAGTTCATTTGATTTTTAAATTGCTACTTAAAATGATTGAGCTAGAAAAGAAACATCATTTGTTAACATTCTCTTGATTGTAAAGGCTAAAAAGTGGCAGGCCTGTGAGCTGACTGCTGAATCCCCAACTTGGCTTTCCATTATTCTATCCAGATTTAACCGATTACTTTCCTTCCAGAGGGGAAGTATATGAAATGTCCAAGTGCTCTTCTATATAAAGGACTTACACAGATCTAAGTTAGTTTACATATCTGTATTTCCCTTATGTGCCCGTGGGAGGACATGCTATGCTGGCTCACTCTGCCAACGGCTAGTTTCACTATATAATTTAGCATGTCACTCTCTAAATATGGTCCTAAAATACGTGGATGTTTTGGAGACTGCCCTGTGGTCCTGATGGAAGCATAAGGTGTCTGAGTGAGCCTTTCCAGGTAGCTTAGAAAGAAGAGCCATCACAGTGCATTACGTGCTCATCACATGTAATGGTTTTCTTTAATGAAAATCCCCAAGCCAGCAGTCAAAGAGCAGGGCACCAGAGGCACTGCAACCGTGAGCAGTCCCCTTCCCCCTGACCAGGGAACGAGCCAAGGGAGAGGACAGGCCTCCCACGCATGTCCTGCTTTCTCCTGAGGTTGGTGGGCATGCTCTATGCTCCCTCAGGTAGGCTGAGGCGTGCCCGTGTCCGCTGACGAACTTGAGATGGTGACGCTGCTTGTGGCGGGCGTCCAGAGTGCCTGCTTTTACCGTTGTGACTTAGCTAAAGCCCGAGACGAGGTTGGAGAGCTGCCCTCTAGCCCTGAGATACTGAGGGCAAGGGGTGGAGGAAACCAGCCATCTGAGAATCCTTGGCTGCTGCACAGCGTTCCCCTCAACTTGTCACCCAGATGCCAGCCATGGTCTTGACCAATCAGAGCTTTGATGGTCCCCAGTGAAAAAGACGAAACTAAATAAAACTCCATCTCATTTTGAATGGAGTTTTTGTTTGGATGGAGCTTTCGCTCCTTGGAGTCTCAGTCCCCCTGCTTTCACGGCAGTTAACAAGTTGTTGGGGAGGACAGGCACCCTCTGCCTGTGGACACGCTAAGGCTTCTGCTGCTATTGCACATGTTCCCTCGGGGCATCACTGCATCTTGTTTGTTCCTGCACGTGTTTGTGTAAGGTTACGTAGCTCAGAGGAATTTGTGCTGTTCATGCCTTAAAACTGCTCTTTAATTTTTAGAAATATATGCAAGAGGCAAGAAGCTTAGGGAAGAACCTGAGACAACCCAAATTGTCAGACCTCTCTCCCGCGGTGATTGCACAAACCAACTGGAAGTTTGTAGAAGGCTTGTTAAAAGAATGTCGGATGAAGGTATGTGTTGCTCACTGAGGCCAAGCAGCGTGCATTCATGTCTACGGCATGTGAGGTCAGGTGACCACAGCTTACCCTGGAAAAACCTTGACTGTGGCCAAGACCTGTGTGCGCTTTCCAGAAGTCACGGGCCTCCATGTCCCCTCAGGGGTGTGGGAACCCTGTGCGGTTCCCTCAGCTTCCCATGCATTGCTGTCCTCCCTGCCAGTTTGCATACATACTGAGCCACCCAGGAATTGCATTATTGTGAAAATGTGAAAGCACATTTTCTGTGGTTGTAAATAACTGTTGTACAGCTTGACCTGCACATGAACCTGCACCCACATACCCTGAAGGAAGAAGACCTTAGCTGCGTGTATTGCACACTGTTCTCTCAGATGTCTGTATTGTCAGAAGTAGTAACACAAAATGCTAAGACCCAGAATATCAGCTTTGCCTGGATCTCCAGATTTATTTGACAGGCATTTCTTGAGTTCCTTACCTAAGTATTCAGTAAACACACCATGTTCATCTTGGGCATACAGGTTCTTCGCCACCCGGGCGAAGAAGGTTCTCTTCCAATGTGTGCTGTATGAGAGCTACAAGATGGTTCTCTTCCAGTGTGTGCTGTATGAGAGCTACAAGATGGTTCTCTTCCAGTGTGTGCTGTATGAGAGCTACAAGATGGGTGCCTGTCAATTTTAGTCTAAACTGGCTTCCATCCCTTCCATTTTTGGTGCATACTCGTGAACAGTGCCAAGCTAGAAGAGGGAAGGAAGAGCAGAAAAGAAAGCCCTGATGCAGTGACGTATCAGAGTTCTCCAGATGCTTGGGGCTCCCTGGGTGCAGTTCCCTGAAGCGTGCCTGGGAGCTGGGCACAGACGGGCTCCATCCCGGGACCCTGGCTGCTCTTGGTCAGCTGTGACTGCCGGCATCACAGAGGTTCACACTGCTCTGTGATCGGGCATGAGCATTTTTTTCACCATGGGGACACTTCACAAATACTGTCTACTTTCTCATTAGTGACCCCATAGTTCTCTGAGAGTATAGTGAAACACAGATGATATTACTTTGACTGGTTGGCCATCTCTGTGCAAAGCGTGATGAAGAAAAGCCGCTGTCCCACTGCAGTCACAGCCTGTGTGTGTGTGTGTGTGTGTGTGTGTGTGTGTGTGTCTGTGCTGGGCTAAAACTTGTGACCGTACTTGATGTTTCAGACAAAACGCATGTTGGTGGAGAAAATGGGACATGAAGCCGTGGAACTGGGCCATGGAGAAGCCAACCTCACAGGCTTGGAGGAGAATACCCTAATTGCCAGCCTCTGTGACCTGCTGGAGCGAATCTGGAGCCATGGCCTGCAGGTCAAGCAGGTAACGGTCTCGAGAAGTTACAGAATGCCCATACACGAGCACACGAAAAGAGAAAACTAACCACCAAGAGGAGGGGGTCTGGGAAGCTTTCCTGGAGCAAGAAGGGTAGAGCAGCAGCAGCACGGTAGAGGCTGTGTCCCCTGCCGGGTCCTAGAGCTAGCACCTCCTGTCATTGCCAGGTGAAACTGAGTAATTCGGGTGGGAAGATTCTAGTAGTCTCTGTCTTTGCTTCTCTGGCTTCCCTTTCTTTTTTCTGATGTGTGCATGTTTCTTTCTTCCTCTGCTTTTCTCACTCTCTGCTGGTTTCCTATCATTGCCGCTGCTTGTACACTCTGTAAGTGGTATACAGATGCTTAGTGTGCCGCTGAAATCTCTGACTTTCCTGGGTAACAGTGTGGCCAGCATAGACAGCCCCACTCCCATTCAGTCAGGAGCAGCCAAGCTGGCCTCTGGCATCCCTGGGCCTGCCCTCCTGCCAGTCATCTCAGTGGACAAGGGATGACCCTTCAAGCACAGCAGGGAGACACCCAGGATCTGATGAGCCAGGAATGGATGAGTTTGGGTCACCAAACCTCTAAGTGGCCGTCATCGTGAGAAGCTTTTTGTTGCTGAATTACTTCTTCAAAAGTGACCATTTTTGTGTACCTTCTTGTTTCAGGGGAAGTCAGCCTTGTGGTCACATTTAATTCAGTTTCAGGACAGGGAAGAGAAACAGGAGCACCTTGCAGAATCCCCAGGTGAGAGGCACTGACTTTGACTTGCACTGTGGATCCTGTAGATCCCGCGGCAATAGACCGTGACAACAGGCATTGTTGCATCTTCTCAGAAATCATTCATAGTTATCACCACTGTCTACCAGCCATGAGACCCAGCAAAAGTCACTCGACATCTCTGCATCCTCATCCACAGGATAGGGAAAAGATACTGGCTGTGTCATGCTGTTCCAGTTCTCGGTTTCCTCACCCTGTATTTTAGGTTCTTGTTTCTGAAACCATTTCCTACTTTTGATTACTTGTACACAAACCTTCAGAATGTTTTCCATGAACCTCTGTTTTTACTCACAAGTTAAATAGGCTTTCCTAAACTGTTTTTCTTGTTTTTGTCCAAGATTTACTTGGGTATTTGAGAGCCAGAGTGTCAGACAGAGAGGGAGAGAAGGAGAGAAAGAACTTGCTGGTTCACTTTCGAGTCGGTCATAATGGCTGGCACTGGGCCAGGCTGAAGCCAAAAGCCAAGAATTTCATTCAACTTTTCTGAATTGGTAGCAGGGCCCAACTAATTGGAACTGCCTTCCCAGGTACGCTAGCAGGTAACTGGATTGGAAGCAGAGCAGCAGGGACAATATGCAAAGCAAGAGCTTATTTAACCCACTGTGCCACAAGGCCAACCCCAAGCTAAATGGCCTAACTAATGCTTTTTTTTTTTTCATGAGAAGGGGCATATTTTCCTTTATGTAAATGACCATCTAATTCACAAAAAGTAGAAGGGATAATGAGAAGCTAATAGAAATAACATGTTTTAAGGCCCGGTACAATAGCTCAATAGCTAACACCTCACCTTGTGTGCCCGGGATCCCAGTTCATGTCATGGGCTGCTCCACTTCCTATCCAGCTTCTGCTTATTGCCTGGGAAAGCAGCTCCAGCTGTTGCGGCCACTTGGGGAGTGAATCAGAGAATGGAAGATGTTGCTGTCTCTCCTTTCTGTAAATCTGCCTTTCCAATAAGAATAAAATAATATACAAATGTGGCTATAATACCTAGTATTCATCCCCAGTTCCTTTTCCTCCACTGCCTTTAGAGGGCGAATTAGCTTAAATGTTTTTTATTATTGGAAACTTCATTTGTAATTGTTGAATGAGACAGTTAGAAAAATGAGTTTGATGCTGCATTGTCCTGAAGCTATGAAACAGAAGCGCAAGGTCCTAATGTCCCACGCTGTAGTTACAAGAAAGTAGATCAGGTATAAAAGCTTTTCCAGGGCAGACCTTGTGGCACAAGGGGTTAAGCCACTGCTTGTGATGTTGGCCTGATCTAGTTTCCTGCTAATGTCCCCGGGAGGCAAGTTGATGATGGCCACAGTGAATAGGTCTCTGCTATTCTTTTGGGAGACCCAGATGGACACTCTGGCTCCTGGCTTTGAGCTGTTATGGGCAGTCAGGGTACAAGATTGTCTCTATCTCTCTACCTTTCCAACAAATATATTTTTAAAAACATGTAAAAAGCATTCTCTAATATCTATCTCCTCTGCCTTTTTGTCAAAAAGGAAAAAAGCAGTATACGACCCAAAATTGTCTCCAACAGAAAATATAACTGTTCAGACTTAGTACTGTAACCACAGCAACTTATCCTAATTTTAAAAAGTAAATTCCCAAGACAGAAAAGCCACTTGCAGGGTGAAAGATGGGAAAGCCAAGCTTAGTTGAGGCAGTACGATGGGAGCATTTGGCTTTTGGGTCTAATGTCCAACTGCTAGGATGAGAAACTTTGTGGTTTTGTTGGTCAAACACTGGCTAGTTCCGCAGAGTGCTAGCTTCTGCAGAGTCCTTCAGTTCGTCGCTAGTGAGCAAAGCAAAACTCTGGGGTTCACACTGAGAAGTGGGAAGTGTGACAAAGCCTCCAGCAGGCAGCGTCTGTGCTACAGTGTTGCATACTGTGAGAACCACATGGTTGGGGCATAGCAGCTGAGAATGCTGGGCTCATCCATCCATGTGTTAGAGTGCCTGGGTTGGAGTCCCAGCTCCGTTTGCAAGTTCAGCTTCCTGTTAATATGTACCATAGGAGGCAGCAAATGACTCAAGCGGATTGGGTCTCAACACCTATGGAAGACACTCAGGTGGAGTTCTAGATCCAGCTTAGGCCTGCCACGGCCTGGCTGTAGCAGACATTTGGGGAGTGAATCAGGGAATGAAAGAACTTTTTCTCTCTGTGTTTGTCATCCTTCCCTTCAAAAAAGTATTTTGAAATGAATTACACAAGTTACTTTACTGTTATTTAAATGAACACAAGTTAGTTTTAGTTAAGTAATCTTAATTAGGATTAATATGAGCCATGTAGCTTTTGAAACTAAAGTTTATTGTCTGGAGGGATGAATTTTATAGATATTGTTCTAATATTTCTGGTGATTCAACCAAAGAAGTTGGGAGTTAAAAATATAGAACAGTGAAATATGTACTAAGACCTCAATCTAAAAAAAAAAAAAATACTTTGTTCTTGAAAGATAATGTTGTGTTCCAACTGTGCACATCTACACAATTTTAACTCTGTGAGCTGTGGGAGTTTTGACCCCTGACACCTGCCTTGGGTGCCTCCAACTCCTCCGTGAAGTCTCGGAATGCAGTTGATCCTATGGCAGGGACTCTCTGTTCCCCAGAGATTTCTAATTTGAAATGTTGGCAGGGGTGGGTGTTGATAGCAGCAGTTTATACACGGCTTGGAAGCCTGAGTTCTGGTCACACAGCTCTTGTTCTCCTTCCCAGCCTCCTGCTGACGTGCTGTCGGGCAGGCGGTGGTGCTGCCTGTTGAGGAGACCCAGATGGAGTTCCCTGCTCCCAGCGTTGGCCTGACCCAACCCCAGCTGTTTAAGGCATTTTGGGGAGTGAAACAGCTGGTGGAAGATCTCTGTCTCTCTGCCTCTTAAATAAATAGATAAAACCATGCTCTGTGCCCTACCCTCACACCCTGCAAGGAACTTCAAAGATCAATGTTCCATTCAATAGTACCTTCTGGGTACAGCCTTTCAGAATGACGTACAAATCTCTTAAACACTGATCCAGTTCCTGTCTCTAAGATGTTGCGTTTAAATGCTTATTCTGGATCTCACGTGAGAATTCACTTTTTAATCATCTTCCTTCAACAGAAGTTTCCTGTTAGTTACTTACTTGCCCCTAGACCGAGTACATGGTTATACAGAAATAATGTCTCTGTTCTTGGTCTACTTGCTGTCTTCACAGGCAGTTAAGTTAGCTGCAGATTCCCTGTAACCAAGTATTACATCTGTGAATCTCCATGTTGAAGAAGTGATCTCTTGCCTGCAAGTACTTTGTAGTAAGAAATAGTAGTGAAAGTAAACATTTTCATGGTTTATAAATTTCTCCCTTGGCTAGCACAGACATCCAGGAGACCTTCTTAGAGTCTGGCTCTCCAAATGGAAAGTGTAACTTCACCCCTTAACCCCTCACCTGGCTCTGCACCTGGGCTTCCAAGCTCTTCCTCTGAAACTGCTAATAAGCTATATAGGAAAGTGCCTAGGTGTTCTGTATTCTTCTCTTTTGTTTTTAAAGGTGATTTACTGAAAAGGTAGAATGACAGAGAAAGAGAGGCAGAGAGAGATATTCCACCTGCTGGTTCACTGCCCACATGGACTGGAGTTGAGCCAGTCCTAAACCAGGAGGCAGAGCTTCCTTCAGGTGATCCCAGCAGCCTGAGGACTTGAGTCATCCTCCCCTGCTCTCCCTGGCACAGTGTTAGGGAGCTGGATCAAAAGTGCAGCCACCCCTAGAAAGTGCTTTGAAGTGGAATACCAGGTTAGAAGCAGGTGTTTGGTCTAGTGGAGCACGGTTCGCAAACCAGCTTCCTGCTGATGCACATCCTGGCAAGGGTGAGGGAACAGACAGCTGCGTTCCTGCCGTTCCCATGGAACGCCTGCCTTGAGTTCCAGGCTCGGCGTGCTCCTGGTCCAGCTGCTGCCCTTAAGTTATTTAGGAAGTATACTAGCAGACGTGAGATACTCTGTCTCTCAAATAAATAAAAACACTGAAGTAGAAATTTACCAGACGGAAGAGCTCAAAGCATTGGGTATTTTTAGTATCCCCTTCTGGCCTTTCCACTGTGTGATTTCAGTCCCCGAGCAGACATGAGTAACAGACTCAGTAGCTTGTGTTATAGACATGGCTGGGATGTGATTGTCCACAGTTATTAAAACGCCTTTAGAAAATACTGGCGCTTATGGCCACAAGTTTTATTTGTTAGTGTTTATTAGGTGGATTTTTGTTTTAAGTAGTGTTTGAATTTCAAAGTCAGCCTCAAATTAACTACAAAGAAAATAACTGGTTGACAGTTTCAACAAAGTAGCAGCAGTCAGGGAAGAGGGTTTGAACTTTTGGGTTGCCTTTAAAATGAGTCTTTTTCAAAGCAATTTCAAAACATTTATTTATAGAATGTGAGCAGTGTGGGTTTTGAGTCTTTGTTGATATTCTCTAATTCTTTGTTGATATTTTTCCGCGTAGTTGCCCTGGGACCAGAAAGGAGGAAGTCTGAGTCGGGCGTCGTGCTCCCCACACTCAGGGTCTCCTTGATCCAGGACATGAGGTATTTTTTTTTTTTTTTAACATTTTCAGCCTCCGTTGTTCAGGTGATGATGGCTGTGTGTAACTTTTGCTTTTGTTTTCTGAAGAAGGTGTTCTAGCCATTTGTCTACTTGTACACTGTAATTTGTTTACTTTTGCTTTCTTTCCTACATTAAATTCAAGGGGAATATGCAGCTTCGAAGAGTTTTGAAGTCTCTAAGCCTCTGAATTATTTTATAATTTATTGTGTCCTTTTTTAAAATTCAAACACTCACTGCCTGTAGATACAAAAAAAAAAAAAATCTGCAAACACTGGCAGGCTGCTTGGCAGGAAAATTGCTGTCAGATAGGTTGAGTGTGAAGCACATACAGGCCTGGGGATTAGCACTTCCAGTTACTGATCTTAGAAATCTTTAGAAGGTATTTGAAACTGGTTTATTCAATGAGGAAGGCCTAGTTTTTTTTTTTTTTTTTTTTTAATTCCAGATGTATTAGGCAGAATAGGTATTTAATTGTGGCTTTAAAGTGAGTGCCGCATCAACCATAGCTGTGGCTCTTCAGAATTTATTTCTTTTGGGCCCGGCGGCGTGGCCTAGCGGCTAAAGTCCTCGCCTTAAACGCCCCGGGATCCCATATGGGCGCCAGTTCTAATCCCGGCAGCTCCACTTCCCATCCAGCTCCCTGCTTGTGGCCTGGGGAAGCAGTCAAGGACGGCCCAAAGCTTTGGGATCCTGCACCTGCATGGGAGACCCGGAAGAGGTTCCAGGTTCCCAGCTTTGGATCGGCACAGCACCGGCTGTTGCGGCAGCTTGGGAGTGAATCATCGGACGGAAGATCTTCCTCTCTGTCTCTCCTCCTCTCTGTATATCTGACTTTGTAATAAAAATAAATAAATCTTTTTAAAAAAACATTAAAAAAAGGAAAAAAAAGTATTTCTTTTATTTATTTATTTTGAAGAGTTACAAAAGAAAGGGAGAAGAAAAAGAGAGATCTTTTGTCTCCTACCCGCTGGTTCACTCCCCAGTTGGCAAAGTAGCGGGAGTTGGGTCAGACTGAAGCCAGGATCCAGGGACTTCTGTGGTTCTCCATGGGTTCAGGAGCCAGACCACCAGGGTCATGTCCCACTGCTTTCCCAAGCACAGTAGCCAGCAGCTGAATTGGAAGTGGAGCAGCCAGGACTCAAACCGGTGTCCATATGAGATGCTAGTGCTGCACACACAACGCCACCACAACGCCAGCCCCAACATCCATGGCTTCTGTGTACTGATTATTGATATTCATTTGGTTTGTCACTTATTTGAAGAGCTGAACTTCTAAGAGCAGAAACAAAGTACAGTAGTGACATTTTGCTGACTTGAGCGTTTGCTGGCTAGGTGATCTTAGGCAGATTTTTTTAACTTCCCTGTGCCGTTTTCCATGTCTCAAAGAGAGATAGAAATAGCACCTGGCTCATAAGATGGCTACAAACATTAAATGAATTAGTCCCTGTTAACAATTTAGAGATTTAGGTGGATCCGAATCGGTTTGTGTATTTGTCTTAAATGTTATTATTCCTACATAGGTAGTTCTTTTTGATAGCCTTGTAATTATCAAAACAATCTCTGGCCTCCTAATGGACACTCGCAGCACGTATGCCCTGCCATTACCTCCCCCTTCTGATTTGATGGTCATAGGAGGTTCAGCTGCACCCCAGAACCCTGCCCACCTGCTCCCAACCTCCTTCTTGCTGCCTTGGTCTACTTCAGGTCACCTGGGGGATCAGGGAGGAGATGCTGCTGATAGCCACTGCTGCCCCTTTATAAAGGGCAGTCTAGTGTTAAGACCTGGTTAGGACTTCGGACTCTGGACCAGTTGGCACGGTCTGAGTTTCAGCTTGGCAGCTGACTAACTTCGTAGCCTGGCACAGTTGCCTCAGGCTGTCTATACTCCCATTCTGTAGAATTCTGTAGAATGAGAGTAAAGATTGTGCCTTTCTCAGAAAGTTGGTATGAAGATTCAGTGAGCTAATATAAAACAGACTGTCCCAGTAGACCTGGAAGCATAAGTATACTTACTCCTACACACAGCGTAAGTTACACATACACCAATATATGTTTTACTTTTATCTTAAAAAAGAAAAAAAGATTTTTGTATGTATTCCAAAGGCAGAATGAGTGAGAAGGAAGGACTCAGAGAAGGAAAAAGATCCTTCAGCCACTGTTTGATTTCCCGAATGGCTTCAGTGGTCAGTGCTGGGCCAGGCCAAAGCCAGGACCCCAGAATTCCATCTGAGTCTTCTGCAGACTTGGGGGGACCCAAGTGCTTGAGCTGTCACCTGCAGATTAGCAAAGCTGGATTGAAGCATAGGTCCAGAAGCAGAAACTTGTCTTTGGGATGCAGTTGTGTACCCTCACGTGTGCGTTTCCAAAGACTGTTCTGTAGTGAGAGGGCGCGGGGTTCTGGAGAGAAGTAGATGACTCCAGTGAATTTTGTGGCCCAATGATAGATACCATTAATAGAGCTGGATTAGTTGATTGCTGTCAGAGACTGTCTGGTAAAGCAGAAAGATACTGCCCAGGAAAGACAAGCTCACTTCTCAGGCTTTGCTATCTTGGTTTTGTTTTTCATTTTCCTCCTTTTATTCTAGAAAATTTTAAACATGCAGCAAAATCATAGGTTTTGCAGTGAGTGTATGCATAGGCACCACCAGGATTCTGTCATTGGCATACTACTGTAACTTTAGAAACAAATGTGATAAAGCGTATTTATGTATATCATATAATTTTACCATTTTTAGAAAATGTTTTTGCTTTTATTAAAGGCAGAATATTCAGGAAAGACAGGATCTTCCAGTTGCTGGTTCCTTCTCCAAACACCCATGACAGCATGAGCGGAACAGGTTGAAGGGAGGGTGTCCCCTGGCACTTCCTGGGGATGGCAGGGGCCTGAGTTGCTTGGACTGCCACTCAGGTGCGTTAGCAAAAAGTTGAGTTAGAAACACAAAGTAGGGGCCCAACACAATAGCCTAGTGGCTGAAGTCCTCTCCTTGCAGGCATCGGGATCCCATATGAACGCCAGTTCTAATCCTGGCAGCCCCGCTTCCCATTCAGCTCCCTGCTTGTGGCCTAGGAAAGCAGTCGAGGATGACCCAAAAAGCTTTGGGACCCTGAACCCTTGTGGGAGACTTGGGGAAGGCTCTGGGCTCCTGGCTTTGGATTGGCACAGCTCCAGCCTTTGCAGCTGCTTGGGGAGTGAATCATTGGGCAGAAGATATTCCTCTCTGTCCTCCTCTCTATATATCTGACTTTGCAATAAAAAATAGATCTTTTAAAAAGAGAGAAAGAGATATTTATTTACTTACTTGAACAACAGACTGGCAGAGAAAGACCATCAGCTTGCTGGTTCACTCCACAAGTGGCTGCAGTAGCTGGGACTCATCCAGGCCAAAACCAGGAGTCCAGGACTCCATCCTGTTCTTCGATATGGGGATGGCAGGGGCCCAGGTACTTACACCATCTTCTCTCCTTCCAGCTGTTTTAGCAGGTAGCTGAATCAGAAGTGGAGCAGCCTGGACTAGAACTGGCCCCTTGACATGGGATGCCCACTTGCTGTGATGCGCCACAACACTGCCCTGCCTAGAAGGCTGTACTGGGGCCACATTGTGGTGTGGTCGACACTGCTGTGACTCTGGCATCCCACATAGGCATCCAATTGAGTCCTGACGGCTCTACTTTTCTTTTTCTTTTTCTCTCTCTGTAACTTTGCTTTTCAAGTAGGTAAATAAATCTTCATTAAAAAAAAAAAAAAAAAAAAAGAGGGCCCGGCAGCATGGCCTGGCGGCTAAAGTCCTCACCTTGAATGCGCCGGGATCCCATATGGGTGCCAGCTCTAATCCCGGCAGCTCCACTTCTCATCCAGCTCCCTGCTTGTGGCCTGGGAAAGCAGTCTAGGATGGCCCAAAGCCTTGGGACCCTGCACCTGTGTGGGAGACCCGGAAGAGGTTCCTGGTTCCCAGCTTCAGATCGGCCCAGCACCGGCCGTTGTGGCTCACTTGGGGAGTGAATCATCGGACGGAAGATCTTCCTCTCTGTCTCTCCTCTCTGTATATCTGACTTTATAATAAAAAAAATTTTTTTAATCTTAAAAAAAAAAAGAAGGGGATGGATTTACAGACTGTCCTAGGATCTCCAGCTTTCAAAGCTTGGAGACCACCATTGTTAGTAAACCCGAAGGCCATCTCACTGTCAGAGCTAATGGGCATTTTGACGGGGTTCCGTTCTGACTGATCACAGAGTCTCAGGATGGCGGTGAGAGAGGCTGTGATTTCCCTCCGCAGACAGCTTCATACTTTCACAGGAATCAGAGGTCTGCCTGCTCCCCTCAGAGTCAGAGCTGCTGCAGCCTGGTCACCCAGCTCCGTGCCAGGGTCCTTGCAGGCCCAGGAGCATTGCCATGTCTGTGTCTGCCTGTCTCCCTCTTGAAGACAATCTTTCCTAGTTGCTCTTCATACTCACGCACTACTTTATAATTAACTCTCAGCTGGCACGCTTGTCTTCTGGGTTGTGAGTTCTTGGCAAGTCCCTCGTTGTAGACTCTTATTACTGCTCCTTGGCAGCCAAGTAATACTCGAAACCTTCGTTTTTTTTTCAATGTGAACAAAGGTTAGGTTGCCTGCTTCTCTGAGCCCTGCTGTCTGTTGGGCACATACTCCTCTCTGCACTTCCTGTCTCCCCATGTGCCCTATCAGCAAACACCCTGGAGCCGAGAGACTTGATTGCTCATGGTGGGTGAGTCTGGGCACCAGCATGCCTCGAAGCTGGCATGTTCAAAGGCAGTGCCCTTTCTTTCAGCCTCTCGCTGCCCTAGGCCTTCACAGATGCCAAGCATTAGCAAGTCATGAGTTACAAGATGAATTTTTTCTTGTTCTAAGAAGGAAGTGTAGGACAGTCAGTAATTTATGTATTCCCTGTGTATGAAAAGGAGAGTCATCACAGTGTTACAGTTGCTCCCAGTCTTTCCCGAGTAATAGCATGTAATTATGACAACGATTATGAGAGAGATAAAACATTTCATGATCTCAGTTGGGAGTGTAATAAACCTAATACAGTACTCTAAATATATCAGAATATATATCTGAATATATATGAATATAATTAGGTTTATACTAATAAACCTAATGTAGTACTCTGACAGTATCAGCAAATGAACAGGCTGTCTAAGAAAATCCTAGGGATATTCTTTCTTGGATAAAGAGATTAAAATATTTGAGAGTGAGTTACCTAATCCTTCTGTCATTTTGAAGTTTTTATTTATTTCATTTGAAAGGCAGACACATGGAAACATATGGAGAATGATCTCATCTACTGCTTCACTCTCCAAATGCCAGACTAAAGCCAGGAGCCCAGAACTCCATCCTGGTCTCCCATATTGGTGGCAGAGATCTAAATACTAAAGCAATCACCTGTTACCTCCTAGCTTACACTCTAACAGGAAGCTAGATCAAGCCAAGAACTTGAACCATGGTCTTTGTTATAGAATTTAGGCATGCCAAGTGACAGCCTAACCATAGCACTAACTGCCTACCCCATCTTTAAATGTATTTTCCTTATTTATTTCAAAAGATAGATGGAGAAACAGATCCTCCATCTGCTAGTTCTGTTCTCCAAATGAGCATAACAGCCAGGCTGGGCCAGGTCAAAACCAGGAGCCAAAGCTGCTTCTGAGTGTCCTACATGGATGGCAGGGCCCAAGCGCTTGGGATCTCTTCCACTGCTACATTGCAGGGAGCTGGGTCAGAAATGAAGCGGAAGTGGCAGCATAACCTTCTGCCACAACACTAAGTTCCCATTTTATTTTAAGATTTATTTATTTTTATTGAAAAATCAGATATACAGAGAGGAGAGACAGTGAGGAAGATCCTCCATCCAATAATTCATTCCCCAAGTGAGCACAACGGCCAGTGCTGCGCCAGTCCAAAGCCAGGAGCCAGGACCCTCTTCCAGGTCTCCCACACGGGTGCAGGATCCCAAGGCTTTGTGCTGTCCTCGACTGCCTTCCCAGGCCACAAACAGGGAACTGAATGGGAAGTGGAGCTGCCAGGATTAGAACTGGCACCCATATGGAATCCCAGGCGTGTTCAAGGCGAGGACTTTAGCTGCTAGGGCATGCCACCAGGCCCTATTTTAATTTTTTAAAGATTTATTTATTTATTATATATTTTTTAAGATTTATTTTTATTACAAAGTCAGATATACAGAGAGGATGAGAGACAGAGAGGAAGATCTTCCGTCCGATGATTCACTCCCCAAGTAAGCGGCAACGGGCCGGTGTGCGCCGATCCGATGCCGGGAACCAGGAACCTCTTCCGGGTCTCCCACGCGGGTACAGGGTCCGAAGGCTTTGGGCCATACTCAACTGCTTTCCCAGGCCACAAGCAGGGAGCTGGATGGGAAGTGGAGCTGCCGGGATTAGAACCGTCGCCCATATGGGATCCCAGGGCGTTCAAAGCGAGGACTTTAGCCGCTAGGCCACACCGCCGGGCCCTGCAGATTTATTTATTTTTATTGGAAAGGCAGATTTGCAGAGACAATGAGAGACAGAAAGAAAGATCTTCCCATCTTTTGCTTCACTCCCCAAGTGATCACAATGGCTAGAGTTGAGCAGATTCAAAGCCGGGATCCAGGAGTTCTGGGGTGGTGGCAAGGAATTCTTAGACTGGAGAGATGTCTAAAGACTGCTTGGAAGCATTCCTTGCAGGAGGAAGTCAGGATCTCAGCGATAAATGGAGTCCAGCAGGGGGCTGGCAGGCACGGCACTAGAAGGCACATGGCCACAGAGTGTTCATTCTCACTTGTTTCGAAACCATACTCTAGTGTGCCTGTGCGATATCATGTAGTGTTTTGCGTCTTGTCAAGAACGTTGAAGATCTGCACCCTCCCAATCAGACGCAGAGAGAGGGAAGGACAGAGGAAGGGAGGGAACAGGAAATATGGACGCGTGCACACACATGCATGTCTGCATCTTGCTAGGAAGGTAGCTCCTTTCTGAACACTTATGCTCTAGAGACACGGGGTGTGTGGCAGTGTTTATTACAGCCAGAATGTCTTGTTCTGGACATAAAATCAAAGGAAGGAATAGTGGTTCCAAGGACCAAAGGCTTTCAGGGACTCATGGCAGCAGTTTTACCAACCGTCTGCCCTCTCTCAGGCCTCCCCCTGCCCTAGGAGCAGAATCATTTAGAAAAATAGACACAGCCCTGCTGGGTATGTTGTCAGCGTCTACACAGAATGCCGTGTGGACACCCCCATGGTTTCGGCTAAAAGCTTGTGCACAGTCCAGCTTGTAGAGTTGTAATATATCTGATCTTCAATGCTCTGGAAAGTTAGGTTTCCTGTGTTGTGTATGTTGTCTCAGGCAACTTGAAAAGTAATTCAGAATAAATTAAAGTTGTGTAAAATGTGAATATTCATCCTGTTTATTGAGGTCAGGAATAATCAAGTGACTGTTTACCGGTACCTGAGGTTGAAACAAGAACGTAGTAAAGTCTGGATGAATGAACAAGCTCCGGTGCTCCACGTTAGCTTATCACCTGTATACTTGGGTTGTAGTCACAGTGCCTTGGGCTCTCGCGTCATGATTCAGAAGGGAACCTGTTAAGGTTTGACCATTGCTTACTCCAGCGCAGAACTTTGCCAAGCATATCATTGTTAACGCTTCAGTGTTTTTGCAGTCCAAGACTCTTCCTCAAGTCTGCATCCTTGCTGTTCTCTTTAGGCATGTTCAGAACATGAGTGAGATCAAGACCGACGTTGGCCGAGCCCGGGCGTGGATCAGGTTGTCACTGGAAAAGAAGCTGCTGTCCCAACATCTCAAGCAGTTGCTCTCTAACCAGCCCCTTACCAAGTAAGACACAGCTCTGATCTGTGTGGCTGCGTGGCACATCACCTGCACAGACACACGCTTCTCAGACGCAACTAGCATGCGCCTGTGCACCCGCACTCTTCTTGGCGTAGCAGTGTGTGCTTAGAACTCACTTTTTGACAGCTTGCTTGGTCACTCTTGGGGTCACACACCAAATTGCACTGCCTTGTAATCAGAGAAAAGGCCAGCTGGACCATGCAAAGTTGTCAGTATTGTGTAAAACACATGTATATGCCTCCCATCGCAGTGTGAAATTCATAACTAAACACAGAATCATAAAAGAACTAAAATGGTCCAAGGACACAAAGGGCTTCTCCCTGTAGTCCTCCCAGGACTTAGGTGAAAGGACTTCGACCCAGGAGACCAATCACAGGGCTGTGAGTTAGCTGTTCACTGTTGTGGTCATTTCACTTTCCTCCAGGAAGCCGCTTTGGGTTCACATACGTGGTCGGAGCTGATTTAAACAGTAAAGGTATTTAGCTGAGAATTCAGAAAAAAACCTCAAGCATGACAGTCTATTAGAATCCCAGTGCTTTTTGTAATTCTGTTTTTGTACATATGACTCTGGAACATTTTAGAATGTCTTACTGTCCAAGAGTAGGTTTGACAAAGAACCTAACGTGGTTCTTAACATCTGACTTCTCTCCTGATGGTGAAAGTCATCTGTGCCCAGTGTGGCTTTGGAACAGAGGAGAAAGTTATGGTCGTGTACAGTTACGCTTCCTGAAGGAGACTGCCACAGATCTCACATGTCGTATATATTGCTGCATGTTTTCTCTTAATCAAGACTATACTGTGTTAGCAGTTCAATATTTCACAAACATTTCACAATATTCTGATGTTTGGATGCCTGCGTTTAGATTCTGCCTTTACTTAACCTTACTGTCTCAGTGGCCTTACACAGGATGCCTAGATTCTCGGAAGCTCTGTTTTGCTGACCCCTAAAATGAGGCTGCTCAGAAGGTAGCCATTGAAGATCAAAGACAAGAGTTCGTAGGAACACTAGGGAAAATGCTTAAATGCAAGTGCCCAATGAAAGTTATGTATTTTTAATAGCAGGTTTTTGGGTTTTTTTTTTTTTGTTGTTGTTGTTGTTGTTATTGTTGTTTTTTATTTTTGGTTAAGATTTTTAAAAGGTGTTTTACTTGGAAACTCAGTTACAGTTACAGAGAGAGGGAAAGACAGCACGAGAGAACTTGAATCTGCTAGTATACTCTCAAAATGACTGTAGTGGCCAGAGCTAGACCAGTCTGTAGCTGGGAACCAGGAACTTCCTCTAGGTCTCCTACATGTGTGCTGGGCCCAAGCACTTGGGTCATTCTCCACTGTTTTCCCAGGCCATTAGCAGGGAGATAGATCGAAAGTAGAGCAGCTGGGAGATGAACTGGCACCCACATGGGATGCCGTTGCTGCAGGTGGAGGGTTAAGCCTGTTATAGCACCAAGCTGGCCCCAATAGCAATAGTTTTGCTCTTAAAAGCTGTTCCTGGGGCCCCTCGGCGTGGCCTAGCAGCTAAAGTCCTCGCCTTAAACGCCCCGGGATCCCATATGGGCGCCAGCTCTAATCCCGGCAGCTCCACTTCCCATCCAGCTCCCTGCTTGTGGCCTGGGGAAGCAGTCGAGGACGGCCCAAAGCTTTGGGATCCTGCACCCGCGTGGGAGACCCGGAAGAAGTTCCTGGTTCCCAGCATCGGATCGGCGCACACCGGCCCGTTGCGGCTCACTTGGGGAGTGAATCATCGGATGGAAAATCTTCCTCTCTGTCTCTCCTCCTCTCTGTATATCTGACTTTGTAATAAAAATAAATCTTAAAAAAAAAAAAAGCTGTTCCTGGCTAATGGCACACACTGTTCCACTGTGTGTATACACTGTGAATATCTTGGGGGCATTGTGAGTGAATCCCCCATTTCACATTGAATCATCAGACTGGATCCCATTGTAAAATCAGAGAATTGGGAGAATGTGACTGGTTTACAGGGGTGGGTTCCTGATAGTTCAGTCCCTCAGTGCCCTGTCCCTTTGTCTGCACTTCTGTGTCCATATTAAGTGAGTCACCAAAATGGATCTGGGGGGTGCTTTTTTTCCCCTTTAACTACCAGGTTAAAAATGGTTTATTAACTGTTGAATGTTGATATTTGAGTTTTTGGTTCTTTTAAAGATGAAGTGTCTCCCATTATTTGTCTAAGTGGAGGTGTGTTTCTCCTTAATGAAGAAGCATAAAAGCAAGCATGAAACCCGTCTCACACCGTGCTTGTCTGGCCTTTCCTAGGAAGCTGTACAAGCGTTACGCTTTCCTGCGTTGTGAGGAGGAGCGTGAACAGTTTCTCTACCATCTCCTTTCCCTCAATGCCGTGGACTATTTCTGCTTCACCAGCGTGTTCACCACAATCAGTAAGTGCAGGCCTGACTGCGCAGAAAGGGACACTCACTGACCAGTGGGGTAAACTCATCGGCTCTGCAGTACCGTGAGTGCACCCCAGGTCTCCGCTCAGGGATGCAGGATAGTTCACCCCACCCCGCCCCTGGGAACCTCAGCTGGTAGCCTGTAGGGGGCGCACCTCGCTGAAGGGCCTGCGTCCCGGAACTAATCATGGTGCTGTCCTGGGGCTCTGTCGGCTCAGCTGAGCCTCTTGGGACTACAGTGCCAACCAGTGCCTTCCTCCCCATCATGCTTGCTTTCTCACGTCAGGTCCCTGAGCAGCACTGTGCTTGCTGGCACTTTTTTTTTTTAGATTTCTTTATTTTTATTGGAAAGTCAAATTTACTGAGAGGAGAGACAGAAAGAAAGATCTTCTGTCCACTGATTTACTTGCCAAGTGACCGCAACGGCCGGAGCTGACCTGATGTGAAGCCAGGAGCCAGGAGCCTCTTACAAGTCTCACACTTGGGTGCAGGGTCCCAAGGCATTGGGTTGTCCTTGACTCCTTTTCCAGGCCACAAGCAGGGAGCTGGATGGGAAGTGGACCAGCTGGAACACTAAGCAGCATCCCTATTGGATCCTGGCACATGCAAGGCGAGGACTTTAGCTCCTAGGCTACCATGCCGGGCAACTGATGCATATTTTTTAAAGTTTATTTGCTGCACAATTTCTAATCCTTACTTGCAGTAGCTCTCTTTTCTCCTCCAAGGAACTTCTGTGTCAGTTAGGAATTCTGCTCAACTACAAGGATTAGCAAGTTGAAACACAATGGTTTAAGCCACTCGTTTTTCTTATGTAATAAGAACTCTCAAGGTGGAGATCTTGGTGTGCTGGCCTGGACCCAGCCCCTGTCCTTTCTTCTTTGACACCCTCTGTGTGCTGGTTGCCTGATGGTCACAGGGTTCTTCTCAACTCATCTTGCAGCAGGAGGGATGGAAGGCAGAATGGGTGCTCAAAAAAAAAAAAAAAAAAAACCATAATTTTCCAGAAAATTTACAGTAGCATCACTGTCTCTGGCCAGAACTGAGTACATCTTGGCTTGCTCGCCTCTGGTGGAGACAGACAAGCATGAGGGGGACCTCTGCCACCTGCCAATTTACTGTTTTTCAGGTTACTGTGGGAGGAGGAGCCCGTGGTGCTCCGTACAACTTTAAAAAGAAAATTATGGGGAGAAAAAAGCTGCCAAAGCCCACACACTTTGTAATCTGTGGGATTGACAGGCTCCATGAAAGAAGAAATCTAAATTCATAACATTGCATTATCATTTTTAAACTGAGATCACCGTGGGCCATTAGCAGCCACAGCCGTGCTGACCGTCTGTGGAATTTTCTGCAGCTTTTCTGATCCTGGCACTACAAGAAGTGAGACAGGCATGGGGCACCCAAAATAAACTCCTGCACTGCCCTCTTACAATCACTGAGCCGGGCAAGGACAGCCTTGCCTGTGGTGTTTCCTTCAGCCAAAATACATTGACACAAAGGGAGATTATCCACCCAACATAAAGCTGTCTATGTAAAATAAGGACGACAGACTGTCCTGAGAGTGCTGACCGTGACCTCACGGGGTGAGGCTGTCCCTGGTCCCTGGTCTAGGAAAGATTTTCTCGTGCCTTGCATTGACCTTGCCAAGACTCTGAGGTGCTCCCTGGGGGCCAGCAGAGTAAAAACCCCACAGACACCTGCAGAGAACACTTGTCCCACCCTTACCTAAAAAAAAAAAATTGACTGTAAAAGTGGAAATGTGCTGATGGGTCTGTGCTTCCCCCATTTTTTAAGAAGTGAGAGTGGGTTGTCATTGTGGCACCACAAGGTGAAGACATGCAGCCACTTGGGATGCGTGCATCCCTTATCGGAGTGCCTAATCCCACTTCCACTTCAGATCTGGTTTCCTGCCAATGCACCTGGGAGGCGGCAGATGGTGGTCCAACTTCTAGAGTTCCTACTGCCTACCTGAGACCCAGGCGAAGTTTCTGGCTGCTAGCTTTGGTCTGGTGCCCCAGCTGTTGCCGGCATAAAGGAGGTGAACCAGCCAGTGAAAGACCTCTTTCAGTCTCTGCCTTTCAAGTAAATAAATATTTTCCAGAGAGGGAGTGGGTAGGTGTGATGTCTTTCTAGTTTCATGTTTGAGTCTAGGCCCATGGTGAAATAATGCCATCTAGTGGGTGTCCATGGAAGTGTCTGCCGAAGGGAAACCCATTTGGCAATTTGCTTCCTTGACTGCCAATGGGTTCCTCTAACAGGAGTCCCCCGAAGGCTTGCTGAGTTGTATGTCCAGAGTGGAGGTTCCATTGTTCATCATTCATGGCTTTATATATTGTGCTGTAAACTCAGGATAGGAAAGTTCCGAAGACAGAGCAGTAAAACCTTACTCAAGGAAATCAGCAGTGAGATGCTGGCAAGTCGTCACCTGCCCACCCCTCTTTTCGTGTGAAGCTGTGTTGTTAACTATGTCCTCTTGTACTGTTTTTGTGCAGAGTTGATTTTAAAACATACCAAACTGTGAAAATAATACCGAACAACCCCAGTACTAGTTGGAGGACTTACTATAAACCACAAATGTGAGTCCGCTTGCCCACCACACACAGTGAGCCGATTGTTGATGTCAGATGTTTATCACAGCGCAATAAGAGCAAGGATCCAGACAGCTCTTACTGAATGCCCAGATTCCCCGAGGGAATAAAGGCAGTGAGTCGTTAGTTGGGGAATGAGAAAGGGCATGTGCAGTATGCGTCCAGGTTCCAGGTTGGTGCATGGTACTCACAGCCTTCGTCAGGCTGGTCAGCAATACTGTGTTCTGTATGTAGAAAAGTGGACTTCAAAACAGCATAGGGCTAGATGTGGGTGGCAGTGACGACCTTCCCTGGGCCTTGAACGCCCCTTCCACACCATCAACAAACCACTTGAGATAATACCAACCACTACTGGAGAGCTTTGTAGGGCCAGTTGCAACCTCCGTCAGTTCACCGAGTTACTGTAAGTGATGATTTTAGCAACCATCAAGGAAGGGCAGGGACACCTTAATGTGAGGGTGGGAGGCTGGGGCCTGCCAGTGACTTGCATCTGCCTTGGAGGCACTCGTATAGGTGTGCGCTTTCAAAGCAGAGGTACGGCACAGCGTTCGTATCCTTGGGTGTTTCCGTGTAATGCTTCAGGTTGTGTGTAGTTTTCTTGGCTGCACATCCCCATGGTGGTAGGCAATAGGCAGTGCCACACATCTGGCGTGATGTGCTTGTGTGTGGACTCCAATGCCGCAGGTGCTGAAACTCGCCCTCTGCAAACTGAATGCCAGCATCCTGGACTAGAGTGGGTTGTGCACTCATCTCTCTGTGAAAGCCAGCAGAGCTTTTAACCTGTGTTTCATGAACAGGAAAAATTGACCCCTGTGTTTTTCTTCCAGTGATTCCTTATCGGTCAGTGATCATCCCCATCAAAAAACTGAGCAACGCGATCATCACCTCCAACCCCTGGATCTGTGTGTCGGGAGAGCTGGGGGACACGGGCGTGATGCAGATCCCCAAAGCACTTCTCGAGATGACTTTCGAGGTAGGCCGGCCGGCAGCCTTCCATTGGCTCTGCTCTCAAATCACAGTAAAGGGACGTGCAGGCGTGTGGAGCTGGTTTGGTGGTGATGCCGTCTGAAGCAGATACACATAATTTATTTTTGTGTTTGCGCTGTTGTTTGTTGTTAAGCTCCACTTTCCCCTCATATTGGGCTTTCCCAGGCCCTACTCCACGGTGCCCGGTTCTAGCCCAGAGCCTAGCCCATGGGCACACCGCGGTGAGTGCGTGCCCCACAGTGGCCGCCTCGCTGCCTGAACCTCCCAGTCTGTCTGCAGAGGCTCACGGGAACTGATGGCCATGCTTCCGGCTTCAAGACCATGTGATGACCCTTAAAGAGTTATATGCAGAAATGCCTCTCGGTGCTCGGGTCTGTTTTCAGTGTCACCTGCGAAGTACGTTTGTGTGCATAAGCACATGATGCTGACGTGCAGGCAGAAGACAGGAAGCTGCTGTTGATTGAGGATGAAGTTGTAACTAGATGTGCAGTTCTGCTTTTCCTTTGGATACCAGAATAGCAGTTTCTACCGAGAGTCGTAATTCCCCCAAGACATAGCTTGGCCCACATGCAGCCGGCTTGCAGCCGTCTGTGTGCAGAACGCTAAAACCCATGGCTTTTCCTTGCCTGCCAGTCGTGGAGCTTAGGCTGCATTAGAAAGACGGGAACCACGTTGCAAGGACCTTCATCACTCTTTTCAGACTCTGTCTCACTCTCACACATAGACATGCTTTTTCTCGCTGTCTGTTTACTTGAAAGGCAGAAGGACAGAGAGCGAGAGACAGAGCCCTCCTGTCTGCTGGTTGTCTGTGCAGCTGCCTGCAGAGCCAGCGTCAGGGCCTCTGCATGTGGCAGCAACTTCACTACTTCAGCCACGATAGTCTACCTTCCCAGGCATCTTAGTGGACTCGAGAGAGTGCTCCAGTGTGAGATGCCGGTGTCCCCAGCAGCAGTTTGGTCCACTGTGCTGCAGCTGCAGTGCGCTTGCTCCCCAACCGCTGCACTGTGAGTCAAGATGCTATTCCGTACCCAGCCTCCCACCGAGAAACACGGAAGTCAAGGGCTTGACGACGTCAAGAATCCTCCTGTTCTCACAGCACAGTCTGTTGGAGTGTGTGATCTTTTCATTTCCAAGTTCTAAAAGCCCTTAACTAACATTTATTTTTACAGTTCCTGGTTTACAGTACTGGTTTATTTTGTACTTGCCCGCCAAGGGCCAGTTAGGGCATTGATAACTGTAATAGTATTTTTAGCTGCTTGGGTCTGCTACAGTCAGAATGTATCACAGGAAATAAGCAATTTGTAGGTTTGAACTGTGTGCCATGCTAGTGGTGTGATGAAACCTGCTGCTGCCCTCTGTTCAGTGGCTCTGCCAGCCACCTTCGGTCATTCAATAGCATCTCAGGCATTAGAGCCAGCCTGATCGGTGTACTTAATAACAGCCCCAGAGCACGACAGTAACAATGCTAAGGAGACCATGGGAACAAAGCTTAGCAGGGAAGATGGGCTTTGGTGCTGTGGCAGTGCTGCGGGGCGGGGAGAAAACCTTGTGTTTGTGGAGTGTGGTGCTGTGACACTCCAGATTCCCACTGGGGGCTTGGGACGTATCCCCTATGAATAAGGAGACCTGCTACATGCCTCCTTTTTTTGCAGTCACTTCCCAGGCTTCTAGAAGATGCTGTCTGAGGGCAGTTCTGCTTTAGTATCATATTGGAGCCAGAATAGCGTTAGTGTCAAGGAATTTTAGACTGTAGTTGTGTTCTAACCTCTGTGTAAGTCTGTCCAAGCATTGTCCTTCTTCTGCTTCGCACAATTCTTATTTCTCACTGCACGTGTCGTCTCAGTGATGTTTCTGGGTTCCACAAGTTACAGTCTCATGTTCCTTCCTCTCATGTTCTAAACCACTCATTCATGTCTCTGGCCCAGGACCCGAGAAGCCCACCTCATTTTGCAGCCCCTGGCCTTGTATCTCTCCTGGCATTCTATGAGGGCTCCCTGAGAGCAGGGCATGGGAGCGAACATATTTCTTATGTAGCTGAAAACGTTCTGTAGGATGGGTCACTGCCGCTACACTAGTGGAACCCGAGAGCTCCTGCTGCAGCTCAGGGGGAGGGCGGGTGCGGCCAGGCAGCGAATAACTTTGGTCCTGTCCTTCCAGTGCCAGAACCTGGGGAAGCTGACGACTGTCCAGCTTGGTCATGACAACTCAGGGCTGTTGGCCAAATGGCTGGTGGACTGTGTCATGGTCAGAAACGAAATCACAGGACATACGTACCGGTGAGTACGTGGCCTTGGCAGCCATGAATTCTTTGTTCTATGACTTTTAAAATTGTTTTCAAAACTTTCCCACTGCTGTCTGAAATTTAGTTTATTTTGGGATTTTGTTTTGTTATGTTTCCCTTTTGTATACACAATACAAACTGTCCTCCAAGATACTTTTGTAAAAAACAGATTGCATTTGCTATTCATGCTTAGTCCACAAATGTTGAAGAGATTAGTTTAACTTTGAGAAAGAATAGTGAAGCTTAAAATAATTTCAGTAAGAGGAAGTCCATCACTTGGACTCTGCTGGTGTGCTCCAACATTGCTCTGTGGGTGTATGCCCCCACTTCGTCCTGTGACTTAGCTCTCCTATTAATTTCTAGTTTGAAAATATTCTTTCATGAATGGGCATTTAGTGTAAACAGTGAAGGGGCTTGTGACCTGTATAACAGTTACAAGGGTTTGGTTTCCAGCTGCCAGATCCAGCTGCAGAGTCCAGCTTCCTGTAGCCCCAGGAGCCAGTGGTGACAGCTTGAGTAATTGGAATGCTGGGCCCGACTCAATGGCTCAGTGGCTAACTCCTCGCCTTGCATGCACTGAGATCCCAGTGAGCATTGGTTCATGACCCGAATGCTCCACTCCCCACCCAGCTCCCTATTTGTGGCCTGGGAAACCAGTAGAGGATAGATCAAAGCCTTGGGACCCTAGCCCCACATGAAAAATCTGGAAAAAACTCTTTTTCTGACTCCTGACTTCAGATCAGCTCAATTCTAGCCATTGCAGCCACTTGGGTAATGCATCAGTGGATGGAAAATCTTTATCTCTGTCTCTCCTCTCTAAATATGCCTTTCCAATAAAATTAAGTAAATATTTAAAAATAATAATAGGGCCTGATGCAGTAGCTTAATGGCTAAAGAAAGTCCTTACCTTGAACACGCTAGGATCCCATATGGGTGCCGGTTGGTGTCCCAGTAGCCCCGCTTCCCATCCAGCGCCTTGCTTGTGGACTGAGAAAATAATAGAGGACGGCCCAAAGCCTTGGGATCCTGCACCCATGTGGGAGACCCGGAGGAGACTCCTGGCTCCTGGCTTCACATCAGCTCTGTTGCAGTTGTTGCGGCCACATGGGGAGTGAATCAGCCGACAGAAGATATTCTTCTCTGTATATATGATTTTCCAATAAAATCAATAAATATTTAAAATAATAGTGATTGGATTGCTGTCACCTGCATGAGCAACACGGATTGCAGTTCTCTCCCAGCTCAGCCCAGCCCAGGCCTAGCCATTGTAGGCCTTGTGGGAGTGAACAGCAGATGGAGCTCTCTCGTCTTTTTCTTTCCTGTTTCTCAAATAATAAAATTGAATCTTTATACATTCTTTCCAAAACTAAGCAGAAAACTTTAATACAGACTAGGTAAAAGAAACTTTGTTTTTTAGTATTGGGAAATGTGATAACAGTTTGTGGTTCAGTAGGGAAAAAAAATTTTTTTTACAACTTTTTTAAAGATTCTTATATTTATTTGAAAGGCAGAGGGACAGAGTGAGCGAGATAAATCTGCAGTCTGATGATTCACCCTAAAGATGCTGACAGTGTGGCTAGGCCAGGCCCAAGCTGAAAGACAGGAATTGCATGTGGGTCCCCTGGCGGGTGGAGGGACTCCAGCACGTCAGCCGTCATCTGCTGCCCCCTCAGTGCGTGCACAGGAAGCTGAGTTAAAAGCAGAGCACCTGAGACACGCACCCCGTTCTCTGATAGGGGCTGCAGGGGTCCCAGTGAGCTCTAACACCTGCTCCTCCTACTTCCGAGACCCATGCTGAAGTGGTTATAGGAATGAATGGTCCAAAGTCACTTTCCAATACTTCAACAAAAATAAAAATGAAATATGGATAAAATGTAAGTCTAGGTGAAAAGAATAGGAGTGTCTGATAAGAGAAAGATCTTCAAAAAGTTCTTGGAAAATGCATATTATGAAACAGCCATTTGAAGATTTCAAAGATGAGGGGCTAAAATTAACTTGTCTTTTAACTGTATTTACGCATGAACTTTGTGAAGTGCCTTTGTACTATCCTCTGATTTCTCTGCATTTTGGGAAACATTTGTACTTAAAGAACAACCCAGAGCCATTACAAGAGTGGGCTTTACTCCAACACCATTTTTAAAACTAAAGTTAAAACAAGTTAAAAATTCCTGATTCCAACATTTTCTTCTGCCCTCTCAGCTTCCCCTGTGGCCGGTGGCTGGGGAAAGGCATTGACGACGGGAGCCTGGAGAGAATTCTGATCGGTGAACTGATGGCTTCAGCCTCTGACGAGGACCTGGTAAAGCAGTGTCGCACTCCACCCCAGCAGAAGTCTCCCACCATGGCCCGGAGACTGAGCATCACCTCCCTGACAGGAAAGACGGCCAGTGAGTCGCTGCTGAATTTTCCAGTGTGCTTCAGGTGTTGCAAGCTTCATGTGGGCATTCGATGGGGAAGGACACTGAGTTATGGCAAGTTAAGCCACTGCTTGATGTGCCCACTTCCCGTATTGGAGTACTAATTCATGTCCTGGATGCTCTACTTCTAGTATAGCTTCCTGCCACTGCGTCTGGGAAGGCAGTGGGTGATGGCCAAGTAGTTGTGTTCCTGTTGCCCGTGTGGGAGAGCTGGGTCAAGTACCTGGCTGCTGGCTTCTGCCTGGCCCGGTCACAGCTGGTATAGATATTTGGGCAGTGAACCAGTAGGTATAAGATTTCTCTGTCTCTTGCTCTCTTTCTGTCACTCTGCCTTTCAAGTAAACAAATACATTTTTTAAAGATTTATTTATTCTTATTAGAAAGGCAGAGTGACAAAGAAAAGATTTTCCATCCGCTGGTTCACTCCCCAGATGGCTGCAACAGCCAGAGCTGAGCCAATCCGAAGCCAGGAGCCACAAAAAGCAGCTTCTTTCAGGCCTCCCACATGGGTGCAGGGTCCCAAGGCTTTGGGCCGTCCTCAGCTGCTTTCCCAGGCCACAAGCAGGGAGCTGGATGGGAAGCGGACCAGCCGGGACACGAACCGGACCTAGACCAGAGTTTCGGTGTTTGAGCGCCAAGTGGTTCCCTTGCAACCGTTATTATCCACTGTACCTACTTCTGATCCTAGATGATATATGTTTACCACCTCTTTCTTAGTTTTTATTTACTTATTTGTTTTAGTTTAGAAGGTGGAGATGGGGCACAGAATTCCATCTACTAGTTTATTTCTCAAATGTCCATGGTAACCAAGGCTGGGCCAGCCCAGAGCGAGGAGCCCAGAAACCATTCTGGATTTCTTTGTGTCAGATCAGGTGCTCAAGCAGTCACCCACTGTCCCAGGATGCACAGTATCAAGAAGCTAAAATCAGGAGTAGAGGTGAGGGTCCACGAGTGTGACACAGCATCTCAAGGTGCTGCCTACAATGGCCACATCCCCTTTGAGCTCCCCTATGGTTCAAGTCCCAGCCGCTCCACTACTGATTCAGCTGGCTGCTAATGTGCCTGGATAAGCAGTATAAGTTGGCCTAAGTACCTGATCCCTTTCCACCCACATGGGAGACCCGGGTGGCAGTCCAGGGTCCTGACTTTAGCCTAGACTGGCCCCTAGCAGTTGCAACCAGAAGATACCTGCGTCTTGCTCTCTTGCTGTCTTTCTCTCCCTCTCCCTCCCTCCCCGCTCTTCCCAGTAACTCAGACTTTCAAATAAATAAGTAGGCCTTGTGTATAAAAAAGAAGACGCAGAGCTGAAACTCAAGTTGGACATTGGATGTGGACTGCAGGTGTTCACCATGGCATTTAATCAGTGTGCCAAACACGGCCTCCTTTGTCTTGTAACCATTCTTGGAATCTGGTAGGCTCTGGTACATTAGATCTCATGTAGCCAGCCCACCAGCTTACTGAGGAAGGTATCCGAGAGGAGTAGACTCTGCTGCAAGATTAAAGCAAAGACAGACGAGCCAGCCAGGGAGGGAAGTAGGTCCCACACGGTGCCTTCCTCTTCCCGCAGCTGGACTCGGAACTCCGGGTCCAAAGCCTCAACATGTGACCGGAGGGCAGGACGCAAAGGCAGGAGCATGAAGGAGCAGGCAGCAGCCACGCAGGGGTCTGGGTATGCCCTCCCTCTGCAGGCTGACTGCAGCTATTGGCTGATTCAGTGTTCCTGGGAAGTGGGTGTTTCTCCTGCTTTCAGCTAAGGAAATGCAGAGAAACCGAGCCTCACTGAGAGTTAGTTACTGAATATGAGTGTTCTTACACATCTCCCACCTTCTTTCACCATGGGGGAGTCTTGCCAGTGGCCAGCTTGAAGTGTATCTTGCACAGGCGGACACAGTTGATCCTCGAGTTTCTTTTTTTTTTTTTTTTTTTTTTTAAAGATTTATTTATTTTTTATTACAAAGCCAGATACACAGAGAGGAGGGGAGACAGAGAGAAAGATCTTCCGTCCAATGATTCACTCCCCAAGTGAGCCACAACGGGTCGATGCGTGCCGATCCGATGCCGGGAACCAGGAACCTCTTCCGGGTCTCCCACGTGGGTGCAGTGTCCCAATGCATTGGGCCGTCCTCGACTGCTTTCCCAGGCCACAAGCAGGGAGCTGGATGGGAAGTGGAGCTGGCGGGATTAGAACCAGCGCCCATATGGGATCCCGGGGCGTTCAAGGCGAGGACTTTAGCCGCTAGGCCACTCCGCCGGGCCCATCCTCGAGTTTCTTTGCCTGGCATGAGAATATAGCAATTGTTTATTTATTTTACAGAACCCAGTGCTGGACAGATCCAAGAAGGCATTGGAGAAGCTGTGAACAATATCGTGAAACATTTTCACAAACCTGAAAAAGAGGTAAAACCTAGTAGAGTGGTGGGGCTGTAAATGCCCCTCCTGCACCCAGCACGGCCACGTGTGGTGCTTGGCTCTTCCCATAAGCTTCCAGTAGCAAGCCACAGACACGCTCGTTAGGAGTTCCCCTGCCCTCATTGCACAAGCAGGGCTTGCTCTTAGGCGCACTGTGTGTCATGTCCCACAGAGAGGAAGCCTCACGGTCCTGCTGTGCGGGGAGAACGGCCTGGTGGCAGCCCTGGAGCAGGTTTTCCACCATGGGTTCAAGTCAGCCCGCATCTTTCACAAGAACGTCTTCATCTGGGACTTCATAGGTAAATAAGGGCCATGCATGCTGCCAGGTTTCTTTTCTTGTTTTGTTTTTTTTTTTTCTTTTCCTAAGATTTATTTATTCTTATTGGCAGATGGATAGAAAAGGAGAGACAGAGAGAAAGATCTTCTGTCCACTGGTTCACTCCCCAAGTGGCCACACAGCTGGAGCTGAGCCAGTCCAAAAGCCACCAGCCTGCAGCCTCTTCCAGGTCTCCCACACGGGTGCAGG
The DNA here is from genome assembly GCF_030435755.1 of Ochotona princeps. NCBI lineage: Eukaryota > Metazoa > Chordata > Mammalia > Lagomorpha > Ochotonidae > Ochotona > Ochotona princeps. The sequence goes on from NC_080858.1 coordinate 5,417,807, forward strand.
GTCCCAAGGCTTTGGGCCATCCTCGATTGCTTTCCCAGGCCACAAGCAGGGAGCTGGATGGGGAGTGGAACAACTAGGACATGGACCAGTGCCCATATGGAATCCCAGGAGGTGAAAGACAAGGATTTAGCCACTAGGCTACCATGCCAGACCCATGCTGCCAGTTTTCTTAGGAAAACTCAGTAACCCCAGGATTTGAATGAGTAAAGGTTAATGATAAGGGAAGCATATTTAGGAACAAATACTCCACATCCACCGTTTTTCATGTGTTTAGTGCCCCATATTCTACTCTATATGCTCAGAAGATGCACCAGTAAACAAAGCCGATCCCTAAGGCTGACAGACTCACACTGTGATGGGGGTTGGGTAGCCAACAATCACAAAAGCAGAGCAAGTAGGAACTGACTCGGAGTGGCAGCAGTCAGCCATCTGGAAAACAGCGGGGCACAGAGAGAAGAAATGGAGTGGGTGCATGCCTGCAAAGGGGCCGCGGTGGGCTTTGCTGCCCGGACAAAGTGGGCGACGAATCCCTAGAGGTGATTCAGTGAGCTGTGGGGGAGGAGGGAGAGCTATGTGTCTGCTGAAAGGACCAGCCATGTGCAGCTGCCAGGAAACATTTGCTGACCCAGTGGGGCTGAGCTGAGTGATGAGGGCCAAGAGATTCAGAGAAGATCAGATTGTGTGTGCCAGACCCAGCCTCTGTCCACCCTTCTGGGTCACCAGAAAGACTTGCCCTTTATCCTGAATGAAATGGAAGCCATTGAAAGACCTTGAGCTAGTTACTTATTTTTTAAAAGACTCTGGCTTGGGCCCGGTGGCGTGGCTTAGCAGCTAAAGTCCTCGCCTTGAACACACCAGGATCCCATATGGGCGCAGGTTCTAATCCTGGCAGCTCCACTTCCCATCCAGCTCCTTGCTTGTAGCCTGGGAAAGCAGTCGAGGACGGCCCAAAGCCTTGGGACCCTGCACCCATGAGGGAGACCTGGAGGAGGTTCCCGGCTCCTGGCTTCTGATCGGCACAACACCGGCCATTTCAGTCACTTAGGGAGTGGGTCATCGGACGGAAGATCTTCCTCTCCGTCTCTCCTCCTCTCTGTATATCTGACTTTCCAATATAAGTAAATAAATCTTTAAAAATAAATAAATAAAAATAAAAGACTCTGGCTGTTTGGTAGCCAGAAGGGTAACCACTGGTCGCAGGTGGCTGTTTAAATTGATTTAACTCCACTTGTGTTTAAAAGTGGCTTCCTTCGCCCCCTGCTACGTTGCACTGCTCTGGAGCCCCCTGTGCTCCGTGGCTGCCCAAGGGGCCTCACAGGCAGAGGCTTCCAGCTCAGGGCTGCCCCAGCCTGCTCGGCGTCAGGATCTCTGGTTGGTATGCTGTTCTTCTGGAATCCCCAGTTTGTCTAATGGAGCAATCAGTCATTCTTGCGTTTTAGAAGTCAGGCCTCCATGGGATGGGTGATTTCATCTAACACACAAGTTTTAGACAAAGAAAGCCGAGTAGAGAGGTGGGGCTTCAGGAGCGATTGTTTTTCCTTGTGGAATGTCTGAGTTCTTAGTGCTCCTGCCTGTGCTGTGTATCCGCACCTCTCTCCCCGGAATGTACTTATCCAGGAGCACTGTGAGGCCCCTGTCGCATAAGGGGACATCTTTGTGGCCATCGTATCACTACTAGTTACTCTTAGAAAGTGTAAGTCTTGGGCCGGTGCGGTAGCCTAGTGGCTGGGATCCTCCCCTTGTAAGTTTCATGATCCCGTAAGAGGCACCAGTGCATATCCCAGCTGCTCCACTTTCCATGCAGCTCCCTGCTTGTGGCTTGGGAAAATAGTCAAGGATGGTCCAAAGCCTTGGGACCCTGCACCCATGTGGGAGACCCGGAGGAGACTCCTGGCTCCTGGCTTCCGATCAGCTCAGCACCATCCATTACAGCCACATGGGGAGTGATCATCGGAAAGAAGACATTTCTGTATGTCTCTGCTCCTCTCTGCCTTTTCAATAAAAATAAATAAATCTTAAAAAAAAAAAAAAAGAAGTTCCAGTCTCAGAGTATTTTGTGTTTCTTTTTGCCACTGCATCAAGATATTTGAAAAAAAGAGTAAACTTTTCAACCCTCTGGAACACAGTGTAGGTTAGTAAGTAAATTCCTGCCAGCATATTGTTTTCCAATGAGACATGGAGTCTGGAACTTGATCTGTAATCAGTGATAAGATAATGACATTGACCCTAAAGTTTGCAGTATTATAAACATCATTGGTGTTTTAAGAATGCATTCATGGGCCCGGCACAGTAGCCTAGCAGCTAAAGTCCTCACCTTGCACACACTGGAAACCCTCATGGGTGCTGGTTCCAATCCCAGCAGCCCTGTTTCCCATCCAGCTCCCTGCTTGTGGCCTGGGAAAGCAGTGGAGGACGGCCCAAAGCCTTGGGACCCTGTACTCACATGAGAGTCTTGAAAGAGGTCCTGGCTCCTGGCTTCGGATTTGGTCTGCTCTGGCCAATGCAGCCACTTGGGGAGTGAATCACCAGATGGAAGATCTTCCTCTCTCCTTCTCTCTGTATATCTGACTTTGCAATAAAATAAAGAAAATAAAAATAGATGTGTTTTTATTTAAAGATTTATTCTTATTGGAAAGCCGGATATATAGAGAGAGGAGGAGAGACAGAGAGGAAGATCTTCCATCCAATGATTCACTCCCCAAGTGACCACAACGGCTGGTGCAGAGCCAATCCGAAGCCAGAAGTCAGGAACTTCCTCCAGGTCTCCCACGCGTACCAGTGCCCATATGGGATCCTGGCATGTTCAGGGCAAGGACTTTCGCTGCTAGGCCACCATGCCAGGCCCTGAATAAATCATGAGTGTTTCTGTGGAGGAAGTGCTAGTGTGCACTGTAAAGCAAGTCCGTTTTCCTTGCGCAGAGAAAGCAGTCACCTGTTTTGAAACCACTGACCAGATCCTAGACAATGAAGATGATGTCCTTATCCAGAAATCATCCTGCAAAACCTTCTGCCACTACGTGAATGCCATCAACACTGCACCCAGAAACATTGGGAAGGACGGCAAATTCCAGATTTTAGTGTGTCTTGGAACACGGTATAAAACCCGTTTTTCCTATCTCTCCTGCATGTTGAACGGGGGTCCAGAGAGCATTGCTCTACATCATGGCCCCCCCAAGCTGTCCCTTGAGTTCCTTTCACTGTGCGATCGCAGCTTGCTGGGTACCCTCCTGTGACCTCCCCCCACCACACAGAGCAGCGTGCAGTCCTGCGATTGTGTAGATGAGGAAACAGTTGAGAAACAGATGCACTGGCAGACTTTGCCAAGGTCAAACAGCAAGAATGAGACAGAGCCAGGCCTCGCAGCCATCCCAGCTCTGGGTCCGGGCTGCAGAAGCCCTAGCAAGTCAAGGTGCATGGGAGGCTGGACACACGTGCATGTGTGAAGCGGGGGTTACTGTATAGACCCTGTGGTACGACAGACCACTGTATCACTTCTGGTTTAATGTCATTGTGGGTGCAGTTCTTGCTATGTGAGTGCCAACTCTTTGACTGTTCCCTATCGCTTTACTCTATTTAATCTTTATTTTTATGTATCATTATTTTATTTGAAAGACAGTGAGCAGCAGACAGATGGTCACATCTGTTAATCTGTGCCCCAAAGGTCCACAACAGCCAGGTTGGAACCAAGAGCCAGGAATTCTACCCAGGTCTCCCACATGGGTGACAGAGACTTAAGTACTTCCGGCATCACCAGCTGTCTTCAAGGGGTGCTTGTTAGGAAGAAGCTGGAATTGGAAGCAGAGCTGGGCCTTGAACCCAGGCACTCTGAAAAGGAATGCAGGCATCCCAGCCAGCATCTTGCGCTGCTTGGGCCCGTGCAGCTACATGGGAAATTTGGATGGAGTTCCTGGTTCCTGGCTCCAGCCTGGCTGCTGTGGCCCTCTGGGGAGTGAACGAGTGGATGCCAGAGCTCTTTCTCTCTTGCTCACTCTACCTTTCAAATCAACACATATATACATGCTATCAGCACTGTAAAAGTGATGCAGAAAGTGACGTTCTGTCTCTTTGTAAAGTTGGCAAGATCAGAATTGAGAACTTATTTATTACACATAGATTGTCTCATCCACTTGGGGGATCTGAGGGACTTCTTCGGTTTCTGCCCATGTCTCCTGTTCTCATTTCCTGTCTGCTCACCTCAGGGCTTGGCTGGGTTCTGGAGCAGGCCCCAGCTCCTCGCAGCTCACATTTGTCTCTGTCTGGGTCCGCAGGGATCACCTCCTCCCACAGTGGATCCCACTGCTGGCCGAATGTCCCGCCATCACTAGGATGTATGAGGAGAGTGCCCTTCTGCGAGACCGCATGACTGTCAACTCCCTTATCCGGATCCTGCACACCATCCAGGACTTCAGCATCGTCTTAGAAGGCTCGCTGATCAAAGGGGTGGATGTGTAGCCCCGCTGGCTAAAACCTCTGTCCTGACCCCTGGCTCCTGAGCCTGCCCCCGCCGTGGGGACCCATCGCAACTTGTCTGGCTAAGTGAGTCAGTGCAGGGAGCAGCACGCCGGATGCCCCAGTTGGAATGATCCTCACTGTACAGGCCAGGCAAAATGCTGTATTGTAGTTCATTTGAACCTGGAATTTAGTATAAAATAGAGTATTTTCATGTGCTAGATGTGTGTAAATATACTATCTTCTTTAAGAAATTATATTACTCTACTAAAATACTTTTCTTAGATTGACTATTCCTGTGACTTAAAAGAAGTAGCTTAAAAACACTGGGAGTTGGGGAAGCGTGGTGCTAGTCGGGAGGAAGTCTGGAGTGCCCTCCCTTGGGCTGTGGGCTTGCTTTCTCTGCAACACAGAGGAACCAGAACACGTCCTTGCGTCCAAGCCATCCACCCATCCACCTGCTGTCTGTCCCCGTGCACTGTGTGTGTCCACAGCCACACCCACCGTACCAAGTTCTCACTTGGGTCTTCTGAGTTACAAACCATTTGATGTATTTGAATTGTGAGTCACTTTTCCAGTATTTTAGAAACATTTTTTCAGTTGGCACCAGACAGAGCCAGGACTCAAGTATTTTAAACAGAACCCACAGCGCGTGGCTGCTGTGCCGGATTCTGACTGCTTTACGCTTCGGAGCCTGAGCTGGCTTCATCCTTGGCGTTGTGTTCCTATCCTTGTTGGTCTTTGAGAGACTGTGAATGTCAAGGTGTTCAGGACCTCCAGCAGCAGGCAGTGGTCCTGAGCCCACCCAGAGCTCAGCCTTGTTAGGCCCCCCTCACTCCTCCCAGGCCCATCCCCAGGAAGCGGAGACTCCAGGAGGGATGGAATATTTTTGTGGAAGTGTTTGTTTGCCCTTGATAATGCAAATAATTGAATTGAAGGAGCCCTGTCTGGGTGTGGCATTTCAGGGCCCGCTTTGCGTTCCTCTGTGAGACTGGCCCAGGGCAGGCAGAAGCCCATGAGGGGCGTTTAGGGACTGCAGGGAGCAGGAGGAGGGAAGGCTGTGGCCTGGCAGGTCGGAAGAGACTGCCAAATGGTGTTCTGCAGAGGACTTGGGCGAGAGCCAGTACCCAGGCTCCAGCCCTTGGCCCTGAGGCTCCTGTGAGCATTCACTCATGCCCAATGCCAGTGAACCCTGGCCTTGACCTTCCAGCAGCTTTTTGTATTATTTTTTTAAGCTGTATTTATTTATTTATTTATTTGAAAGGCAGAGGGTCAAAGAGCAATGAAGAGCACGTCCATCTTCTGGCTCACTCCCCAGATGCTTGTAACAACTGGGTCTGGGCCAGGCTGAAGCCAGGAGCCACGAAGTCCACCAGGATTTCCTAGCTGGATGGAAAGCGGCTTGGTCAGGACTCACATCAGGCACTCAGATGTAGAATGCCACCATCCCAAGCAGGGGCTTCTCTCACTGTGCCACAATGGCGGCACCTGCCTGCAGGACAGGTAATCTGAGGAGCTGGGCCTGGGACATCCGCATAAGAAGAAACTCACCAAGTCATTGCCTCCCTCCCTGCACCAGGCCCTGGATTCAGGCAGCCACAGCCCATGTTGATAGGTGGAAGAGGGTGGCTGTTGGCTGTGCTGTGTTGAGATGCCAATCAAAAAGCCTGGGCAGGCCTGAGATGTGTCTCCCTGAATTGGTGCAGCTTTGTCAGGGACCTGGGTATCTGTTCTGGAGTCACCCAGAACAGTACCTGGGCTCCTGTCATGTGTGGAGATCAGAAACTACAGAATGGCAGGCTCCAGGAGGGTACAGGTGCCTTCTCTTTGAGGTGCGTCTCTGACACCCACTGCAGGCAGCTGGGGAGGACATGGACTAGTGCTGGGGCCTTGAGCCACATGACCCAGACCTGCATTTTATAGATGCGAACACTTGTTGGACCAGAGGCTAAGTTCTCACCCCTACCCTGGCTAGCCATTGCTGTCCATGCACTTACACAAGAAATAAGATTCATATTTTCTTTCTTTCTTTAAAGATTTATTTATTTTTATTGCAAAGTCAGACATATAGAGAGGAGGAGAGACAGAGAGGAAGATCTTCCGTCCGATGATTCACTCCCCAAGTGGCCGCAGCTGCCACAGCTGAGCCAATCCAAGCCAGGAACCCAGAGCCTCTTCCGGGTCTCCCACATGGGTGCAGGTTCCCAAGGCTTTGGGCCGTCCTTGACTGCCTTCCCAGGCCACAAGCCGGGAGCTGGATGGGACGTGAGACCACTGGGCCATGAACCTGTGCCCATATGGGATCCTAGTGCGTTCAAGGCGAGGACTTTAGCCGCTAGGCCACAGTACAGCTGCAGGTGGGAAAACCAGGCTTCAAAAACAAAAACTCCCCACCCCAAGTGAAAACTTTACATAGGAAACCTGAAACTTGATAAAGTGTAGATTTCCGTCTAAACTTCAGATGTTGGAGGTATTCTCATTCCTTTTGTAACGCTGTGGGATTTACTTAACGTGACGGCTTTAAAGGAAGCTCGGTGAGCACCATTGCCACTACATGAATGATGCCGGGCAATTTCCTTTGTTGGCAAGAAAATACTGCTGTGTAGGAATGTCCTGAAGAAAGGCAGGTTAATAGCAGCTGCCCAGACCCGGATGTCTGTAGCGTGTGTTGTCAGCCCCAAGGTGTTCTGAGATGGGGGGCTTCACCCTGGCACTGAGGCCCGCCCCCAGAAGGATTCCTTAGCTGGGAGGCCAGGGGTGGAGGTCTCCTGTCTGCTCAGAGCCGGGGTTTCATGGATTCTCCATTTCAGGAACTGTGAGGATGACTGAGGTTTACCGAAGCTAGTCTCTCCTTTTCACTCTGGAAGAGACAGTCAACTTGAGCTGTTGATTTCTCAGTATTACCCACAACTTTCTTGGTTAGAGCAGTCTTGAGCCCTTGTCTGTTTCTGTTAGCGTGGATGCTTTTTCCCTCTTCTGTGTTACTTCCATTAACCACTTAACATCAATAGGAGAAGGAAAGAAGTATCAACCACGAGGTCCGGTATTCCTGTGAAAAACACTGAGAAGCCTGTTGAGTTGAATGGAATCCCCAGCTTTCCAAACAGGTGGCTAATGCATCATGAAGAGGAGCCCCTCCCCAAGGTTAGACCCTGAGGCCCTTGCGGGGACCCACTGGACAGAGGGACCGTGCTGAGCCGCCACTGATAGGCAAGAGAAAAACTGTGGAATGTGTCCTTTCAGGGCTCCTTGGTTATGTGGGAGGGACACATGCTTGGACAGCTGCCTGCAGAAATACTTGGGTGTAAATCCAGTCTTTCCTCTCAACACCGGCTCTTGCTGACAGTGGAGATGCATAATGGGGGGGTTCCTGTTACCCATCACGTGAGGGTGTAGGACACACAAAAGAAATCCAGCATGTGTAAATGTACCCTGTGTATTTTTTTTAAATTACAGCATTCTACATTTAAATTGTTTTCCTCTGTATCCACAACAAAATGCATCAGAACTGGATTTTCTTTCCCATCTGAACGTAACACAGAACTAAAGAGTATTGTAATATTAAGCACTTTAACATACATATCAGACAAACGTGGGTTTTTCAGGTTTTGGAGTACATTTAAATATGACTTTTCATGCTTTGTTCTTTACAAATAAAACTGTGGGGTTGATACTTTGTTTGGTTTCCTGACTATGGAATCACAGTAGATTGTTTCACATGTAGGAGACTTTGGAAGGCAGAGAGATGAAGGTAAAACCATTATGTAACAGAAATGCAGCCTGCTGGACATCGAAACCCTAGCCCACACCAGACAGAAAAAATCAATACGTACAAAAGTCCTGGAGTTTATATTCTGATGGAGGAGTTGAATAATCAGAATGATAGTTTATCTAATGGTTGGGGATACCAATAGAAAAGGGATTGACTGTTCAGAGCCGCATTGATAAATGGGCTAGACAGCAAAGGCCTCAACTGTAAGTAGGGCTCCCTTGAACTTAAGCTGGTAAAGATACAGGAGAAGCAAGCTTGTGGGAAGAACATTGCTTCATTGTGGACAGCGTGAGTTGAGATCAGATGTCAAACAGAGCTCTCAGTAGGCACTGCAGGAGAGGATACTGATGCATGTCTCAAGGTGAAGCTCCAGGCAGAATGGGCTTTGCAAATTGATCCAGGGTTCAGTTCTGGACATGCTGCATTTCAAATATTGATTAGATATCCAAATGGAGATGGGGATGGCCCAGTGTGGTAGACAGCAGTAAGCCACCACCTGCAGTGCCAGCACTTTTTTTTTTTTAAGATTTATTTGTGGACCTAGCGTCATAGCCTATTGGCTAAAGTCCTCACCTTGCATGCACCAGGATCCCATATGGGTACCAATTAATATCCCGACTGCTCTACTTCCCTTCCAACTCCACGCTGGATTAGCCTGTTGAGCCACCACACCGGCTCTTAACAATAAACTTTTTTAAAGGATTAATTTTAATTTTGTGGTATGACTGTGGCATGATTTACTGTTTGACATTTAGATAGCCCCCAGTTTCTCATTATTCTGAACAACATAATAACACGACATCTAACTAGCCCCCAACATTCTCTATGATAAATACAGGCCAAAGACAAATGGAGATCACTCCATTGGACTCAACCTAATTTTTAAATTTCAAAAGCGTTACAACAGAGAGATGGCTCTTTCATCAGCTGGTTCACTACCCTAAAGACTGCGACTTGCATCTGAGCCAAGCTGAGGCCCCAAGCCTGGGACTGAATCCTGATGTGTCACATGGTTGCAGGGCACAAGCCTTTGGGCCATCTACAGCTGCCTTCCCACCTGCATCAGCAGGGAGCTGGCTCAGAAGCCAGGTTAGACTTGATCCCAGGGACTGCAGTACGGGATGTGGGCATCCCAAGTGGTGGCGTAACCTACTACACCACTATGCCCACCCCATATTTGCTGACAGGAACTTTGATTAAAATAATTACTATAGCCTAAATTAATCTGAGCTTTAAAACCTAAAAATAGTCATTCTAATTAGAGCCATCATGTAGGCTAAATATTCCCTGTTCAGTATAATCCCGAGGCCTGTCACATACCTACCCATAGCTTGTGTTCTTAAATGCCTCTGCATTTTCCTAGATTGCTCACTTCCCATTTAAAAATGAAAGTTTCAAAATAAATGGGATGAAATCTGATGAGAAACAGACACCTGCTTAATTAGAGCAGGATACCTTAACGCCCCTTTCTCAATTATTGATAGACAAAATCAGTACAGGAGATTTAAAAACACAATCAACTAATGACCTACTTAACATATACAGAATGTCAAATATTAGGTCAAGCCACGCTGTTGGTGTGGGCCTTGAAAACAGCTAAAGCAGTCTGGGACCCCCATTCCAGCTTCATGCTGACACACATCCTGAGAGACAGGAAGTGATGACTCAAGTGCTTGGGTTCCTGCCACCCATAGAAGTCCCTGGATTAAGGCCCTAGGTCCCGGCTTTGGCCTGGTCCAGCCCTAGCTGTTGATGGGCCTCTGGGAGTATGAACCAGCAAGCAAAGTGCTCTCTGTCTCTCCCTGTATCTCTTAAAAGAGAAAGAAGATGCGTTCTTTTCAAATCCTCAAATTGTGCTATGGCCAGTGTCTTGGTATATGAAGTTAAGCCTCCATCTGCCGTTTGGGAAGAGGACCAAAGGATGGAGGATCTCTGTCTTTGCCTCTCCTTTCTCTGTAAGTCTGCCTTTTAAATATAAATAGATAAATACATAGATTAATTAATTAATTAAATCCCATTAACCAGCATTCATTACCAAGATTGGTCATATTTTAGACCGTAAAACAAGGCTCAATAAATGTAAAAGGAGGCTTGCCTTAAGGCACTGTAGGTTAAACTACTGTTTGCAACACCTGCACTCCGTATTGTAGTAGCGGCTCGGGTTTGGAAACTCCACTTCCAATCTGGCTCCCTGAGAAGTACGGGGAAGCAGCAGCAGAATGTAGCCCTGCCACCCAAGAGGGGAGATAGAGCTCCTGGGCTTTGGCCTGACTTCGGTTGTAGCATTTGGAGATACAGAAAGAAAGAGCGTCCATCTGGCCCAAATATAAAAATTTTTTTAAAGATTTATTTATTTTTATTGGAAAGGCAGATATACACAGAGGAGGAGAGACAGAGAGGAAGATCTTCCATCTGACGATTCACTTCCCAAGTGGCCAAAATGGCCGGTGCTGTGCCGTTCCAAAGCCAGAAGCCAGGAACTTCCTCCAGATCTCCCATACAGGTGCAGGGTCGTAAGGCTTTGGGCCATCCTCTACTGCTTTCCCAGGCCACAAGCAGGGAGCTAGATGGAAAGCGGAGCTGCCAGGATTAAAACCAGCGCCAAGATGGGATGCTGGCACATTTAAGGCAAGGACATTAGCCCCGGGCCCCCAAATATAAATATTTTTTAAAAATGAATTTTAGGGCCCGGCCCAGTGGCCTAGCAGCTAGAAGATGAGAGAACAGAGGTGAGCGGAGTGAGGGTTGGGCCGTGGAACAGAGTTCCCAGCACTTCCTCTACAGGGGCCCCTCCCAATGGCCCGTATGAGGGGAGTGACTGTGCAAATGGCACCTCCCCCCAGTTCCCGAGTGAAAGACGACACAGCCAAGGAAGGGGGCAGTTCAATCGACAAGTAGGTGAGTAGAATGATACGGACTAGGGGCTTGTGCCTTACAGCTCTGTGGTCCTGGGCTAGCCATCCCTTTTGTTTCATGTCACCAGGGAGCTCCGCAAGTGCACGGTCATCATGGCCTCTTGTGGTGCAGATGAGGGAGAGAGGCCCAGGCGCATCACGGGAAGCAGGCGTGCTGAGCCTGAAGCCTGACAGACTACGGGAAAGGTGGATAGGGTTCCAGAAGCGCAGGAGGCCTCTCGGCTCTTTGTTCACTCACTGGCTCCCACCCCACAGGTTTGTTGTCAGAATAAACAATCCCACACAGGGCAGTTTGAAGCCCCTACGTGTGTAATTCTATCCCACATGCATCTGCTTCCAGGGGACCAGAGGAATGGGCTACACTGTGAAGATAAGGTGGCTGAGTGGAGCTTGCCCCCTGCTGAGGCACCACCTCTTACCTTCATAAACACTGCCCAGGCTCCACCCCAACCACTGGGGGCGGCTTCCATCTTCTCTCTCCTGCTGGCTGGAGGTCCTGCTTGGGTGCCTGACCCCTCTCTCCCTCTCCACCGCTCCTCCTTCTCGGCATCCCCCGGGCCCACAGCCCACTTGTGCTGAAGCGTGTATGCTTGCCTTGTTTGAATCAATGAATGCCTTTGCCTTATAGATGTCTGCACTTAGAATGCGTGTCTAGGGGCAAGGCAGTAGCCTGCAATAGCATTTATGCACCCCATGTTCACATAATAGCAATACCTGGCACACAGTATGAATGAGAGAAATATCCGCGCAGGGGCTGACGCTGCCAGCGTGGGTAACAGGTGCTGCTTGGCATCCATCCCACCTTGTCTCCATCCCACCTCCACCAGTTCTGTCTGCTCTATTTCCAGTCTGGATCCCCGCAGACACCTGGGGAGGCTGCTGACGACCGCCTAGGTACTGGGGTCCTTGCCACCCATGTAGGACACCTGGGTGTTGTTCCAGGCTCCTCAGTTCCAGCTGTTGTATTTGGGGAGTGAACCAGTGGATGCAAAATCTTGCTCTCTGTTACTCTGCCTCTCAAGTAAAAAGAAAGAAGAAGAAAAGAAACGAAAGAAGAAAAACCTGCAGCTGCTTCCTGAGAAGCCAAACCAGAAAGCCTCCTTTGCCTCTGCCCCTCCCCCAGGCCCGGCACCATTGTCGCGCCTTTGTCACAGCACACAACTGTTAACCTTTGGGCCCGTCCAGGTCCCTCTGCAATCCGAGGAAGGCTAGTCTCCCTGCGGGCGCGCACACCGCCATCTGGGAGCCTCTTGGCGCAGTTCCTACATAGTGGGGACATTAAACTGCCCTTTTCAATCCCAGGGTTCAAAAAGGACGTTAATATTCCCAGACTTCTTAGGGCTCCTGGAGAAGCAGATCTCAACAGGTCTCCGGAAACAACCAGCGTTAGGGTCAGAGTCCACACAGGGCGTCAGCAAGCCGAGCTCCTCTGAGATGTAAATTGCGTCTCCCGGGGAAGGAGGGAGGGAGGGGACGCTATTGTTCCTTCGGGGACAGCATTCTCAGAGGTCACCCCTCCCCCAGCGGGGGCTGGGAGCCGAGGGTGGAGTTCTCCATGCACTCCGCGGCCCTGCTAACCTGCAGGGGCGTAGGCTAGCTTGCTAACCTACAGCCTCCAGTAGGATCGGCTACGGCCCTGCTAACCTTCAGCCTCCAGTAGGGTCGGCTGGCCCTCACGGCCAGCACGACCAGAATTCCAGTCTTCCGCAGCTGGTATACAATGACAGGTATGGGCTGTCATTGTAGATCGGCCACTGAAAGCGTGGGGCTCCTCGAGCCCGGCCGCCGTCACTTCCTAAGAGTTCTGTAGACTCCCTCAGCCCCTGCCATGTCTCCCCAGGACACCACACAAGAACGCGGCGCCTTCTAAGTCTCCCACTGTGCCAGGAGCAAACAGAAATGGATCCTGTTATCTTTTCATTTCACTTCCCCAATTGTCCACCATATCCAAGGTTGAGCCAGCCTGTACTCAAACTGGGTCTCCTTGGTCAGTGGCAGGGGCCGATACCTGCTGCCTCCTAGAATGCAAATGAGGAAGGATGGATCCGAATTGGAGGCAAGACCCGGATATGGGATGCAGGTGACTCAGTCGCCGTACTTTGCCGAAGGTCTTGCCTGAGCCTGGGGTCCACCTGCGGGCAGCAGGAACACAAGGAATCCTGGCACCAAAAAATTGCAGAAGATGGAACAAGAACGGCCCAATTCGGGCCGGCTTGCTCTGGAACCTGATTACAACAGCCCGAGCGGAGACGTGGTTGGCTGAAAGTCACGAACTTCCTGGAACTGTGGGCCAATCAATCCGCAGGCGTCCGCACCAGGGTTCCTTCCGCTGGTGTCCGGTTCTCTCGGAGCCTTTGCCAGGAACGGTCCTCGGGGAGAGCTGGGATGGCGGCTGAGGGCATCTCTGGGGCGCTCGCTGTCCCGGACAGGGAAAGCGAAATCCGTGCGGTTCCGGCGCCCTTCCGGGAGCGTGCACCGGCTAGCAGCGCTGCGCGAGGCGGGCGTATGAACACCGGTGCCTTCTCCCCGGGCCTAGCGCGGCGTGGGCACTGGAGTCGAGCAGCAGAGGGTCCCGGGCGCCGCTGGGAGCCGCTGGAGACCACCCCCCCCCCCGATTCTCAGCTAATCCTGGCCTGCGGCCCTTGCTGGCTTCCTTGGAGCCTGCACTTGGGCGCCACGAGAATTTTTTTTCTTGCAAAAATGACCGTTTACATCTCTTTGGGGACGACTTAGATTGCACTTGGTGTTATTTTGGAGAAACAGCACCAAAGGGTCTGGAGAAATCCAGCGTTGGGTGGGGGGAGGAGAATGGTGGGGCCAGAAGACCCATGGCCGGTGCAGGTTCTGCGAAGTGAGGTAAGAGCTGGGCAGCCCCGTGTTCACCGTCATCTCCGTATGGAAAGTAAATCTATGAAGGACAGGAGTAAACCTGTCTTATCATGGCGCACTGCAGGGTTCCAGCTCTGTCGCTGAGAGCTGTTCCCAGGTGATGGCTGACCAGGGGTGGTAAGGCTGCCCAGAGCTAGGGGACTGCAGGAGAAAGCAGCCTTCCACGGCTCAGAATCCCTGAGGATCAAGTTAATGCCAGGCAGAAACAAGAGTGGTGAGGACATGGGGCAGCAGTGCGGCCCAGGCTGGCAAGCCATAGCTACTGGCTTTTGCAAGAGGGTTGTGAAGAGCTGGGAGCTGCCCTCGGTGCGGCAGGAGGGCTGGCCACGGGCTCAGAGCCCAGGCAGGCCCTTGGGCTTTCCTTCTCCATTGGGCTCTTTCACAATCACACCCAAGAGAATAAACCCATTCTAGCTACTGACCTATCTCATTTACTCTGTTAAATTGATAGTTTTCGGGGCCAGCCTTGTGGCCCAGCACGTTAAGCCACTGCTGGTGCTGGATGAGCACCTGCTAATACTTCTGCGAGAGCAGCCAAGGATGGTCCAAGTGCTTGGGCCCGTGCCAGCTAGTTGGAAAAACAGGATGCAGTTCCAGTCTTGGTTTCAACAGTCCTGGCTTCTGCAACCACTTTGGGAGTGAACCAGCAGATGGCAAATTTCTCTGTCACTGTGGCTTTCAAATAAATAAAATGAATCTTTTTTTCTTTTAAGATTTATTTTTATTGCAAAGTCAGGTATATACAGAGAGGAGGAGAGACAGAGAGGAAGATCTTCCATCTGATGATTCACTCCCCAAGTGAGCCGCAACGGGCCGGTGCTGAGCCAATCCGAAGCTAGGAGCCAGGAATCTTCTCCAGGTCTCCCACACGGGTGCAGGGTCCCAAGGCTTTTGGGCCGTCCTCGATTGCTCTCCCAGGCCACAAGCAGGGAGTTGGATGGGAAGTGGGGGCCACCAGGATTAGAACCAGCACCCATATGAGATCCCAGTGCATTCAAGGCGAGGACTTTAGCCGCTAGGCCACGCTGCCTGGCCCTAAAATGAATATTAATTTAGAAAAAATGTATAGGGGTTAGCACTGTGGTACAGCAAAATAACCTGCTGCTTGTCATGCTGGCATCCCATCTGGGATGACTCGCTGCTCCACTTCTGATCCAGCTCCCTGCTAATATACTAAGGAAAGCAGTGAAGGGGTGGCCCAACTGCTTGGAGCCCTGCACGTGGGAGACCCAAAAGAATAGTTTAATATATAAGCAATATATAATGAATAATAGGTAAATCATGTAAATATATATTGAATATACATATATATAGTTGTAGAAACTATAGGGACAGGCATCTGGGCTAGTGGTTAGACTGCTGCCTGGAGTGAACTTCCTGCTGAGCTACAAACTGGCAGGCTGTGGGTGGTGCTCAAGTGCCCAGGTGTCTGCCAATCACATGGAGTCTGACACAAAGTTCTTTTTTTTTTTTTTTAAGCTTTATTTATTTTTATTGCAAAGTCAGATGTACAGAGAGGAAGATCTTCCGTCCGATGATTCACTCCCCAAGCAGCTGCAACAGCCGGTGCTGAACTGACCCGAAGCCAGGAGCCAGGAGATCTTCTTCCAGGTCTCCCATGTGGGTGCAGGGTCCCAAGGCTTTGGGCCATCCTCGACTGCTTTCCCAGGCCACAAGCAGGAAGCAGGATGGGAAGTGGGGCCACCAGGATTAGAACTGGCGCTCATATGGGATGCTGGAGCGTTCAAGGAAAGGACTTTAGCCATTAAACTATTGCGCCAGACCCTGAGGCAGAGTTCTTGAGCCCTGCCTTCTACTTGGCCCTACCTAGGCTGTTGAGAGTGTTTGGACTTGGGAGGGAACAGAGGAAAGGAACTCTCTTCTGCCTCTGCAATAAATTACTGATTGTTTTAACTCTCCTGCCTGGAGCCTGGTGCGACATCCTGGTGGCTAAATTCTTGCCTTGAATGAGCCAGGAGTTCATAGGGGCACTGATTCGTGGCACAAATGCTCGACTTCCCATCCGACTCCCTGCTTGTGGCCAGAGAAGGCACTAAAGGATGGCTCAAGGCCTTAGGACCCTCCTCCTGTAGTGGAGACCTGGAAGAGGCCCCTGGATGCTGGCTTCGTATCAACCCAGCTCTGGCCACTCAGGGAGTGAACTAGCAGATGGAAGATCTTTCTGTCTGTAAATCTACCTTTCCAATTTAAAATAAATAAATCTTGAAAAAAAAAAATCTCCCAGCTGACTTAACTGCTGCTACAAATGCCAGTATTTGGGATTTTATGGTCTAAATGCTTATTAAAAAAAAAAGAGATTATTTATTTGAAAGGCAGAGTTACAGAAAGAGTCACAGATCTTCCACCCATTGATTCACTCCTCAAATGGCTGCAACAGCCAGAACTGACCTGATCCAAAGCTGGGATTTCCCAGTGCTTTCCCAGGCCACCAGCAGGGAGCAGGAGCAGAAGAGCAGTGGCTGGGACTCACACCAGCCCCAACACTGGCACCTTACGTGTCTCTTAGTGGAGCCTGGAAGTAGCAGAATTCAGTCCCAAACGATGTAGTGATGATTTTGAGTTTCAACACCCTGCTTCTCCAGCTAGCCTGCACTGTGACCCTGCTCCTTTCCAGTCCTCACCTAATGCAGGACCCCGTGTTCTTGCCCTGCCTCCTGGTTTCCTCTCTTGATCCGGCAGCACCTGCGGGGCTTGCGTTTGTGAATGAGTCGGGCAGGCAGTCCTGTCTTCCACTGACTTCCAAAGCAGGTGCTGCTCCTGTTTCCAGAAGTCCCCAGGGCCCACATCACAGACACACACAGCCCTCACCTCCTGGTTCAGCTGCTTGGCAAGTGTTGACTCCAGACAGCCCGCAGTGGGTTTCTCTGACATGTTCATCCCCTGGGTTGTTCATCTCACAGAGAGGCTCCACCCAGTTCCCAGAGCCAGAAACCCATTCATTCATTTAAAGCCACCAGGAAATCCAGACTGCAGCCCCTTCCTGCCCTGCTGGAGCCTGGATTCTAGCAGGGAAACTGACAATAAGCAGTCAGTCCCTGCGGCCAATGGACTCCAGCTGCCTGCCACCCAAGCGTCCAGCCACCGCTTGTTTCCAAGCCCGTGGGGGCTTGGCCTCCCTCCAATCCATTTTTCTCACAGCAGCGTCATATTTCCAAACCCAGATCTTCAATTCAAGCCTCTGGGATAAAGTTCACCTTCATAAACAGCACAGCCTCTGCCTCCCATCTGCTGGTCCGCATTCACCTGCACCCAGGTGAGCAGCTCTCCACTCAGTCATACGGAGTCCCAGATGCGGCTCACTGCACCTGCCATTCTCCAAGCCCTCCCCTCCCTGCCCCAGGCTCACTGCTGTCACTCTTCAGGCCCCAGCTTGGATGCTGTGCCAGGAAGCCTCTCAGAAGCCCCCAGTGAGCCCTGCCTCCTGGCTCTTGTGCCCTGATGTGGATTTAATGGATTTAGTTATGCACTCCTTAAGAAAAGACCACGGCAGAAGTAATGGGTGTCATTTCTGAGCTTAGGGTCCAGAGAGGCTGTGGCTACCTTCCTGGGGACACTGTCACACCTGCCTGCAGGAGGTGGCTGCAAGCCCATGGGGAGGGCAAAGGGAGGCTCCCAGCCTGCAGCCAGCAGCCCACAAAGGACTCAGTCCTGCTGGCACCAAGGACTGGCATGGAGAACAGAAATTAGCCTGGGGGTGGGAGGCGCTCAGAGCAAAGCACTTGACAGGACAGGAGTGGAGCAAGCTACCAAGTACAAGCAAGCAAATAGCTACCAAGTCCTGCAGTCCTGCCTGTTCCCTAATACCATTAGAGATGATCCCAGCCTTCCCCCCAAAGAGAAGCACTCCACAACTCCATGGGAGTCCTCCACTCAGTGCCAAGGGTGCTACCCAATTGGGTAACAGGGAGAAGAATCTCACCTGGGTTAGTGTGTGTGTGTGTGTGTGTGTGAGAGAGAGAGAGAGAGAGAGAGAGAGAGAGAGAGAGAGAGAGAGAGGAGAAGAAACAGCAGGAAGAAGTAGCCTACAGTTTGCATACAGACCTCTCTCTCTCTGCCCCTCCCTTCCCTCCCCTCCCCCCCATCTGGACAGTTGTCCAGCCCTCTTTGCTCACCACTCCTTTGTCTTCACATCAAATTCTTTCCCAAGGGGAAGGACCTCTACTCCTACTGTTTTAGGAGAAACAGTCAACTAAGCCACACCTGGCTTCCTGACCTAGACGAACAAATTAACATTTTGGTTTTAGGCTGCTATCTTTCAGAAGGAACAACACCACCTCCAGCCTGCCTTCAACACCCAAGTCAGTGTTGGGTTCTAGAACCAGTGGCGTGCCACCTGTTTTCCTCCGCAGCCCCTAGCTAGGGTTAGGGTTCAGCCCCTAGCTTTAAGGAGAGTTGTTCATATGGGCCACTCCGAGTCTCGGCACAAAAGAAAAAGGGGGAAAGTCACCACTTTGCTCTCCAAGACTCGGCTTCCTCTGAGACCTGCCCTGCTATGGGCCACACCTTTCTACACGCCCCGGGCGCCCTGCAGCCGAGATTCCCGGCAGTCTCAGCCACGCACACATGCGCACACAGGAGCCATGCGCACACGGGCCGCACCCGCACGCTGACGCACACTCCGACACGCACGAGGGGAAAGAACGAGGCCCACAAGTCCCTCTGGCTGTGGAGGTGGGTGAAGTCTCCCGAACCTTCCACTCGCTCCTGGGCCCACCTTCCCTCACCTTCCACTCAATGGGCAGTCCCCTGTTACCACCAACTGGGAATTCCCTCACAAAATATGAAACCCGGGCCCGGCGCGGCAGCGTGGCCTAGCGCCTAAAGTCCTTGCCTTGAATGTGCCGAAATCCCATATGGCGCCGGTTCTAATCCCATCCAGCTCCCTGCCTGTGGCCTGGGAAAGCAGTCGAGGACGGCCCAAGGCCTTGGGACCTTGCACCCACGTGGGAGACCTGGAGGAAGTTCCTGGCTCCTGGCTTCGGATCGGCTCAGCACCGGCCCTTGCGGTCACTTGGGGAATAAATCATCAGATGGAAAATATTCCTCTCTTTCTCTCCTCCTCCCTCTATATATCTGACTTTGTAATAAAAATAAGTAAATCTTTTATATATATATGAGACCCAAGCCAGGTGCTGCTTGCTGCTCTCCTCCTCCAGAGCCTGGGGCCCTCTCTGGCACAGGGTGGGGGTGACGCGCGCGGCCTCCCCGGCCG
This sequence comes from Ochotona princeps, assembly GCF_030435755.1. Classification (NCBI taxonomy): domain Eukaryota; kingdom Metazoa; phylum Chordata; class Mammalia; order Lagomorpha; family Ochotonidae; genus Ochotona; species Ochotona princeps. Next base: position 5,437,065 of record NC_080858.1, read on the forward strand.
GCACCTTGCCTGGGATGTCACAGCGCTGGTGGGGGGGTGGGTGTGCAGCTTCTCCGTTGTCTCACAGCCGCGGCTCCCTGGCCCCAGGCCCGTCCTCCTCAGGTACCCGGAGCCACAGGTGTCGGGGGCGGAGATCTCTTGAGCTCCAGGCTGGCACCCTTGGTGAGGTTTGGCCCTGGCGTGATGCATGCTCTTCCTTTGCGTTTTAGCCTCCGGGTCTCTCGGAGATGGCGCCTTGCGCGGCCCGTGGCGTATCCAGCGGATACCTCTCCATTGTTTGGAAGGGAACTGAACACTCCATGTAATTGTTCATTGGACGTAGATGAAGGCAACGATGTTGATGTCTTGTTGGCAACGGGCCATGTACAGTTTCTTGTTTGTGTTGTGATGGCGTAGGAGGAGGTGGAAGGGTGATGTTACCGGTTTTAACCCTGCGCTGTTACTCTTGCTGTTCGTCCTGAGTGCTGGGGAGAGCGGCTGCTCGGATGGTTGCTGGAGGATGTGCCTGAACCTGCACCGATTCCACTGGGAAGGTGCTCTCTTGCGTGTCTCGGGTCTCTCTGCCTCTGCTTTGAAGACAGGGAATTGTCCAATTTACCGGGAGCACACAAAATGTGATGGCTATTGTGGTATTGCGCTTGGCACTTAAAAGATCTGCTAGTTCACTCCCCGAATACTCACAACAGCCCAGGCTGACCAGGCTGGACCAGGTGGGAATCAAGTCAGGTCTTCCACATGGGGGCCGCGAGCCAGCTTCAGCCTGAGCCATCATGCACTGCCTGCCACGAGCTGGGTTAGCAGGAAGCTGGAGCAGAGGTGGAAGCAGGACCCATGCAGGCACTCTAATGTGGAAACAGCATCTTAACCGTTGTACCCTGTGTCCAGTTTGCTGCTGCAGCTACATGGGCTCTTAGGACACCAGTGTCTCTGTTTCCAGATAACACATGCTGTCTTCATGCTTTTTTATTTTTCTAAACATTTTTACTTAATGAGATGTACAGAAAGGAGGAGAGACAGAGAGGAAGAGCTTAAGATCTGCCGTCCGATGATTCACTCCCCAAGTGACCACAACGGCCAGAACTGAGCTGATCCGAAGTCAGGAGCCAGAAACTTCCTCGGGGTCTCCCACACAGGTGCAGGGTCCCAAGGCTTTGGGCCGTCCTCGATTGCTTTCCCAGGCCACAAGCAAGGAGTTGGATAGGAAGTGGGGCCTCTGGGATTAGAACGAGACTTTGAGCAACTCCTGGGTTCCCCAGCTGGCACTCATATGGGATTTCGGCACATTCAAGGAGAGGACTTTAGCTGCTAGGCTCCCGCGCCGGGCCCTTAATGGAATTTCTTTATTCATGATGCCCGACTTCTCACCATCTGAGGTCTGTGGACTGCTTCCTAGGACTGCTGAGGCGGTCACTCAGGGGAAGCTGGAACTGAACCACCAAGAGGCTGATGTGCAGGCCAGCCGTGAGTCTGTGGTTCTACAAGAACAGAAACGTACAGCATCCAGAGGACCAGCTGGGGAACCCAGGAGTTGCTCAAAGTCTCGTTGGAAATGAAATCCACAGAAAAGCTTATTTTGATGCAAAAAAAAATCCTTAAATCCATGCATGGGAGAAATCTTGAAAAAGATGGTGAAAAAGCTGAATGGGTATAAAAAAGTGTTTTGCACCAAATAACACAACTTTTAATTGCATTTTGCCGTGATCTTTTGAAGCGTCATTACATGTACAAGGTGCTGTGGGGGCTGAAGTTTGAGGATGGCAGAAGGCCTTGCCTCACAGATGGCCACATGTGTCATGTTGGAGCAACTCGCGCAGGCATTCATGCAGACCTGGGTGTGCGGCAGTGACGGCCCTGGTCATTGGGTTCCTGGATTGCATTGGTCTCAGCCCGGCTCTTGCCTAGCCCCAGGCCGGGGCGCACGTAGGAGGGCAGAGATATTAGGCACTGTGGCACAAGGGGTTAAATAACCCCTTGAGATGCTGGCATCTCAAATGGCCACTGGTTGGAGAATCCCAGCTGCTCCACTTCCAACTCAGCTCCACGCTAATGCACCTGGGAAAGCAGCAGCAGTTGGCCCAAGTGCTTGGGACCCTGTACCCATGTGGGAAACCTAGATGGAGTTCCTGGCTCATGGCTCGGACTGGGAATGTGTCTCCCTGGTTTCAAATGAAAAAGTAATAATCTGGGCCCGGCAGTGTGGCCTAGCGGCTTAAGTCCTCGCCTTGAACTCGCCAGGATCCCATATGGGCGCCGGTTCTAATCGCAGCAGCTCCACTTCCCATCCAGCTCCCTGCTTGTGGCCTGGGAAAGCAGTCGAGGATGGCCCAAAGCCTTGGGACACTGCACCCACGTGAGAGACCCAGAAGAGGTTCCTGGTTCCTGGCTTCGGATCAGTGCGCACCAGCCGTTGCACTCACTTGGGGAGTGAATCATCAGACGGAAGATCTTTCTCTCTGTCTCTCCTCCTTTGTATATCTGACTTTGTAATAAAAATAAATCTTAAAAAAAAGTAATAATCTTATTATAAATAAGCCACCCACTATTACAAAAAAAAAAAGAAAATGAGACTGAGAAAGACTGGAATGGTAGGCTGTGGACTGCTGGCAGGGGGATCTGGAGGGGTAACCTGGAGGGCGGGGTCCCTCTGCCTGTTCCCAAGCCCCCAGTGGTTTGGGGCAGGATCCATTTTGCCCACCACTTGACTCCCTGAGAACAATGTCGCACTTCAGGATGAGACCATGGCCGTGAAAACCCCTTGCAGGCGGCTGACCATGCCACTGGGAGATGCCTTGGGAGAGGTTTCGGGGACCTGTTATGCCGGGGCAGAATCAAGAGCCTCCCTCCTCCCTGGCTGCAGGTCCACCCCGAGGAGACTAAAAATGGAAGGACAGTGCCCTTTGGTGGCTCAGAAGCTCAGGCGCTCCCAGGTGTGTAGCCCAGCAGATGCAGCAGGAAGAAGTGGAGGTGAGGCTCCTGGCGTGATGAGGGTAGTAACTACAGCATCTGCAGAAGCCCCTTCCAACAGTGTGTGCTCCCTCCTTTCCCTGTGTGAACAAAGTGTTACCTCGTGGTAACGCTGGCCCGCAGGGATGGTGACATTTTGGAAGAGATGGAGTAGTGCAGGGTACTCTGTGAGATTACGCCGCTCAGCCCTGTCTCATGGCAGATCTGTGGGAAAGCCAGTGGCGCAGGTGCCCTGGGGAGGGGAGGCTTAGGCTGAGGTCTGTCTGGCGCAGGCTGAGCAGTACAGGAGCACTGGGGGCCAGAGACCGTGGCTGCCTGTGTTAGATTCCCGTACGATGCTGCCTGGTGGAAGGCAACCCTGACACCCATCATTTCTGACCTTTCAGAAGCCTCTCTGTGGACTGCAGAGCTCAGGGTTTTCTGTTCTTTGGAGGGGCAAAAGCACTTGGCAGCTGGATTCCCCAGCCCTGTCCCTTCTCTTTCTGGAGCTTTTCAAGTCTCAGAACCAGTTTCTCAAGAGGTGAGAATATCGCCAGTGCTGCTGGCTGTTGGGGGCGAAAAACAAAGCCATTAGCGATAGTTAACATATTAATTGCGGAAAGTGCTTCTTTAAGTTTCTGTTGGCACCGAGTTACCGTCTAACAGAGTCAGTGAAGTGCATCCAGGCTCAATTTACAACCTGGCCAGGCTCTGCTTTTTCATCTCCAGCCCTCAGGTTTTCCTCACTCCAGTTGCACAAGCACCAAACCTATAATTTACAAATCACACCCTTGCATCCCCCAGAAGGATTCCCAAACCTAAAAACTAAAAGTGAAGCTCAGGAAAACACCAACCCAGATCAAGAAATCTGACATCACAGGTGGAAAGCATGGAAGCCTGGACTCAGGGTTACACCCGTTGCTGAAGTGTCAGTTGGTTAAAACAGGTGCAGTGGTCACGGAAGGTGGCTGGCCACTCTTGTGTGTTTCAGAACATTTTCCTCCCATCACTGCTTAATATCCCTGGGTCACATCCCCACCCACCACATACAGCCTAACCCTGGGAGATTTAGAAATAAATGTGCCGGCGCTGATGTGTTGCAGGGAGTTAAGCCATTGCTTACAATGCCAGACCCCACGCTGCAGCCCCTCTTCTCTGCTTCTGATCCAGCTCCCTGCTCATGTGCCTGGGAAAGCAGACAAAATGCCCCGTGGTCGGGGCCCTGCTACCTGCGTAGGCGACCAGGATGGAGGTCTTGGTTCCTGCCTGCTGCGTGGCACAGACTCAACCTTTGTCCGCATTTGAAGAGTGACCTAGCAGGTGGAAGATCTTTTTCTCTCTGACTCACCCTCTCTGCTGCTTGCTTGCTTACTTTCTTTCAAAATAATTATTTAAAAAATTTTTAAAATATTTAAACAAGAGAGATTTTCCATTCTGTGGTTCACTCCCCAAATGATGGCAACTGGGCAACTGGAGCTGGGCCAAGTAGAAGCCAGGAGCTTCTTCTGGGACTCCCACACGGATGCAGGGGTCCAACTACCTGGGCCATCCTCTGGTGTCTTCCCAGGCACGTTAGAAGGGAGCTGAATTGGAGGTGGAGCAGCTGGGCCCTTCATTGGTGCCCATGTGTGATGCTGGCATTGCACACAGCCACTGTAACTAGTATGCCACACTGCCAGTTCTGTGTTGCTTTGCTTCTCAAATATATATACATATATATTAAGATTTATTTGTTTTTATTGAAAAGGCAGATATACAGGGAGGAGGAGAGACAGAGAGGAAGATCTTCTGTCCGATGACTCACTCCCCAAGTGGCTGCAACAGCTGGTGCTGAGCTGGTCTGAAGCCGGGAGACAGGAGTTTCTTCCAGGTCTCCCACGCGGGTGCAGGGTCCCAAGGCTTTGGGCTGTCCGTCCTCTACTGCTTTCCCAGGCCACAGGCAGGGAGCTGGCTGGGAAGCAGGGCCTCCAGGATTAGAACCGGCGCCCATATGGGATGCTGGAGCATACAAGGCAAAGACTTTAGTCACTAGGCTACCGCACCGGGCCCTCAAACAAAAATTTTTTAATGAAATGTTTGTGCAGTTATGCAAGCAAGGGTGTGGCAAGACTGAGGGTGAAAACATACAGAACCCTGCCTATAAGCCCACGACCTTGGACATCCAGCCAATCACCAAGTCCCGGTGATTTTTCTGATTTACTTATTTATGTTTTGTGTGTGTTGGGGTGGCGTGAGCCCCCTTTCTTTTGCCTTGCCTGATGGTAAGTTTATGTATAGTGTCATCACAACGGGGAAGATGTTTTCTAGCTAGAACAAATAGCTACAGCTAGTTGACTTCAAGCAAAGTTATTTTTGATCATGTAGATACGCTGTGGGCTTCTTACAGTCTCTTGTGTGTGAGAGAGAATTCGGGGAGGAACCCCTCAACGTGTGCAGAAAGCAGCCTTTGCCTCAAGGGGCAGTGCCCAGCAAGGCCTGAGTGCAGGCAACCTCCCTGCGTGAGGAAGGAAGGGGGGGCTGCCCCCACGAAAGTTGGGGCTGTCCTTTAATGGGACAGGGGGATGGTTTTCTACTTAAATATTCAAATGGTGTGGAGTCTGGGCGGGGCTTGAGTGAGCACCCCCTCCCTTCTGTGTTCCCACAGGTGTCCTGCCATCTCCACGTGGGGCTGTCTCACGCCCCTGGTCCTCACCATGTCTCAAGCAGGTCAGAAGGCGCAGGCGCACACAATGGGCAGTGGGTGCGTGGAACCTGCGTGGTCGTGGTGGGCTGTCACGGCAGGGGAGAGCACAAGCTGCTCTTCGCTAGCTCCCCGCCCGCCCACTTCAGAGGGGCCTCCTCCTGGCTGTGGGATGGGTCAGGGAGGAAAGCCTAGGAGCCTAGGAGTTAAACTCACAAAAGAAGGATTAACAGGAGGGAGGAAACTCTGGAGTTTGTACCCACACCAGAGGCGCCAGGAGTAACTCTAAGAGATGATTAGAAGCTTTGGCTTTGACCCCAGCTAAGAGGCAGAGAAAAGTCCTTCCGGGAAATACCAGTGACTGGGGAAATGAGTGGGATTTCAGGCGAATACACATGAGACAAATAGTTGTGTGGGGCATTCGTTTAGCCTAGATCCCAGTTAAGGTGGCTATATCCCACATCAGAGCACCTGGGTCCCCTACCCAACTCCCTAACCCGCCATCTTGCTACTGGCCACGCTGTGAGGTGCAGGATACCGCGTCCCTGCTGCCCACCTAGGAGACTTCGCTTTAGCTCCCGACCCCAGCCTTTGGGCTGGTCTAGCCTGGAGCATTGTCACACTTGGGAAACAAACCAGTGAATAGGACATCGCTCTCTTACAAATAAATAAAAATGTAAACAATGCTTTATGAAGTTTTGGTCAGAAGCAGTGTGTGGGGAGGTGGAGTAGCTTCTGTTCTGGGAGTAGCTGTGCCCTGCGGCGGCACTGCTGGCTGCTGCTCTTCCAGAAGGTGTTGTTTGTTGCCTGATAAATAAAGCTCTGAGAACACTGGTTTTCTGCATCTGTTTAATTGCATATAAGAAAGATTTATTTATTTGAAAGATAGAGCTGCAGAGAGAGAGAGAGACATAGAGAAAGAGATCTTCTATTTGCTACTTTACTCCTCAAATGGCCAGGCAGAAGCCAGGAGCCTTACACACCATTTTCGCAGGGGGCCCAGACACCGTGGGCCATCTACTGCTGACTCCTCATCCATATTAGCCGGGATTGAACTCAAAGCAGAGCCGCTAGGGCTCAAACTGCCCAATATGGGATGAGGTGTTTCGGCTGATGGCTAACCTTGCCGCTGTAAAACACCAACGCCAAAATAATTTTTAAAAAAGATTTATTTATTTTTATTGGAAAGGCAGATTTACAGAGAAAAGGAGAGACAGTGAAAAATCCTCCATCTACTGGTTCACTCTCCAAGTGGCTGCAATGGCTGAAACTGAGGCGACCTGAAGCCAGGACTCAGAAGCCTCCTCCGGGTCTCCCATGCAGGATGCAAGTGCAGGGTCCCAAGGCTTTGAGCCATTCTCTGTTGCTTTTCCAAGCCACAAGCAGGGAACCAGATGAAAAGTGGAGCAGCTGGGACACGAGCCAGCACCCATGTAGGATCCCGGCTCATGTAAGCAAGGATTTCGCCATTGAGCCATTGGGCTGAACTTCCATCTGGACTTCCTTTTATTTGAAAGGCACAGAAGCAGTGGGTGAGATCTCCATCTACTGGCTCACTCCCTAAATGCCTACTACAGCCAGCGCTAGTCCAGGCCAAAGCCAAGCACCAATAACTATCTGGTTATCCCACCTGTTAGGTAGCAGGGTCCCAAGTACTTGAGTCATAAACTTAAGCCTCCCAGGGCCTGCACCAGCAGGAAGCAAGATTGGAAGCGGAGTTGCCAGGACTCACACCAGACATTCTGATGCTGCGTGCTGGCATTCGAAGTGGTAACTAAACTATTGTGCAAAGTGCCTGTTCCCTTCTCTAGGTTTCTTACCACCCCACTTCCCATCCTCTCATCCTGGATTATCCTGCCTTCCTCTCTCTTGCCTTCAAATCCCAGTTTTCTGGCAAGTCTTCCCTTGCTGCCGGCATTGGTTTTCAGGAAAAGCAATGGCTGACGGCACAAGTATTTGAGTTACTGCCACTCATGTAGGAGACTAGCCGGAGTTCCCAGGTTCGTGCCTCAGTGTGGCCCAGCCGCCACTGTTGCAGCCATTTAGGGGAATGAACTAGCTGATGGGAAATCTTCCTCTCTCACTCTCTCTCCTTCCTGTCTTCTCCCCAGTCACTCACTCAATCGCTCACTCACTGACTCTCTTAGAAGCCCAGAACATCCGGTCTCCCCCATAGCTAGTAGAGACTCAGGTACTCGAGCCATCTTCACTGCCTTCCTGGGCACATTAACAGGTAGCTCTATTGGAAGAGAAGGAGTTGGGACTTGAACTGGCACTCAGATGAGACACTCTGCCATCTCAACCAGTGACTTAACCAGTCACAGTGTAATACTGGTCTGGACCTCAGTGCTTGAACCTTCACCTGCGGGGCTTCCCAGGGTTCTGGAGTTGGAAGTGGAGCTGGGCCTCAAAGCAGACATTCTGGGATGGGGTGTGGGAATCCTAAGCCATGTCTTCACCTTGCGCCACAATGCCTGCCTCTAAGTATCTTCATAGCACTGTGAGTTTTCCCTTGTGGAGCTGGAAGCCCATGAAGAAGAGAAAGAAGGCTTCTTAATATTGCATGTGCTTGTTGGTTAGCAGAACACGCGCTTGGAGATGTGACTGAGGGTTAGCATCAGCATTATGAAAACAGCTCCTCTCTTGACTGTAAGTCCACAGCGTCATCCCGGGTGATGAACTCCGTCTGTTTCAGCAGTAAGATTTCCAAGGAGATTGCCTGTACTGTTTTTTTAGTAGAAAGGCATCAATTAATTTGACACATACACACGCTGACACTGGCTCTGGTTCTGTTGGAAGAGTGTCTGGGGAAGAAGTAGAGTGTGGCTGGATGGTCAGGGAAAAGGCCGCATGACTCAGGCTGGGTATGCAGTCAGGCCTGCTCAGCCACATTCTGTTGTGGCAGAGAAGCTCCTTCTCTGTCCCAGGCCCATTCTTCCCTCTTCAAAGCTCTGCCCACCCCCCCTCGGCTAGTCCTCCTTGTCACCTCCCCAACCCCCTGGAATTCCTTCCCAGATCTCAAACATAGTGGTAAGCAGGTGTGCGCCACATGGACAAAGCCGACCAGCCAAGGGAGAAAGAGAGCTGGGCCATCCAGGAAGGGGTGACCCTGGCCTGGTGACAAGCTGGTCTCCGTTCTCCTGGGAACATCGCATGGTGTTTGTGTACACCTTGTATCACCGTTTATCCCCTTAGAGGCTCCTGATGGCTTCCTGCCCCTGTCCCCAGCGCCCCCAACCCCTGGACATTTTCCTCTAACGAAGGCAGCTATGGGTCTATATTTGAATTTAGAAAAATTAATGATTGTGACTTATTTACCAAGGATGTTTGGGTATCTGCTTTCTGCAAGGCACTAAAGAGAGTCAGAGAGAGGCGAGGTGTGAGAGACAGTAGCACCGAGCCTGTGGCAGCTGGACAGTGTGGGTGGTCGGGTTCCCCCTGCAGAGGCTCCCGTTCATGGGGTCTGAGAATGTTTTCTAGAAGTTCACCGAAGGTTTTTATGTCCTCCAAGGCCTAAAGCTTTAAGAGTCAGCGCTGACACTCATGGAGACCATGGCTTTATATTTATTCATGTAAAGGCAGAATGAGAGAGAGAGAGAGATAGAGAGAGATCTTCTATTTGCTAGTCCATGCCCCAGATGCCTGTGGCTGCCATAGCTGAGGCAGGAACTCCATCACTTGAGGAACGGTTCACTGGCTCCAAGGTATATCAACAGGAAGTAGTTTCGAGATGGCGCAGACACTCTGATGTGGATACAGGTGTGCTAGGTGGTGGCTTAGTCTGCTGTAGCATCATGCCTGCCTGTAGGCTTTATCTGTAACCGAACTAAGGAGAAGTTAATATGTTGTGCCTCTGGGGGCACCAACAGAATAATAGCAGAGTTGAGAGGAAGAAACTGTGACTTCCTGTGTGAGAGACCAGGGTGCAGTTCCGGGAGCGAAAGTAGAAGCCGTGGGAACGCATGGGGTCTCAGCCCCTCGCTGCCCGGGGAGGCCCGGCACTGAGTCAGCTTGCCTGTCTAACTGAGAGGCAGGCCCGTTAGGAACCTGGGCGTCACTAGGGGACAGGAAACACAAAGAGAGGTGCCGCCTGTGGCGCAGAGACTTGCTACATGCTGAGTGTGGTTTAGCACATGGTGACCTCAGCTGGCCCTGGAGGAAGGGGAACTGAGGGTTTCAGGGGTGACCACATGGGAGAAGCCGAGCCTGCAGAAATAGACAAGAGTCCTTTCCTAAACAACTAACTACCTTCCTTCCTTTCGCTTCCTCTTTTTCTTTCTCTTTCTTTCTTTCCTTCCTTCCTTTTTCTTTCCTTCCTTCCCTCCCTCCCTTCATCCCTTCTTCCTTCCTTCCTTCCATCCTTATTTCTTCCTTCTTTCTTAAAATTGAAAAGCAGAGTTACAGGGGAGAATAAACAGCAAGATCTTCTATCCAGTGATTCACTCTCCTGGTGGATGTAACAGAGTTGAGGCTATCCAAAGCCAGGAGCCAGGAGCTTCTTCTGGGTGTCCAACATGCATACAGGCTCCCAAGGAGTCGAGCCATCCTCTGCTACTTTCCTAGGACACAAGCAGGGAGCTGGAAAGTGAAGCAGCCAGGACACAAACTGGCACCCATATGGGATGCTGATGCAACAGGCAGAAGCTTAGCTTGCAACAACATGGTGGCAGCTGCAACAGTTTCTTTTTATAGCACTGGAACCCTGCACCCACGTGGGTGACCCATGACCTGGAAGAAGCTCCAGGATCCCAGAGACTTCTATTTCTGGTCCTTGTGGCTATTAGGGAATGAGCCAGTGGATGGAAGATATCTTTTTAAGTAAATAAGTCCTTAAAAATAAAATTTAAAAAGTTTATCAGCTTCCTTCCTTTCTGTAAAAATATCTGTTTCTGGGTCCAGCACATTAGCCTAGCAGCTAAAGTCCTCACCTTACAAGCACCGATAATCCTATATGGACGCCGGTTCATATCCCAGCAGCCCCACTTCCCATCCAGCTCCCTGCTTGTGGCCTGGGAAAGCAGTTGAGGACGGCCCAATGCATTGGGACCCTGCACCCACGTGGGAGACCTGGAAGAGGTTCCAGGTTCCCGGCTTCGGATCGGTGCGCACCGGCCTGTTGCAGCTCACTTGGGGAGTGAATCATTGGATGGAAGATCTTCCTCTCTGTCTCTCCTCCTCTGTGTATATCTGGCTGTAATAAAATGAATAAATCTTAAAAAAAAAATAATTCATGTTAAAATTATACAGATGGGCCCCAATGGCTCAGTGACTAAATCCTCAACTTGCAGGTGCTGGGACCACATATGGGTTCTGCTTCATGTCCTGGCTGCCTGCTTCCCATCCAGCTCCCTGCTTATGGTCTGGGAAAGCAGGCTAGAACAGCCCAAAGCCTTGAGACCCTGCACCCACGTGGGAGACCCAGAGGAGGCTCTTGGCTCCTAGCTTCAGATTGGTTCAGTTCCGGCCGGTGTGGCCCCTTGGGGAGTGGACCAGTGGATGGGAAAATCATCCTCTCTGCCTCTCCTTCTCTGTAAACCTGCCTTCCTTTCTAATCAAAATAAAGAAAATGTTTAATAAAAAAATAATAAAGTCATACCCTCTTTTAAATGATGCTGTTGATAACCCTAGTGTGCTACATGTGTCTTTTTTCTTCTTTTTCCATCCAAAATATTCTTGTTGACAGCACAGGATACATGGTTAGTTTTTGTAGCCCACGGGTGGCCTGAGGCACACACAGGGTTTAGTGTGGTCGTATGGGGTGCCCGGAGCGTTGCCAAAATGCCGTACACCTCCGGGCCCTTGCCTGGATCAGAGACCAGCACGGAATCCCGTCCATTGGAGGAGTCCAGTGCCAGCCGGTTGAAGGTGAGGACCTTGCCACTCGCTCTGGGGGCCACTGGTCAGGCGCAGGGCACACGCCTCCTGCACACCTCAGCGGTGACAGTCCCCACCTCCGCCACCTTCACGTTTTCCTGGCCTCTTCTGGACCACCACGACAGGGGCTGCTGGCTGGTGCAGCTCTTCAGCATCACCTGGTTGAAGGTCTAGTTGGTCCTCCTGGCCACAAACCGGTAGAGCTTGCTCAGCAGCCTCACGCAGAGGTCCTGGCTCAAGGGCTCTTTCGCGCCGGACCTGCCAGTCTTTGTCCTGGCAAATGTCCACTCCCAAGATGGCGCCTTCCTGCCGGGACATTTCCATGAAGAGAGAGCTGCTGCCTTTTTTTTCTTGTTTTTTTGTTTTGTGAATTTGCTCACAGATTATCGGCTAGTGCCATCTCCAGTGGTGGAACTTGTGCGGGTCTTTCAATCCCTTCGCGCTTTCATAGCCGACTTCGGGTGCGGGCAGTGTGGCGCTGCACCTGCGGTGCCACCAGCTGCCGACTCGTGCAGGAGCGTGGCGCCAGAGCCCTGCTGCGTCTCTGACCATCTCGGGTGATGCTTACCGCTGCAGAAGGAACCAGTGCTGCAGGTTGAATTTCCCAGACGGAGGCACGTTTATCAAGGATCCCAGCTGCCTTGGTGCGTTTGGCGGCATCGTCTTTACTTACATCTGACCCCAAGAATGGCTGCAGGAGTTTTAATGCTTTCCTGCCTTAGAATATTCCATACCATAAATGTAAGTGATGTTCAGCAAAGTTACTTCTCCCACATTCTCACATCTGTCCCCAGAAGTAAATGTGCTTAAGTTCCTTTAATAATAATTCAAGTGCCCGGCACGGTGGCCTAGCAGCTAAAGTCCTCACCCTGAATGCGCCAGGATCCCATATGGGCGCCAGTTCTAATCCCAGCAGCTCCACTTCCCATCCAGCTCCCTGCTTGTGGCCTGGGAAAGCAGTTGAGGACGGCCCAGAGCCTTGGGACCCTGCACCCGCGTGGGAAACCAGGAAAGAAGTTCCTGGCTCCTGGCTTCGGATCAGCGCAGCACCGGCTGTTGCGGTTACTTGGGGAGTGGATCATCGGATAGAAGATCTTCCTTTCTGTCTCTCCTCCTGTATATATATATCTGACTTTGTAATACAAATAAATAAATCTTCAAAAAATTTTAAAATAAAATAATAAAAATAAATAATTTTAAAAACATGCATTGTATTTGAAATTTAGATTTACACAGAAATCTTTCATCCACTGGTTTATCGTAAGTGGCTACAATGGCTGGAACTGGGTTGGTCCAAACCTGGAGCCAGGAGCTTCCTCTGAGTCTCCCATGCGGGTGCACTTGGCTCATCTTCCACTGCTTTCCCAGTACATTAGCAGGGAGCTTTCAGGATTGCACTGTTCCAATTCTTGGAAGAAATGCTAGTGATCCGCCCTAGTTATAGTGTGCATAGAAGGCTCTGCTCTCATCTGTACCTGACTGGGTCTGATGGTTTGGCACCAGTGTACAGAAAATTTCCACTTGGATGTTTCAGAGTTGCATCTGCTGGACCAGTGACATTGGGTACTACTTCTGCTTTTAATCTCTCTCTCTGCTTCCATTTGATCATGAGTGAGATTAAACTTTTTCCCCGGAAATGAATGTGGTTGATTTGTTGCTTCAGATTTCATCTTCCCCATCCTGCCGCCCCTCTTGACTTACTTCATTAATTCATTTGAGAGGCAGAGACACTCAGACAGCCAGATGAGAGCCAGCCGGGGGTGGGCCAGGCTGAAGCCAGAGTCGGGAACTTCACCTAGATTCATCCTGTGGATGGCGGGTCACCAAGGCTGAAGCCATCGCCACTGCCTCCCTAGGTGACATTTTCAGGAGGCTGGACTCCAGAACAGACCCTTGTGCTTGAACCCAAGCACTCTGGGATATGTGGCCCAAGCCACAGCTTAACTGCTATTCCAAACACCTGCCCCCTATTCCTTCTGAAAACAAGTGACCCACTTGGAATCTGATTTCTTTGCGGACACTGGCTTGGTAAGTTCTCCCAGAGTATCCTTGCATGATTTAATCGTCAGACCGCCAAGCCTTATCCTAAGTTTGGTGTTTGTTTTTGCTTCAGTGTTAGCAGAATGCATCTGGATCAGCTAGAAACTCTTCTCAGAAAGTTAACTTCTTTTCTCTTTTTCAACAATGTTTCATTTTATTTGAAAGCAGAGAGAAGACAGATCTTTACATCTGCTGGTTCACCTCCCAAATGCCCCAACAGCTGGGACTGGGCCATGCCAAACCCAGGAGCCTGGAACTGGGAAGTTGGTCTGGGGGAGGCAAGGAACCATGTTCCTGAGCCATCCTGTCACCTCCCAGGCTGTGTGCTGTGGAAAGTTGGAAGCAAGCAGCATAGTTAGGACCCCATCCCCAGGCTCTCTGAGCATCCCTAGCGGCCAAACTCCTGCCTCTCGTTCCCTGCAGTGCCTCAAACCAGATCCTTGCTCAGCAGGCAAGAACAGGTTGGTGCAAACTTACTTTGGTGCAAAATAAATTGTTTTCTGTGATGCTCATTTTCTTCCATGAACTTTCTTCGTGTAGGTGGTGTATGTATGTATGTTGCAACTTCTGTACATTGACTGCTTTGTCTTTTGCTCCTCAAGTCATACTTTGGTGCTGTTCTACTCATTACTCTACCACTGTTTAGCATATCTGCGTTGGTATGTGGAGAGCGGATGCATTCCTTTTAACAGCCTAGACTTCTGTCTCATGGATGGTCCTTGACTTAAGCAGTTGTGTATTGATAGACTTCCGGATTGTTTCTGGTGGTAACTCAGGAATTATGCTGGGGAGCATAGACGCCTGTGCTCTTGTGCGAGTACATCTTCAGGGAAATTTCCAGAAGTGGAACCAAAGAGTTTTACATCTTGATCATGTGATGTTGCTGTCTTAAAGGAACAAATAATCTATTCTCCCAAAAATAGAGCATAAGGACTTCTCTTTTCCTGCATAGTCATCAATCCCACATATGTTATGAGGAATCACGGTTAGTGATCACATCTGGATGCAGATGCGTCCGCTGGGGGCAGACTTGTGGCTCAGCAGTTGCTCTGCCGCTTGAGACACCTGACCTCATGTCTGAGTTCCTGGGGTCCAGTCCTGGCTTCTGATTGCAGCCTCCTGCTGGGCCAGGTCAAAGGCAGCAGCCAGGAGCTCCTGGGAGATGACAGCTCAAGTACCCGACTTGCTGCTGCTCCTGTGAGACACCCGCAGGCATTCAGGGGATCAACCAGCGGATGGAAGATGGTCTTAGACTCTTTCAAGTAAGTGAAATTTAAAAAAAGAAATGATCTGGGCTGGGTTTGTGATGCAGTGGGTTAAGCTGCTGCCCCTAGTGCCAGTATGCCACTTGGGCACTGGCTGAGTTGCGGCTGCTCCACCGCTGATCCGTCTCCATGCTGATGCACCAGGGAAATCAGCAGGAGGCAGTCCATGTCCTCAGGCCCCTGTCGCCGTGTGGGTGACCTGGAACCTCCTGGCTCTTGACTTTAGTCCAGGCTGTCCTGGCCGTTGTGGCCATTTGGGGATTAACCCGTGGATGGAAGATCTTTCTTTGTTTTTCCTTCTCTCTCTCCTTCAAAGAAATAATAACACTAATAATAAATGTAGTGATTCCTATATCTTCTTCCATATACAAATTTTTAATTTTCAGGTAGTTAAATTTATTAATGGTTCAAGTCTTTTGAATTCTTTTTCTGTCTTTTGAATTCTTACTCTGTGATTACAAATGATCTGATATATATTTTAAATTCTATCCTCTAACCGAAGAATTCCTTAAAAAAAATTTAGGGGCCAATGAGATGGCTCAATTGCTAATCCCTTACCTGCAAACACCAGCTTCCCATATAGGTGCTGGTTTGTGTCCTGGCTGCTCGGCATCACATCCAGTTTCCTGCTTGTAGCCTGGCAAAGCGGCACAGAATGGCCAAAGCTTT
This sequence comes from Ochotona princeps, assembly GCF_030435755.1. NCBI lineage: Eukaryota > Metazoa > Chordata > Mammalia > Lagomorpha > Ochotonidae > Ochotona > Ochotona princeps. The sequence goes on from NC_080858.1 coordinate 5,452,536, forward strand.
GGGACTCTGCAACAATGTGGGAAACCTGGAGGAAGCTCCTGGCTCCCGGCTTCAGATTGGCTCAGCTCTGGCCATTGTGGCCATTTGGAGAGTGAATCAGCAGATAAAGGATTTTTTTTTCTCTCTCTCTCTCTGTAATTTTTTTTGAAAGATATCTTTTATTTTTCTTTCTTTTAGATTTATTTATTTCTATTGGATTTACAGAAGACAGAGAGAAAGATCTTCCACCCACTGGTTCACTCCACAGGTGGCTATAATGGCCAGAGCGGAGCCAACCTGAAGCCAGGGGCCAGGAGCTTCTTCCAGGTCTCCCACACAAATGCAGGGTCCCAAGACTTTGGGCCATCCTCTACTGCTTTCCCAGACAAGGAGCTAGAAGGGAAATGGAGCAACCAGGATACAAACTGGTACCCTGGTGTATACAAGAATTTTAGCTACTGGGCTAATTTTTTTTAAAGATAATTTATTTGAAAGTAGATTCACAAAGAAGAAAGAAGGCACTGAGGTAAAGATTGCTGTATCTGCTGATTCTCTCCCCAAATGGCTGGAATGGCCAGGGCTGGGCCAGGTCAAAGCCAGCAGCCAGGAGCTCTGCATGACTTACAACATGATTGTCAGGTCCCCATCACTTCCTGCCACCCAGGTCATTGTGGGAGCCGGGTTGGAATTCTGGAGTAGCTGGGATTCCAACTAGACACTCGCAAATGGAATGCAAGCCTCCAAGGACAGCTTAACTCCTGCACTATAGTCCCCTCCCCAGTGTTATCTTTCAAACACTTAAGATGTCATATGAAAAAAAAAAAGAGAGAGAGAGAGAGATGTTTTACAATGGTTATAAAAAACTAAAAATCTCTGTAAATTCAGAGATTTGTCTTTCTAAAAATAAGCCTTAAAGCTCGGAAATTGGAAAAGCTAGTTTCAATGAAGTAATAGATACCTTTTTCCTGGCAGCTGTCAACGGTTGTTGGAGGACTGGAGTACCTTAGCGGCGTAGCCAATTCTATACTGTACTACGTAAAATTATCTGACTTGCTTTTTGAACTTCAAAGGGATTTAAACAAATAAGTAACAAAACCCTGTAGTTGTTTTGGTGTGCGGGAAGGAACGCTTGGTTGTTATAGCGACTGCCTGCCGAGGCCCCCTCTTTGTCTGGTCTCCTGTAACGGAATATCCATGGCTGGGCAGTGAACAGAAACATATCCAGCTCTTGGTTTGCAGCCTGGGAGGCCCCAGCAGAGGGCTTCCCATCCCATGGGGGCCTTCCAGCACCACAGCATGGTGGGCGGTGCCAAGTGGCGAGAGCACGCATGCGTGAGGAGGGCAACCGGGCAGGGTGCTGCTGTGCCTCCTGGGATCACCCACCCGCATCCCTCCAGGCCTCAGCTGGGGCTCTTCTCATTTGCCCTCTCCTCAAAGGCCCCAGCGGCCCACCTCTAGACATTGTTGCATTGCGGAGTGTTAATTTCCCAGTGCTGGAATTTTGGGGAACACACTCAAACCTTTAGCAGGAACTAAACCCAATGTTTGATAACAGGCTTTTCCAGGGGGCTGGAGAGGTGGCACATGCAGGTTAGGGTGCTCAGAGTGTCTGCACACCTTACTATAGTCAAGAGTTGGGGTCCTGGGCCCGGTGCAATAGCCTAGTGACTAAAGTTCTCACCTTGCATGTGCCAGAATTCCGTATGGGTGCCAGTTCGTATCCCCACTGCTCCTCTTCCCTGCCAGCTTCCTGCTTGTGGCCTGGGAAAACACTAGGAGCCAGCCAAATCAAAGTCTTGGGACCCTGCACCCATGTGGGTGACCCAGAAGAAGATCCTGGCTCCTGGCTTTGGACTGGCTCAGCTCTGGCTGTTTGGGCCACTTGCAGAGAGAAGCAGTGGATGGAAGATCATTCTCTTTCTCTCCTTTGTAAATCTGACTTTCTAATAAAAAAGAAGTAAGTCTTTAAAAAAATAATAATAATTGGATTGCTCTCCCTTACGTGAGAAATACGGATTGCAGTCCACACTCTCAGCTTTAGCTGAGCACTGGCCTAGCCATCGTGGGCCTTCTCTCAGTGGATCTGCCTTTCCAGTAAAAATAAAAAATAAATAAAAGGTCGAGGTCCTGGGTATTGCAGCATGCTACAGTGTATCTGGGAGGCAGTGGAAGATGGCTCCAGGACTTGGGTACTTGCCCCCTCCTGGGAGCACTTAGGCCTGGCCTAGTGCTGGAGGTCGCAGACATCCCGGGAGCGAACCAGTGGGTGAATCATCTCTGCCGTTTCTTCTGTCTCTGTCACTCTTCCCAATAGATTAATAAATGTAAAACAAAAACAAAACAAAACAAAACAAACAAAAAAAAACCCGAACCCAAAACCCCTCAGCTGTGTCCTAAGCTCAGCGGCAGCAAAAATGTTAGCAGAAATGTGTGCTGTGCTGGTTGCGCACGTCTGATGAGACTAGCAGTGTTTATTTAGAAGACAAGCCAATAAGAAACAGGTATTAGTTACAACTGTCACTATAAACATTACGAAATTGTGGGTAATATTATTCATTATTAGGCTGACATTGTGGCTTAGTAAGTTAAGCCTCAACCTGGGTACCAGCATCCTTATATGGGTGCCAGTTTGAGTCTTCACTGCTCCCCACCTGATGCAGCTCCATGGTAACGCACCTGGGAAAGCAGCAGAAAGTGGCCCCAGTGCTTGGGATCCCACGCGCACACAGGAAGCTCCTGGCTCCGGACCAGCCCAGCTCTACCCATCGTGGCCATGTGGAGAGTGAAACACTGAGGAAAGATCTCTGTCTTTCTCTCTGTAATTCTGCCTTTCAAATAAAAATACCTTCAAAATTTTTTAAATTGTCCTTTTCAATCCTTTATAATTTATCGTCCCTTCTAATAATAGTAAAATAAACTCTAAAGATAATTATTGAATCTTTTTTAAAAAAAATTTATTTATTTTGGGGCCCGGTGGCATGGCCTAGCGGCTTAAGTCCTCGCCTTGAAAGCGCCAGGATCCCATATGGGCGCCGGTTCTAATCCCAGCAGCTCCACTTCCCATCCAGCTCCCTGCTTGTGGCCTGGGAAAGCAGTCAAGGATGGCCCAAAGCTTTGGGACCCTGCACCCGCCTGGGAGACCTGGAAGAAGTTTCTGGTTCCTGGCATCGGATTGGCCGTTGCGGTCACTTGGGGAGTGAATCATTGGATGGAAGATCTTCCTCTCTGTCTCTCCTCTCTGTATATCTGACTTTGTAAAAAAAAAAATAAATCTTTAAAAAAGATTCACCTAGAGAGTGAACCAGCAGGTGGAAGATGTTCCTCTGGCTCTCTTTTCTCTGTGACATTTTCAAATAATTTTTTTTTTTTTTAAAGAAGAAGACAATCCATTCTACGGAAGAAAAACAACCTTTTAGCAGAATTATGTAGCTAAAAATTGTAAGTGATGGGACTTGAACTCCTCTAGTTCTGAAATGACTTCAGTAGGAGGCCCAAAGCTGTGTTTTTGAGTGCATGAAAATATTCACGCCTCGGGGGTAATTCCAGAGTGGGACAACCCACTGTAATCAAAGTAGTTGGTTAAAAAAAAAAATTCCGTTTGAACTCAGGAGTTCAACATAGCTTTAGAGGCATTAAAAGACATTCCCAGGTGTGGAGGGGGAGGCTGACGGTGCGGCACAGTGGGTTAAGCCGCTGCTTTTGACACCTGCATCCCGTATCTGAGTGCCTGGTTGGATTCCTGGTGCCTCAGGAGCAAGCCGATGATGGCTCGTTTCCTTGGGTCCCTGCCAGCCACGGAGGAGACCTGGGAGTTGGTGACCGCTGACTCGGGCCTGGCCTAGCCTTGGCTGTTGCAGTCATTTGCAGAGTGATCTTGTAAACACACATACACACACACAAAAAAAAAACCCCCAAAACTCAGGAATTTTTCTAGTATGTTGTGACTCAGTGCCCTAAAATGGAGATTTGCCTTGCCTGCCTTCCCAGTTTCTGTCGGGTTTCCTCTTGTTTCCTTAGATGAGATAGAGCTGGTCAGGGTTCAGGTAATCCTCCTTTAAAGTAGTCCATTGGGCCACAGCAAGCAGGAATGCACCTGGATTCTCAAAAATAGCAGGTGGTTGTTTAAAAAAGAAAACAGGCTCCCAGGAATTCAAATTTCCCTTTGAGAATTGTGTTGTGGCTCCTCCTGCAAAGCCTCCCTGATGGCTTCCTGACCTGCAGCGAGGGCAGGGTTTGTCTTGTTTGTGGTGTGAGCTCAGTAGCTTTCTTGCCCAGCAATGTAGCCAGACCTGGGATTGCTCCCTGTGCCCCTTCAGGCTTACTGCATGCCTGCAGTACAACCTACATGACTTATATAAACTTTCAAGAGAAGGGCATTTAAGGTACTTGGTGTGATATGTGTTTCTCCCTTAAACAGTTAACTGAAGTTTGAAAAATATTTGTAGGTGTTCCTGAAATTGAATGATAGCTTCCGGAGACTCCTTGCAAAATAAACTTACTTGCAATTTCCACATTTTCAGAGGGATGTAATAATTTGAAATAAATGTTGGAGAATTTTTCGTAAGCCAACTAAGTATTTGAGACAACGTAGGATGACTTTTAAAACTGTCCTCCAAAGAGGCAGCTCAGGGTCCAGGGGCCACCAGCTCAAGCCCAGCCACAGTACTAAACTAAAGCAATCGTCCTTGCCAATGGCCAGGGACTGCTTCCTGCCAGTCAAGGCTGCCACAAACTTGCAAAATCACTTAGGTCATCTATAACACCATAAAGTCCTCGCGATAAAGCTGCGATCAATTGGGTCACGTCCGCTGGTTGCTGCTTTGCAAGGATCATTCAGGGCCAGGACAAGTGCGTGCTCACAGGACGTCTTCACGGTTAGACACACTCAGGGAGTTCCTACTGTCTGTTGAATTAAATTAGCGTTTTCCAAGGATCTGTTTAAATCCGTGTTGTTGACACTACAGGGAACACAGTGAAGCTTGTCAGCAGATGATTAAGTTTTATGGTTGATCTTCACACGTCTGTAGTCGAGACCAGTATCGTGTTTCTGGGAGAAACAACCCTCCCGTGGGAGAAGCTGTGCGCGCACGGGGGAGGCGCTCGGTGCGCTTCCCTCCGGGTCGGGAGAGAGGCGACTTGGAGCGCCGTGTTTCTGGGTGTGAGCTCGTCGCACGTGGCCTTCCACTAGGCACCAGGCAGAGCCTGCGCGTCCCAAGCTGCCAGGGGGTGGTGCCGTGGCCGGGGCAGGGACAGGTCCCCCGGGAGATCGCCGCTGCCACCACGGAAGTGACCACTCGGTCAGCTCGGCGAGGCTGGCCGGCTCGGCGCCAAGAGTCGAGTTCCTGCGGGACGGGGGCAAGCGGGAGTCGGTGTCCACGCGGGACTTCCTCAAACCTGCTCGGAAACGACAGCTCTGCCGGCTCCGGGGCTCAAGGTGTTTTGTTTTTTTCCCCAAAGCTACGACAGTCCCAACTTGCAGCAAAACTGAGGAAACGGAGCAGTAGGGGGAGGGAAGGAGTGGCTTCTGAGTGCCGACACCTCCACGTCCTGTCACAATTTACAGGTGCGACGACTTTGGAAAATCAGCTTACAAAAACTACGTCTGGTGCTCACGGGAGCGCCCCAAGAACTTGGGATGGGGGCGTGCTTGGCGCCCAGCACCGCGCGTTTCCTGCCGCCACCCATCCCCAGCGTCGGGCCGAAGAGGTGCGGGGCAGGGGGCGTTTGTTTACGCGTCGTTGCCGTAGTAAGCTGGGCCCGTCCCCGCCTCCCCGGGGCCGCCGCGTTTCCCGCGCCGCGCCGCTTCTCCCCTTAAAAGGACAATAGAGGCCCCGGGAGCGCGCGCGGCCCGCCGCCCTCCTCCCCTCCCCGCCCGCGACGCGCGCGCGCCCGCATGCAAATGAGCCCGATTCAAGAGAAAAAAAAAATTTTTTTTTTAAGGTCCTGGGAGCGCGCGTGCGCAGAGCGAAAGCGGAATCTACACCTTCCCGGGCCGCGGTAGCAACTGCAGAACTACAGGAGACAATCTTTCTAGACAACGCGGTGGAGGAGTCGGAGGAGGAGGGAGTGCCCGGAGGGGGCTGGCCTGCGTGCACCGCGCACCCCGGGAGCCTGAACGCGCGTGGAGAGGCTTGCCTTGCGGAGGGTGAGTGAACTCTGCCGGCTGCTCGGCTGCAGAACTGTGTCCCGAGGCTTTGATTTCAGAGTGGGATTTCCTCTCTGCGCCTCGCCCACCTCCCCTGTCCCTCCACACGCCACACACACGCACAGAGGAAGTTTTGTCTTGGAGATGGCATTGGCGGGGCGCGCCGTTTCCGTGATGGCCAGATACCCCTCCACCCCCCATCCCTGGTCCTTTTGTATACACACGTTTCGTGTGTGTGTGTGTGTGTGTGTGTTTTCTCCACCGGGGAGTGTATCTGAGGCCAAGCAAAAGTCTTGGGGTGGGGGAAGTGAGCGGAGCCTGGCAGTGACTGGGGAGTCGCGGAGTTGAGGGACCCACGTTAAAGGTGACAATGACTTTTTTTCAGCCGCAGTGTGTCCTGCAGGCGGGAAGGCCCGGGCGGAAAGGGACTTGGTGCGGGGCGGCCGGGGCCGGTGCGTCCGCGTGGGCTGGGTGGGTGGGGGCAGGCGGGCGCCGTCGCCGCACCTCGTGGTGGTGCGCTCGCCCGCGTCTCGCTAAGGGTGGGACAATAAGCGCCCCCTCCCCGACTAAGTTGCTTTCCACTTCCGAGCGGGCGGCGCGAGGGGGTTTTAACTCGGCCTTGGGGCTCCCTCGGAGCGCACGCGGCGCGGCGTTGTCTGCCCAACTCCAGAGGGATGCGGCAGCGACAATGAGCAAACACGCGGTCGCCCAGCAAACGGCCCGGCTACCACGCGCGCCCGCCGTCCCCCCGGGCCGCGCCCAGGAGCGGCCCGCGTCCGCGGTGCCCGCGCAGCCCCAAGTTGTGCCACCCATGCGTTCACCTGTGGCGTAGGTGTGGGCGCCGCGGCGTGGCGCGGCCGCTGTCTGCGCTCTTAAGATGGCCCGCAGAGCCGGGTGCAGGGAGGGACGTGGGGTGCGGGCCGGCAGCGCGCGAGGGCATTCCGGAGGGGCACGGCTTTTTGTGCCCTCCGTGACAGACCACGTGCCGCGCGGGCTGCGACCCCGGCCCCGCGCCGGGTGTCCCGCTGCCGGCCGTCGGGCGGCTGGGGCCGGCGAGGGACAATGTGATCCGCCGATGATGGCGTCTTGCCAGTTTAAAAAGCAGAGTGAAAGTCGCCAACTCTCCGCGCGTGCGGGGCGGCGATCCGGGCGTTTTTTTTCCTCAAGGACACTGCATAACTTTGGTAGGGATGGGCCCCGCCGCCGTGGCCACCCGGACCCTGCTCCGGGGTGGTGGTCCCAAGCATCTACCCCCCCCGCCCCGAGAAACGCTCCGACCCCCGATGCTGCACGTAGGCAGCGCCGGCTGGACGGAAAACAAAGGGCTTGCATGTGCCCGTGCGGGCCCCCGCGCCCAGTGCCGGCGCCAAGGCCCGTGCGGGGCGCGGCCCCCCTTTAAGTTAGGGCGAGTTTCGGGACGGCTTTTGTCCCTCAGCCCCTCGTGGGGAAACTTTGGCGGCGCGGATCGTGCGCGGTGCCATGCTGGAGCACCGGAGGCGGCGTGCTTCCCCGCCCCGGCGCGGGCGGGAGGCCCCGGGGGGAGGCGGCGGGGCCCGGCCCCCCTGCGCCCCAGTGCCGGAGCCCTGGGGGCTGCGACGGGCGCGGGGCCGGAGGGCGAAACCCGGACTTCTCGGGCCCGTTACGGCAACGGCCCGGGAGCCTGCGTCTGGGAGGTCTGTGGATTCGCCTTTGAAGTCGAACTGTTGCCATGTTTGAATTACGTCAGGGCAAAGCCATGAGGAGGAACAAGCCCCGGCAGCGCGGCGTGCGGGAGGCGCGGCCTGCGGGAGGCGCCGCGCCGGGCGGGCCAGAGGGCGGGCGCGGGGGCCCGTTGTTCCGGCGCAGGTGAGGGGGGCGGCGGCAAGGGACGCGGCTCTCCTCCCGCCGCCCTGGCCCCGCGAGCCGCCCTGCGCTGGAACTTTCCGCCCGGCCGGAGGCGTCTCGGTGACCGGCACATCCGCCGGCGAGTAGTTCTCTCCGCTGCCTGGGTGTCTTCCTTCGGCGGCGGCCGCGTGACAGGGGCCGGGGGGTTGGCTGGGCCGGGGGCGGCGGGATCCGCAGCCTGTGCGGGACCCCGAGAGCGCCAGAGAGGCGTTTGGCTGCTTTCGGGGAAACGGGCGAGCGCCTGTCCCCGCCCGCCCGGCACCCGCACATCCAGGGGACTCTGCTCCGACGCCACCCGGAAAGGCGCCGAGGGGAAGTTTCGGAGCTCCGTGAGGTGCGGCCGAGCCGAGGGAGGACCGGGGGCAGAGCGTGCGTGCCGCCGGCCCTTTGTGTGTGGACGCGTGGGAGGCGGCCGCCGAGGTAGGTTTCGGGGGGCCGGAGGGTGGTGCAGAGTTTGTGCCGGTGGCCAGGACCCCCTTCAGCTCCTTTGTTGTTGTTTTCTCGCTCTCACCTTGGGTTCCCGCAGCCATCCGTTAGGCTCTCTCCCCCGACCCCCCCTTTTTTTTCCCTTAAAAACGTGTGTGAATTTGACCTTGCCATCAAAGGTCTTATGAAAACACCTGCTTTGGAGCCTGGTTGGCCAGGCTCGAAAAGCCTGTTCACGCTGCGCGTTCGAACACGTGTGGAGGGCCCCCCATCCAGACCGAATGAAAGTGTTGAGAGTTTGTGGTGCAGTTCCGAGAGGAGCCTGAAGGCATTGCAAGTGTGTTTCTAGAGGCTGGGGAGAGGGGGTCGCTTAGCCGGAAGGTAGGGGTGCGTGCGTGTGTGTGTGTGTGTGTGTCTTGCTGGTTGCACTCTGTCTTATCTCGCGTTGACCTTGAGAGAAGCAAACATTTCGGGCAGGAAGACGACCCAGTAATGGCTCGCCCACCAACCAGTCCATCTCTTCTCCAGTTCCGGTGAACTGGGCTTGACCTTTTAGTCACCCCTCCTCGATTTTTCTTTTCCAGCCAACTTTTTTTTTTGTTTGTTTTTAAATCGGTATGTGGCCCCAGGCAGAGCTCAAAAAATTCTGCCGGTTTGACACATGGATGCTTCTTTGGAATTTGGGGTTTGTCTGCAGTCTAGACGTCCGAAAAGCAGCCCGAATCTGTTGCTGCTTTCCTCATTTCTCTAGCGTTTCTATCTTGTAGTGAGAATTTAAAACCTTGGGGGGGGTGGGGGGGGAAGAAATCCACGCAAGTGGAGACCCATTTGTTTTCTTTTTAATTGCTTTGTTTAATAAGCACATTTCTCCCACGTTTTGGTTGGGCAAATTAATATGAAGTGGCAGTTCACATTGTTACGTTTCTGAAGTGAGTGGAAGGAGCCTGTTAGAGGACTGTGAGTGTAATGACTGCAGCTTCCTTTCGGGCAGTTGTTTTCTGTGACTCAAGTCTGAAGTGCCTGCAGGACGTTTGCACACACACCGAAATGCTTGTGCCCAGTTCCTCATGCTTAGTAGCGCAGTTGGGGCTAGGACGACGGTATTGGGGCAGTTTCAATTTTAGCACACGGAGGGTCGTGCTTCTTGTTGTAGTGATCTGCGCCTTCGTGGTGAACGCATGGAGGCGAGAAAGACTCACACAGCCTTCCATTTGTGTTGCATTAGTGGAAGGTGAGAAGTTGTGCCCAGGCAGTGTTCTAGAACTTTGGTGGGAAAGCTGGCTGCAAAAGCCCCTCCGCCCCTCCCCCATCCCCCCAGTTTCCTTCTGTGCAAGTGAAACCAGGGTTTTCCCCTGCAGAGCTGCGAAAACCGAACTCAGTGGGCTCAGACGCAGGCATATTTCTGTCAGATGAATGTTTCAAAAATGACTTTACTTTGTAAAAGAAGTTTTTTCACTGGCGAAAGCTTGATGTTGGAAACCTAAACTGACCTCAGAAGGCTCTTATTTATGGCAAGTTAGTTACTTTACCGCAGAAGGTTGGTTTTTTTTTTTGTTTTTTTTTTTTTTTTTTTGTTTTTTTGTTAGAGTCATTTCCTTTCTTGTGGTGGGAGTGGAGGAGGCAGGGAACACGTGCTGCAGGTTTGCTTTTTGGGGTTCAGGGGAAAGAATGAGTGGGTTCCAAAGGTGCTCTTCCCGCGAGAGCACTTGCCATCCCCACGTGGGGATGCCAGCATTCCACAGATGGCACCCCTAGAGCTGCGGGTTTGGGGGCAGGAGGGCATCCCCCTCCCCCCGAAGACCGCCCTCAGCTCCTGGTGGTCTCTCCTTTTCGGACACCAGGATGTCCTGGGGAAAACCTAGAAAATGTCCTTGGCTTTTCTCCTGCTTTCCCTTCGGGATTAGAGGCTCTGCTGTTTCCCATACTTAGTTTTGACTGTGGTGTTTTTTTGTTTGCTTGTTTGTTTTTAGGGCTTGTTATGTTTTTACTTGCAAGGTGGTGGAGTTAGAGGGAGAGGTACAAATTACCACAGGTTCACTCCCCTAGTGGCCACAGCTGCCAAAGCTGAGCTGATCTGAGGCCAAGAGCTTCTGCCAGGTCTCCCATGCAGGTTCGGGAGCCCAAGGCCTCGAGCCATCCTCTGCTGCTTTCCCAGGTCATGAGCGTGGCACTAGATCAAAAGTAGAGCTAGCAGACAGGAGCCAGCTACCTGTGTGGGATGCCACGGGCTGGTTAGCCTTCCATGCATGGTGCTGGCCCCTGGAGGGTTTTGAAATATTTTGTTATCTTTTGGCTCTCCAGATTTTCTTCTTCTTCTTCTTCTTTTGGTAAGATTTATGTATTTCAAAGGCAGAGTGAGAGATAGAACTTGGCCTGCTGGTTCACTCCCCAAATGGCCCCAACAGCCAGGGCTGGGTCTGCATGAGTCTCACATGGGTGTGGGGGGTGGGGCAAGGCCTTTCCACTCCCCGTTTTTACTCAGTCTGTTTCCCCAATGCTGGTCCTTCCACGGTGTTTTGTTTTAATTGAATTTGCTGTTAAGGATTTTCATATTATGGAAATAATCGTGCATCTACCAGGCCCCAAAGTTTGTTTTCAGAAAGTTTCCTCTTTACACCAGAAGTGCTGAAATGTCACATGTATTTGCTGCTACTTATTGAAGTACAAACGTTGGAGTGGAGCTAACATAGTGCATTTCTACTTATGTCGCATTATAAGTTTGGTTTGGTTTGATCTGGTTAATAATGTGTGCTCTTAGGCTCCTCTGCATTTTCAGTGTACTGCTCCCTGACTTGGTTTAATCCGCTCCTCCCTCTCTGTCAGTTAAGAATTGCTTACCATTAGTCTTCTCAAGTTTAAGTCGTTGATTTGGTCCACATTTCCCGGGAATCCTGAAAGGCTGCAGACGAAGATTAGAGAAAAATGACTCCTCTTCAGCCCTAAACTAATTCCACGACGGGTACCACTCCCCTTCCCATGGCCTTATTCTCAGCCTCGTCTTGGGTCTTGGTTGCCCCACTGGCGGGGTGGTTGGCACAGTTCGCCAAGTGCTCTCGGCACCTGGAGGTCACACAGGGCTCCGTGCCTGCCCTGAAGCCACTGACTGTTGAGTGAGAAGGTGCAGTTCGTGCAGCCTTGCCTCCTAGGTGTTGTCATAAAGGCATGGAAATGTTTTGTTCAGAGAAGTAATTTGTAAGAGAAGTTCCCACGTTGAGGGGTGTGTGGAAGGGAAGCCGGGTCAGGCTGACTAGGTATTCAGAGGGTTTGTCACTCCACGAATATCAGAATTCCAAGTTGGGAGCAGCTGGTAGGCACGGACTGTATCTGGACAAAGGTTTGAATTCCCTGCCAAGAAGTTCTGATCCTATCCTGAGGTCAGTGTAGCGCCTGGGAGAGGGTGATTACTATCGGAACAAGAGGGGTTCCACCTGTCAGGATGCAGGCTGGGCAGCAGTGAAGCGGCTTTCCAGGGGGCCGAAAGAGCGGAAATCCCACGGACCTCATCTCCCAGGGGCGAGAAGGAAGAGCCCTGATGGAATTGCAAGTTTTTTGTGTACCTGTGTGGAGCATAAACCAGCTTACGTGGGTACAGGGATGAGGCTCGCTGAAGAAGTAGCCAGTTTAGAACTTGTACAAGGTAGAATGGATTGGCGATCCCTGAAATGTGAGAGGAAAGATGAAGGAAAGCCTGGTTTGCAGGAACAAATGGCAGCATGGACTGTCCTTGCGTTGGTGTCTCACAGAAGAGTTGGCACTCGGCCCTTTTAAGGAGGAGGAATCAGAGGGCCCAAGGGGGCCAGGGAAGGTGTGGACCAGTTTGGCTCTGTGCCCCACACCCCTTTCATAACTTGAAAAACTTGATTTTATTTCCTTTAGAGGCAAAGTGAGCCCTGGGAGAGTTCTCTCCCCACTGCAGTGTCCAGTTAGGCTGGGCTGAAACCAGGTCCCACCGTGTGGGAGCTGGCCCCTCCGCAGGGCTCTGCGTTGTTGGCAGGAGCCGGAGCCAGAGCCAGGCTCCCAGGGCAGGTCTAGGAGCTCAGTATCTTGTGCAGGGGTAAATGCTTGCCCCTGAATGTTTTTATCAGGCTTCAAAGTAGGACAGCGGCTAAACAGAAAGAAATATAGGCTTGTTTTATGACCATGAAATCTTCCCTGAAAAGGCCAAGTTCCCCATTTCCCACGGACCTGAGCTTGAAAGAAAACTGAAAAGTCCAGATTCCACCCTTAGTTGAATTTATTAGATGTGTCTCGGGACACAGACTGTCTGTCTCAAGGTGTAAGTCTTACCAACTTGGAGAGGCGGATTGGTAGACACTGGCATTTTCTCATCCCTGCTTTTACAGCATCCCTGGAAAGTAGAAGTGAGCTATCACCCTGATATTACAGAGGGGCAAAGAAAACTAAGAAGTGGCTTCCGGTTCATCTGTAGAGACAGTTACATCTTCTGATCCTTGTCCCTTAAAAGCAAACATTTTCTCTCTAATCTTTCAGCTTTCTTGTCCATTACAACTGCTCCTCACGTAGGATTGGTGTACCTGCTGTTGTCGAGCCAAGCCTGCCTCAGCTTGTCACTTCTCAGAGATACTGTGCGTATTGGCCCTTTTTTCCCTGTTTCCTATTGGACAAATTCAACTTTGTTCCTTGAAAGTGATTAATTTCAGAGCCTTTGATGCCAGGAAGTGGGCTGGTATCCAGAGGCAGGTGAGGGGAAATAATAATGTTTTATTGCCCCGTGGCTTCCTTGGAGCAGGGAAGAGAGACGTGTGTCATTGAATTTCAGCAACCTAGTGGCCTAGCAGCAGGAACACACAAAACACTGGGTCCCGGTGACTCTGGGAAGCGTGTTGCTGCAGTTACCCTGTTGGCTTCCTGGATCCTGGGCGTCTGTGATTACGGGGCAGCCTGCTGTTGTCTAGAGCGGTGTTGGCGGCCACAGCGACAACAGTGGCCGCTGCAAAGGATCGCAGTGGCGTTTCCACTTTGCCTCTCTTCCTGTCTGGTCCTCCTGCGTGTAGGAAGGGGGCCTCTAGAATGCTCCTCCTTAGCTTCAGAGTTGTCTCTGGTTGCTTGGCTCCTTTTGTCTTGTTCGGGGCCTCCTCCGCATTTTTGAAGTCTGCCTCTTTGCAGTTCCCTTCCAGTTCTGCTCTGCTTCCACTCTGATTTCACCCCAGGATGGTGTGCATTTCCGGGGTGTGTCTCCCCGGCTGTGTCTCCTGGAGCAAATTTATGGAAACATGAGGCTTTTTCGGAACCCTCTTGTATAAAGGGAAGGTGTGTGGTAGTGACCCAGGTTTGGGAGCGGGATGCTTTTAGTTAAAGGGGAAAAACGGCTGGGGGGGCGGGTGAAGTGAAAGTAAGCTTCCTTGGGCTCAGGCTCGCTCTCTGCATGGGCAAAACCATTTACTATTTTTATAAACCTATTTTTAAAAAGTTTATACATTTAAGATCTCATTTTAAAAACATGTCTCGTGGGACTGTGCTGAGAAGCGGCTCTGAAGCTTCCCTGCGTCACGGACCAGGGTGTCCTGAGTAGGGTCCCGGCGCTGCACGCGGCACAGCCAGACTTGCAAGGCTCTGGTTACCAAGACGCCGTAGCTTGATTGCTCGCCGTCCAGTGAAATTCCTGGGCAGTGTAGGTCACTGCAATATTGTGAGGCTTTCTTTTAAAATCAGTTGATTTTTTTTTTTTTTTTTTTTTAACGTGGTCGGAAACTAGAGGGTTTTGGTCTATTGAAAACTAAGAGTATTTCTGTTTAGAAGGTGATTTTCCTAATTGATGCCTTGTGAAATTTCAGTTCCCAAAATGGCAATGGACAGCTTACCTGGGTAACTTGTGATTTACCACTCTCCTTACTTATCTCTGTTCTTCAGCCTGTTGCACCCAGTGACATTTTTAAGTTTCCAAAAACCTGTTTTTAACTGTTAGGGAAATTAAAAAAAAAAAAAAGTTGAAGAAGTTAGAGGAAGGAGCCTTTTACAATTGGGAAACGTCTTTTTGGTGCAACTGTGGCCTTCCACACTTCATACCAGTGGGCCTAATGGTGGTTCATTTCTCTGTTTACATAGACATTAAACTGATGAGCTTATAGAATTTAAAAAGCAAATCGAGGCTTCCTCTTTGCCTAGTTCCTTAATTAAAAAGGGCGCACATTTGCATTTCATATTCTTCGTGCTGTTTCCTAGTTGGAGCTTAAACTTCTCAAGTGTGTAGAGTTCAGATTCGTAAGAGGTCATCTGTAACCTTAACTTGTTTATAGGAAAGCTTTTCTCACTGGTTGAGAACACACTGATTGTGCTCCATGATCTTAACTTAATGTACGGTCAGACGTGAAAGGATGTGCGGGCCTGGCCTTGGCTTCCCCATCTCCTTAGGTTAGATTAGTGGGGCCCTTTTGTGTCTGCCCACTGGTTACCTCATCCTTTTCTTGACCCATCAACACCAAAGTTACGGTCGACAGCAAGGCGATCATTGGGTTGAGGGCAAACTCAAAGAAGGAACCCTCAACAAGTGAGCCAAAACAGAACTTGAGAATTAATTGTTGCATTTTTGAAAACTTGACCTTCTACTTTTTGGATCTGTGTGTATTTTGTTTGTATAGTTAATTCTCTTACCATTTTTGCTGGTTTAACTTTGACAGCTTGATAAAGTCGAGAGGAGCTGTGATTTCAACATGGTTGATTCATTTGTGACCGTTAAAGTGTGTGGGTATCAGGCTGGCAGTCACCAAAGGACTGATTTCGGGGAAAGTGCTGTGCACAGGGCACGGGGACAGCGTGTCTGGAGGCCGGAGCAACTCGTGGGTGCTGTCCTGGCTGCCGAGGTCACAGCTTGTTGAGATGGTAATTCACATATCCACAGTGCACTCCTCCCGCGTCTCCACAGGCTGTCAGGTGGCATCGCCACCACATCATTTTAGAGGACAGTTTCTAGAAGGTATCTGAAGTCCTTCTGACTTCTGCCTGTCTCCAAGCTTCTCTTTCTTCTGCATAACCTGAGGGGTGAGAGGGTCTGCACTTTGCTGATTGTTCCTCAGTGAGGAAGCAGATGGCATTTTATAGTGGAAAAAACCACACCCCCCGAACAAAAACCGCCCAACCAGGTGGTCTAATGATGCGGTGCTCAGGAGAGGCCGGGCAGAAGCCGCAGCTTTGAGGGGCAGCGCTGCTCCAACTCTCACAAGTGTGCTGCACAAAGTGCATGGGAAATGAAATCCAAAGATATCATTTTGGTGCAAAAAATCGCGGAACAGTGCACAAATGTAAATCTAGGAAAGACCCTCAACCTGCTGGGGCTCTCCCGTCTCCACTTTAACACCAGGTGTGCCCAGCACCCATCTCCTCCTCACACATGCAGGGGGTTGGGCTTCAGAGGCCGTTTTGCTCCTGGTTTTCCTTCTTGTTGGCTTTTTGTGCTGTGTCTTTTGAAGATTTAATTTTTTTTGGAAATCAGAGTTACAGATAGAGAGGCAGAACTGGACCGGGAGTGGAACAGCCAGTCCACTTCCAGCTCAGCTCCCAGCTGAAGTTCCTGGGACTGCAGCAGCAGTTGGCCCTGGTGCTCGGGCCCCTGCTCCCACGTGGAGATGCTCTTGGCGTGGGGCAGCTCAGCTGCAGCTTTTGTGGCCATTTGTAGAGCGAACCAGCGGATCAAAAGTATTCTCTCCCTCTGCTGTAACCCTGCCTTTCAAGTAAATTCACCTTCAATAAAGTCGGAGCTGTTGGACGCCCACATAGAGGGTGGTTGCATTGATGAACCTGTAGGTTTAGTGAAGATACTGGCAGTTCATCTCAGGGGTCTCCACATTGAAAATGGTTAAACTCTTAACTGTGGCTGCACTGAGTTGCTGTAAACAAAGCCCAGGATGAAAGCCCTGCGGATTGGCTGCTGATTCCCAGGTGCCCCTCCAGCGCAGGGAGAGGCGCACACAGTCCTTAATAGGTTTCTGGTGTCATCATGCCTTATGCAGTTGCTGTGTTCCTGCTGCGCTGTGTCAGGGCAGGTAACTTCCTGCTCCTGAAGTCTGCTCCCTCCGGGGATGAGAACAAGGTCACAGCTCCGCAGGGAAGGACCGGCTGACCCGAGACAGCAGCCTGCTGTCCCTGACGGCCCAGAGTATTCCTCAAAGGCGCAGTGGAATGTCTTGCCAGGGGCTGGTCAGATGTGTGAGGTCTCCACCAACAGAAAAGCATTGACGGCCCGCCTGACTGCAGTAGCCGTGGGTTCCCGAGAAGCCTCTGTGTGGCGGCAGCCGCATGGTCATTGGCACACACCCAGGCTCCTTGGGTGAGGCCAGCTCGGCTCGGCTCGGCAATGCCTAAGGGGTGTGCTGGGGAGGGGTGGCGGGCAGAGATAGGGATCTGTTGTAATAGGATTTGGTCTGGTTATTAATGGAAGGGACTGGTCATTTTGCTGTGCTTCCTTTGGCCTTGCGGAGCAGGGGGCTACGCTTCTTGGAGCCCCCATGCGCTCTGACCTGGATGTGAGGGTGCTTGGAGCAGAGCCATGGACGGGAGCGCCCTGTGCCGGTTTGCCTTGAACCGGGACGAGACTCTTGGTATTTTTGTTTCTGTAATCCTGTCATTGGATGTTGTTTATCCCACGGCAACGTGTGGCTGTTTTCTTTTCAATGATCACATGAGTTTGTTAGACCGAAGGAAAGCAGTCCGTCTCCTAGGCAGCCCTAGACACGCGCTCGGCATCCTCCCGTGGAGTGCTTGTCCGTTTTGTCCCTCTCAGGAGGGTCGCGTCCATAGCCATTTAACTGCAGTGATCAAGTAGTCAGACTTCTCTTATGGCCACCCCTGCTCCCCAGCATCCTTAACCAGCACACACTTAAGAACCCTTGATTCCCCTTTAAAAAGGGAAGCCTTTGGGTTGGGGGTGTCTTTGGCCCGAAGGTTAAGATTTCCCTTTGTATTGCCAGCCTCCCCTTTGCAGAACTCTGGGTTTCCAATCCTGGCTCTTTCTCCACTTCTTGCTTCTTGTCCCTGCCACCCACGTGGGGGACCTGGGTTGAGAGCCATTGCAGCAAACCAGCAGGTAGGGGAATGGGCTCTCTCGCTTTCTGCCCCTCATATAAGTAAAAATGGCTAGAATTTTGAAAGGGATGCTTTGGTTTTAGCTAATTACTTGCTATTGAAAATCTTCAAATGTTTTCTGTTTTTAAAAACATTGTTTACATGCTGGCACCGTGGCGTGGTAGGTTAGAGCTGCTCCTGAGGTGCCAGGCACCGGTTCAAGTGTGGCTGCTGCACTGGAGTCTGGCTCTCTGTGAATGTGCCCGGGAAAGCAGCAGAGGGCCCACGTGCCTGGCTCTAGGCCTCAGGATTGGGATCTGCCCAGTTCCATCTTGGCCATCTGGGAAGTGAACCACTGCTCTTTCTGTCTGTCTCTCTCTGTAACTGCCTTTCAAGTATGTGTGTGTGTATTTGGAAAGTTGGAGTTGCTGAGAGAGATTTTACTGAGAGACCACTGGGTCTCCAAATGGTTAGCACTGGGTAAAGCCAGGAACTTTTTCCAGTTTTCCTACCTAGATGATGGGAGTGTATTGTCTCAGACCATCTTCTGCTGCTTTCCGGTTCTATTAGCAGGGAGCTGGATCAGAAGTGGAGCTGCTGGAACACAAACTGGCATGCATACGGAATGCTGGCATTGGTGCTCAGTGGCTTTATGCATTAATTATACCGCAGTGCCAGCCTCCCAGTATTTTCTTCAATATTTTGCTATAAAACCTGTTAGTACCTCAGTTTCCTTTCGATTCACTCCTCAGATGGCAACAGGGCTTGGCCAGGCCAAGCCAGGATATAGGAACTACATCCAGGTGTCCCTTAGGAGTAGCAGGGGCCCAAGCTTTGGTGTCATTTTCTGCTGCCTTCCCTGGGCACACTGGCAGGGACCTGGATTCGAAGCAGAGTCGCTGGGATTCTGAGCAGCTGGACGCTGTGTGGCTTGCTGGCATTGTCAGTGCTGACTTAGCCGCACACCACAGTGCCAGCCTCAGTATCAATGGAAAGGGGTGGAATTCTGGGATTGTGAGCTCCTTACCATAGGCACGAAGGTCAGCACTTGTGTAATTTTCTCTTGCTGACTTTGTGTGTGTGATGCTTTTGTGAAAAATGCAGTATTGGATCCTGACACGTACACCTCCACAAACTTGTCCATTGGGTTGCTTCTGGCTGTTGCCGAGCAGGAAAATGTATCTCACTGTGTTTCCTGGGTGTATGTATCCCAGTGTTACTGCTGTCAGGTACAGAATGTTGCAGAAGGGAACTGGCCCAACAGTTGAGGGCTCAGCTGTGGGTACACAGGCAGCTCGGGCGCATTCTTCAGCTGTCTTGATTGGTTTATGAAAATACTGTTTTTAAAATCTTTAACTCTGGGTTTTCATGAAATTTCATCCTCCTTTGATCAGTTTCGATTCAGGAATGAGCTTGACAACACTTCCCCATTTTTCACATGAGAAAGCCCCTCTGATTTTCCCGTAGGGCTGGGTGGTGTGGGTTGGTAGGTGCTGAGCTGCCTGTGTGCTTACCGTCCACGAGTGATCGTGGGAAATGCTAGAACTTCCCCAGAGGGGAATCACCTCTTGCAAAGACGCAAAATGAAGAGGTGTGCCTTACCTTCAACTTGAGGATTCGACCTGAATGATGTCACCCTTTTACAGGGTCCTAGGGAGATGGTGTAGCATTTGCTTAAGAACTTTAAGAAGTGCTCTCTGTCCTGGTTGTTGGGCACAGCAGGTAGAACGCCCTTGGGACACCCACTTCCTGTGCCCACATGCCTGGCCTTGAATCCTTGATGGGTTCCTGGTTCTGTCTTTCTGCATCTGTGCATCCTGGGAGGCAGCAGATGGCAGCAGCTCACGTGCTTGGGTTGCTGCCATCCACGGGGAGACCCTCGTGGAGTGACGAGCTCTGTGGCTTTGCTCTGACCTGGCCCCAGCTGCCTGTGGGCCTTCCAAGGGTGAGCCAGCCAACAAGAGATCCTTGCTGCCTCTCTCTCACCTTTCAAATAAAAATGAAAATAGGTAGTAATACTTTTTTTTTTTTAAAGGAACTCTCCTTCCTCATTTTCAGAATGAGTGTCTGCTAGGAGGGAGGAGGGAGTGGGGGCTTCCCTAAATAGATGGACTGTTGTGGGTGTCACACACTTAGCCTGGCGATGCCAGGAGTAGAGCTTAGTCCTGGCGCTGCTCCCCAGAGCCCTACTATGTGACCCTGGCCGGGTGGGGAAGGGGTGGCGCCAAGGAAACCTGCCTTGGTGTCTTGCTAGAGCACTCAATGGAGCCGTGTCAATTCCCTACAGACCTGACCGCCAGAAGAAGACGAGAAGATGTTTGGTTTTCACAAGCCAAAGATGTACCGGAGTATAGAGGGCTGCTGTATTTGCAGAGCCAAGTCCTCCAGTTCTCGCTTCACTGACAGTAAACGCTACGAGAAGGACTTCCAGAGCTGTTTTGGGTAAGATCATTTGATGTTTGTCCCCTTCTCAGAAAGAAGGGAAAAAAAGAATCACCTGCGAGCCAGGCAGGTGGAGCAAGGGCGAGAGGCAGAGGCTCCGGTGGCCGGACAGTGCTGACTCTGCTGTCCGGTTGGTCGTGAAGGCCCCTAAGGTTGTAGCTGGACACACCCTTGGTTGCTAGCCTCAGGATGTAGACACAAGTCTTTATGTACGTTTGTAAGTATGACCTTTGTCCTCAAGGAAGCAATCCCCCGATAGACTGTCTTCCTTGGTTGTTTTTTTGTTTTGTTTTGTTGAAAGATTTATTTTTTTTTATTGGAAAGTCAGATTTACAAAGAGAAGGAGAGACAGAAAGGAAGATATTCCATCTGCTGATTCACTCCCCAAATGGCTGCAACAGCCAGAGCTGAGCTGATCCAAAGCCAGGAGCCAGGAGCTTCTTCTGGGTCTCCCTCATTGGTCTAGGGTCCCGAAGGCTTTTGGCTGTCCCTGACTGCTTTCCCAGGCCACAAGCAGGGAGCTGAATGGAAAGCAGGGGCCGCTGGGATATGAACTGGCACCATATGGAATCCCAGCGCGTGCAAGGCAAGGACTTTAGCCACTGGGCTGCTGCAGTGGGTCCCATATTTGAAATTTTGGAATAGTTTTGAAACTGACCTGCTGGGCAAGATAGAGTCCTGCCATTGAGCTTCCCAGGGGTCGTTCGCTTCTGTTTTATAATTTTATGCTTAGTTTATCTTTTGATGGAAATCTAAAGAAATTATTTTTTTCCTAACAGATATTTGTATAAAATGTCTACTGTGGAACCACTTCTTGTGTTAGAAGATAATTCTGCCACTTTTTCCTAGCTAGACATTGTTGATTGTTACTTATGAATCCTGGACTGTAGTTTTTATGGTTTGTTTGTTTGTTTGTTTTTTGAGGTTGTTTTAAACTGTTTTAAATTATATTTTGGTGTCTTCATTTCCAGCCTTACATATAATGAATATTGTCAATATTTAATTAAATTGACTTCCTGCTTTTGTTTATAATGAAACTAGAATTTAATGGCACAATATTTTACTTAAAGGGTGGTGTTTTGTTGCTTATGAAATATTACACGTTTCAAGGAAAATGAGTTGAAACTCTTTAAGTTTTACTGCTTGACTTTAAGCGAGGAAACTGGGGAACACAGGACTGGTTTTTCGCTCTGGAAGTTGAGTTTGTTTCTGAGCTTGACGACAGAGTTGGTGTTGATCCGGGAGGGTCAGGCCTTGAGACACGTGCCCGGGGAGTCGTCTGGGGTGGACACTGACCAGGGCGGCTCCGTGTCTCCCCAGGTTGCACGAGACGCGTTCCGGCGACATCTGTAACGCCTGTGTCCTGCTTGTGAAGAGGTGGAAGAAGCTGCCGGCAGGATCCAAAAAAAACTGGAACCACGTTAGTACAGCTTGCTTCTTGCTCACTGATAGAATCAGCATTAGCTTTCTCCTGATTTAGGAAGCTGTGCGTTAGAGATAAGTGGAAGTCAGAAACTACGCATGCTTGCTCCGGTGTAATATTTTTTCCTGAGGAAGATCAAAATTGTGAAGTTTTATTTTTTCAGTGTAGGAGTAAAAAGCCACGCATAGGAGAAAGGAACGAGTGAGTGGGTGGTGACAAGTAGCACCCTGGCTGAGGCCGGCTGCAGGGCCTGGCCCATCTTCTGTGTTGACTTCAGCCTAAAATTGAAAAACAAAAGTGGCCCCTTCAACCGCGTGTGACGAAAGTGAACTCGGGACTGGACGTGATGTGAGCCGCGTGGCAGCGGGCACCAATGCCAGCTGGGGGTGGCTGGGCGGCTGTCGGCCCACCCAGGTCTGACCGCTGTCATTTTCTCCATCTGCATTTTTTCAGCGGATCCTCGCTGCATCCGCTTCAGAGGTGGATGAAAGCCCCAGTGTAGATCCACCATATTCTTTTTTGATACCACGTGCATGGTGGATCTCTGGACATTGTGCCCTTGCAGCGCCCAGGCGGGAGTGGGTCAGAGCCACAGGGGCGCGCCGCTGTGGCTTTTGAGGTGGTGCTAATCTGCACTGCTCTCTTCCCAGGTGGTTGATGCCAGGGCGGGACCCAGTCTGAAGACGACCTTGAAGCCAAAGAAAGTGAAGGCGCTGTCTGGAAACAGGATCAAGAGCAACCAGATCAGCAAGCTGCAGAAGGAGTTTAAACGTCACAGTAAGCTGGATACTTGGAGCTGCAGAACTTTTTCTTTCTCTCTTTTATTTATTTGAAAGACACAGTGGCAGGAAGCAAAGATCTCTCTCTCTGTCTCAATGTCTGTGAGTGTGGCAGCATATGGGACACGTTGGTCATTTACCCCTTAGATTTCTGATTTTGTTTTGAAAAGAGCCTTGGAAGGCAGTCTGTGGGTTGGCACTCCAGTTTTGATATTCGACTTGCTCACTGGCCGTGGCTTCAGCTTGTGCAGACCACTCGATTCTTTATTCACGTCTTTATTTCCTAGAAGTTCATCTGCAGCTTTTTTACTTGATTTTTAGACGAGATCTGTCTAGAGGGCCAGCGTTGTGGCATTGCCTGTCTAGCTTCTGCCTGCATCTTTTTGTTGTTGTTGTTATTGCTTTATTTTTATTGGAGAGGCAGATTGACAGAAGGAAAGACAGAAAGATCTTCCATCCATTGTTTCACTCTCCAGGTGGCCACAGTGCCTGGAGCTGAGCCCGTTCAAAGCCGGGAGCTTCTTCTGGGTCTTCCACCTGGGTGCAGGGTCCCAAGGCTTTGATCTATCCTCTAGTGTTTTCCCAGGCCACAAGCAGGGAGCTGGAAGGGAGGTGGAGCAGCAGGGACTTACTGGCCCCCATATGGGATCCTGGCTCGTGCAAGGCAAAGACTTTGGCCACTAGGCTGCAGTGCTGGCCCCTCTGCTTGTTTCTTTTGAAGAGAAGATTGATTATTTTGAAAGGCAGCTTAACAGAGGGAGAGACAGAGATGTTAATCCTTGCATCTGCTAGTTCACTCCCCAAATGGCCGCAACAGCCAGAGCTGAGGCAGTCCAAAGCCAGGAGCTTCTTCAGGATCTCACACATGGGTATCCAGGACCCAAATACTTGGGCTGTTGTACCCTCCCAGGAGCGTTAGCAGGGTGCCAGCTGTCATTGCAGCCGCCTCTTTGATATGAAGTGTAGCCTTGACCTTTCCAAGCAGCACCCCCGGGCCGACCCTTCTTTCCTTCAGGAAGTCTCGTCCGCTTTTCATTCTGTCTGTTTTTATTAAAAAAGAGTATCTGTATTCGGAAAACCAAAATTGGGCCTGTTGTGGTAGCCTAGTGGCTAAAGTCCTTGCTTTGCATGTGTCGGGATCCTATATGGGTGCCAGTTCGTGTCCCAGCTGTTCCACTTCCCATTCAGCTCCCTGCTTTTGGCCTGGGAAAGTCATTGAGAATGGGCCAAAACCTTGGGACCCTGTACCCTCATGGGAGACCCAGAAGAAGCTCCTGGCTCCTGGTTTCAGACAGGCTCGGCTCTGGACGTTGTGGCCACTTGGGGAATGAACTAGCGGATGGAAGATCTTTGTTTCTCCTTCTCTTTGTAAATCTGCCTTTCCAATAAAAAAAGAGAAAGCAAGCCAGAATTACCCAGAGAGTTAGAGAGGGTTCCCCATCTGGTTTACTCGCACACGGCCACAATGGCCTGAGACTGGAGCCACGCTGAAGCTAGGAGCTTCCTCTCAATCTCCATGTGGGTAACAGGTCCAGGGGCCTGGGCCGTTTTCACTGCTTTGCCAGGGTCATTAGCAGGGAGCTGGGCAGGAAGTGGAGTGTTAAACCAGAGCCCTGCGGGATGCTGGCGTTCTAGGCTGTGGCTTAACCTATTGTGCCACAGTGTTGGTCCCTAAAGGTGTTTTTATTTTTTTGTTCTATTTATTTATTTATTTTTTCAATTAACTTTCACTGATTTGAAAGGATGGGAGAGAGACAGAGACTGATCTTTTGTCCTGGTTGACTTGCCACAGCAGCCAGTGCTGGGTTAGGTTGAATCCTGGAGTTTGGAACTTAATACAGGTTTCTCCAAGGACCCGACTGGCTGCCTTCCGGGATGCAAAGTAGCAGGAAATTAGAATCTGAACCGGATCTGGACCCCAGCCCACCTGGGAAGTGGGCATCCCAAGCGACATGGCAACTGCCCTAACAGATGTCTGCCCCCTTGAGATGTGTGGTGAGCGTTTGGGAAGCAGCGATTCTTTGTTTGGCTGTACTTCGCTCTTCCCTGAGTTGCCTGGCGGTGGAGGGTGCTCGGTGTGCGTTGGTTCTTCCAGTGGCAGGTGCTGTGTGATGCCAGCACCTGTGTGCCGCCATGCTCAGACATTTGAATCTTCCTGCCTCACCTCGCAGGCGGTCTCCTGGCTGCTGGGAAGGCCTTTTACCTGGAGCTTGCTTGGAATTTCAGTTGCAGGTCTTACCCGACAAAGATGTGACCAGACATCATTTGACAGTCTGGTGAAAAAAAAAAAAAACATGCTTACGAAACAAACAAATTCTTAGGCAGATGGTAATTATTCCTTTTTCAAAA
The DNA here is from genome assembly GCF_030435755.1 of Ochotona princeps. NCBI lineage: Eukaryota > Metazoa > Chordata > Mammalia > Lagomorpha > Ochotonidae > Ochotona > Ochotona princeps. Next base: position 5,476,981 of record NC_080858.1, read on the forward strand.
ACATTTCTTTATTTGAGAAGCAGAAAGAGACCTTCCTTCTACTGGTTCACTCCTCAGTGGCCACAGTGGCCAGGGCTGAGTTAGGCTGAAAGCAGGGGGCGTCTCCTGGGTGTCGGGACCGTGAGCACTCCTCCACGGTCTTCCCAGACAGCACAGTTGGAAGGTGGGTTGGAAGCAAGAGTCGCCAGTGCTTGAGCCACTTGGTGCCAAGGGCGGAAAAGCAGGAGGGCAGGCCAGGTCTCAGGTGGTTGGCAGGAACCTCAGCGCTTGAGCCGTAGCTGGTGCCGGAGGAGGGGCCAGCATGGCCTGCAGGGTCCCCTTTGTTTTGTATGAAGTTGACACTATTAAAATAATGGAAATAAATGAAGATTATGAAGACAGTAAGGGTGCTTCCCTTGTTTTAGGTGACCAATTTTCCGGAAATTTTTGTTGATCCAAAATACTTGTGAGCTTCTTTTGAAAGCCTTGGTCTGCTAATCTGTTGGAAGATGGGTCTACGTACCTGTGAGAGGGGCTCAGTCCCGCCCTCTGGGGACGCTGCTGTCCCTGTGACCCAGGTGACTCAGCTGTCCAGTCTTAGCTCGGTGACACCCACAGAACATTGTTTTCCACTGGCGGGTTCCCAGGAATGTCCTGAGGGTCCCGCCATCACAGGAGGCTTGGCTCTGGGTCAGGGTGTGTCACTTTCCCCTCCAAGGTCAAGTGGCCTTTGTCTGGACTGCTTCCCAGGTGTCTTCCCCTTGGCTCTTCAGCTTCCGGGGCTTCATGTGGGGTGCCTGGGCCTGGATAGCTCGGGTTTGCTCAGCCTCTTGACTCGCATCCTTGCCACGTCCGGCTGCGTCGCCAGCTTCCCTGCGCCCTCTCGTGTGTTCTTCCAGAGTCGTTCCTGTTCCCCAACAGTGGTCTCTGTCCTGCTGCTGAGTAGGCTTGTGGAGTTTCCTGTTGCTTGTTCCTTTGGGAATTCGGCTTGTTTTTACTGACTCCCCCTTTGCTTGCTGGAGCTGTGTTTGTGTTGGTTCCTATAGATCCTACCCTTGTCTCGCCTGCTTTTCTGTAAGATGCGATTCTGTGGGTACCTGGACGTGCCGTGGTCTCGGCGTGGGACTCTCAGTCTTAACTGCAGCTCAGGGTTGTCGTTGGTTCTTCCTGGACGCTGTGCAGCAGGGTTGGGATCTGCTGCCCCTGTCTGCCTGGTGGTTAGGCCTGTTTCTGGTTGGGGAGGCAGTCCTGGCTCTCGGTCCTGGTGAGAGTTCTTCCAGGACCGCCTCCTTGGAGGTGCCTGAGGGGCCAGCTCAGCTCACAGGCTGGGCCGGAGTGGCCACAGTTTATTCTTTGGTGTTTGCCCAAGGCAGCGAGGTTATTGTCTGATGAAAGTTGCGTGTCTTGCTAGGCTGCCCTTTGGCTAAGGGGAAAGCTGACTTTCCCTCCCTCCCTGTCTCTCTCCATTCCCTCCTGGGCACGTTGGGGCTTCTGTGTGTCACCTTCACGGGGGCAGAAAACAAGCCAAGGAGACCGTACACCTGCCCGTGTCACAGGTCCTGGTGGCCTTCAACCTTCGGGAATGGCAGAGGACGCTCTGTCTTGTCAGTCCAAATCCTCCTTTTTTTATTTTTATTTTTTTAACGGTTTATTTTTATTTGAAAGGCAGATTTACAGAGAGGGAGAGACAGAGAGGAAGCTTCTATCTGCTGATTCACTCCTGACCTCAGCTGAGCAGGCGCTTCCGCTGCTCTCCCAGCCCTTAGCAGGGAGCTGGATCAGGAGTGGGGCAGCTGGGACTCGGGCCCATGTGGGATGCTGGCACTGCAGGGGCAGCCCAATCTACTATGCCATGGTGCCAGCCCTTTCAGTTCTTAATAGAAGTTTAGAACAAACATCTTCAAATATCAGCAGTGAGCAAAAGATACATTCCATTTTGCTTTTTCTTTGTTTTACCAGTTTGTTGATTGTCTTCTGTTGAAGGTTAGATTATGTCCCCCAACTTAAGGCATTGTGACATGAAAGTGATAACCATTAAGTAGAACCTACATTTCCAGCTTTCTGAATTGCACGTTTTTTTGGGCTAGTGACTCCAAGCTGCTGGTCAACCCTGTGGTGGTGCCCGTCGGCCCTGTGGTGGTGCCCGTCGGCCCTGCAATGATGTGCAGCAGCTTAGCTGCATAGCCTGTGTTTTCAGAAAGATTATTTATTTTTATTTGGAAGGAAGAGTGGCTGACTTCCTGAATGGCCGCACCTGTTGGAGCTGGGCCAGGCTGGAGTCCTGGTCCAGGGGCTCGGTCCTGGTTTCCCACACGGGTGGCAGGGACCCAGGGGCCGTCTGCCGCCAGCTTCTCTGGCACCTCAGCAGGGAGCTGGATTGGAAGAGCACGGGCGGGCATGGGGACTGGTATCGTCGGTACTCCAGTAAGGGGTGTCGCCGGCCTTGGCATGGGATCCTAACCCTACAGTGCCACGTTGCCAGCCTCCGCACAGGGCATGCTCGCCTTTGGCTGCCTTCGTTGCGATTGAAGGTCCAGTGTGAGCTGAGGAATGCCCGCGTGGCCATTTCATGTAACAGGGTTGATGCTTTGTCTTTCTCGTAGATTCTGATGCCCACAGTACCACATCGAGTGCCTCTCCGGCTCAGTCTCCGTGTTACAGCAACCAGTCGGACGACGGCTCGGACACGGAGATGGCTTCGGGCTCCAACAGGACACCGGTGTTTTCCTTTCTGGATCTCACATACTGGAAGAGGTAAGAGCCCGTGCCCTGGTCAGCTGGCCGGCGTGATGGCAGGCCACCCTGTCGCACGGAGCAGTTGTGTCATGGTCCGGAAGTGGCTGGGAGAGCGGGAGAGGGATGTTGGCCATTGGAACCGCAAACATCTAAGATCCCCATTTTCTTTAGTGCAGTAGACCTCATATTTTGATAGTTTTCCAACTGTAAGAAGATGGAAGTGCTATGAAGATTTTTTTTTTAGGATTTATTTATTATTGAAAGTTCAGATTTATAGAGAGGAGAGACAGAAAAATTTTTCCGTCCGCTGCCTCACTCCCCAATTGGCTCCAACGGCCTGAATTGAGCCGATCTGAAGCCTGTAGCCTCTTCCGGGTCTCCCACATGGGTGCAGGGTCCCAAGGCTTTGGGCCATCCTCGACTGCTTTTCTAGGCCACAAGTAGGGAAGTGGAAACAGTAAAGAAATTCTAAAGGTGTGAGTAGAAACCAACGGGATAGGAAGTGATAAGGAGTGGAGAGTCGGTGAAGTAAAAACCTGACCCAGAAAAAATGGAAATGTGAAGTTGAACCGCAGGTGGAAGTGGGTGTGTTGCGGAGGGTAGTCCACCCTGCCTTTCTCCAAGAACGGTGAAGAACCGGAAGAGTCCCATAGTGCATGAACTGACTCGGTGGTAAACACTCTTCACCAAGACGTGCCAGGCCCAGAGAGGCACGCCCAGACCACGTGTTAGAGAGAACATAGCTCCCAGGCGTTCGTGCCAACCTGCTACCCAGACGGTCGGCCCCGAGGAGCGAAGGTCTGTTCTCGGGATGTCGTGTGGAACTGTGACGCTTGATGGTGACCAGAAAACCACAACAGGTCATCAGTTGTCATCAAATGAACCTGCCTTCCTGTGAGATCCTGAGCAGATCCGAGCAGTCCAGGGCTGGCTGTGTTCACAGTGTGGCAGGGAGTGAGCCCCGAGGACAGGCCCTGCACGCCACAGCGCAGGGCGGAGACGGCCACAGGAGATGGCCGCGTGCCCGCAGACAGCACACGGAGCGGAACACACCTTCACACAGCGCTGGCCACGTTAACAGCACGCAGTGGTGACGGTCAGGCCCTTGAGGGAGAGAGATTGAAAAAATGTGAAATTGATGGATGATCTCTCCCCACTGCCTTTAAATATTGATTGATTGATTGATTTGAAAGGCAGCGTTGAGAACTTCCGTTCCGTGATGCACTCCCCAGTGGCCACAGTGACTGTAGCTGGTCCAAGCTGGAGTTTGGAGCTTCTGGGTCCCCCACATGGGTGGCAGGGACCAAGCAGTTAGGCCACCCCCACCCCACCCACTGCTTCTCCACGTGCGTCACCAGGGAGGGACCGAGACAGGCAGATGGGACGGAGGCGTGCACACAGCAGCCATGTGGGAACCACAGTGGTGTAACTTTGCAAGCTCTAGGATATAAACTGCTGAGAAGAGCCATGGCCAAGGTGTCTGCTTTCGGGTGACAAAGACCTAGCTACCTGTGAGCTAAGGAGAAGCTGGACGTGTGAAGCCATAGTGATCAGTACGGTGTGATTTGGGCTATAAATTGGAGTACACCAGTGGAGTGGGGACCAGTGGGGAGACATGGTTGTGCAGGGAATGCCGTTAGGGTGTCGGCAGCTACGGGGCTCCTCGCGTGGAGGCATGGTGCTTGGGTCCCACACACAGTCAGCAGTAACGGTCGCTGCAATGCTGAAAATGGCTTGGGCTGGAAATGATTTCTTAGGACAAAGCAGAGATGAGACCGAGGCTGGTTCCGTCCAGTACCCCAGCTGGGTCACTCCAGGACCTCGGCCTGCTGGGTCAGCCTGTGGACAGGGGGCTGGTTACTGGGGGAGAAAATGGTTCATGCTTGAACAGTGTAACAAGATGTCTGCTGTGTCTCCAGCTTACGTCTCCCCCCCCCACGCACACACACACACACACACACACACACACACACTCACTCACTCTGAGGAGCATCCCCCATCCCTGCCTGACCGGGGCCGGTAGGGGACCCTCTGGTCACGCAGGGCGCGGCTGCAGCAAGGAAGAGACGCTGTGCGCCCACGGTGCCTTACGCATGTGTCTGTTCTGTTTCTCTCGTCCCTCCAGACAGAAGATCTGCTGTGGGATCATCTACAAAGGGCGCTTCGGGGAGGTGCTCATTGACACACACCTCTTCAAGCCCTGCTGCAACAGCAAGAAGGCGGCCGCCGAGCCGCCCGCGCCCCAGGGCCCCGAGCCGCTGCCCATGGCCACTCAGGAGTGGTGACCGCCGCCCTCGACCACCCAGTGACAAACTGATCCCCCCCTCCTTCTACTCGGACACCTGCTATTCTGCCAAAAGACGGTCTCTAGGCTAGTTTTGGATGGGTTGTTTGCTCCCCCGGCCCCCACATCCTGAAGTCACTGTTGGCTTCTTGTAGAGCGAGAATCCGTGTACATACTATTTAAGATGCTGAGTATCATAGGAAAGCTGGATGCTGCTGTAAAGTGCTCTTTGGCATCTTATTTTGTTTTTGTTTTTTTTTTAATCCCCTTCTAATGAATGGAATTAGGGGAATTTCAGGGGACAGAGATGGGATCTGTTGTATGATAAAATGTCTGTAGTGTGTAGTCTTTCTGAGAAGCAGTGGTTGGAGCAGTTTTGGGGCTTGCCGGCACTCCTTGTCTTCCTGACAGGCCGCCGGCCATCCTGGGACCAGCCCCAGCATGGGGCTGCTGAGGTCTGGCCAGGTTCTGAGGGTTCAAACCCGTACTACTGACGACGAAACAGGACAGACAGCTGCTGGGTGTGCGTCCAGGGAAGGGGACGGTCATTCCCCTTGGGGGGCGGAGATCCCCAGCCTGTGTGTGTGGTGCCCCGTGTCACTCCCCGTTAGTTGCTATTGGATGCGGATTTGAATCCATGTGAGGTTGCATGGCAGCTGCTGGGCCACGGGCCTGGCCCCGTTCCTCGACCCTCCGGGACCGTGCTGTCTGTGTGAGCTGGCGCTTGGTGCCGGGCTTTGGGCTTCTTTGGCTAGGTTTAGGGTAAAAACGCCTTGCTCTGTGCTAAGAGGATCTGCATTGGGCCAGACTCCCTGCTCTCAAGGTCTCCTAACTTTGAGCCCCTCTAAGACTCTAGTTGGGAGCCCCACTCGAGGGTTCTCATTGTGTCTGGTCTGCAAGTTCAGGGGGAAGTTACGGCACCCGAAAGCCCCGGAGCAGTGGTCTTACCCTGGAGGGAGTCCGCCCGCTTTCCTTGCTACCCAGGGCGTCCATTCTTTTTGTAAAACTGGATTGAGCCCGCTGGCTAGCGCAGTTGAGGAGTGAGCTGCCCTGCACCGCGCAGGTGGGCTTGCTTTGTGGTGGGAGAAGCAGCCCGCCAGCCCATCCAGGTGCACGGCTCTGGGGGGACCACAGGCGTGCAGCCTCCAGCCTGAGTTACTGGGAAATGGCTTTGCCGTTGTTCTGTTTTGTACATTTTGGCTGCAGTACTGGTGGTAGAATATACTATAACATGGAGCATCTCTACTTCTGTATTTATTTATTTATTGCTAGACCTCAACCACCGTCTTCTCCCCCTCCACCTCTCTTTGCCTGTAGGATGTACTGTACGTAGTCATGCACTTTGTATTAATATATTAGATATCTACAGATCTGTTTTGTACTTTTTATACTGTTGGATACTTATAATCAGAACTTTTACTAGGGTATTGAATAAATTTAGTCTTACTAGAAAATAAAAGGCAGCTGTCTCGTGGCTTTGTTTGCAAGCTCTTTGGTGAGCATAAGTTGGTCTCCACAGAGCATTTTTTATCTGTCAGGCAAAGAAGGACAGACAGGAGAGAAATCCCTGCCCACTGGTTCGCTCCCCAAATGCCTACAGCAGGGCTAAACCATGCCAAGAGGGGGAGCCAGGGGCCTGGGACTCCCGGGGGGTGGCAGAGCCCCCAGGACTTGAGCTGTCAGTTGTTGCGCCCTAAGCTGTGCCTCAGAGCTGGAGTAGAGGCAAGGGCAGGTTGGAAGGGTGGGTTTCATGTTAGGGGTGAGACCCGGTTCTCACCTTCCTGCCTCTGCACCTGTGCTTTTCTGGTCCAGATGCAGCTGGCACCTAATGCGGTTACCACGAGGTGGCAGTGCCTGTATGTGTGGCTGTGTGATGAATGCCACGCTGAGTGGCTCACGGCCAGCAGGCCTGTTGTTGGGACGTGGCTTAGCCAAGTTTTTTTGCCCGTGGGGCCCCTGTTGCCAGAGAGCTGCCTTCCTATCAGGTGACTCTGAACCCGCTCTACCCCACAGGTGCCTGGTGGACTGAATTTCCTTATATGAACAGGTAGGAACGAGTGTTCAGACTTCAGGGCCCCTCCAAGTACCCCGAGCCAGTGGCGTCACCAACCCAGGCTCTTGGTGAGGCCCCCGCCCTGGTGGAGAAGCTTCCAGATAGGAGTGGATGCCAATAGGGGGGTGGTGGGGAGGCAGCTTCTCCCCAGCTTCTCCCTGGCCTCTTGCCCTCCAGAGCCGAAATGCTAGGCACTTTATTCAAGCCCTTTAAGCAGCCTTGCAGGGTCAAAGCTGCAGCCCCGAAGATGGGAGTGCAGTGTGGGGAGGCTGTGTAACAAGATAACCTGCTTCTGGGGTTCTGGGTCTGTCACTCTGGCTCAGCAACGTGGTCCCTGCTGCAGGAGGACTGTCCTAATGACATCCTCCTTGCCCGGAAGTGAGCGCCTGGCCCCCTCCTGGTGGCCGAAAACGACAGGCCATGCACAAGGCTTTGAATTCTGATGCTACTACAAGCTATGGCTTTTTGCCTTTTATAGAAAGGTGAATCAGGACAGCCAGAAGTGGTTGCCCGCTGGGCTGGGCCTAGGCAACGACAGGGCAGTTAGCCAACGTCCGACTCCGCCTAGCTGCCCTGTGATGTTGGGTGAGCTGCAGCAAAGATCACTAATTCTGCGGCTCATGTTCCCAAAAGGACCTGAGCAATTCCTCCAGCGCTGAAGTTGGGTTACTCGTTGTAATCACGAGTGTTTGGTATCAGATGCTGAGAATCCTGGGTAGAAATGGCTCTGACTCTACCTTGAGGAGGGAGTCCTAGGCAGACTGAGTGGCAAACGTAAATGGGGAAGAATTTACTCATTGTTGAGAGAAGGTTCTGGAACAACCCCAACTTCCTGTTAGGGTCTAGGACTGCTACGTGTCCCCATCCCATCCATTGTTTATGTAGACTCGCCTCATCCAGGCGTGGGGTTTTTGCAGCTGCCAAGGATGGGTTTGCATTTCAGTCTTGTTTTATATTTCAATCTTAAAAAGGAAGGCTCAGAAATCGGGTTCTTCAAGTCAGTCCCTGACAGAGAGAAGGGGAACCCTAACAATTCTGTGTGTGCAGGGTGGATTCCTGGCCCCCGTCACACCTAGGTCCTGGTGGCACCCCTCGGGGATACCTACGCCCAAGGCTTTCTCCTGCAGCCTCTCCCAGCACGTGGGACAGTCATTCATTGTTTTCTTGGAGTAGCTGGTACAACACCATGGTTTCAGGCTTTCCTCTTGGTTATTTACTGATTTTATTAGGAAACAGCTTCCATCAGCAACTGGTTCACTCTGCAAACGAACCAGCTGAGCCAGGCCCAATCAGAGAGCTAGAAACTCCACCCAGGTCTGTCTTTTACTTAAGGTTTATCTGCCATTCTTTTTTGGATAAAGAGATAAAGAAAGATCCTCCTTCTGTTGACCCACTCCCCAAGTGACTGCAATGGCTGGAGCTAAGCCGATCAGGAGCTTCCTCGGGGTCTCCCACAGGGGTGCAGGGTCTCAAGACTTTGACCCGTCCTCGACTGCTTTCCCAGGCCACACGCAGGGAGCTGGATAGGAAGTGGGGCTGCCAGGATTAGAACCGGCGCCCATATGAGATCCTGGCACGTGCAAAGCGAGGACCTTAACCACTATGCTACCGTGCCAATCCCCAAAAGACTATTTTTTGAAAAAGATCTTATTTTTATTGGGAAGGCAGATTTACAGAGAGAGACGAAGATCTCCCACCCACTAGTGAGGGGCGTGACCTATAGTGACGCGCAGCGCAGAGAGCTCCCGGATGGAAACTGCTTCGCTGTGTCTTGGAATAGCTGATAGGATCCGGAGTGAGCCCGCCACAAGTGGGGAATGCTTGAGCCGAGGGCTGTGCTGTCTCATCTGGTCATTACAGGTCCAGACACACAGCCCTGAGATATGTACAATTACGTGCCAAGTGTGAATAAATATATTCATTAGGAAAAAAGCCACTTGGAACAACCGCCTCCCCGCGCTCCATCTGGGAGAACCTGGGTTTGATCCTGGTTCCACTTCCAATCCTAGCTTCTTGTCACTTGGGAGGCAGTCAGTGATGTCTGATACCTGGGTCCCTGCCGCCCGTGCAGGATACCTGGATGGAGCGCCAAGCTTCCAGCTTTGTTGATGTGTGGGAGAACGAGCAAGTGGAAGGTTGGTCTGTGTCTTTCTCTGCCTTGAAAATAAAATTTATTTTAAAAATGTATGAGTTATGCTATCCTAAATGCCCAGCATGCCCAGGGCTGGCCCATGCCTAAGCCGGAAGGCTGGGACTTGGTCTCTCATGAGGGTGCAGGGGCCCAAACACTTGCTCCATCCTCTGCTGCTTTCCCAGCGCACCTGCAGGGAGCTGGATGGGAAGCAGAGCAGCTGAGTGTGCTGGCCCTTTAAGGCCTAAGCTAGCAGGTGGTGTGGAGGAGGTGGTCCTTGTGGGACGTGCTTAGGTCCTAGGGGGGCTTTGCCAGCCTAGCCCTCCAGGGTCACCCATGCCTCTGCCAGCAGGTGTCTTCAGACTTGAACCTCCAGCACCACACCCCCTCTTGGTCAGGCAAGCAGGGACCGGAAGGATGATGTCTACTCACGGTGGTTCCCGCAGACATAGGTTAGGAGATTGGCTCTCTGCTCTATGAGGCCACGGACTCTGCCCCAGTGCCCAGCAGGGCTGGGCATGGCCTGCGCTATGTACCTAGCACTTCATTCCACCCTTGGTTCTTCTCATCTTTGGCACGGACCATCTAACAAATATGCTAGAAGGACAGCCTTCCATAGGGCAGTGTTGTGGCATAACTGTCCCAAATGGGTGCTGGTTCAAGTCCCAACTGCTCCACTTTTGATCTAACTCCATATAATACTGGCAAGGCAGGACTCCTGCACCCACATGAGAGATCCAGATGGTTTCGATCTGGCTCAGCCTCCACCATTGTAGCCATTTGGGGAGTAGACCCAGCAGTTGGGACATCTCTGTCGAGCCCTTTCTATAACTCAGATCTTAAAGTAAATAAATACATCTTTAAAACCAAAGTCTACAGTTGCCATGCGCATAGGTGGCCACCAGGTGGCGCTCGTCGCACGTGAAACGTCGGGCTCCGGGTTTCCATCTGGACCAGCCCTGGCTCTTCCAGGCATTAGGTAAGTGAACTTGTAGAAGGAACGTCTTTGTCGTTCTGCCTTTCGGATGAAATAAGTAAATACATATTTTAATCTTCAAGTTTTAACATTTTCTAATTTTTAAAAAAGTTTTATTTATATTTATTGGAAAGGCAGATTTACAGTGTGAAGGTGAGACAGATCCACCTTCTGCTGGTTCACTCCCCAAGTGGCCGCAATGGCCAGAGCTGAGCCGATCCAAAGCCAGGAGCCTCTTCCAGGTCTCCCACACAGATGCAGGTCCCAAGGCTTTGGGCTGTCCTCTACTGCTTTCCCAGGCCACAAACAGGGAGCTGGATGGGAAGTAGAGCAACTGGGATATGAACCAACACCTATATGGGATCCTGGTGCATGTAAGGCGAGGATTTAACGACTAGGCTACCACACCAGGCCTGGCATTTTTCTAATTTTTATTTTATTTGAAAGACAGAGATGGAGAGAGACTGGTTCACTTCTGGAATGCCTACAGCAGCCAGGGCTTAGGCAGGCCGGGATCAGGAGCCAAAAGTGGCCCTTGGGTCTCGCACAAGGGAGGTAGGGGCCGTGCACTTGAGCCATCCCATGCTGTCTGCCATGGTGCACAGGACCAGGACGCTGGAATTGGAAGCAGAGCTGGGACCCATCCAGACATTTCACGTAGTTACATGTAGCATTTTGGCTGCTGTGTGTATCCCACCCCATTGTAACCTCCACTAAGCACTTTGCTTAAAGCAGGAGGCCTGCCATGACATGGCCTCCTTCACAGCCCAGGCTCCAGCTCCAGGTACACAAGTCTGGGGCAGCAAGATGTTCTACCCGTAGCAGCGAGCCTATGGGCCCTTCTCTCTGCCCATGGACGGGAGGGTGACCACCTGTACTGAGGGATGCGGACGACTGATTGACGTTCTAGACTCTTCCGGGAACACCTGTAAAGACACAGCCAGAACAGTGTTTCCCTGGCTCTCCGGGCATCCCTGAGTCCAGTCACATCGCGCTAAGACATTAGACATCACCTGCACCATACTGTGTCAGAGCAAATCATTGTTCCCTGCCCATGTTGCTGGAGATGAGATTACACAATGGCTGGTGACCCAGCACTGGGTGCTCCCCGGGAGCTGTGTAAGGAGCTGCTGACCGCAGGCAGGGGAACTATTCTATTGTTCTTTAAAACACTTATTTGGAAGGTGGAGTTACAGAGGGAAAAGGAGAGGGAGAGAGAAAACAGGAAATCTTCCATCTACAGGTTCATTCTGCAGGTGGCAGCAATGGCTGAACTCGGAGCCTCTGGGCTTCCCATACGGTTACAGGGCCGTCCCCCACTGCCTCCCCAGGTGCAGTAGCAGGGAGCTGGCTCAGAAGTGGAGCAGCCAGCTTTACCTACTATGCGACTGGACTGGCCCCAGGTGCTGAGTTTTAAATGCCTTACTTGTCTTCTATCATTCAATCCCTGCAACGCACTTTGGGAGATGCTGTGGCCTCGCAAACGAGGTTGCGAGAGACACAGAGAGGTCAGACTGCTGAGGTTGGTGGGAGCAGAGACTTGAGCTGTGTCCTGGCGGAGCTGGTTGCACTGCCTGGCGTGGATGCGCTGTGGAGGGGCTGGGCCTGGACTTCTAGCGACAGGACTGAATCGGCAGAAGAGATTTGGAAAATGAGCCCATCCTAGGTGAAGGGGCCGCAGCCGATAATTAACGTGTTCCCGTGCAGCACCCAGGCTTCTGCAAGGTGAGGGGATAAGCTTTTCCCTGCTGGTTGCTTCTGAAATTCCTATGTTCTTTCTTTTTTGAAAGACAGACAGACACACATACACACACAGAGTTTCTGCTGATTCACCCCCCCGCCTCCGCAAATGTCTACAGTTAGGATGAGGCCCAGCTAAGGACAGGAGCCAAGAACTTGATCTGGGTCTCCCATGTGAGCGTCGGGGACACAAGCACTTGAGCTGTCAGCTGCTGCCTCCCAGGGTGCTCCTTGGTGGAAAGCTGGTTAGGAAGCCACGTAGCTGGGACTTGAACCAGGCACTCTGATGAGGGATGAAGGACCCCGAGCAGTGACTTAGGCACCGTACCAAATGCCCAGCGCCCCACAGCAGGTTAACTGCTGGTGATACCACCATTCCCTGTGAGCACCAGACTCCTGGCTGCTTTGCTTCCTGTCCGGCTTCCTGCTGAAGCACTTGGAAATGCAGTGGGTGATGGCACGCAATGGAGGGTGGCCTCTCCTGGCTGGGGCCCCAGCTGGAGTTCCAGCGGCCAGCTTCCGCCCAGCCTAGACCATTGCCACCATTTGGGAAGTGAACCACTGGGCTGTAAGGCATTTCTGTTCTCTAGCTCCTCTCCTTCCTCTCTGCCCACCTGTTTGTCAATCTGCCTTTCAAATGTCTTCAACAATTGCCACTGCCCATCTTTATTCTCTCTATACATACTTACTGAATACGTGCTGGGCAGATGACCAGATACTGGACCATATTTTTTTAACTCTCAAAGAGGAAACAACCTGAGAGATTTTTTTTTTTAAACAAGTTCTTGAAATTATCTGTATAAACCATTTTCTTTCCACTTGAACTCTAAGCCCTTGGGAAATGGGCCGCTCCTGAGTGTGGCGACAGTACTCGAAAATAAGTGATTCATAAAGTATCTGCGCAGATGTAACCAACCCTACTAATTTGCTTATTTTCATTAGGCACATCGCACTCAAAGCAGCTTCTTAATTTAACCTATGGTGCTGAAAATAATTTCACAATATTTCCAATTAGGCTAATTTTCATATTACTTGGTTGGTCTTTGACACGACTCAAGAGTGATGACGTTCCGTAGTATCTTTTATTGATGAATATGGGCTGTGATTTTCCATTTGAATCATCCAACAGATCACTGTGATTACTGTGATTTCAGAAAGTGAGTGCCATGCTCCATCTGTAGTTATACCACAGCCAGCTTCTCAATGGATCACGATTCAGAATCAACCTCACAGCAGCTTTTATTCATCGGTGCAAATCTATAACAAGCTAAGACTGGATGGTGCACTTTTGGCTCACTGGGCAGAATTTAATGGTTAGGACTGGACCAGTTAAAATACAGGAGCCAGGATGTCTGTCTGTGTCTCCCATGGAGCTCTCGGGGACCCATCCCTGCTGCCCCCCAGGGTGCATGTTAGCACGAAGCTGGGTTGGACATGGAATAGAGACTTGATATCTGCTGATATGAGGAAGGCATCCCAGCTGGCACTGTAACCACTCTATCGAAGGCCCATTTCAAACCTCCTTGTGCAGCAAAATGCCTAGTAAGTGAACATTCTATTTTTTTTTTAATTTTGATGAGCTTTACATAGTTGATTAGGGCACAAAGGGTCAAGGGCTAGAGAAAGTGGGTGTTTCCATATTTTCTCTCTTTTTTTTTCTGTATCTGCGGTAAGCGGGGAGATAAAGGGAGAAGCTGCATTCCAGGGTCCCCAGTGTGGGACATGCTCTGAGGGCTCTGCTCGACTGGTACACATTATTCTATTTTCACTTGCAGATAAATAATGAATTGTCAACAGAAATCTCTGTCAAGGGCCCGACACAGTGGCCTAGTGGGTAAAGTTCTCACCTTGTACATGCCATGATACTTTATGGGCGCCAGGGTTCTAATCCTGGCATCCCTGCTTCCCATCCAGGTTCCTGCTTGTGGCCTGGGAAAGCAGTCGAGGACGCTTGGGACCCTGCACCCATGTGGAAAACCTGGAGGAGCTCCTGGCTCCTGGCTTCAGATGAGCGCAGCTCTAGCCGTTTGCAGCCACTTGGGGAGTGAACCAGCAGATGGAGGATCTTCCTCTCTGTCTCTCCTTCTCTCTATATATATCTGACTTTGCAATTTAAAAAAAATGAATCTTTTTTAAAAAAGATAAGGCGATATCAAATAAGAAAGAAAATTAGAAAGTCAGCCCTGGAGATAAAACGTCTGAGTAAGGGACTCCAGAGAGAGAGAGAGAAAGTGGGACTTTGTCAGAGAAATAATTCTTTGGTCATCCCACAACTGAGAATCTGATTGACATGTCTCCCTAACCCCAAGGTACCACAGCTCTCTGGGAAGTGTTCATGGGCAGAAGCTCTGTCTGTATACACATTGTGTTCCAGCATCCAGCAAGAGCAGGTGTGTCCACCTCCTCAAATGTTGGACATTTACTTTATGATGATAACACCTGGTGTTTTAGCCTTTTTAAAAAAGATTTATTTATTTTTATTAGAAAGGCAGATATACAGAGAGGAAGATCTTCCATCCAATGATTCACTCCCCAAGTGACCACAACGGCCGGTGCTGTGCTGATCCAAAGCCAGGAGCCAGGAACCTCTTCCAGGTCTCCTACATGGGTGCAGCGTCCCAAGGCTTTGGGCCAGCCATTCTCAACTGCTTTCCCAAGTCACAAGCAGGGAGCTGGATGGGAAGTGGAGCTGCCGGGATTAGAACCGGTGCCCAAATGGGATCCCAGCGCATTCAGGACGAGGACTTTAATCACTAGGCAACATTGCCAGGCCCATTTTAGCCTTTTTTAAAAAGGCTTCTCTTTTTGAACTTCTGGAACCCTGGAATAAAAAGAGTACCCTGGGAGCTTCCTGGCGGTGTGGGGAGCGCTTGGAATCATCGTGGCGCGGCCTGTCTAGCCATGATTCTGAAAGTGGACGGCTGTGGGGTTCTGAGAGAGAAGCCGTGTCCTTGTGAGTTAGAGCAAAGTTTTCATCTCTAGCATCGTGCCCCTAAAGTGCCTTTTCTTAGGATGTTGCAGAAAATAAACTCAAAAAAGAAAGTAACAAAGGAGATGAGATCAGCTTGTCAAAGATCCTGGGGCTTGGTGTTTACTTCAGCTCTGTTCTCTAAGTAGCCAAGATGTGGGAGTGAGTTAGGTGTCTGCAGTAGGCAGATTTATAAAAGAAATGTGTGTGTGTGTGTGTGTGTGTGTGAGAGAGAGAGAGAGAGAGATGAATACTATTTAGCCAAAAAAAGTGAAATCCTCTCATTTGCAATGACATGAATTGAATTTGAAGACATTATGTTAAATGAAAAAAGCCAGACACAGAATGACAAGTACTGCATGTTGTCACTCATATATCAGAGCTAATAATAAAAAAAAAAAATGCTGACCTGAATGCCCTGCAGGGATGACCAGAGGCTAAGGAGGGTGGAGGAGTGGGGGTAGTGGGAGGCTGGACCGTAGGGACCAATACACAGGTGCAGGAATGTGTTGGGGTTCGTGGAGGAGTGGCGTGATGCCTGCAGAGCACCGTCACTGTTAGGTAGCATTTGTGGAATTGGAGGAGAGGAGCTTGAAGAGCTCCTGAACAAGCGGAAATCGCAATCACCATGATTGAGTCAGTGCTTACTGCACGGATGTTCACTACCATGCACACGGAGTGCATGCTCGTTGCAGAGTGTGCAACCCCCCGTGGAATGTAAAAATACGTAAATGAAACCTCTAACCAGGAAAGGGATTAATGGGAGATCCAGAAAGGAGGGTGGCGAAGGCCAAGCCGTGTCCCGTGGAGGGTCAGCAGCTGTGCTGGGGCCGCGGCCTGGCTGGGACAGGTCAGGAGGACCTGGCTTGGCTCACACACAGGCAGACCCACGTGCATGGGGACGGGGCGGGGCGTGCACCGGGGGTGTGTACGCGGCGATCCTCAGGCCTTGGCAAGGGCCGAGCAATTGGCAGCTTTATCCCAAAGTCAAAGTCTTGTTCTGTGTACTCCCCAGCACCTGTGACCTGTCATCCTGACGGGTGCCTGGGACAGTGGAGGCTCACAACACAAGATGCGCTGAGGACTGCCGCGTGTCTGTTTGCACAGGGGAGGTGAGTTGGAAGGACAGTGACACTCCTGTTCCTCAGCTGCCAATGCCCTGTGATCTCTGATCTACACGTTTGGTTTTGCCTGAATTTTGGCTCTCAGATGCCAAAGGCAGGGTGAGTCACAGGGCTTAATTCCTAGCGCACCGTCATTATGTGTCAGGGCCAGCTCCTCTCCTGATTTATTTATTCCTCATTAACCCTGTTTCCCATTCGCATCCCTTCCCTTGCCTATAAGCGTGCACGCTAATCTGTTCAATGTGGTTTTGTTTCTTGTTGTGGATGTTTCTTTTTTAAGATTTAATGAGTTGATTTTTATTAGAAAGACAGATTTACAGAGGGAAGGAGAGACGGAGAGAAAGACCTTCCCTCCACTCCCCGAGTAACTGCAACAGTTGGAGCTGAGCCAATCCAAAGGTAGGAGCCAGCAGCTTGTGGGTCTCCCATGCAGGTGCAGGGTCCACAAGCAGGGAGCTGGATGGGATGTGGAGCAGCTGGGACACCGCCATTACTGAAGTTGGTAGATAGGGGTTAGATAAAGACGTTCAGAGAAAAGATGCCTTCTGTAGCTTTGGCAGGCGATCCTGTCTGTTCTTTCAAGTGCCAACTCTCAGGGTGCCTGCTTGGGTTTGCTCATGAACTCCAGGGTGCCTCCTTGGGTTTGCTCATGAACTTCAGGGTGCCTCCTTGGGTCTGTTTATGAAGTTGGGGTAGGCACAGCAGCGGGAGGCAGGCACGGGGCCCTGCAGGCTCTGGATTCGCACTTGAAGAGGTGTGGGCATGCATCCTTTAAGCAGTGTCCACCTGCTGTCCCTGACTGGTCCTTCCAGTCAGTGACTATCCTGGGTTGGGGATTCCCTGACTCTTCACTAGTCTTCAGGAGTGGGGGGATGGCTCTAGCAGTGGAAACAATGTTTCTAAGAAACACTACCAATTATTGATGACTATCATTCTTGGAAGTAGGCTAAATACTTCGTCTTTCAGCTCACTTAGCCATCAAAGCAGTTCTGTGGATTTTTAGCCCATTTTATTTATTTAGGATTGATTTATGTATTTGGAAGGCAGAGGGACAGAGGGAGAGAGGGCTTTTTGTCTGCTGGTTCGCTCCCCAGTGACTGTGATGGATGATGGGGCTGTGCCAGGCCAAAGCCTGGAGGCCACACCCTGTCTCAGTCTCCCGTGTGGGCACAGGGGCTCAAGCACATGTTGCATCTGCTGCTGCTGTCCCTGGCACATTGCAGGGGACGCCGCCAGGCCCGTAATTGTCTTTTTTTTTTTTTTTTTTTTTTTTTGATTTTTTTGTTTATTTGAAAATTGCAGAGAAAATGTGGGGGGGGGGGCAGGGGAAGGGGAGGGAGAGAAAGAGAGCCCTTCCATCTGTTGGTTCACTGTCCAAGAGGCCACAGTGGTCAGAACTGGATCAGGCTGGAGCCAGGAGCCAGCTGCTTCATGGAGGTCTCCCACATGGTCGCAGGGGCCAAAACACATGGGCTATCTCCTGCTTCTTTCTCAGGCACGTTAGCTGGGAATTGGCACAAAGTGAAGCTGGCAGGTGAAGATCTGGGGCTCCTATGGGACGATGGCACTGCCGAAAACAGGTTGGTGTGCTGTGCTGTGCTGTGCTGTGGTGCTGGCTCCTAAGGGTTCTGTGAAAAAGGCTCTAAGCTATCATTATTATTGTTTTTCCTCTCACAGGTCTATAACTCTTAGCTGTTTCAAGAACACTTTCTCCTTAAGTATTTGAAGAGATTGAATCTAAAAGTCTGTGAAGATACAATATATTTTAAAAAATGATTTATTTGGGCCCAGCGGCGTGGCCTAGTGGTTAAAGTCCTCGCCTTAAACATGCTCGGGATCCCATATGGGCGCCGGTTCTAATCCCGGCAGCTCCACTTCCCATCCAGCTCCCTGCTTGTGGTCTGGGAAAGCAGTCTAGGACGGCCCAAAGCCTTGGAACCCCGCACCTGTGTGGGAGACCTGGAGGAGGTTCCTGGCTGCTGGCTTCAGCATCGGCCGTTGCGGTCACTTGGGGAGTGAATCATCGGATGGAAGATCTTCCTCGCTATCTCTCCTCCTCTCTGTATATCCAACTTCATAGTAAAAATAAATCTTAAAAAAAATGACTTATTTATCTGAAAGGCAGAATGGGGGGTTGGGAAGGAGACACGGAGAGAAAAATCCTCCGTCCACTGTTTCACTCCACACATGGCCACGACGGTCAGGCTGGATCACTTAAGGCCAGGAGCACAGGACTCCAGCTGCGTCTCCCAACCACGTGTTTTATCGTCTGCTTTGTTGGGCACATTCTGAGGAGGGCAGTTTTTCCAGCTGCCTTCGGTTCCCTGTTCCTCGGGACACTGCGTTTTTCAGAGTCACTGCTCTTCTGAACAAGATGTCCTAAAACCAGGTTTCCATCATTTGCGAGTGAAGGTCCAGGACAGCTTCCGGCACCTCCTGCTTCACGCCGCCAGCTCGCCTGTCCTTCGCGAACTCATCGCTCCAGGTTCAATAGCACGCAGTTACACGATGTCAAGTGACCGTAGCATGCTTCTCACTGCAGGAAGTGTGTGCTTGCTGGGCAATGCCGATTTCCTTTCTTCAAGGAAAGTGAAGCCTGCTTTTACAGAAATGAAGCCACCCACTGAAAGTCTGTACTTGTCTTTATTAGTATTTTTTTTTTTCATGTACACCTGCAGGTTGTACTGAGTTCCTACTCTGTTCCAGAGGTCAGTTGTTAGGCTGCCTCACCGTTATCTCCCTGTCCCCCAGCACTCAGCAGGTGCCCCGTCAATAGTCGCTGAACAAATCAACGAATTATTCCCTCACTGATTCTGGATAATGTTTTTAAAAACATTACATTTCTATTTTTTCCCCTCTCTGTGCCTAGTTTTATTCTCTTTAAAACAAAATAACAGTAATTGTAATAATAGCTTACGATGTTGTTCGTAAGACTTAAAGAAGATACTGAGAGGAGGTTTTCAAAAGCTACCTGTGAATTGCAAGCTAAATTCTAATGATTGTGGCAAGTATGATTCCCCTAGGGCACAAACTTGAAGGAAGTTGGCCACCAGCAATGTAGGAAGGCCTCCCTGGGACTGGCACTCCTGGAGGGAAAGAGAAGCCAGCTGCTGGAGAGGGAGGGGTTGGGTTCTAATTGAATGCAGGCTCACCAATCACCTTAGCCAACCTCCTGGTGATCTGCACCGAGGCCAGAACATTCCTACAGGATTGTCTTGAACAGGACAAGCTTTTACTTCTTCCTGTGTTACGGACTGTAAAAACATTACACTTCAAACGCGGTAATTCCTTGCTAATCTTTTTTTTTTTTTAAAGATTTATTATTATTGGAAAGCCGGATATACAGAGAGGAGGAGAGACAGAGAGGAAGATCTTCCATCTGATGTTTCACTCCCCAAGTGAGCCGCAATGGCCGGTGCACGCCGATCCGATGCCGGGAACCAGGAACCTCTTCCGGGTTTCCCACATGGGTGCAGGGTCCCAGTGCATTGGGCCGTCCTCAACTGCTTTCCCAGGACACAAGCAGGGAGCTGGATGGGAAGTGGAGCTGCTGGGATTAGAACCAGCGCCCATATGGGATCCCGGGGCTTTCAAGGCGAGGACTTTAGCCGCCGGGCCCAATTCCTTGCTAATCTTGCAGGCAGCTCTCCATGAACAGTGCCTCACAGGCAGTCGGGGCGCAGGCAGGTGTTAGGGAAGAAGGTGGTGGAGGAGCCGAGGAGAGAAACAAACAAAACCCCAACTAAGGAGACTGGGGGGATGGGCCCTGTGCTTCCCAGGGAAGTAGCTCCAGCAGCCGCAGGCAGAGGACACGGTGCTGTTGTATGTTGTGGTCCATTTTCCCATGAGAGTTACGAGTGCTCGAGACACTCATCTTTCTGGGGTATGAAATCCCATTGCTTTTTTACATTTTTCCTTGTTTTTTTTTTTGTTTGTTTTTTTTTTTTTTTAAGATTTATTTATTTTTATTGGAAAGGAAGATTTACAGAAATAAGGAGAGCCAGAGATCTACTGGTTCACTTCCCAAGTGGCAGCAACGGCCACAGCTGTGTTGATCTGAAGCCAGGAGCCAGGAGCTTCTTCCGGGTCTCCCACGTGAGTGCAGGGTCCCTAGGCTTTGGGCCATGCTCGACTGCCCTCCCAGGCCACAAGCAGGGAGCTAGAAGGGAAGGGATACGAACCAGTGCCCATATGGAATCCCGGCGCTTGCAAGGGGAGAACTTTAGCCACTAGGTTACTGCATTAGGCCCCTTTCTTGATTCATGTTTACAACTGACACTGGGAAGCAAATCTTCATGAAATTACCCAGAATCGTTGCACTTTGTGGATTATTTAGGATCTGTTAACTGATCTACACGACCCAGGAGCTAGGTGTTGCCTGGTCAGTTAAGGGCTGAGTAAGTTCATGAGCAATGTACTGAAATCCCAGCTCAATTTCATCATTGGCTCAGGCTACAATCGGCATAACCCGTGTTCTAAGTATGCCACATCACTGGTCCAAAAATGTGTCCTTGACTCCTTCATGAACTAGATCCGCTGTCTTGCCCTGTCCAGGTGCAAAGCATATAGCCTCCCCCCTAACCCCCGAACATTCAGCTGTGAGACTGTTCTAGATTTGACTATGAACAAGAGTCACAGGACAGGCTCCTCTTTGTCTGACCTTCAAGTTCTCCTGTGGGACTCTGCCATCCACAGTTAAAATGCAGCCGGGAGGTATCTAATATCCCCAGGGACTGGGAGAGTGGCAGATAGCAAGGAGTAGCTACTGTATCCAGAGAGGTTAACCTCAAAGTCATGGGTGTGTGAATTTGGCCAGACTTTTAAACGGGGTCTTCGTTTTCTCCATTCTTCTCAGTTATTTAGAATTATATCTTGCTCTTAGTAACTCAAGTTAAAAATGCTTTTAGTCGGAACCTAGAAGATGAAGCATTCATTGTTATAATTATTAAGCTATCAATCAAGAAAGTATTTATTTTACATGGCACACTGTGGAACTACCTGTAGGACTTTACACACACTTGTCCTGTTTAGGCCCCTAGGCCTTGGTCATTAGGATAACTGTGAACAATGATGCAATAAGATTTAGACTTTAGTGATGTTTTGACATTTGTACCAATAGCAGTGTTACATTTTTTTTTAAAGATTTATTCATTTTATTACAGCCAGATATACACAGAGGAGGAGAGACAGAGAGGAAGATCTTCCGTCCGATGATTCACTCCCCAAGTGAGCCGCAACGGGCCGATGTGAGCCAATCCGAAGCCGGGAACCAGGAACCTCTTCAGGGTCTCCCACGCGGGTGCAGGGTCCAAATGCATTGGGCCGTCCTCGAGTGCTTTCCCAGGCCACAAGCAGGGAGCTGGATGGGAAATGGAGCTGCTGGGATTAGAACCGGCGCCCATATAGGATCCCGGGGCGTTCAAGGCGAGGACTTTAGCCGCTAGGCCACGCCGCCGGGCCCAGTGTTACATTTTTTTTTAAAGATTTATTTATTTCCATTACAAAGTCAGATATACAAAGAGGAGGAGAGACAGAGAGGAAGATCTTCCGTCCGATGAGTTACCCCCCAAGTGAGCCGCAATGGCCGGTGTGCGCCGATCTGAAGCCAGGAATCAGGAACCTTTTTCGGGTCTCCCACACGGGTGCAGGGTCCCAAGGCTTTGGGCCGTCCTCAGTTGCTTTCCCAGGCCACAAGCAGGGAGCTGGATGGGAAGTGGAGCTGCTGGGACTAGAACCAGCGCCCACATGGGATCCCGGCGTGTTCAAGGCGAGGACTTTAGCTGCTAGGCCACGCTGACAGGCCCAGCTCATCAGTTTTTTTCTTTCTTTTTTTTTTTTTTTAAAAGATTTATTTATTTTATTACAAAGTCAGATATACAGAGAGGAGGAGAGACAGAGAGGAAGATCCTCCCTCCGATGTTTCACTCCCCAAGTGAGCCGCAACTGCCGGTGCGCGCTGATACGAAGCCAGGAACCTGGAACCTCTTCCGGGTCTCCCACGCCGGGTGCAGGGTCCCAAATCCTTGGGCTGTCCTCGACTACTTTCCCAGGACACAAGCAGGGAGCTGGATGGGAAGTGGAGCTGCCGGGATCAGAACCGGCACCCATATGGGATCCCGGGCTTTCAAGGCGAGGACTTTAGCCGCTAGGCCACTCCGTCAGGCCCAGCTCATCAGTTTTCACAGGACACTTTCCTACCTAGTCGCTCCACAGCTCAAGCCCACGTGCATGGCTGTGGCCTCATCACAATGGGCTGCTTGCTTGCTCCTCCCGGTGGTGCTGTCACAACCCCCTTTCCCAGATGCTGGAGTCTGTCTCTGCCCTCCTGCCTGCCTGCCCACTGTCTTTCTCTCCTATAGGGCCTGGGCATGTGTCTCTGTGTGTGTGTCTCTGTCTGTCCATGAGGGCCACAGGTCTCCTCTTGCCACAACTCTGTCCAGCGTGGCCTCCCACGCCATCTCCAAGCAGGGGCTCACGACGACCCCTTCCCTTCCTCAGGGCCCCCTAGGAAACACTTGAGGGGTCAGGCATCCCTGTCGTGTGCATTTGGGGCAGGAATTAGGCTCCACAGCCCCCTGCCAGACGCTGCTGCCCTCTCGTTCACCAGGGAATGGTTCAACCCTCCTCCAGGGATCATCCTGGATTCAAGACTCTTTCTCCCGCAGGCGGCCTGTGGACCATCGGCTGCCGTTGATGTGCCACCCGCCACAAGACACCCCAACAGTCTGTTCTCCACAGAGGTCCTTCTCACCAGGACAGGTACAGTAGCTACATGTCTGGATCCCTCGATTGTGGCTGCCGCTCTCACAGCACGGAACTGCATATGTTGTGCAAGCCAGGAGGGTAGGCACTTTCACCAGCCTGGTGAAGAAACCAGCAATGGGGTGGTGTGGGGTATGGTGTGGGGTGCAAGGGGTGGTGTCCCAGTGGGTCAAGCTGCAGCCTGCCAGGTGGATGCCCTGTATGGGTACTGCTTCAAATCCTGGCTGTTTCCCCTGCAGTCAGCTCCCTGCCGATACTCCTGGGAGAACAGCAGAGGATGCTCCAAGGGCTTGTACCCCTGTGCCCCTGAGGGAGATCTGGAGGAAGCTGCTGGTTGCTGAGCTTGCCCTGGCCCAGCCACAGCTCTTTCTAGTCTTTATCTTCTTTTTTTTTAGAGTCCATGAACAGGGTCTACCCAAAAAACAACTCCGGGTGATGAAATGTCTGGGCACACTGGAGAGTGAGGTATTGACTGCTTTTAACAGCTAATGTTCTTTTGGTGAAAGAAATGCCACCCTCTCCTGACACTCTTGAGTGTTTTCAGCCTTAGCTTTTTTTGCCGGCGTTTTCTCCCAGTGCCCTCTTGTCCATCTTCCACAGCAGCGAATGACACAGTCTACAAGGACGCAGCCCGTTCTGGAAGGGTGCAGAGTCACCTCCTCTGATGTGGCTCTGCTGACTCGCGGCGCGCCGCTCCTACAAGCAGAGTCCCTGGTGAGGAGTGGAGGGTCTTCCCCATCCTCCCCTGACCAACGCTTTCCCGGAGGCAGCAGCGCCCACTTGGTCCACCAGCGCCCCAGGCTGCGTCTACTCGATTGAAAGGCACCTACTCCAGGTGGCGCGGCGAGCGCGCTCCGGGCAGCCGGGCAGGACCGGCCGCAGGGGCTTCCCTTCCCCCGGCTCCCCATCCCTGGGGCGCACCTGGCGGGGACACAGCGCTCGGTTGCAGCGGACGCATCCACTACCGCAGCGCCTCCGCCCCAGCTGCGCGGGGGAGCAGGCCGGAAGAGGGCGGAGCGCCGCGCGGGCGCGCCTATATGTGCCCCGCGCGGCGGCGAGGGCGGGCTTGGGCACGCGCGGCGGGGTCGGCGGAGCGCCCGGCGCCGCAGACGCGCGGCCTGGAGCGGGGCGGTGGGAGCGGCGGGAGCGGCCGGGAGGCGGAGACGCGGTGCGGGGTGGCGCGGGGCCACCTCCGCAGCTCTCCTGGCTCCCGCTGGCCTTCGGAGGCGGGCCCGGGCTGCGGCGGCCAGGAGAGGTGAAGTGGGGCGCGGCGGTGCGGAGGGGCTTGGCAGGGCGCGGCGGGTCGGTGCTCTCGGAGCGCTGGGCGAGGCGAGGCGCCGCGGATGCTCGTGGAGAGCGAGCTGCGTGCTGCGGGACGCAGGGGCGCTGGGAGGTAACCCTACTGCGGGCTGGTTTTGGGGCGTTCTGGGTTAGTCCAGGGATACCTCGGAGAGTGAACGTGGGGGCGCTGGCACGTTGAGGAATCTCCCCCAACCCCCCGGGCCCGCCGGCCGCGAGGGGCCAGTAAGGAAGGGCGCGCCCCGTAGGCCCCCGGGGGCAAGTGAACCTTCTTGTTGAGGCACCTGAGTTGGGGGGCCTCCCTGGGAGGGTAGACCTGGACCATGGGGACCGCACAACCAGGCCCAGGGTCCCCACTCCTGGGCCTGGGCAGGGCTCGCTGCGGGCTTTGCTCTCCTGACAAACGAGCAGCTCCGAGGCCACTGCGCCTCCTCCCTGGCTGTGTGGGGCTGTGAGTTTCTGGAAGCGTCCCCCGGAGCGTGGGTTTCGCTCGTGCACAGGGTTCCCTTAGAAGTAGCCGGAGCGCCTGCTGCAGGTGGGCTGGCAGGTGGGAGGGGGTGTCCGGGGAGCCTGGCCGTGGCCGTCCTAAGCCCAGGTCTACTGGTGCGCTTCATGCCCTGTTCTCTCCTTCAGCCTCATCTGTTTCAATGGTGCAGCTGTCTTCGTCCGCGCTTGGTTCCCAGTCACCTTCAGGCCACGCGGAGCAAGGGACGATGAAGGCCGCCAAGCCCCAGGTGAACCACAGCCCGCACGGGGAAGGCCCGCGGGCCATGAGCCCCCTGCAGGCCGCCCTCAGTTCCGCAGCGTCGCCTTCCCAGGCTTACGAGACCTATATTGACAATGGACTCATTTGCCTTAAACACAAGATCCGAAACATCGAGAAAAAGAAGGTAACTTTAAAAAAAAATCTTTTTTTCCCTCCTGTTAGCAGCGGTATGCCTGACCGTAACTAGGGTTAAGAAGCTGATTGATTTGATGGGCGAGCTTCCTAATTAACCTTGGGAATGAACTGCCTGAGAACAGTTGAGCAGGTAGGCTGCCTATTGGACGTATCCCGTGTTCTGTTTCCTTGAATAAAACGTTCATTAACTGGTGCAAGCTGGGGGAGTGCTTGAAGGGCGGAGTGTTCGAGGCCAGGTGAATTCGCCTGGGTGGAGTCCTCCTACCTGCTTTTGTGGGATAAAGCTTGCGTCTGTTGGGACTCTGTGCAGCTGGTGGGACTGCAGTGTGGCCGCTGCGGTAGCTTGGCCCGTGGTGGAGCCCGGCCCAGTGACAGCCCTGTTCATGTTGTGAGGTGATGGCTCAGGAACAGTTGGAGGAAGGGTGGAACTCGGGGCTGCGTGGATTCTGGCTGCCTGAGGTTACAGGAAATGCTGATGTTAAGATTGCAATCCTGTCTCGATCCCTGAGTCATGGAGCTGGTGAGCTGCACGCTGTGGGGCCCCGGCCGTCTGGGCTTCTGACAGCTCAGGGCGAGTGTATAGCTTGCTCTTAACTATTGCTAGGCCAAGTTAAAGCTTAGGGCATTTTTTGTTGAAGGAGATGTGGGTGATGGCTGTTCCTTTTTTCAAAGCTGGGAAGAAGTGTTGGCGCTATTAGCTTTCCTGTGGCTTTCCTTGTCTGTGTTTAAGACGCATGCTCTTGACCCCACGTGTGATAAGGGCATTGTGGCTGTGTCAGCGCAAATCGCATACCCTGTGGAAATCAGTCAGAGAGAATCTTTTTGGTTTTTACTTTTCGTGTTTTGAGAGGCAGAGTTACTAGAGAACTCGAGTATGCTGGTTCACTCTGCAGAAGCCGGCCACCCAGCCTGGAGCTGGAACGGGGTCGCAGCCTCCCCCACGGGGGGCAGGGATTCAGATGCAAGAAGGAGCTGTCATGTGCTGCCTGCCAGCGTGTGCGTGGGCAGGAGGCTGGAGACAGGAGCCAGAGCTCAGCACTGGGCCATGGTGGGGCGCGGTGTCCCACCTGCTGGCGGAATGCCCTGTCCCAGAGCAGGATCTGCTGAG
Source organism: Ochotona princeps (assembly GCF_030435755.1). Classification (NCBI taxonomy): domain Eukaryota; kingdom Metazoa; phylum Chordata; class Mammalia; order Lagomorpha; family Ochotonidae; genus Ochotona; species Ochotona princeps. Next base: position 5,503,042 of record NC_080858.1, read on the forward strand.
TGGCCTTGCTGGGATGCTGTGCATATACGCTGGAACATTGTCCGTAATTCTGAACCAGTATTTGTGCTTCAAGATTTTAAGGATGCATCTTTGAGAGCATGAAGCCAATTCAAGAGAAGCCGGAAAGATGGTTTTAAATTACTTCTGTGTCTCTGCACCTCTATTAAAGAAATACGATCTTATATGTATACCAGAGTGGGTGTATGCCATTAATATGGGGCCAGTGAAAGTAACTGAGTGGATTTTTTTAAAAATATCAAATTGAGTGTTAAAAAAAAAATAGCTTCAAGTTGATGTTGCTAGTGTTCTGAAAGTCTTGTCCATTTTTGTGCTGCTGTTACTGACGCTGCTGGACCAGAGGTCCCTTCTTGGTGCCTGTGTGAAACAGAAGCAGTAAGCAGCGTAGCAGGGTGTGCTGGACAGGATGCGCCTGCCAGGCCAGGTGCTGTCTCAGTGAAGAATGCAGATCCAGGCTGCAGTCGTTAGGGCACGGGCCTGGGTTGTGGTTCCCTCACCCTCTTCTGGGATGTTGCTGGGGGGAGAGCTTTGTGGGTCTGGATCCAGCACTGCAGCCTTGCCAGTAGGTCTCCTGAGGGGAATCGGATCCCGATATAGTAGGGGAGGGGCAGTCTCTGGCCTCCACCCCAGGGACCAGTGGCTCCCCTGCCCCAGCCCTCACTCCCTGTTGTGATAACTTGAAGTATCCCCAGAATTGGCCCGATCTTTAGGGAGGAGGCAGAGGGAAATTGCCCCTGATGCAGCATGGGTGGGCGAAGTTGCAGGTGTTTGACCAGGTAAGTCCCTGTGTATTGAGCAGGCTAATTCAGAATAGTTCCAGACTAATCTCTGCGTGTGAGGGTTTGTTCCCTGCCCAGTGGAACCCCTTTGCTGTGGATTGGTGTGCCTGGAGACGGGTGACTTCAGACTCTGGTTTTCAAGGGAGGGCAGGGCTGTTCCTGAGCTGCCTTCGTAGCCCAGCTTGATCAGGCCATAGCAGATCCACCATTCTCTTTTGTAGCTCAAACTGGAAGACTACAAGGATCGCCTGAAGAATGGAGAGCACCTGAACCCAGACCAGTTGGTGAGTGCCCGGCGGTCCTGTCCTATCTCCAATGTCACTTTCTTAAGGAAAACCCTGGGTAGAATTGGTGGAACTGGAGACTCGGAGGCCACAGGTTGGTCCTCACTGTTGGACGTAGGCGTGTGGATGGGGTGTTGAAGCCAGTACAAATTGAGGGGGTAGACCATCAGCAATATTCAACTTAAAGATGTCTGGTAAATTTACACGAAGGCGATGAGACGGGGAGCTGTCAGCTTCCTACCCTTCCCGGCTGTCCTCTGACCCTGACTACGTCCTGCCTTGAAATACAGAACATTGCTGTCGGCCACTTCCTCTTTTCCAGTTGCTTCTGTTCAGTGGCCTTCCCGCCGCCCTACTTTCTGCCTGGTGTTACTGCGCCCTGATACGACTCCTGGCCACACTTTGTTACATTGTTGAACTAGTCCATGATGTGTTTCCTAGGGGCAACTTTCTAATTTATGAAAAAGAGTTTTGGACCGTATGGAAACAAAGTTCACCAGCCTTTGCATTCTTGAGCCAATCCCATGTTCTGGCTGAGAAGGGACACAATTTGTTTTAAATAAAAGTACCTGACCTAGCCTGTGAGTGGATTGTCTTTTTCAATGGCAATCTTTGTGTGTCCGCGGCTGGCACGTGGGGCCCGTTTCCTTGCTTGGTTGGCTCTTCTCCACTGACCCGGAATTTTGGTGATGTGGTACAGTGTGATTTTGCTGACGTGTAGTTTTGAATTGTGTGAGCTCTGAGCATAGTGTGCTTGCCTTGCTGGACACCAGTGTTGGCTCACGGCTTTGTTTTGCAGTCTTAGGGGTATGCGTGGTAACCCCTGTGGTGGGCCTCCATCTGTGGACTTGCCCTTGAAGGAGGGTTTCTGTTGCAGCCGTGTGGGTTGGTGGTTTTCATGGTGCCTCTGTAAGAAACCCCAAGGACGTGTCCTGGTGCAGACCTGCGTCAGGAAAGCTGCAGTCTCAGCATCTGATCCCTGTCCTCCTAACAGAATGTTGCTTCTGTAACACAAATACGAGCTTCTATCTCTAGGATTTGTGTGTTTGAAAGGCAGAGTGTCAGAAAGAGGAGATCTTCACCTACTGGTCTCCTTGCTCAGGTGGCTGCAACAGCCAGTTCTGGACAGTCCCAAACTGCAATCTGTGTCCTGGTCTCTTACGTGGGTTGCAAGGACCCAAGGGCTTGAGCCATTTGCTGCTGCTTCGCCAGTGGCATTAACAGGGAGCTGAATTAAAAGAGTAGCTGGGACTTGAACTGGCATTCCAGTGTGGAATGCTGAAATTGCAAGTAGCAGTTGAACCTGCTGTACCCTTTGCTAACCCTGAACTCTTCTGTCTCTTGAATGATGAGTTGCCAGTTGCCAGCTTTTTATTGTTGTCACATGCGTCCTCTGAAGGCCACAGTCCCGTGTCCCGTGGCCTAGCAGACAGACATCTGCTGGTGTCTCCTAGTTCCTGCCTTTTGCCTTTTGCCGATGGCTTGGTCAGCTACAAGGTTGGGATTCCGGCAAACCTTGCAGTGTGGCTCATCGCCTTGCTTTGCTTGTCTGCTGTGCATCTTGGCAGCAGTCTGACTGCTGCAGCGGTAAATGAAACTCGCCATTTCTCATCACTACACTTGGGCTGTCCTGGTCCGAGTGACGTTGCCTTGCTTCCGCATTGTCATAGCCTTCTCACAGGCTTCTCTCCTTCTACCCTCTTGAAATCTGTTCTAAATCTAGTTCCCTCAGTGAGCCTGTGGAGATGGACTTTTGTCTGCTTAAAAGTCTCCCTTGGGCCAGGCATGTAGCCTGTTAGGACATGTGCCTCCTGTGGCAGGGTACCCGGATACCCGGGTGTCGTTCCTGGCTCTAGATGGTTGACTCCAGTTTCGTTTGCTGACACAGAACCCAGGCAGCAGCAATGTTGGCTGAAGCAGTTGTATTCTTGCCCGAGCTCTGGAGCTCTGGTTCCTTGGGCTCTTGCTTCCTGACCTTGGCCGTGGCAGGCATCTGGGGGGTGAGCTGATGGGTGGATTCTGTCTTGACGGCTTCTTTTTCTTCTGTCTCTCTGCCTCTTAGATAAACATGAGAAAAAGATTCCCTGTTGGGTTCCTGGGGGGCAGGCGTGGTGCCTCTCCATGCTCTGCTGGCCCCTGCGGCCCTGGCTCCCTCCCCAGCACGTCTCTTAGCTGGGCGGCCTGCCCACCGCTCCCTGGCCAGCTCCTTCAGCAGCTGCTTGTGCGTCCCCGGCACGGCTGTGGTGTGTGCGTGTGCAGCTGCACACGCTCTGCCTGCTGTGTGTCAGTGGCTCTGTGCCCGCTCTCCTGCTTTCCGCTTGCAGGTCACCTCGGCCACATGGGCACATTGGCAGTCCGCAGGCCTTTGGTCCTTGGGTTGTTGTCTTTGTGGAAGCAAGCGTTTCTCTGACAGGCGGTGACGTTTCACTTTGTCCCTGTCCTTTTGTACTGTCAGTTCCAGGCCAGTTGGGGCTTGGTGTGTTTTCTGTAGCATGCCTAGTGTACGGTACACAGTGGCATTAAAATAACGTGCCACCCTGAGGATGTATTCAGTGTCAAGCGGGCTGCAGACTCCATCTTTGCGTGTTTGTGGTACCGGGAGACATCTCCTCATGTGAACACTGTATATTTAAAGTAGGACAGTTGGAAAACAGAAGAGAAAAACAAAACAGGATTGGTGTCAGTGTTATCGTGTTTAATTGAAAAGGTTCTGGAGTTCAGCTTTAAAACAGCTACATTGTTCCGAAGCTGTGAAGTACTTACAAAGATGTAGTGTTTCTCAACCCTCACTAGGTTCTCTTCCTGCTGTGATAATTGTTAACAAGTGGTTTTATCTCCTTCCAGACTTGAAGACTACATAATTAACCCTTCCCTTTCCCATTTTCTCTACAGCGTGGCCCTCTGTAGGCACTTCATGGAGGGGGCGCAGTTTTGAATACCTCTTGGTTTTTCTCATATTTGATTTATTTCTGGGAGAGAGATGCGATACTTTCCTGTCCACCTGCCGCAGGTGCCAGGACTGGATTAGGCCAAAGCCAGTAATTAGAAATTCCGTCTGATTTCCCGAGTACCTGAGTACCCCTGCTCGGTGCCAGGGTGTGTGTGAGCGGGAAGCTGGGGTCGGCAGTGGACCGTGTCCTGGACTCCGGGCATCTGCACCAGCATGGTGACCGCTGGGCCGGATCCCTGCCCCTCCACACTGCTTCTAGATGAGCTTTGTTTTCTCATCAGCTTTGACAGGACAGTGCATGCAGGAGGCACAGGGCTGTCGTGTGGTGCACCCCACATGGGCACAGCTCTGTGCGCTGTCGGCGCCCCTCAGGAAACGGGTTTACACGGACAGACCTGCCCTTACAAGTCGCTTTCACCCCAAGCTGCCCCTTTGACACTTGAGTCTTGAGGGTGTTGACAGTGTCCGACCGAGCAGGTGAACGGCCCCAGAGGTGCTCAGCTCTGCCTGCTCCTCCTCCTGACATGGCTGCCTGGACGCGCAGGCTCTGAGGTCGGGTTGGTTCCTGTGTGAAACTGTCTTTGGACATGCTGTCTATATTTTTTTTTTAAAAAAAGCCTGTGTTTAGATTTTTTGCTTTGGAGTTAACTTCATTAAACGTCTTGAAAATAGTATACTTCCCAGTTCTTAAAAACTATTCTAGATTGGGAAAAAGTTGATTTTTTAAAAAGCTGTGTTTATTTGATAGGTTTGCAGAGAGAGGGGAGGAGAGAACGCTTCCCACATGGTGGCAGTGGCCAGGCTGTAGGCAGGAGCCTTCTCCAGCCTCCCGCGTGGGTGGGGATGGCCAAACACATGGGCCACCACCTACTGCTTTGTCTAGGCTGTTACCAAGGCCTTAGGTCAGATTGAACTGGCACTCGTATGGAATGATGGGCTGGTTGGCAGTGGCTTTACTGGCTGTGCCACAAGGCCAGCCTGGATTTTTTTTTAAGTAAAAGTTCAGTATTACTTGCTTCTGTGGTTCCTTCCATTTATTTATACTTTTGTGTGGTTGAATTGCTTAGTTTTTCAAATTCACTATTGGTGTGCTTTTTATCTTTTTCGTGTATGTTATTCCACTCTTTCTTTTCTGCTTAACTTTTTTGCTTTCTTTTGGTTCATTTGATTTTTCTAATGATGAAGGTTAGATTTTCTAACAGTTATTTGGAGTGTAAATTTTCCTTTGCTTCTGTTGCATTTTCATGATTTATTAGAAGAAAAATGTGTTATTTCTTTGAAAGCCCAGGTAACAAAAAGAGGGGGAGAGAGAGATGTTGGCTTGGCTTGTTTTATTCCCTGAACGCCTGCATCCTCTGGGCTGAGCCAGGCTGAGGCCAGGAGCCTGTACCACCACCCAGGCCTTCCATGCAGGTGGCAGGAACCCAGAACTTGGGTGGTCATGAGCGCCTTCCCAGGCCCATGAGCCTGCAGCTCCATGGGAAATGGCGGAGCGGAGGCTTGAACTGGCACTTGAGCTCTCTGGGCTGCAAGGGTCTCCAGCGATGTCTTGATCTGCCATATCACAGTGCCCACCCACTTTGAGAAATGCCACAGTTTCTGCTTTTAGAGTTCCATTTGTAACTTTAGTATGTTTTGATTTGGATCCAAATTCGAAATGGAGGACCCAGATGGGAGTGAATTCTCAAGCCTTTGGCAAGAGACACTTACAGCCTTTTGATCCCCTGAGGTTTTTACTGTTAGGGTGACATGGAGGTGGATGCTTGGCCAAGTGCTGGGTGGGCTGTCTAAGATACTGTGGGTAGGATTGGAAATCCAGTAAAACATTAGCAGGCTGATTGTAAATAGATCATTTTGTATAGCTTGTGAGTGAAGTTACCAATATGCAGTTGGTCCCTGGCAGAGAAGGGTTCACCCTCCCTGGGGTGGTCGAGCTGTCAGGGAGGGTGCCCACATCTTAGGCCTGAGTTGGAGTTGCAGCTCCGGCTCCTGGGTCGAGCTTTCTGGAGAGGCTGTGGTGATGGCTCAAGGGGTTGGGTTCATGGCACTTGTCTGGAATGCCTGTGCTGAGCTCCTGATTCCAGCTTTGGGGTGGTGTATCCCCAGTCTCTTCTGCCATCGTGGGCATTGGGGCAGAGGTGGGCTCTGTCGTGTCTGCATTGCTGCCTCCTCCCTGTCTGCCCTCTGTCTCCCACATCAGTACAGAAAAAAACATTTTGAAAAGCAAAATGAGTTAGGAGTTGATACTTCTTACTACTGAGCTCTGATAATAAACCGGTTGAAGATTGTGGCACGCTCTGTCCCACACATGCGTGAATGCTGCTTGTCTAAGTGTTACAGAAACCTCCTAACTGAGCTGCGTATCTTGGAGACTTGATGTTTTGGGGGAGTGGGTCACGAGTCCTGTTGTTTCCAGTGTCCTTTTCTTGAAACAAATTCTAGGATAGGAGTCTGTTGGAAAGTTTAAAATCTGTTCAGAATCCTAAGCATATTTGAGGTTCCCAAGGCGCTATATCTCAATGACCCTTCCCTCCTTCAGCAATACACAGGCAGTACGTACTCTGGAAAGTTCTGTGTCAGATGTGAGGTTGGACTCTGTAGGGGACAGTTGGTGACCTGATGGGAAGAGAGGTGGGGAGTCAACCAGCACAGACGGTACTCTGACCTGTGGCAAGGGCTCAGGGGAAGATGGCTTCGTTAGAATGATGCGAGGAGCTGTTTGTTTTTTCTCTAACTTGCAGTGTGTGATGGCTGCATTTTGTTGCCTTGCAGATTTTTTTTTTTTTTGGTTTTGAAAGATTACATTTTGGGCATCTAAAGAATTAGCCTGTTTTTTATACCCATAAGTAACTTTCATGGCAAAATGTCAAAATCGTTTTAAAAAATTATTGCATTGATTTTGATCGACAGTGGTAGTTCAAGGGAGAGGACATTGTCCTGTATCTTTACAAAGACTTAATATTATCAGACTTGTCTGTTGCTTTTATGAATGTGTATGTGATTTTGACCCTTTTTTGAGTGTTTATTTTTTGTCTACCTGAAAGGCAGGGACTGAGACAGAAAGAGCTCCCTACCATGTTCTGGCTCATTCCCCCAAGGCCTGTGATGGCTGTGAGCCCAGAGCTGCTGTGTGTCTCTCACGTGGGCAGCAAGGTCTGACATGGTGGAAGCATCATCTCTTACTTCCCAGGAGCATTGGTGAGGGTGGTTGGAATGGACTTGGGGCTGGAGCACTCACCGGCCCTCTGACGTAGGGCCTTGTGCACTGGCTTAGCCCAGTGCTTCCCATTGCCTGGACCCACATGTGTTTTTCCTGTAGCTTTGTTGAGGTATAATACTGCATATCACAAAAAAGTTCAGGGGCTGGCACTGTGGCCTGGCAGGTTAAGTTGCCACCTGCAGTGCAAGCATCCCACATGGGAACTGTTTTGAATCCTGGCTGCCCTATTTTGGTGCCAGCTCCTGGTTAATCTACCTTGTACCCACATGGGAGACCAGGAAGAAGCTCCTAGTATTGGCCTGTTGAAGCCATCTGGGGAGTGAACCAGCTGATGGAAGACCTCATTCTGTCTGTTCCTCGTTCTCCATAATTGTGCCTTTCAAGTAAATAAGAATACATTTTTATAAAGTAAGTACACTGTAAGTGCATAATTTAGTGGTTTATAGTCAATTTAGAGTTAGATAGTTGTCAGCGACTAGTTTTAGAACACTTCTCTAGCCTCCAGATTTTCCTTTTATGTCCTGACTTTATTTCTATAAATTTAAAAACTTGTTGGCATGTCTTTTCCATGATAGTACTGTGAGGTTGCTGGTCGTCTGTGATGCTCTGTGGTACTACTGCAGTGAGTTAATAGTGAATATTGACAAAGGATCCTGTTGGCTCAGTAATCTTAACACCCATAGACTTCACACCTTCTGCTTTGTAGACAGATTTCCAGTAGAACTGGATTTCTGGGCTGCACGTTAGGGTGCTGTGGGTTAAGCTGCCATTTGGGAAGTCCATATCTGTACTGGAATGGATAGGATGCAACCTCACATACTCAAGTCTCAATGAGTTGGGTTTCTGGCACCATCACATGGAAGCCACAGAGGGAGTTCCTGGCTCCTGGCTTCAGCCTGGCCTAGAAGGGCATTTGGGCAGTGAGCCAACCAAAGGAAGATATATCAGGAAGTCTTTTACCCTTGCCCCCTTCCCTTTTTCCCGCTAAATTTAAGTTTTATTTTACTTGAAAGGCTGAGAGAGGACACATACACACAGAGAAAGGGAGAGGGAGAAGAGAAGGGAGAAGGAAAAAGAGATCTTCTATCCACTGGTTCACTCCCCAGATGGCTGCAACAGCTGGAGCTGAGCCAATCTGAAGCCAGGAGCCAGGAGCCAGGAGTTTCTTCCAGGTCTCCCATATGAGTGAGGGTCCCAATGTCCTGAGCATTCTCTGCTGCCCTCCCAGGCCACAAGCAGGGAGGTGGGTGAAATAGAGCAGCTGGAACTCAAACTGGTGCTCACATGGGATATTGGCACCAAAGGTAGAAGCTGGTTGACCATACCAAGCAGCCCCTTGACTTTTCAAATAAAAAGATCCTGGCTACTAAATTAAAACAGCGAAGTTCCAAATAATAAAACACAATTGACTGTCTAGCTTTAGAATGGAACTTCAGAAATAAAAATTGTATTTTACAGTTAATCTTTATGTAACTTTTGAAAAAGGTAAGTACCTTGCTCTATGTGTTAAGTTCTTAGTTCATGAAGTCCTGAGTTGGTTCTTCCGTACTTAAGGAACAGTAATTTTGATGTGCTTGTATTGAGAAGATCACAACATTGATGCTTTCTTCTTTTTGGTAGGAAGCAGTAGAGAAATACGAAGAAGTGCTACATAATTTGGAATTTGCCAAGGAGCTCCAGAAAACCTTCTCTGGACTAAGCCAAGATGTGAGTGTGTTTGCTTTGCTTTGCCTGAGACCACGTTAGACGTGCCGAAGGGAGGGTCAGCCTCAGATAAAGGTGTGCGATGACAGGCTGGGGAGGCCAGTGGGCGGCTGCGTGGAGCCTGTGCTCCTCCGACAGCGTAGGCGCGACCAGCAGGAAGGTGGCAGGTGCGTGCTTGGAGAGCTGCCGTCGGTCCCCACTCTCGCTGCCTGTGTGCTGGTCCGTGCTGGCAGGCCAGGGTTGCATCTGACCAGGTCTGTCACTGTCCTTCAGTGACGCGTCTGTCATGGCTCCCGGCTCATGGCTCGGCCTGAGAAGCCCCGGTGAGGGGCTTGTTTCAATCAGTGGGAGACATTTCCTCATGACGCCATTCCTCACCGAGGGAGCATTGCTCTCAGATTGTCTCTTCTGATTTTTGAGTGTTTCCCAACTCTTGATAGTGATCTAAAATTCTTCTGTCTGTCCTCTCACTGGAATGAAGAGAGGAACCTCCAAAAGGAAGACAGCTCTGATCCCACTGCTTGCACTACAGTTCTAACATTCTCTGTAGTTAACCTCTAAGGGTGGTACCGGTACATGGAACTAAGTAGCCTCACCAAAGCTACTGCGTCCTGTTGTCTTGGTGCAAGAGGTTAGCTCTGTCATCTGCAGCCTATTGCAGCTCACACGTTTATTGTTTAATTTTGGCAGTTTCTGCTGGTTTACACTGTTATTAAATAATTAATTTGAAAGGTGGAGAGCCTGGTGCAGTGGCTCAATTGGCTAATCTTTCCTCTTCAAGTGCCAGGATCCCATATGGGCACCGGTTCATGTCCCACAGCTACTCCCCTTCCTATCCAGCACCCTACTTGTTGCCTGGGAAAACAGTGGAGCACAGCCCAAAGCCTTGGGAACCTGCACATGTGTGGGAGACCTAGAAGAAGCTCCTGGCTCCAGATTGGCTCAGTTCTGGCTGTTGAGGCCAGTTGGAAGTAAATCAACGGAAGGAAGATCTTTCTGTCTCTTCTCTGTGTAAATCTGCTTTTCTAATAAAATTAAATACATATTTTTAAAAAGGCAGCAAGAGCGCCTATCTGCTGGTTGGCTGGATACCTTCAGTGGATGGGAGCCAGGCGGACGTCAAGCTGGGAACTGAGTCTGGGTCTGCATGCTGTCGAACCCTGGGAGCCATCACTCCCCGCCCACCGTGGTGCACGTCGGCAGGAGGCTGGGATTGGGAGTGAAGCTGAGAACTCCTGTACCAGATGGGGGGGTCTCAAATGTTTAACTACTTGGTTAAATGCCCGTTTCTTTATACCCTTTGAATTGCTTTAGCTTTGGTCCATTTTACTCTGAAGACATCTTTTATATCTTCTTTCTTCTTGACTGGCTAGAAGTACAGTTGTGGACCCAACATGGTAGCCTGGTGGCTTAACTCCTTGCCTTGCATGTGCTGGAATCCCATATGAGCACCGGTTCTAATCCCGGCGGCTCCACTTCCCATCCAGCTCGCTGCTTGTGGCCTGGGAAAGCAGTAGAGGATGGCCCAAAGCCTTGGGACCCTGTGCCCACCTGTGAGACTCAGGAAGCTGCTGGCTTTGGATTGGCTCAGCTATAGCCATTGTGGATACTTGGAGAGTGAATCAGCTGATGGAAGATGCTTCTCTGTCTCTCCTCCTCTCTGTAAATCTGACTTTCCAATACAAATAAATAAATCTTTAAAAAAAAGTTTTTTTCTGATACATCATAACTTTTTTCCTTCTTTCAAGGTTTATTTTTCAAGTCTTTTTTTTTTTTTAACGTTATTATTTTATTTGAAAGAGACAGACCTCCTCCATCTACTGCTTCAGTTTCCTGCAGCGGTCAGGGCCCAAGCCAGGAGCTAGGAGCATGTGTAGCAGACACCCAGATATTTGAAGTTGCTGCTGCTTTGGCTGCATACTAGCGGGGAGCTGGATAGGAAGCAGGGAGCCAGGCTTCACACCAGGCATTCTGATAAAGCCTCAAGGTGTCCTGAGCAGCTTCTCAGCCAGCACGTTCCGCACAATTTCCTCTCTCCACATTTGCTCTGCTCCCTGTGCCACACGCTTAGCTTATCACACTTGGTTTCTACAGCCGTCTAGGTTGCACAGATCTCATTGTGCAAATGAGGCGCCTGAGGCCAGGAGTCAAAGCCCTGTGGCAGCAAGAGGCTCCCCCTGGGTTGGGTTTTTCTTGCTGGCCTGTTGTTCTGGAGGGATGTTCTTTTTAGGGACCTGCAGAGCTGCTGTTGCTGCGAAGCTTGCCTTCCTGAATTGATCTTTCCACAGGCTTTGTCTCTGACTTTCGGGCTGCTCCATCCGTCAGCTCTCTGTGCTGTTGGTGGGGCACTGACCTTGCCTTGCCTCTGCGCTGCGCGGCCAAGCCATGTCATCCTTGTCTTAGAGATGCGAGCTTGGCTGGGTTTGTCATTCCAGGTCCTGATTCAGGAAGTACTTTCTATCCATGAGTCCTGTTGCTTGGGAGCAGTTTATTTCACGTGTCTTCAGAAAAAGAAGGAAGATGTATTGTCTGCCTAAACAAGGAAATAGACTTTTGTCACATCTTGAAAAAGATTGGATTATTGGAAAGAAGAGTTAACAGGGAGCTGGAGGGAGAGAGGGAGATGGGGAGGGAGAGGACAGAGATCTTCCATCTGCTTGTTCACTCCCCTAGTGGCCACAATGGGGCTAGGCGCGCCCGGACCCCAGGCGCTCCAGCGGGTGTCCCACGTGGGTGCAGTCCCTCAAGCACTTGGGCTGTTTGTTGCTGCTGTACCAGGCACACTAGCAGGGAGCTGGATCGGAAGCACAGGCCAGAGAGAGAAGTCTTCCGCAGCCAGGGAGGCAGGCTCTAGAGGTGTCTGACCCCGTTAGCAAGGCTGGGGGCCAGGCTGCAGAGAAGGCTTGGGTGGGGGCTCCTCTCCTTCTCCTGGTGGGCCAGGCTGCAGAGAAGGCCTGGGTGGGTGCTCCTCAACCTCTGTTGCCAGAGCAGAGCGATCTGTCTCATAGGGGTGCCACTGGTACTGGGGTTCTGAGGTCTTCGGAGAGGCCTTCCCCAGCCTTTGCCGTCCTGAGATGGGCTTGTCCACACAGCCCTGGCCAGTCTCTCTGGCCGCCGGGTCTTGTCCCAGGATCTACTTCCAGGCTTGCTCTTGAGATGGGGAGTCATGATGTCATCCTTGTCACAATACTTTAACTGATGTCTAGAAAAGGTTTTACCTTAAAGATTTTTTTGGTAACCTCTGTGCATTAGGTGAGGCTTGAAGGTGGTAACGTTGGGTCAGGCATGGTGGCCTGGCGGCTAAAGTCCTTGCCTTGAATGCGCTGGGATCCCACATGGGCACTGGTTCTAATCCCGGCAATCCTGCTTCCCATCCAGCTCTCTGTGGCCTGGGAAAGCAGTCGAGGACAGACCAAAGCCTTGGGACCCTGCACCCGCATGGGAGACCTAGAAGTTCCTGGCTCCTGGCTTTGTATCGGTGCAGCACTGGCCGTTGGAGTCAGTTGGGGAGTAATTCATCGGATGGAAGATCTTCCTCTCTGTCTCTCCTCTTCTCTGTATATCTGATTTTGTAATAAAAATAAAATAATTTTTTTCAAAAAGGTGGTACCGTTAGGTGATCTTGTAAGGCTTTGGTATGGTACTGAAGCTTAGGGTTAGCTCAGTCTCCAGGCAGACACATTATTTAAGGGAAAACCTAGATTCCATTCATTTTACATGCCCTTTTTGTCAGCTGAGTGTCTCTAGACTGACAGGGGTGAACTATTCATGAAAATGTCTGCAGCTTTCCTCCTGGAAAGAATGTTTGGTGTTGTTTATATGACATTTGCATGATGTGTGTCAGTTTTTTTTTTTTTTTCATTTCCTTAGGTTTTAGCCTGTAACCCTTGCTTGGTTGGAAATGGACCGTTTTAGTCCATCTTGGACCTTTTCCAATGATGTGAGCATGAAACAGCAACTACCCGAAGTGTCCACGGAAGTGTTTCCTTAAAATGTTTGGTCTCCAGAGGCTCAGTGCGTGAGTGGGGACGAGCAGAACCTCCCTCAGTGCGTGTCTGTTTCCGCAGCTGCTGAAGGCGCAGAAGAAGGCCCAGAGAAGGGAGCAGCTGATGAAACTGGAGGCGGAGAAGAAGCAGCTGAGGACCATCCTTCAGGTCCAGTACGTGCTGCAGAACCTGGCCCAGGAGCACGTGCAAAAGGACTTCCAAGGGGGCTTGAACGGGGCGGTGTATTTGCCTTCCAAAGAACTCGACTACCTCATTAAATTTTCAAAACTCACCTGCCCCGAGAGAAATGAAAGTCTGAGGTGAGCTCCGGAGGAGGTTTGCCTGAAGTTGATTGCATTATACGTCAGCCTTTTAGTTACATATAAAATGAGAGGTTCACTGAAAAAGGTGTGCAGCTGATGGAGTTTGGCGAGCCTTGTCCGGCTCAGACTCGGGTAGGTAGAGGTCTGAAGAGATTGGTTTTAAGAACATCTGAGAAGTTGTGATCCGATGCTTGGACTGTTGCCCATATGCGTGAAACACTTAATCGGAACCTTTGCTTTTGTACACCTGCTCTACGTACAGAGAGGAGAGTAACATGGAGGTTGGCCAGAATCGGAGTAAGAATTATTTTGCATTTTTAATGCCACAACCCGGTGTTGAGGCTGCAAGTCTGGGCCCCTTGGTTTTTTTTTTTTTTTCCTCTCTGGTTATCTGTGAGCTGGGTGCGTGAAGTGGAGTGAGGAATGGCTCAGTGTTTCTGCTTCGGCCTCCTGAAGCATGGGTGTTCCAGCTTAGCATCTGTCAGCCATGTGTAGAGTCAGACTTCAGTTGTCACTAGGAGCCAGTCACAGAGAAGCCTCGTGAAGCTCTCAGCTACCTGTGCTTGGCCAGGTGTCTCTCTCCCTCTCTCTATCTTTTTTTTTTTTTTTTTTTTTAAGGCTTATTCATTCATTTTGAAAGATTTAGGGAGAGAGAAATCTTTCATCCCCTGGTTGACTCCCCAGATAGCCACAACAACCAGTACGGGGCCAGGCCAGAGCCAGAAGCTTCATGTCGGGGACCCAAACACTTGGCCCCTCTTGCACTGTTTTGCCCAGGCCATTAGTGGAGGATCTAGGATGCAAGCTGCCCCATATGGGCTGGCATTTCGAGGCATATGGTTAACACTACTGGTCTTTTTATTCTCATGCTGACAGCCTGCTCCCTCACTACCTGTTGGGTTGCTTGCTGCTTCTCTCACTTTTTGTGGATTCATGAGATGCAGCTGAACGCTAATATGAAAACTAAGCTGCTCTTTAACACACGCTTTTCACTTGATCGTTACCATTCTTCTACCTAGGCCCTGCACCTGGTAGCTAATGATACTGCATTGGCAGTTACAGTTCCTATTGGTCTGTGGCTTGCTGACTTTAAGCTGGGAAAAATGTGTATTTCACTTGTTTTGAGGAAAAGCCCTTACATCTGAAATTTATAAATGAGCAGGGTCAGTTTTTAAAAATTTTGATTGTTCCCGAAGAGAAAAGACAACATGAACACTGGAGTGTTTTCACGGTTGATGGGCTCATTGCGTACGTTGTACCACTCCACCCCTCTGCCTGCTTCTGAAGCCTCTCTGTTTTGCTCCTGCTTTGCCTTGCCAGTGTTGAAGACCAGATGGAGCAGTCATCCTTGTACTTCTGGGACCTTCTGGAAGGTAGCGAGAAAGCAGTAGTAGGAACGACATGTGAGTGTTCTCCCTTCTGGGCTCATGCTCCTGGCGAGTGACCCCTTTGTGCTGTTACGTCATCCTGTTCACAAAAGTGGAACTCAGGGAGATGTTAGAAGTGGCATGTCGGTATGATTTGGGGACAGGGGCTACATACCAGCACTGACATCAACCCTAGCTGGAACATCTTGCGGTTCAGTCTCTGTTCTGCGTGATGGTACCTAGTCTACCTAAGAATGTCAAATCCACACATTTTTATATGACATGTTGCCAGCCGGATCAGACGGAGAGGTGTGAATAGGTTGGTAGCATTGTCTGTTGGAACATTGGTCTTTTTTTTTTTTTTCCCAATCTGGGAATAGCTTGTGGTCTAATGACCAAGGACGGGGGGGGGGGGGGGGTCAAGTACAAGGCTTTTTGTACTAGTTTAGGATAATGAAATCTCCCTAGGACATGAATTTTTTTTAAAGCTTTCTAAGCCCTTTCACGTTTAAATAACAATAAATACTTTGAAACAAGTTACTTGAATTTAGGAGGTAAATTTATGGAGAAGGAGAGATAGATAGGTCTTTGATGCATTGGTTCACACTCCAAAAAGCCATAATAGCCAGAGCTGAGCTAATCCGAAGCCAGGAGCTGCTTCTGTGTCTCCCATGTGGATTCAGGGCCCAAGTGCTTAGACTGGCTTGCAGTGCTTTCCCAGGCATATTAGCAGGGAACTGGACCGGAAGTGGAACAACCAGGACTCACACTGGCGCACATATAGAGGTGCTGGCACTGTAGGTGGAGACTTAACTTGTGCCATGGCACTGGCCCCCAAAATTTCTTTTTATAGTGAAATATAGTTTAGGAAAAGTTTGACAATATTTTGTAAAATTGTAAGTGTGAATTTATTATGACCAAGCAGTTGTATTTCTAATACCCAAAGAGTGAAAGCATGTTTGTGTAAGTACTTATGCCTGAATATTTATGCTTTATTTATAATAACTCCCAACTGGACACAGGCCAGATGGACATCAGCTGAGAAATAGATAAACAAAATGTACTGTAACCATATGGCAGAATCTACCCATTTGAAAAAGGAATGGAGATTGATTCATGTAACTTCGCGTATGAATATGAAAATAATTCTGCTGGGCAAGGGAAGCCAGATAGCCCTCACCACTCTCCCCGCCCCCCCCCCCCCCCAAGGAAACAAAAAAAGAAAAACTCTTTTCGTTTGCTAGAAGTTACAGCAGGGGCATTGCTAGGATGAAAGCAGGGGTTGGGGTGGGGCTGGAGCGGGGCTGGGCAGCAGAGGGCTGGCAAGGCTGTGTGTTGCCGCCTCGTGGTCACATGACCATACATCTGCTGAAGCTATACGCTTGGCACTGGCGAGTTGTGTTGATGATACTTCACGGAAGACAAAAATGGCATTGCAGTATTCCTGTGACAGGAAGAGGAGACACACTTCCAGTTGGGGTAGTAGTTCTTACTGAATCTGGAACGTCCAGTGAGGCCGTAGCCCGCCCCCTGTAAGATTGTTCTTGTTCATCAAATGGGGATGTGCCTGGAGAGGCATGCAGTGTAACCCAAGAGGGAGAGCTTAACCACGACGTTTTCTGGTTTGAAAATACGTGGCCGTGCTCCAAGGTAGGGTTCTCTCTTGGTTTTGTTAGAGAAATGATCCTTTCCTCCTCCCGAGTCTTTGGGAAGGTGGAGAAGTTGCCAGCTGTAGTGTCGTTGGGGAGAGGGACTTGGCCTTCAGCTCAGGAAAGGAGGGATTTTGTGGCATTCTAAGTGCTTGATTAGGATCTTTGGCTTAAGCTCCAAAGTCTAGAGAGACTTAAATAACTCACCCAACTTTGAGATTGTTTTGTTTTTTTCTTTTTTACATTTCTTTTGATGAAGCATAAAATAACAACGACTGCAAAGTGCAGATTTCATAGAACTAACCATTTTTCTGAGTCTCCCCAAAGAAAAGTGCTGTCGATATGTGAGTAGAATTAAGATTCCTTTTCCTTTGAAGTTTCAGTGAACTGTTAGTTTATATGATACTAAGTCTTCATCCTTGTTTCTTAGATAAACATATGAAAGATCTCCTGTCAAAATTGCTGAACTCAGGCTATTTTGAAAGTATCCCAGTTCCCAAAAATGCAAAAGAAAAAAAAGTGTCTTTGGAGGAAGAACTGCTGATACAGTCGGAGAAGAAAAAACAGTTGTTGAAGACTGAGCCTGTCACAGAGTCAGGTTTGCTGTGGTTGCTGATAATCTGTGTAGTGATAGTGCGATCATTCAAGTCATGAAAGCATGGCACCCTTTCCTTCAGTAATGAGGTGCAGAGTGGCAGAGGAGGGGGAAAGGCACATGGCATCTGTTGGTTCACCTCTCAGATGCCTGCTGCAACTGGGGCTGGTGCTGGAGGGAGCCAGGAGCTACTGCTCGCTTCCCCATGGGCGGCAGAAAGATGCTTGGGATGTTCGTTGCCTCGCAGGTGCACTGGCACAAAGCTGGATCAGAAGTACTAGGCAGCCAGGACTTGACACACTCTAGTGTGGGATGTAGGCTCCCAAAGGGGCAGGTAAGCCGCTGTGCCAGCACACCTGCCCTGGTGGCCTTATTTCCTTGTGTGTGTTTCTACGTGCAGGTAACACTTGCTGTAGGATAGTTACAAATTTGGAAAACCTTTCTGACCTTTACTTGTGTGGTTTGTGGTGTGAACCTTGATAGAAACATGAGGTTGTAATTGGTTCCAATAGAACACATGGGTTAAATTTAATGAAGTGCTTTTAACATTGGAGCGAATTATTGTTTACCATGAGTAAAATAATGTTATGTAAATTGGTAGAAAATGTGTCCTACAGATTATAGTAACATGGTAGAAGAACACAAATAATGTATGATTAAAATATTGATGCAGGAAAAACATTGGCTGAAATTTGTGAAGGAAGTAATATACATTTCAACTATCCTTTTATTTTTTTAAGATTTATTTATTGGGAGACAGATTTTTACAGAGAGAGCACAGAGATGGAGGTCTTCTGTCTGCTTGTTACTCAGATGGCGGCGATAGCCAGCGTTCAGCCAATCCAAAGCCAGTAGATTCTTCCCTATCTCCCATGCAGGTACAGGAACCAAAGAGCTTAGGCCATCCTCCGCAGCTCTTCTAGGTCATGAGCAGGGAACAGGATCAGAAGTGGAGCAACTGAGACAGGAACTGTGTCCGTTGGAGATGCCAGGACCACATGGTAGAGGATTAGCCGGCTGTTCCACTGCGTTGGCCCCTGAAATTGCTCTCTATTTGGGAAAGCGATATTTTGAGCAAGTGGCACTTCTGCTTATGTTTATTCAGGTTAAATGTATAAATAGATCAGTATCATAAAGAAATGTGTCTTTGGGCCCAGCATGATAACCTAGTGACAATCCTTACCTTGTATCTACTGGGATCCCATATGGGCGCTGTTGATTTGTGTCCCAAATGCTCCACTCCCCATTCAGCTCCCTGCTGTGGCCTGGGAAGGCAGTAGAGGACAGCCCAAAGCTTTGGGACCCTGCACTCACATGTGACATCTGGAAAAAACTCCTGGCTCCTGGTTTCGGGTTGGCTTAGCTTCAGTCGTTGTGGCCTCTTGGGGAATGAACCAGCTGATCGAAGATCTTTCTCTCTCTCCCTCTCTCTGTATATTTGTCTTTCCAATAAAAAAAATAATTTTTTTTAAAAGAAAGAGATGTGTCTTCCCAAAAGGAGGTGGAGCCAGGTTCTTACAGCCGCTGGTGAAAGCCAAGTCATGTCTCAGGCCTTGTCCCCTGTGGGTGTCAGGATCAAGCCCGGTGCTTCAGTAGCTCCCGTGGTCATCTGCTGACCTTAACTTGCCCGGGGGAGGGTCTTGCTGGCCATGGTTTGCAGTGGACAGTGACTGCTGAGATCTGAGCTGTAGTTTCAGCTTGGAAAAAGAAGATGTGTTTGGTAAGAGGAGATGATAATGTTTCCAGCACAAATCAATTTTTTTTAAAATTTTTTTTTTTAAGATTTATTTTATTTTTATTACAAAGTCAGATATACTGAGAGGAGGAGAGATAGAGAGGAAGTGGAGCTGCCGGGATTAGAACCAGCGGCCATATGGGATCAAGGCGAGGACCTTAGCCACTAGGCCACACTGCCGAGCCCACAAATCAATTTTTAACTGAAACTTACTTGTAGCGAAATGTCTCCTATAGGAGAGCCTGTGGGTTCTTCAGAAAGTACCTGGAAATTTTAAGAAATCAGCAGGTTTACTCTGTCTGGGTCTCCTGCGTGG
This sequence comes from Ochotona princeps, assembly GCF_030435755.1. Classification (NCBI taxonomy): domain Eukaryota; kingdom Metazoa; phylum Chordata; class Mammalia; order Lagomorpha; family Ochotonidae; genus Ochotona; species Ochotona princeps. Next base: position 5,521,968 of record NC_080858.1, read on the forward strand.
GTGGAAGGGGCTGAAGCACTTGGTCTGTTAGCTCCTACTTGCCAGATGTTTGCATTAGCAGGGAGGTGGATCAGAAGTGGAGCAGCCAGGACTTGAACCGGTGCTGCCATGGGATTCTGGCATCGCAGGTGGCCACAACACCAGCTTCTCTCTCTCTTTTTTTAATTGCAATATGCCTTTTCCCTGAGTTTTTTGAAGCCTTGGGACACATTTTTTTTTTAAAGCAGCATTGTAATATGCTTTTCACATTGCTCTTCTGAGTCATTTAAGATGCGTTGCTGGAACTGTCATGCGAAGCCTAACAAGACTGGTATTTAGCCTCACGGTTAAGATGTGAGGTCCTTGGAATGCCTGGCTTTGATCCCTGACTCTGGCTTCTCATTCCTGCTTCCTGTTGGAGAAGCCCCCGGAAGGCAGTTGTGATGGTGGGGGCAGGGACCTGACACCCTGCCACCTCCATGGGAGACATGGGTTGCTTTCCTAGCTCCTGGCCCCAGCCCAGCCCGCTCACAGTGCTGCAGCCTTCTGGAACATGACCCGTAGTTAGAAACACTCTTCTTATACATTGGTCTCTCAGAACCTGTTTTTGAAAACTACATTTAGGCTTGTAGCTTACCTACTAATGATTTACTCTTCTTTGATCTTGGCAGATGCTCTGCTGGAACTTGCACAGCCAGAGATACAGCCCCAAGAGGTAAGATCCCGAGAGGTAATGTGCTGATGCTGGCTTTCCGGACTATGTCCGCTGTCAGGCTCGGACACCAGCCAGGCTGAGCTCACCCCCTGGCGCTGCAGCTTCCGAGCTTAGGACTGTGGCCAGACCTAGGCTGGCTGTGTCTGCTATTCCTGCATGGAAGATGTGGCTAGAAACTGACCTGTGTCTTGGGTGTATCATGAGGATGGAAGGAACTCGCTGCATTTGGAATTGCTTAGAGTTTGGCCTGGCATGCAAGTGAGTGCCACAGCATTAACTGCTGTGGTTAGTTTTGCCCTCTGTTGGGATTTCAAGACGATCAGGACTTTGCAGTGCCCACAGTTCATGGTCATCACTAATAGAAAGGGTATGTCTTTGCTTTCTGAACTGAAAAGACTTGGAGAAGCAAAAGCATGAAATAACTGATACCCAAGGGAAATGATGAAATGGTTGGTGATTCAGGGAACATCAGCTTAAGCTGAAATGGCACTACTTCTTGTGGGTGAACTTTTTTTTTTTTCAGGTAATTTATTTTTATTTGAAAAGCAGAGTTACCAAAAAAAATGAGAGAGACAGAGAGAACTTTAGTCTATTGGTTTATTTCCCAAATGGCTGTAATAATGGCCACATCTGGAAAAACCTGAATCCAATAGCAAGGAGCTTTTAGTGAGTCTCCCATGTAGGTGCTGGGGATGAAGAATTTGGGCCATCCTCTACCATTTTCCCAGGCCATAGCAGGGAGATGGAGTGGAAGTGGAGCAGCCAGGACTCGAACCAGCACCCATATGGGATGCTGGTGTTACAGGTACTGGCTCAGCGTGCCACACCATGATTCCAGCCCTTGTCTTCTCTCTCAGTTCTGAAGGGAGTGCATTGAGTAGCAGGGTTTTGAGGCCGCGAATGGCAGAGTATCCATAGAGCCTGGTCATGCCAATGGTGTATTATGATGAGCAGGTCCTGCCAGGCTTGAGTGAGTCAGGCATCAGTTGCTGCTGGATTGGGAGTGGAGCTGCCAGGACTTGAAGCAGTGCCCATATGGGATCTTAGTGCAGAAGGTGGTGGCTTGCCCTGCTGTAGCACAGTGCAGGCTCCATTTGATGCTTTCAAAGTACCAAGCCCTTTGCTTTGCTAAAGTTGGGAAAAAAGACAAAGAAGTGCTCTAGGAGTGGGTATTTGGTGGTTACCCTGCAACTTGTTTCAAAGTCCTTGGGTTCAACGCTGGGCTCTACTTTGAACCTGGGGCACTCTGCTACCCAAATGACTTCCTAGACCCTGGTCTCAGCCTGGCCCAGACCCAGCTTTGCAGGCATTTGGCAGGTGAGCTTGATGAATGGAAGAGCTTTCCCTGTGTTTCCCTTTGTTCCGTAATCTGCATTTCAGATTTGAAAAACATAACAAAACAAAACAAAAAAACCTGATCTATTCAAGAAGGGGTAAGGATAAAACTTGGATCAGTCGAATACAAATAGAATTGACCTCAAATTCTGTGACTTTAATGCCATGTTCCTCTGGCTTAGTTTCTTAACAGGCACTATATGACGGAAGTAGATTATTCAAGCAAAGCAGAAGAGCAGCCATGGGAAGCCGATTATGCTAGAAAACCAAATCTCCCCAAATGTTGGAATGTCCTGGCTGAACCAGATGGCCAGGAGCAGCAGCAGGAGCCCTTCAGATCCTGGGAGTCTGCGGCCAAGCCCCCGGAGGCAGCCAAGCCGGCCGTGTCCTTGGAGCCAAGGAAGCCGGAGGCCCCGAAGCCTAGGTCCACTCTGCAGGAAGATCCCAAGAAGCAGTGCGTTTCCAAGGTCAAGCCGGCCCCCAGCCAGGGGAAGCAGGAAGTACCCAAGGCCAAGGCCAGCTGTACTGCACAGGAGCAGAGGAAGCAGGAGCCCTCGAAGCCCTGGCCGGGTCAGCCGCAGAAAGAGCAGGATCCCAAGAAGCCATCACCGCCAAAGTCCTGGACGCCTCCAGTGCACAGTGAACAGGGCCTGACCAAGTCCTGGACCCCTTCCCTGGGCGAAGACCAGGAATCCAAACAGCTCGAGTCCCCAAAGACCTGGGAGAACGGGGTGAGGAGTCAGAAGCATTCCTCGACACCACAGTCACAGGTTTCTCCGAAGTCCTGGGGGGCGGCTGCTGCAAGCCTCATGCCCAGTGACCCACTGCTGCCCAGGAAGTTCAATGCGGAACCCAAAGATGTGAGTCGTTCTATGTCCACTTGCCTCTGTCCTCCTGGGCATTTAGAACCCACAGGCGAGGAGGGCACAGTGGAATGGTGGGTTAAGCTGCAGCTCAGGGTGCCTGTATCTCATCTTGCAGTGCCCATTCAGGTCCGGACTGTTCCACTGCTAATCTGCCTAGCCACTAATGCATCCGGGGAGGCAGCAGTGATGGCCCAAGTCCTTGGGTACTGCGCCTCACCAGGTGGAAGACCTAGATGGAATTCAGGGCTCCTGGCTCCAGACTGGCCAAACTCTGGCTGTTGCAGGCATCTGTGGCAAGGAGCAGTAATAGAAGGCTTCTCTTTTCTCCTGTTCTGCCTTTGAAGTAGATGTGAATGGCATTTTTTTGTTTAGAAGAAAGGAGTTGTAGTAATGTAGTTACTTGTTGATTCTCTTCAAAAACAGAGCAGCAAGATCCAAACTAAGTGGATGTTTATAAAGGGTTTCATTTGTTCAATGGGTAGATCTATTTTCACTAGAAAATGTCTTTGAACCTAACCAAAGATGAAATTTCTGCAATTATGAAGTGTCAAGTCTTTTACATTTATCTTATTTTTGTTTGAAAGCGAGAGAAGGGAAGAGATCTTTTTTCTGCTGGTTCATTCCATAAATGGTCACAGTGGCCAGAGTTGGGCTTGTCCAAAGCCAGGAGTTTCTACTGGCTCTTCCATATGGATGCTGGGTCCAAAGGACTTGGGCCATCTTCTGCTTTCCCAGTTGAGATTGTGGGGTTTCTCCGTGACTAAGAGTGTGCTCTGTGTCAGCTGTCAGAGCATGAGCAAGAACAGCAGGGACACAGGCGAGTTCAGAGCCGGGAGGTGAGACGCAGTCATGCAGCTCCACTGTCCCCTAGAAGAGCCCCTTGTATGCACATTGCACCTGTTACCTTGGACCAGCTCAGCCCGTGTGACTTCTCAGAGAGTGAGGACAGGAGCTGGGCAGGTTGAAAGTTGTAAGGAATGACTGTACATTTGGTCTAATTTGTGCGAATTTGATGCACATTAGTGTGAAAACCAACCACCTTGTAAGCATCAACCCTCAAGAATACATTTAGCTTGTAAGAGAATAACGATTTATTGCAGGGCCTGGCGTGATGGCTCAGTTGTCTAGTCCTCTGCCTGCAAATGCTGGCATCCCTGCTGTGGGCACTGGTGTGTCCCAGCTGCTCCACTTCCCATCTTGCTCCCTGCTTGTGGCCTGGGTAGGCAGTAAAGGATGACCCAAAGTTTTGGGACCCTGCATGCATGTGGGAGACTGGAAGAAGCTCCTGGTTCCTGGCTTCAGATTGGCTCAGCTCTGGCCGTTGTGGCCATTTGGGGAGTGAATCAGCAGATGAAAGATCTTTCTATCTCTCTTCAGTGGATCTGCCTTTCCAATAAAAATAAGCAAATCATTAAATTTGCTTCAACTCTAGGGTGTTCTCTGTGTGTGTGTGTGTGTGTGTGTGTATTTTAACATTTTAATGCTTTTAAGTCAGCAGCATCTTTAAAACGGTTTGTTTTTTTTTAAAAGATTTTCTTTTATATTGGAAAGTTGGACTTAGAAGAGAGACAGAGAAAGATCCTCTGCCTACCTAGTAGTTCACTCCAAAGTGGCTACACTGGCTGGAGCTGAGCCGATTTGAAGCTTGGAGCCAGGAGCTTCTTCTGGGTCTCCCAGGCAGGTGCAGGGTCAGAAGGCTTCGGGCCATCCATGACTGCTTTCCCAGGCCACAAGCAGGGGGCTGGAAGGCAAGTGGAGCAGCTGGGACATGAACCAGCACCCACATGGGATCCCGGTGCACTCAAGACAAGGACTTAAGCCACTAGGCTATAGTGCCGAGCCGTTTAAAGTGGTTTGTATGTTTAACGTAGCAGTAGTAGCGGTTTGTACCCTGGAAGAAAATAAATCCTTGATACTTCCCAGTAGTCAGTGATGTCATAGAATGGCACTGTTACTGATGTTGGAAATGAAAGTACTTAACAAGGAAGTTCTGCACTGTAGTTTCTTTATTTTTAAAAAGAGCATCGTCTGTGTTTTACTAAAATTTTCATTAAAATTTTCTGGAACTGTTTCAGGTTGCTTAAATTATTTAAAAAAAATGCTCAGGTGGCATTCTGCACGTGTGGCAGGTCTCAGAAGTAGGCACTGCCAGTGGATGGTGAATTGCCCTCTCGAAACTGTGGATCTGTCTGTGTTACAGGTGCCTAGCCCTGTGCAGCAGCCCATAGGCTCTTCCTCTGCCCTCCCAAAGGATCCAGTCCTGAGGAAAGAGAAACTGCAGGATCTGATGACCCAGATTCAAGGAACCTGTAATTTTATGCAAGTATGAGTCACTTTACAAAGTCTCACATGGCACACATGGCACTGCAGACATGGCACTGTGGAGGTATTCCAGGGGCCTTGTTGCTGGTCGCAGGCCTTGGTGTCCGGAACCAGCACCGGGGCTGCCCTCTCTGCTGTGAGGGCTCAGGCAGACGACCTGCCGCTCAGGTTTTTCACGTGCAACGTGAGGGTAATCGAGTAGTTCTTGGTCCTGGGGAGGGATTTTTTGAGCACTGGTTTTAGGCGTGGGTTTAAATTCCTGTTGTAACTTAGCCAGCCCTGTGATTTGTGATGTGTCAAGCAGCCATCCCTCCAGGTATTTACCTGCCTCTGCAGATGGTTGGAAGGTAGAAGAAATACAAGGCTTGGATGCCAAGTGTGTAGCTGGAGTAGGTATAGTATTAGAACTTTAGACTGAGTTCTCCCAGTGGGAGCGTTGAGCGGCCTGGGCTCGGGAAGACAGATGCCCTCACTGTTGGCAATAGTGAAAATGCGGGTTCCAGCTAGACCAGGACGAATGCTTATGCCCAAGACTCAGGTCAGCTGTTTGTTTTCCAGGTTTGGCATTTCAGGTACTAGGGAAGGTTTTGCGCAGTGTATGTCTGTGGTACTATTAGTTTTTTTTTTTTTCTTCTTTTTAAATATTGTTTTAACGCTTGACAAAGTCTTGAGGTTTGTCAGTTACTTTAGGTTTTATTTTATTTTAAAGATTTATTTATTTATTTTTAAAAAAAGATTTATTCATTTTATTACAGCCAGATATACAGAGAGGAGGAGAGACAGAGAGGAAGATCTTCTGTCCGATGATTCACTCCCCAAGTGAGCCGCAACGGGCCAGTGCGCGCCAATCCGATGCCAGGAACCGGGAACCTCCTCCGGGTCTCCCACTCGGGCGCAGTGTCCCAATGCATTGGGCCGTCCTCAACTGCCTTCCCAGGCCACAGGCAGGGAGCTGGATGGGAAGTGGAGCTGCCGGGACCAGAACCGGCGCCCATATGGGATCCCGGGGCCTTCAAGCGGCTGCAGTGGCTGGAGCTGAGCTGATCCAAAGCCAGGAGCCTGGAGCCTTTTCTGAGTTTTCCACATGGGTGCAGGGTCCCAAGGCTTTGGGTTGTCCTCGACTGCTTTCCCAGGCCACAAGCAGGGAGCTGGATGGGAAGTGGAGCTGCCAGAATTAGAACTGGAGCCCATATGAGATCCTGGCGCATGCAAAGTGAGGCCTTTAGCCACTAGGCTACCGTGCCGGGCCCTAGATTTGATTTTTAACTCTCGTTTATGTTATTGACACTGTGAGATAGTTATTAGCTGGATACTTGTAGCTTTAATTAACTACCTATACCTGATGAGTTGTAGGTAGCATCATGAATGATGACAGCCTTTAAATGAAAAATTGTTCCTATTGGTCATTTAAAATCTTGTTTTAGGAATCAGTCCTGGAGTTTGAGAAACCTTCAAGTGCAATTCCATCGTCACAGCCGCCTTCAGCTGCTCCGGAGAGCCCAGGAGGTGGGTGACTTGGCTGGACCGCATGGGGCCTGTAGGTATTGGCTTGCACAGAATTTCCCTCGAGGTATTCTAAGGGTATTGCTGTGTCTCTGGTGACCTGGCTTAGCTGCATCCATCTGTCAGCTGCTACTGTAGGAAGATCAGCATTAGGAGATGAGTTTCCTAGTACTTAGCTTGCATGTTGGAGGTCTCCGTGTGCGTGAGTGAACTTGCCCAGTGTTGCGGCTTTCTCTGTTGGGGCAGGTGCTACCTCGGACTTGGGTCTCCTTTGGACTCTGCGGTCTGGGGCTGAAGTTCTTGGATCTTGACTCCAGTGCTGGTGGAGTGTAGACCAGGGTCTGGTCTGGGGCTTCAAACCTGAGTGTTTGTCCTCTAACTTCCTCTCTCGGGGGACGAGAACAGACTCAGAGCCAGGCGTGTCTGCAGGGAGCGCAGACACGCGTGGGAGGCTGGGTGAAACCGTGTAAATGGAGAGGAACAAACAGGAAGAACCATCTGAGATCTGTGCAGTTGAAAAAGTGTATTAGTAATGTAATTATTACATTATTACATGAGAGAATGAGAAAACCTAAAAAGGTGACCTAGCTAAAATTTACTTTGAGACTCATTAATTGTTATTTGCAACAGATCAGATTTTATCTTATAGGTGATGATCACCAGGTTTTTTTTTTTTTAAAGATTTATTTAATTTATTTGCAAGAGCTATATAGAATGAGAAGGAAAAAGATCTTCCGCTCACCTATGCACTCCCCAAATTGCTGCAATGGCTGGAGCTGGGGTGTTCTGGAACCAGGAGCTTCTGGCTCTCCACCTAGGTGTTAACTGTAGCTCCTAAGTCCCTGCCATCGTTTTCCCAGGCATGTTAGCAGCCAGTTGGGTCAGAAGTGGAGTGGCTGGGATGTGAACTGGCGCCCATATGGGGTGCTGGCGTCATAGACTGCTACTTCACCTGCTAGGCTGTAGCAGCGGCCAAGATCACCAGTGACATCTACAAAACAGGCCTTTTGTTTTGGAAGCCTTGGCGTGCGGCTCTTGCCCGTTGAGCCGCAAGATGTGCCTGTGCTCTGCAGATGGGCCTAGCATTTCCTGTTCCTGTGCTGCTTGCGCTCACGCCAACGCTGCTCCGAGAGGAAGTGCCTGAGGGCTATGAGTTCTAGTCCTTCCCGCTCCTGCTGTTACAACAAAGTGTGACCCTGAGAGTCGCCCTGGGTGGTGCACGGTGACGTTCGTGCAGCTGTAACTGTCTCACTTGCATCTGTGCAGCCTCCATGGAGCAGAAGCTGTCCAGCCGGAGTGAGTCTCTTCAGGAGCCCTCGCAGGTAACATCGCCAAGGTTATTCCTCGTTCATGATGCTCTGCTGTTGGCGGAGGGCCTCTTGCTTTCACAAGCATGAGGAGAATGGTTCCGGTGTATTGAGGTTCCAAGTTTCTAGCTAGTTTTTATTTTTTTATTATTTATCATTTATTTATTTATATATATATATTATTAATTACATTACATTATGTGACACAGTTTCATAGCTCTGGGGATGCCCCAACCCCTCCCCGTACCCTCCCCCCATGGTGGATTCCTCCACCTTGCTGCATTACCACAGATCAAATTCAGTTGAGATTCTTTCATTGCATGCATCTACCAGGCAAGAAGCCCAGCATCTTATTGTCCAGAAAAGCTCATCAGTTTCTTGGGGAGACCATCTCTGGTCTGAAGGTAGAGCTGGCAGAGTGGTTTTCATAGTTCCACAGAACTGTATTGCTGCCACTCTCACCACTCCAGGCACGATGCGGTCGTTGGAAAATCCACTGATTGATATAGTCCATCATATAGTCTCCAGTTGCCCCGTCTTTTCATTGCCAACATATAGCTGAGGTGGTTGATTGACTTGTTCTGTCCTCTGTCATTTGATGTTTAGCGTTCAGAGACCGAAGGCTCGATTGGGGGGATCGCAGAAGAAACTTTGTGTGATTTGTTCCCAGACCAGATTCCTGTATGCACCAGCAGGCTCAGGGCCTGGCACAGTCCTTTGCCCCTATCAGCTGGTGGTTGCAGTTGCTGGGTTGGTTCTGCTTCCATCCCTGTTTTCCACTGGAACCAATGGGTGTTTGCTGTCCAGCCCGGTTCTGACCATCACATACTGGACCCTTGCGTAAACCAGTGGGGGCTGCAGCCCAGCCTAGTCAGAGCGACCCACAATAACCCCCACAGGCCTGCTCCCTACCCTGGTTTGCCAGTATGTGTAGCAGACTAGTCCAGTCTGTCCCACATCTGCTCTCATACATGTCAGTGGGCATTACGACCTTGTCCCATCTATCCAGCTCAACTATCTTCCAGCTAATTTTTAAAGTTAAGTGCAGCAGATCCTAAAATCTCTCCCCTGCTCCCGCAGAGATTTGTGGAAAAGGCTGAGTTAGCGAGATTATCTGTTCAATAGTTCACTCGCCAGATACAGCAGGCCAGGTCCGACCCCAGACAAGCTGATCCTCCATTTGTATTTCCCCGTGAGTGCTGGGGCCAAGCACCTGCGCCATTTTCTGCTGTTTTCCCAATGTATCAACAGGGAGCTAGATCAGAAGTGAAGCAGCTGGGATTTGAACTAGAGCTCCCGTGGGATGCTCATGTCACATATGGTGGCTTAGCCCCGTGGCGCCACAGTGCCAGCCTTCTGAAATGACTTCTGATGGCTGTGTTGAAGTCATCTGTTGTAATAACATTAGCATCCTGGTAAGGCAGGAGCAAGCCCGAGGTCTTCCTGGGACCCTTGTCCGAGTTCCTCGTTGTGATCTTGGTACATGGGCCCAGGCCACGGTCCTGAGACAGCAGCTTATTCAGTTTGAACTGTAGTTACTGAGTCGTCCTCTTTGCCTGACTAATTTGCTTACTCGGGATGCAACTGGCTGGCCAGAGGGATCAGGCTGCTGAGGTCCAGAGGGCCATGCTGCCTTCCCCACTGGGCTGGCCTAGCGTTCACCAGTGTCTGGTTTCAGCCTTTCAAAGCTGTGGTCTCGGGGTCCCTTGGCAGCATCCGTTACAGTGACAGCTTGGACAGGAAGTTGGGTATTTTGGACTGGCTAACAGTGGTAATGTTGCTTCTCCAAAAATTGCCCAATGAATGCTGTTTTCTGCATGGTGGCTTCTATGTCATTTGCTAAGGTGGGGCTCAATTTTCTTGTTCTTTGTTTTTCTTTTTTTATTTTTAAAGAGCTACTAACTTGTTCAAAGGCGGTGTTACAGAGGGAGATCTTTTATCTGCTGGTTCACTCTCCAAATGGCTGCAGTTGCAGAGCCAGGATCCAGGAACTGCTTCCATGTTTCCCATATGGGAAAGGATCCCAGGGCTTTGGGTCACCCTCTGGTACTTGCTCAGGCCATCAGCAGGGAGCTGGAGTAGAAGCACCCTGGAACTTGAAACGGTGCCCACATGGTCGCGGCTTTGCCTGCTCGGCCCAAGTGCTGGCCCTCAGCCTCTGTTTTCAAACTGTTTGCAGTCTGGGGCACCTGCGGGGTTTCCACTCCACTCCCTGCTTTAACAAAGGCAGTTCTGTTTGGTCAGCTTCCATTTCTGTTCAACGCAAGGCTGTCCTCTATGAGTTTCTCCCCACCCCCGATTTGTCCTGAGGGGCCTGCCTTAGTCTTCCAGGAGCAGGAATTTCATGGGTGTCACCTCCCTTGGTGCGCCTGCCCATCTTGGGAGCTGCGGTCTCATCTACCAGGCGTCCTGGCGTACTTCAGTCTTTCTGCTGCTAGTTTGTAGCAGAGAGCTCATTTGGAAGCAAGAGTGGCAGCACTAGCGCAGTAGGAATGGTAAAAACGTGTCTCTTTTATGTTGGTTTAGTGAACCTTTTAACTGAAACTCAGGTTCCTCCTGTGGCTCTCACCTTGGTGGTAGAGTTCCTGTCACAGCAGTCCTGGGAATTCCAGGCAGTCATTGTTCTACGCTAAAAAGCTTACTTTGTCAAAGACCTGGGCTTCCTTTAGCGGCCAGAGCCTCTGCGCCCCGCTGGAAGCCCCGTGCCTGGAGCAGGCTCTTTGAAGCTGTAGGCTTGGTCATCCTGGGTCTCTGTTGTGTACGGGCTCCATTCCTGGCAGCTCCTTGAGAGTTGCAGCCCTGGTGCCCAGCTGTGCCCTGCCATGGCATTGCGGAGCCCTGTGGCTCTGTGCAGTGGTCACCTTCCGCTCCTTGCCAAGCTGCGAGTGTGCCTGAAGGACTGCGCATGTCACAGGCTGGGGTGCAGACCCCTGATTCCAGAGCTGGGGGTCCGAGGAGTTGGGGGACTTAGCCTGTTTGGCTCTGCTGCTGGATCTTCGTGGGAAACGAGGCAAGTTCCATCACCTGTTTTGGCTCTCCCTGGTGAGCAGCAGTGGGGCCTCACTGCTAGGGTTGAGTGCGTAGGATGGAGCGTTGTAACGTGTGTGAAGCATCGGCAGGGGGCTTGGCTGCAGTGAGCATTCACAGCACTTGTCAGGAACTCCAGGGCCCAGAACAGGTCCAGAACCTGCTCACGGCGTGGCTCTGACAGTGTTGTCTGTCTTCCTGTGTCTAGGCTGCTTCTCCCATCGCCTGCAGCGCCACTGCTGGCTTGGTCATTACCGACCAGGTGTCCTCGGGAACGGAAGCAGAGTTTATGACTTCAGAGACTCCTCAGGTAACTAAAAGAGTGATTCTCCTCGTTCTTTAAAATGTAGCAGTAATGGCTTCTCATGGGGTGGCTAGGCCTGCCTCAGCTGAGTGATGGAACATTCTAGATCGCCAATGTGTTGCTTCCTGTAGTTGGGCTGCTTCTGGAAGTAGTACTGCACCTTTACAGTGGCTTTGCCATGGCAGTAGATGATGTGCTGGATTGCCTTATCTCATGGAATAGTTTTCCCAGGTGTTTTTAAAGGCTTGTTTATTTTTAGTTGAAAGGCAGATTTACAGAGAGAAGGACAGTGGCCACTGTAACCGGAGCTGGGCTGGTGCGAGCCTGGGAGGAAGGAACTTCTTCCGGGTTTTTCACATGATACAGGGGTCCAAGGACTTGAGTCATCCACCACTGCCTTCCCAAGCCATTAGCAAGGAGCTGGATCAGAAAGGGAGCAGCTGGGACCAGAACTGGTCGCCATACGGGATGGTGGCTGACCCCCCCCCCCCGTTTTCCTAATTTTGAACATAGAAAAGGATGAAAAATCTAAGATAGGACCAGCCATATTTCTCAGTGTGCTTACCCTAAGGATCATTTAGGGGAAAAGCCACTCATTGTATCAGCGAAGACACAGTGACTTGGCAGTGTTGGTTAGCATGGACTCAGTTGGAATGAGTTATTCCCTTCTGAATAATTCCATCAGAGGCATTCTGATGATGGTCTGTTTGTGCTTGCAGCCCTAAATTTTAGTCTGCCAGACTTGAACAGATGCTTCTGACAGAGGCATAGTGGCAGAAGAAGAATGTTTAGGGGTGAGATAATTTAGCAACTGTTAGGTTTCATTTTAGGGGTTAGCTATTGTGGAACAATGCATACTCACTCAAATACAGACAGTAGTTTTCTGTGGTGCCAACTTGCTCCCAGTTGAAATCTGGGGTCATTTGCAGAAGAGGAGTGGTTGTCACTGGGTCACCCCAAGTTGCCTGCTCTGCTGTCTACTAGGGACAGATCTCAGGAGCTTTTGGGTTTATGATGTGTTGGTGGGAGACCCGGAAGAGGCTCCTGGTTCCCGGCTTCTGATCGGCACAGCACCGGCCGTTGCGGCTGTAGAGGAGGATGATTTAATGTAGAGAAACTCACTGCAGGCTCGCCTGATGCCAAATCCTGCAGTGTGGTTTGGGGGCAGTAGTGGCTTCAGAGGTGCCCACCACCAGGTCTGCAGGCCCGCATGCCGGGAAGACACTTTGCCTTGGTCAGCAAGCTTTACAAAGCACGCACGGCTGTGCCTCCTCAGCAGCTGAGATTTGGGATTGTAAGCAAAAGCTGTTCTTCTGCATTCCTGTGTTCAAATGCCAGCATAAAGAACTTGCTGACTTGCACCAGTTTGGGGTTTAGTGGGAGCTAGCTGCCCGTTCGTTGCGTGACAGGTGATTGGCTGACGTGGCCTTTGTCCTCCCCAGGCAGCCGTAACCGCCAGCAAGCGGCCGTCTTCGCCCGGCGTGCCCATGTCCAAGGGCTCTGAGCAGAGCTCCCAGTCCCCTCCTGCAAGCAGCAGCTCAGTGACCGTTAACACTGCACCCTTCCAAGCCATGCAAACCGTGAGTATGAAGCGATGTGGCTGCGGTGCACTGTCCCTGCACGGCCGTTGTTTCTACACATCTGCTGCTGGGACCCTGGGAGAAGCGCACCTTCTGCCTTAGTGTTGCTGGGCGTGGTAGAATTTCCATGTGGCCAGAGTAGTCACTGCACGGCCTCTCCAGGTCTGACAGAACTTTTGATCCTAGCTTGCTTCCCTGTGCAGGTGGCAGGTTAGCGTGAGGACCCGCCTCCCATCAGTGAGACGCTGGGTCAGGAACTTGCTGGACCAGGAACAGACTTCCCTGATCCCTGCTGTTGGCATACAAGGGATGGTCCACAGGGACAGGAGACACAGGACACACAATGGCGGCTCAGCACCAGCATACCTCGCCCCTGTGCCTGCTCTCAGCCCTCACCTGCATTCTACCAGTAGTTCTGTTGTTGTTGAAACTTTTTAAAAAAAGGCTTATTTATTAGAGATACAGTTTTCATTTGAAAGCATTAGAGGGAGAGGCAGAGATCTTCCATCTGCTGGTTCACTCCCAGATGGCCACAGTGGCCTGAGCTGAGCCAATCCAAAGCGGGAGCCAGGAGCTTTTTCTGGATCTCCCACGTGGGGACGGGGCTTCAGGACTTGGGCCATCCTCCACTGCTCCAGCAGGCCGCAAGCAGGGAGCTGGATTAGAAGTGGACTTGGACCACAACCCACATAGGATGTTGATGCCTCAGGCAGACTAGCCTGATATACTACCACACTGGGGCATGCCCGCCCTCCCTCCAGCATTGTTAAAACTTTAGTATAAGACAATTCTGGGGGAGAAAAAGACCAGCATGAGCCAACAGGGGGCACTCCTGATGGTGCCCGGTGCCCTGCAGTGGTGAATGGAGCCCTTCGTGCAGCCGGAGCAGACAGCTCCTGCACAGAGAGGCAGCCGCTTGCTGACGCCACGGCTCGCTCACACTCCCATGTGGCCCTGGGCCCCCCAGATAAATATAGTTGCCTCGTAGTCCTGTCCCTGTCAGCCCCCAGAGGACTGCTGCCTCAGTTGTACTGACTTCCTTGAGCCTGATGGAGAGCACGCAGTGCCTCGTTGCAGGGTCGGGTCCCCAGCCTGACACAGGTGTCTGCCCCCCTCCCGCACCCAGACTCCTTGTGCATTCTTGCTCTGGGTCCTTGTGGCTCACGCCTGCCTGTTGGACAGCTTCCCAGCTCAGATGGGTTGTCTGTTATACAGGAAGTTCTGCCGCCAGGCTGTAGGGTTGCAGCCCTGAAAATGGAAGCGACCTGGTGCTCGGGACCCTTGGCTTTCCTAGGGAGGTGGGAGGAGAGAGCAGAGCCTGCCATGCGCTCTGAGGAACGGGAGCCGAATGGGGGACGCTGGAGGGGCGCCCGGGAGTCCTGTATACACCCCGGCTGGGGCGTGGAAAAAACCCAGGGAAGGGCCAGCACTTTGCCTTCCAGTTTTTGACAAAGCTCCCTCCTGTTTTAAAGCTTTTACATTCTGAGCGAACATTACTATGAAAACGTAATAGGGAGAACATGAACTCTCTTGACTGTCAATTCTGTCAGCAGTCCAACATGAGGAATCTAGATGCTTAAAAAAAAAGTCCATATTACAAAAAAATTACGCACAAATTTCTAGTTTTTTTTAACACTAAGATAAATTCATCATTACATTTTTCCACAAACTTACAGTATCATCATAGAAGGTTGTTTTCTCCCCCGTGGTACATAGTGGCACCTAGAATTTGCACTTCACAGTGCTCGTACGGCCGTCTCCGATGTTTCCAGAACTTGATTATGTCCTCACACAGAAGTCCTAGCTGTTAAGCTGTCACCCGTTGTCTTCCGCTCCCCCAGCCACGGGTGATCTCTGTTCCATTTTGGTGTCTGTGAATTTCCCTGGTCTGAGTACCCCACACATGGAGAGTCCCTGGCGTAGTGTTTCCCGGGTTGATGGGTGTCGCCAGGGTGTGCACCAGGGCTCTGTGGTTTGCGTGCAAGGTAGCACTCCTCTGCACCTTATTTTGTTTGTTCATCTGTCTGCTGATGGATGGGGGTGTTGTTTGCACCTTTGTCTGTTAGGAGTAATGTCTGTCTGAGTCCCCGCTTTTCATTCTTGGGGGGATGCATTGAGCTTCCTGCGGGGCCACTGCGCCCTTCTCCATGTGGCTGCCTCGCTTCCCGCTCCTGCAGGCAGTGTGCGATGGTTGCAGTGTCTGCACAGCTCCCCACGGCCCGCTTCTGTCTGTGGTATGATGGCCATCTCAGTGGGTAGGAGCTGGTGTCTTCCTGAGGCTGGTTGACGCTCCTCGAAGGCCTGGGCCCATGCAGCACATTTTCCTGTGTTGATTGACCCTTTGTCATCCTGGGAGAGATGCCTGCCAGGCCCTTGGCCCGTGCAGTGTTTGACTGTTGTAGAGAGTCATTGCTTGCCATCTATCAGCTTGCCCCATGAGGCCTCACAGGTGGCTCAGTGTCCCATTGTCGTTGAAGGTGTTTGATGTGAACGCACCTCTGCCTCCGCGCAAAGAACAAGAGATGAAGGACCCCGCTTACTCACCGGGCTACAATCAGAGTTTCACTACAGCGAGCACACAGACCCCACCCCAATGCCAGCTGCCAGCTATACACGTGGAACAAACTGTCCTCTCCCCGGAGACTGGTAAGCTGTTGGCGTGCAACAGTCGTAAGGCTGGGTGGCGAGCTGTGACATGTTGGGCATTCTTTCCTGAGCGGAACAGCTCTTCACGTGTCCCCTGAACAGTTCCTCTGTCTGATTCAGTTCCCATGTCCATGTTTATTGTGTAGCAGTGGTACTCAGGTGGTTGCCGTAATATATATATATTTTTTAAAGATTTATTCATTATATTACAGCCAGATATACAGAGAGGAGGAGAGACAGAGAGGAAGATCTTCCGTCCGATGAGTCACTCCCCAAGTGAGCCGCAACAGGCCGGTGCGCACTGATCCGATGCCGGGAACCTGGAACCTCTTCCGGGTCTCCCACGCGAGTGCAGTGTCCCAATGCATTGGGCCGTCCTCGACTGCTTTCCCAGGCCACAAGCAGGGAGCTGGATGGGAAGTGGAGCTGCCGGGATTAGAACCGGCGCCCATATGGGATCCCGGGGTGTGTTCAAGGCGAGGACTTTAGCCGCTAGGCCACGCCACCGGGCCCCGCCGTAATATATTTTTAAAATATTTATTGTTTGGGGCCTGGTGTGGTAGCCTAATGGCTAACACCCCCTGCCCCCTTGCATGTGTAGGTATCCCATGTGGGCACCAGTTTGTGTCCTGGCTGTTCCACGTCTGCCAGCTCCCTTGGGAAAGCAGTTGAGGATGGCCCAAAGTCTTGGGACCCTGCACTCGCATGGGAGACTCAGAAAAAATTGATGGCCTCTGACTATGGATCAGCCCATCTCTGGCTGTTATGGCCACTTAGGGAGTGAACCAGGGGATGGACGATCTGTCTCTCCCCTCTGTAAATCTGACTTTCCAATTAAAAAAAAATAAATCTTTAAAAAATATAGATTTGTTATTTTACTTGAAACAGAGGAGAGTTAAACCTTTTATCTGCTGGTTCACTCCCCAAATGGCTGCAGTGGCCAGAGCTGGGCCTGTCCAAAGCTGAGCCTAGAGCTTGTTCTGGCCTCTCGCATGGATGCAGGGGCCTGAGGATTGGGCCATACCTTTACTGTTTTCCGAGACCATTAGCAGGGAGCTGGATTGAAAGTGGAGCAGCCAGGATTTGAATTGGTGCCCAATTGGGATACCGGAACCACAGATGGAGGATTAGCCGGCTTTGCCACCACACCAGGCTCCCTCGTAATATTGTTACAGACTGATTACTATACATGGTGATTGAGGTAGATTAGACACTGACATGCTATCCTGCAGGTTTTGAAACCATTCTGTTAATACCTAGAAAAATGCAGAAAAATAATTATTTGGCCTTTTCTGTTTTCCTTGCTCCTTTATAAATTTTTGGGGGGCCCTGGCACAATTGCTCAATGGCTAAATCCTTGCCTTGCAACTGCTGAGATCCCATGTGGGCACTGATTTGTGTCCTGGCAGCTCCACTTCTCATCTAGCTCCCTGCTTGTGGCCTGGGAACGCAGTAGAGGACAAAGCCTTGCGACCCTGCAACCACATGGGAGACCCAATGGAAGCTCCTGGCTTTGGATCGGCTCGTTTCCAGCTGTTGTGGCCACTTGGGGAGTGAACCAGCCGATGGAAGGACTTTCCATCTCCTCTCCATAAATCTGATCTGCTAATAAGAGTAAACCTTAAAGAAAGTTTTTGAAGGTGATCTAAAAGGAAGAGAGAAACAGAAGAATCTCCTCTGTCCCCTGGTCACCTCTCCAAGCCACCAGAGCAGAGTGGGCCAGGCAGAGGCCAGGGACCACAAGCCCTACCATGGCCTCCCCCAGGATAGTGATGGCCCACATTCTTGAAGTCCTCACCTGCTTCCTCCTCAGGGCGCACCATGGCAGGAAGCTAGAATCGGAAGTGGAGCCATGTCATGAATCCAGGCAACCCTTCAGTGGGCTGCAGGTGTCCCGAGCTGTATCTTACATGATACACCGAATGCCTGTCCTTTTTCCTTGTAGCTGAAACAATAATTAATGGGAAGATACAATTTATTGTGCCTCTAAAGCTGTTTCCCTAGAGATAGGAGAACATTTTGATCTTTTGGGCTGTTATAAATCATGAAAAAATCCCACGTTTCTGTTGAAAAGCATGTGTAGACAGCAGGTGGCAGTATTCCTCAGTGGTGTTGAATTTTGTGACCCTGTGCCCTTGCCAGGGCGTGTAAGGTGTTCGGAGTCCTGGCTCAGCCAGCTGATGCTTTCTTGTAACTCCCTGCCTGGCACCTGCGCTCTCTCACCTGTGCCTGACAAGGTGGTTCCATCGTGTCTTCCGAGTTATGAGTTCTAATTAGAATTCCTTTCTTTTGACTCCAGGACCTGGAACATTTGCCTTGTTTAAATATGTACAACAGAAAAATAACCATTTTCACAGTTTTCAGGCATATGGTTTTGTGGCATTAACTACAGCCACAGCATGGTCTGCTTCCAGAAGCTTGTCACCTTCCTCTTTCTCCATCAACTCTCTTCCTATTCTCCTCCACTGCTTAGAGACTCTCCCATCCAACTGGTTCACTCCGCAAATGGCTGCAGAGGCTGGACCTGGGCCGGGCCTAATCCAGGAGCCACCCACATCGTGCGGGTGCTCAGGCATTTTCCCGCGTGCCTCAGTAGGAACCGGATAGAAGTGAAGCACCCGGGAGTTGAACCAGTTTCCTTGCGGGATGCTGACACCTTAACTTGCTGCAACACAGCGCCAGCCCCATTCTGTTTCTCACTCTGAACCCAACTCCTCTCAGGATGCGAATCGGTGGCATGATCTGCAACAAGTGTCCTTTGGAGTTGGCTTCTTTCGCATGGCATGGTGCCTTCATGGGTCAGCCCATGTCGTGCCATAAGCCAGAATGCCTTCCTTTATCAGGCAACATGATGCTCTCCTTCATCCGTGTATAGCTGTATGTGTGCGTACTCACATGTACACATTTATTTGGAAGGCAGTGTGATGGGTTTTGACATCCCTCAGCCTTTAAGTAAGAGCATTGGCCCTTTGTGATTGTTAACTCTTGGACTCTTGAACTGTTTCCTTAAGCAGCAAATCATCATCCCGATGGAACTATTCAAGTAAGCAATGGTAGCCTTGCCTTTTACCCAGCACAGACCAACGTGTTTCCCAGAGCTGCCCAGCCCTTCGTCGGGAGCCGGGGCTCAGTGAGAGGATGTGCTCGCGGGGGCAGGTTGCTGACCAATTCCTACCGCTCGCCGGGTGGCTACAAAGGTAGGCCCTGCCTGAAGCTCGGTCACGCTGGCAGTTTGTCTGCACATTGACCAGGGAGCCTGCTTCTGCCTTGCCTTGTTCTCTTCCACATTGGACTGTGATAACAAGATGGAGAATGCTTGGTACATAATACAGTGTTCCTGCCTGAGGAGCTTGCTTTCTGCAGGAAAAGCACCTGGGTTCTGGGGGCCGCTGGATGATGAGGGCTGACTGTTGGCTTTTAAAGATAGATATATTCAAAAGGCAGCGTATAGGGACAGATGGAGATAGAGAGCTTAATGCGCGCAGCAGCCAGGGCTGGACCAGGTTGAGGCCAGGAACTGGGGGCTCCATCCTGGTCTCCCATGTGGGTGTCTGCAGCTAAGACTTAGGCCATCTTTGGTTTGCCTTCTCAGGCGGGTTGTCAGGAAGCCGAATTTGAAGTGAAACAGCTGGGATTTGAATGGGTGTGTTCACATGGCATATCAGTGTCACAGATCAAGACGTCATGCACTGTGCCATAATTTTGACCTCTGTTTTCAGATTTATTTAGTTGAAAAGCAGAGCGAAAGGGAGAGACAAAGATCTTCCATCTGTTTCACTCCTCCGTCTTCCCCCACCCGTTCAGCCGCCCTGGCAGTGTTAGGCCAGGTCACATACAGGACCCTGAAAGTGCCTCTGGGTCTCCCCTGCGGCTGGCCGTGGACATCATCTGCTGCTTTCCCAGCCTTGGCAGGAAGCTGGCTCGGAAGTAGAGCAGGCGTGGCTTGCCAAGTGTGCCACATGAAGCAGGACTGGCCGCATCACAGCTTCCATCTCGTTTCGAAGGACATAAATTTTGTTTTCATATTCTAATACATTCTTTTTCCTTTTGTTAATTTGTTTTGGTAGCAAGTGCCTTAAATCAATGTTCATTTTCTAGGTGTTGCTGATGCATCCACAGATTAGAACATAGAATTTTTGTTTTTTCAAAACCTACAATGAGATGTCCAAGAGTAATACTGTTAAATTTCAGTATGGTTGTTAAATATTTCAGTGGCTGTTTAGCATTAGCAAGAGTATTCTGGAAAGAGGCTGTAAGTAGCTAATTACAGTACCACCCTCAACCTCCCTCTACTGCATTCCAGCAGTAGCAAATATCTTTTTCTTTGCTGTTACCTGTTTTTCAGTAAAGTTTATTTGAAATCTGAGGAGACCGCAGAAACATGCCCAAGGGTAGAGTAGCCAGAGAGGGGAAGGATGGGAGAGATTTCTGCTTGGGACTTGTATAGAAGGGGGAGAGGGAGCCCCTCCCCCATTAGCAGCAGCTTTCTCGCCTGGCTTATTAGAGATCGGGATATTTTGTCTATTTTGCTCTGCAGTTCTGTAGTCCCTGCATAAGGCTTGACGCCCGGGATGGTGTTGTGGGATCAGTGGAGCTTTAGAGCATTTCAGAACGGGGCTGTTGAAACTTTTCAGCGTGTTTTTTGTTTTTTTTAATCCCTGCTTTTCTTGCCATCTTTTTTACTCCTTAGGCTTTGATACTTACAGAGGCCTCCCCTCAATTTCCAATGGAAACTACAGCCAGCTGCAGTTCCAAGGGCGCGACTATCCCGGATCCCCGTATTCCCAAAGGGTAAGAGGCCTTGCCCCTTGCGGCCAGCATGGCAGGCGTTGGCGGTCGCTGTGGTTCAGCTAGCGCAGCAGCATCGGTGGCTTCGTGAAGGTGCTCTTAGTCTTCGAACAGCCTGGACTTCCTGGGGAGGACTGCACTGGCACCGTCCTCATTGCCCCAGGAGATTAGGTGGCGCTGCCGCTCCCAAAGATGTCAGGCGTTTCTTTAATCACGCTGTTCACGTTCACCTCAACTTACAAGAGAGACTGGAGCTTAAGTAACTTTGAGGTCACTCTGCAAAGTAGATGGGAGAACTTAGACGAAGCTTTGTTTCTAACTCTGAAGCTCATCATTTTTTAAAAACGTTTTTTCATTTCTATATAGATTTAGTTTGAAAGGCGGAGAGATTTCCCTTCATTAACTGCTCCAAATAGTCGCAGTAGTCAGGGGTGGACCTGGACAAAGCCCAGAGCTATCAACTCAGTCCTGGTGTTCCTTGTGAGAGGAGAGGGCTGGGAAGGTGGGTGGGAGCCAGGTACTTGGCTATCACCTGCTCATGGCCAAGATGTGCTTTAGCTGGAAGCTGGAATTGAACTTGGAGCAGAGACTCAAACCGAGGCATGCTGGGGTGCGGGATCTGAACTCGCAAGTGGCGTGTTAATTCCCATGCCCGGTGCCCCTGGTCTTAACTTGGCTGTAGCTTCCCTGTCAAGTGTGGTGATGCTGTTTTCTATGTTTGTATTGTGGTTGAGGTCTGCTTGGAATAGCTCGGTAGATTCTCTTTATTGCATATAATGAAAGGGCGACAGGAGGATGTTGTACCTGGCGTTTCAGCAGGCGTCCTATCGCTGCTTGTGTCTGACTGTAAACTTAGTCCGCACCAGGCTTGGCAGTTGGGGAGGGTCTCAGTATGTGCAGGTGCTGTGGCTCATGGTGTCGAGCTGCTTGCATGCAGCGAACTCTGTGGCTTGGATTCCTGCCTTTGCCCAGGCTGCCATCTGCAGGTGGATCCCCCCTTGTGACCTGGGCAGTGAGCACCGCCCCGTGCCAGCCCAGCAGTCATGCGGGGAGGTGAGTGGCACTCTGCCCTGTGCTGTGTGGCTGAGCTCGAGTGCTGGGCATGTCTGGGTGCCTGTCCTCCTCAGGGTGCTGGGCAGTTGAGGATGTGGCAAGGAGTGGGCGTGGGTGGGCCTGTGCGAGCTGGATGTGATGCCTGGAGTGCCTGCTCTAGGAGAGCCTCATTACCTGAGGAGGGAGGACAGGTGTCTCCATAGTGGGAGTACTGAGAAGTGGTAGAGAACACACTTTGGGGTCCACCCTGTGTATCCCCCCCCAGAATTTGAAAGGCAGAGTACACAAAAAGGGAGAGAAAGACAAGTATCTTCCATCTGCTGGTTCACTGCCCAAATGGCTGCAAAGGCCGTTGCTTGGCCAGGCTAGCGCCAGGAGATTCTTACCAATCTCCCATGTGGGCATAGGGGCCCAAGCACTTGGGACATCTTCCACTGCTTTCCCAGGTACACGAGCAGGATCTAAAGCGGGGCAACTGGGACTTGAAGCTGCACCCAAACGGGATGCCCGTACCCCAGGCACCGGCTTCCTCCCCAGAGTGCTGCTGTCTTAGGATGGGCCTCAGTTAGGAGTGGTGAGGATTTGCTGTGGGATGCTCTGAGGATTGAATGAGCAGGTCATAAGGATGCTGAGCACAACAGTGCATGAGCGTGTGGTACAGGCATGTGTAGCTGTTGTCCCGGGATCTTCTGCAACCACGTGAGGGCGGGCTGCTGACTGGTTCAGAACCAGGCCTGTTGGTAACCCAGTATTCCAATACTTGAATATGCTGTCTATGTGTTTTCCTGAGAAACCTAAGAAATTAGTGGTTGCTGCTGGGAAGGGATAGGAGGTGACTCAGTCATTGTTTGTGCATGCTTTGTTACAGTTTCCTGTAATGGTACTGCTTTTCCTGAGTTACATGGAGGCTGGCTTTGTCCATACAACCCAGGAAGTTGAAAGCACTGCTTCCTCAACGTTTTGTCTTCATATTTTGGACCCCGTTTTCAGGCAGTAAATATAGTCACATAATCAGACTCTTGTTACTTACTGTCAGAAAAAGCAAACACAAACAGCCAAAAACCAGCCAAAAACCAGCCAGTGCTGATGTAGTTTGTATGAATATTTACATTTGGTTTTGTGAACAGAGCAGGGTTGGAGATCTGCAGTCCTGTTTGATGGTGTCCTTTTCCATGGATGTGAGGGGCCAAGTGAGAGAGGTCTTCACCTACTGATTGACTCCCCAGATGCCCTCAACTGCGAGGGCTGCATGGGCCAGCCAGGAGCCAGGAGCCTGGAGCCTCATCCAGACCTTGCGTGCTGGGGCATAACCAGTGTGCCACGGTGCTGGCCCTGGCAGTGTGCCTTGCACATAGAATTCTCCAAGTGCTTTGTTGCTTTTCTAAGTGTTAGCTCTCCAATCGGGCAGGTTCGTGAACAGACGAAGCCAGTATTGCCACCCTTGCTGTTGCTTGACATGTCTCTCCAGGAGTGGTGGTTGGAGGAGGCTGGGTGAAGAACTGGAGGGGCTTGAATCTTTTATTGACCACTCAGTAGCGCTGTGCAGTCACCAATTGCAGTCACAGTCCTCCAAGGTGAATGTTATGTGTTCCTTTCAGGAGAATTTCCAGCAGTGTTATAAGCGAGGAGGGGCTTCTGGTGGTCCTCGGGCAAACTCAAGAGGTAAGGGTTGTTATCTGGGTGGCTTACCCAGACACATGGCAGGCTGTTCGTGCATGTGGCAGGCTCTCTGCATGCCACACTGTTCCCTGTCCTTGTGCTGAGGTGCCGTACCAGCTCTAGTACGACATGGTACTGGAGAAGTTAGGCAGCCAGCTGTCAGTTTGCTCAGAAGTGTGTGGTTTCTAAAAAGAATGTTTCCCATCAGAGCATAATTGAACAGTTTTCATTCTGCTGCCTCCTTGAAGGGGGTTTCATGTGGCATTGCAGGCTGATAGTAATTTTTTTTTTTCAAGAAAATGATACAGTACTATTTGTTACTCAGACAAAAGTAGTGTAGGTGAAATGGTTTTTTTTTTAAATGTGAGACTACTGAAAGGTTCCATGGAATTGAGGGGGGAAAAAAAAATCAAGATTTCCTGTAGGGATCAGCATGGTGGCACAGTGACGAAACCACTGTTCGTGCTTGTTCTACGTCAGGGTGCTGGACTTGCGTGCAGCTTCCTGCCTCTGTGCCTGGAGGTGTTTGGGTTTCTGCCACCTGTGTGGGTGAACAGCGTGAAGTTCTTGGCTTCTGAATCTCGCCTGGCCCAGAACTGGCTGCTGAGGTCATTTGGAGAATGAACCAGTGGATAGAAGAGTCATTCTGTCTTTGTCTCTCTCTTGCTTTCTCTCTTCTCTGCTATTCTGAATTTGTGATAGGAAAATTTCATTCTTCTCCTTTTGAGAAGGAAGCCAGTAGTCACTATGTGTCCACTTGATGTCTGGCCCAGTGTTTCTGTAGTGTAATTAAAATATCAAAATTTCGTGATGTCATCTTAACGTGGGACTGAAAAACAAGCCTTCATCCTAGCCTGAGAAGAAGCCCAGAACGTCTCTGAGCGACTCCAGACACATCCTTCAGAAAGTGGGCTTCTGTTGAAGCTCTGGTTGCCCGAGTTCTTTGACACGAACTGGTAGAGATGGAGGACAGAGCTCTATAATCCACTGGTTTATGCTGCAGATGCCTGCTGGGCTTGGCTGGGTCCAGAATTCTAGAGCCGGAAACTCAGCCTTGGTCTCCCACATAGATGGCAGGGACCCCAAGGCCCTTCCAGGTGAACATTAACAGGAAGCTGGGGTTGAGAGGGGAGCAGGCTCTCACACCCAGGCACTTCCATAAGGGTTCGGACGTCAGTGGCTTTTGAACTGCTGTGCCAAAGCCCTGCCTCTTCACCAACGCTTAGAGTAGAAGATGAGTTTTGAGGGATTCTGAGAGAACGTTTTAATCTTTAACTTCAACTACTTGTGTTAAGTTGCCCAGGCCCTTGGAGAACACATTTTCTTTACAGCCTCCCTTCCCTAAAAAAAGGCAACTGGGCAAGATTACCTAATGTTAGAACAATATTATGAAAACCCAGGATCAGAAGTACCTAGGAAAATACAATCCAGTTGCATTGCATTGCTTTTGCTTTGGGATTGAGTAATAAAATGTGTCTTGGGTCTGAGTTTCAGTAGCCGACTAATGTTAAATACTGTGTTCAAAGCTGACTGCCTGAGTATGAGAGACTCACTGTTGCTAATAACACAGCAGGGTGGAGTGATTCTTCTCAGGTGAGCAGCCCGGAGAGAGACAGCGAGACCTTCAACAGTGCCGACTCGGGCCAAGGAGACTCGCGCAGCATGACCCCTGTGGATGTGCCCGTGCCCAGCCCCGCCGCCACCATCCTGCCCGTGCAGGTCTACCCGCTGCCCCAGCAGATGCGCGTGGCCTTCTCTGCAGCCAGGACCTCCAACCTGGCCCCTGGGACCCTGGACCAGCCTATCGTGTTTGATCTCCTCCTCAACAACCTGGGGGAGACGTTCGACCTGCAGCTCGGGAGATTTAACTGCCCGGTGAACGGCACGTACGTGTTCATTTTCCACATGCTGAAGCTGGCCGTCAACGTGCCCCTGTACGTGAACCTCATGAAGAACGAAGAGGTCCTGGTCTCTGCCTACGCCAACGACGGCGCTCCGGACCACGAGACGGCCAGCAACCATGCCGTCCTGCAGCTCTTCCAGGGCGATCGCGTCTGGCTGCGCCTGCACAGGGGGGCCATCTACGGCAGCACCTGGAAGTATTCCACATTCTCAGGCTACCTTCTCTATCAGGATTGAAAGGACAGAGTTGGCAGTGAAAGGCTCGTGTTCACGCGTGTGCAGTGGAGGGCAGAGGCATCCCTGCCCTTGGGACAGACTGGTGTTGGCCAAAATGTTTTCTTTCCTAGAGGAAGGAGGAGAGCCTTACCTTTTTGTTTTCCTCCCCAAGGTGAAAAAATTTCAGGCTGAATGACAATTAGCACTAATCTGGCACTTTATCAGTTGTGATGTAGCCTCGCCAGTCAAGCTGTGAATGTATATTGTTTGCACTTAAACCTTAACTGTATTAACGTTCAGCTTACTAAACTGACTGCCTCAAGTACAGGCAAGTTACAATGCCTTGTTGTGCCTCAATAAAAAAGTTCCCTGCATTCTGCATGTTCCTCTTTGATTAAACATTGAGTTGACAGGTAGATTACCCAATTCCTTGAGTTCATAACTGCTAACTGTAATGGCTATTCGTTCATGAGCTCATGCTATAATTTTAAAACAAGATGTTTATGGAAATCGTTTTTTTTCCCCTAGGGCTCTTTATCATAAATATAAGCATCTTGTTCATTAAAAAATTTGATTTCTTTTCCATGGACCCTGTCATGCATTCTCCTTGAAGCTCTTCTGTTTTTCCGTAGGGGACATGCTTGCTTTTTTAGGTATCTTTGGGCATCTGCTGCTATAGTTGAAGGTATGCTAGGGGATACACAGGTGATTTCTGCTGGTCCACTGTCAGCCTTGAGCTTCTGGTGGCTTCTTCATTGGAACAGGCAAGAAACACAGACTTGGTGGTCAGTGGTGTTCGTTGCATCCCTTACTTACTGATCTTGAACAGGCTATTTCACCTGTAAGATTTACATTCCACCTTAGCCTAAATAACTTTTCTCCTAGGGTTCTTCAGTTATGAGAAAACTGCATGGATTTTTTTTTAAAAATTACAAACTTAATTCACTTTTTTTTCCTTTGAAGATATGCATTTTTACTGGGAAGGCAGATTTACAGAGAGACAGATCTTCCATATGCTGCTCCAACTCCCCAAATGGAGCTGAGCCAATCCAGAGCCAGGAGCTTCTTCATCTCCCACGCAGGGGCAGGGTCCCAAGGAACCGGGCAGTCCTCTACTGCTCTCCCAGGCCACAAGAAGGGAGCGGGATGGGAGGTGGAGCAACTGGGACATGAAATGCAGCCCACATGGGATCTCGACATATGCAAGGCAAGAACTTCAGCCACTAGGCTACCGCGCCAGGCCCAATTCACTTGCATTTTTGATGAACATGTTGAAGGACCCTCATTTATTGTTCTCCAGAAAAGGAAAGAAATTTGCAGAACTTTCTCAGCTGCTGGTAGGTATTTTTGGGGTTAGGGCTGTTAGTATTTAGGTTGGCAAATTAGATCATGGCTTTTCCTCCAGGGTCTTCTGAATGTCATAAAACGATGGAGGGACAAACTGCGGGTTTAAGAAAAGGTGATAGTCGAGTTCAAATGACATTTCTTGAGCAATTATAATTTGATAACATTGGGGCTTTTGTCTTGATTTTTCTTCCCACATGGAATTATTTAAAATATTACCTCCAACTTTTTTCCAATGACAAGTGTCAAATAACAGGAGATAAACTAAGGTGACCAGTCATGCTGAAAGTCACGTTGTAGGAGTGTCCAAATGCTGTTTTGCCAAGGCTAGACTAGAAATTATTCTTAGACTTAAGAGGATGAACAGACAAGATCTTGTTTCCTGAAACACTATGGGTATTGAAAATAGTTCTGGAAAGTTTTAGTGAGGGTCATCTACTTAGCTTCCCAGATGAACACGTGGATAAATTGTGCTTGTATTTGGAGGTTTTTGTGGTTTTTTTTTCTCCACCTGTTGCACTGGGAAGGCATCCTATTCTGGTCCTGGCTATTCCACTTCCTGTATAGCTCCCTGCTTCTAGACTGAGAAAGCAGCAGAGGTTGGTTCAGGTGCTTGGACCTCCATAGCCACATGAGAACTGGAGGGAGCTCCTGGTCTTCAGCTTTGGATAAGCCCAGCTCTGGCTCTTGTGGCCATCTGGGGAGTAAATCAGCAGATGGAGCATCTCTCCTCCTCTGTCTCTGTAGGTCTGATTTTGCAAGTACAATTAAAAAAAATTTTTTTTAAACATGATGGCAAACAGTAGTGAACTACACTTGATCTTAGCCAAAAGGCCGAGAAGCGATCAAACAGTAGTGAACTATGGAGTTGTGGAGTGTTTACATGAAACTTGATGTCTAGTAAATATTTAATGGCTTAAATGAGTTTATATTGAGAAGTTCCAACCTTGGCACACATATGTATGGCACAGATAGAAAGGAAATGAGGAAATAACCAGGGAGTGTAAATGTCAGGGAAATAGAATAATCTTTCAAATGACACAAGTTAAGTCACTCCCAGGTCAGTTTATTCTGGCTCACACGGGCTACACTTTGCTCTACAAGCCCAAGCTGATCCACAGCTGCCCACAGGGAGGAAGCAGCCCCCTCGGCTTCTCCTGGGGGGTTGACACCGAAAGGCTGCATAGTTCCTTCTGTGTGCAGTTATGGGGCAGGCGGAGCTGGAGGGCAGGCCCCCGAGGCCCGAGGGCTTTGCCTTCACTCCCCTGCTTTCCATCCAGTTCAGGGACCTCTCTCCTGACCCCCTCCGAGGTGACCAGGGAGTCCTTGCGGCTGTGTGACTGTGTGAGCTATTGCTGTCTCTCCCCCACCCCCTGTAGCCTGTGGGCTGCATGGGGTTTGTTGTTGTTTTTTGCTTATGCAGCTCCAACACAGCTGTAATTTCCTAATTCTCTCACATCCTGTACTGTGTTTATATATGATTACTTCCTGTCTGCCAGGTTAGATTCAGCACCTTGGCTAATGACCTGATGTGATGTGTGAAAATATGATTTTGTGTTTTACCAGTTGACATAGCTGTTAGTATGTACACATTTTTCCATACGGATTCTGTGCCCTTCCTCCCAGTACTTTAAAAGTACTTAAAAGTTGAGGTTCATGGGTCTACTTTGTGTATTTAATTTTGTACCTATTCTGGGGTATTCCGTTTGTCTCATTGAAGATGAGGTCGTGATAGCTTTGTCCTCATTTTTTTTTTCAGGTTTTGGGAAAATGTTGACAGTGGTTAAGGTGTAGTTCATCAGCTCCCAGTGTACGCCGACTGCTGTTATAAATTCCCATCACGCACCTCCAATACTTAGAGTTACCGTGCCTCAGACCTCCAAGTACTTCAAACATTGTTTTAGATATCCCATACCATCATTCCGAACTTGGATGATGTGACTTTGAGATGCCCACGTGTCAGGTGTGACAGATTCAGCCTCTGAGGGGAAAAACAAACAACTCAAGTTACTGCTTTGGTGCCACTGTTCAGAACAGCGTCTCGGTCCCTTGTCTCAGTTCTGTTTCTCTGAGTGGGAGATTTCCTTGTTTTTGTCTTTCTGCCATTTTACAGTGTGTTGAATTAGCATTTAAAATTTGTAGTATATCTTACACGTACCTGTGATCCATAATTGCATTATTTTCTCATTGCTCAAGGACAAGTTTTTTCAATTTTTTTTTTTAACTTGGGTCAGTGTTAAGTGGACTTTCTAACACTGAGAGACAAATACAACAGCAGAGAGGCATGGGATTGGCAAAGGATATCCTCAGGCCTCCGCCCAGAGCCGCCGCTGCCCAGCGCCAGTGTCCGAAGAGGCTGGAAGTCTGGAGCGCGTTCAGCTTCTGCACTGGCAGCCTGTGAGGGCTCAGCCGACCCTGCGGTAGAACCCTCCAGTGCCGAGTTGCGCGCATGCTCCTGCCTGTCTTCCAGGAGCTCTGCTGTACAACTGCAATACAGTTACTCCGGCACCAGCCACACAGCCTTCACCCTCCAGAAGTTAACATGGTTTAAAAGATAGGAGGCTGCAACACTGGCGTCCATGTGGGCACTCATTCATGCCCCCACTGCTCCATTTGTGAGCCAGCTCCCAGCTAATGGCCTGGGAAAGCAGCTGCAGATGGTCCTTGTGCCTGGACCCCTGCCACCCATGGCAGAGAGCAAGAAGAAGCCTATGGCTTCAGTCTGGCCCGGGCATTGTGCAGTCTAGGGAGTGAACCGTGGGATGAGAGCTCCATCTGTCTCCCTCTCTAACTCGCTTCAGAGGCGAGAAATGAACTGTGCTGAGAGGGGGGAACAGCTCTCAGCTGACATGCAGATCTGATGCCACAGTAGCAGTGCTTGGGGTGAAACTTGCTTCCTGCAGTTTGAGCTGTAGCACAAGTCACACACTGTTGGCTCCCAGGGGAGTGCCATCCACCTGTGTGACATCAGCTCCCCTGTTCAGGCACTTGGCAGCAGTTCATCCATCCCCACGTGTCCCTCACCCAGCTCCCTGGTGACCGCACAGGTTCACTGGGAGCCCCTGTGTGAGAACTCCAGGCATGTCCAGTTCACGTCCAAAGGTCAAGCTCATCTTTGAGGTCTGTTTTCCATTTGCCCTGGTGAAGGACTTCATCGGTCCTCAGAGTCTGGAACTGTGGAACATTCTTGATTTCTAGTGACTTAATTCCTGTTGATTCCACGTGGGACATATCCCATACCTTTCTCTCCTTCCTGCTGTGAGTATCCTGTGTTAGACCCCTCACCCATCATTTGCATCCATCTATTCATTCATGGGTACTTGCACATTGCTTATTCTGTGCCAGGCAACGTGAGACTGTGTCTCATTATGTCTTACTCATCGTAGGCTGACTAAGGTCTCTTTCCTCTCCTTTTAATAGCATTTCTTGAGCATGGTCCATGGGTAGAGAGCTTATTTTATTGAGCCCTCACAGCGATGGCGCTCAGAAGCAGATGAGGGAGGTGAGGTGTCTTTACAGCATGATGTTACAGCATGATGCTAGGAGATGGAAGAGCTGGTTCACATTGTCCCCATAACAAGGCGAGACTGTTGTTACAAGACCATGTCCTCACACACAGTGATACAGCCCTCATAACCGGTAAACCTGAGGGCAGTCAGACTACAGTGTAGGGCAAGCCGTTTCCAAACTCGTCAGGGTGTCTGAGAGCAGGGTCTGTCGTTTCCTCCCCGATCTTCTGTTGTTTTGGAAACCCCTAATTTGATAGCATCGCTTTTCTTTTTCTTTTATTATTTTTTTTATTGGGAATTCAGGCATACAGAGAGGAGGAAAGACAGGAAGATCTTCCATCCATGAGTTCACTCCCCAAGTAGCCACATTGGCTGGATCTGTGCTGACCAAAGCTAGGAGCCTGGAGCCTCTCTGGGTTTCCCTCGTGGGTCAGTGTCCCAAAACCCTGGGCCATCCTCGATTGCTTTCCCGGGCCATAAGCAGGAACCTAGATGGGAAGCAGGGCCCAATGGGATCCCAGCGTGTGCAAGGACTTCAGCTGCTAGATTATCGTACTAGGCCTGATAGCATTGCTTTTAGTAACTTGTCTTCATCGAGTGTCCAAGGCATAAAAGTTTTTCTGGGGACATTTGTTTATTTTCCTAATAAAAGATGATTGATTGATTGATTTGAAAGAGCTACTGCATGGTGGGGGTGGTGAGGGAGGACTTCGATCTGCAGGTCAGTGTCCAGATGGCCACAACTTCCAGAGCTGGGAACTCTGAAGCCAGGAGCCAGGAGCTCTTCCTGGGTCTCTCCTGTGGCTGCAGAGGCCAAGGCCTCGAGTCATCAGCAGGGAGCTGAATGAGAAGCAGAGCAGCTGGGACAAGGATGGGCACCCATCTAGGATGCTGCGGTCTTGATGTTGGATCTTTTTTTAAAAACATTTGTTTATTTTTTGTTGGAAAGGCAGATTTACAGACAGGAGAGAGAGGCAGAGATCTTCCACCCACTGACTAATTTCCTAAATGGCTGCCATGCTCAGAGCTGAGCTGATCTGAAGCCAGGAGTTGCTGTGTCTTCCACGTGGGTGCAGGGTCCCAAGGCTTTGGCCATCCTCTATTGCTTTCCCAGGCCACAGGCAGGGAGCTGGATGGGAAGTGGAGCTGCCAAGACATGAACTGGCAACCATATGGGATGCTGGTGCCTGGAGGCAGAGGCTTACCCTACTATTCCATGGAACTGACCCCTGGCTCATTTTCTAACTTGCCAAATGGAAAGTTAATTGATGGAAGAGTTCACCTACCAAGTTTTATTTATTTCAGATAAATAATCTGAAGCCAAGAGAGACATTGAACAAAAAAGTAAGAGTATATATTAGCGTGCCAGATATCAGAGGGGCAGTAGGGGAACTGTCTCATGTACTTGGTGTGGAAATGATCAGAGCCAGTTAAGGAAGAGTTATTATTATTATTATTATTATTTTAACGGGGGAAAATAGGCTGAGGTTGAATCACAGGAGGGGGCCGCAGAAGGTGCAGGAAAGGAATGTTGGGCACTGTCAACAAGAAGCGCATCATAAGACTCAGCGAGCGTTTTACTGGAAAAGGAGGAGAGGGGGACAGCTGGGGTGAGGCGAGGAAGGCGAGGCGGAGGAAGAAGCAGCGTTGACTGGCGGCAGGTGCTTCTGCTTGCCGAGGGCTCTGTGCCGAGGGGCAGGCTGGTGCTGAGGCCTGGAAGGTGGCACCGATCAAAGACAGGGACTCGCTGAGGGTCCATTTGTGTAGTGGGGCCCAAAGGAGGCTTAAGAAGGTGCTTGGGGGTGGGGGTGGGAGGAGGAGTCTGACAGCAGCCAAGGGTGAGTGGTCAGGGTGACCTGAAGAAATGAGTTGGAGAACAGGTGTGAAATGACTGATGGAGAGGGGAGGGAAGGAAGCAGATAAGATTTCTTCAAGAGGTTCAAGAGGGGAGAAGAAAGGGGTCGGGCTTCCTAAGCCCCAGGAGCTCAGGAGTTTGTACATTAGCTGGGACTAGTCTTCCAACTGCGCTAGTCCGAAGGCGGCAAGGAGGCAGTGCCCACTCAGCACCATGCTTCTTGCCCCATCTCCTAGGCTCTGTATTGAATTCAACTTGTCATCATGTGGTACCTACACATCCTAGTCCTGTGGTTCAGAAATACATATTTAAGGTTCATTGCAAGTGAATGAACTAATGCAAGAATTCCTTCTGTGAGGGAATCTGTGTCTTCCTGTGGGCTGTTAGGTGATCACAACGTCCCAGTTCTCGTGGATTAACGAAAAATGTTACTCCAGGCGCTCAGGCTCAGCTGGTAGGGCTTAAGGAGAACACAGGCCCGCGAAAGCAGTCCCACTTGGGAAGAGGCGGGAAGCCATGTTCCGTACAGCACCATGGTGGCTCTCTTTCCTTTACAACAGCCTGGCGACTACTCGAGGCAGCTCGGGATCACTGCTCTCACCAACACACCCAGAAAGAAGGGTTAGGGCTGTGTTCGGCACCACAGCAGGGCGATCACTTTTGGGGACTTGGAAACGCCGTCCCAGCCCTCAAAGAGGCGAGCGTCCTGTTTTCCGTACAGCAATATGGCGCTCTCCTGTGTTCGCGGGGCCCGGCCGCACGCCGGGAGGAAGGGGCAGCCGTAAAGGAAGCGCCGTTTCGTCTTCTGACTTCTCCCGCCTCCCACCGGTTGTCGTAAAAGGGTGAATGGAGTGCGAGTTGTGGGGGAGAAAAAGGGAGGCCCGGGGGCACGGAGTCAGAGTGGCGCAGCAAGTGGCTGCAGGTGGCGGCGGCGGCGGCGGTGGTCGGGGAGTGAGGTAGTGCGCGGTGCGCGCCGAGGAGCAGCAGGAGGAGGAGGAGGCCAAGGGCGTCGGAAGTCAAGCCGAGCTGCAGCCCGTCCGGCGGGCTCGGGGGGCCGCGCGGAGCCCCTACCCTAGGACATGGACCTCAACCGGATCATCCAGGCGCTGAAGGGCACCATCGACCCTAAGCTGCGGATTGCGGCCGAGAACGAGCTCAACCAGGTGAGCCGCGGGGCCTGCGGCGACCCCCGGCGGCCCAGGGGCAGCGCGGGGCTGGGCGGCGGCCCGCGCACCTGTTGGGCACCGGCGCGCGCCGCTGTTGGGGGGGCTCGGCGGGGCCGCAGGGAGCTCGGGCCGCTCCAAGGGACTCCTTGCACGGCAAGTGTGCGGGGCTCCTGGCGTCGCCCTGGTCCGGCATTCAACACGAGGTCACGGGAAGGCGACCCCGGCGCCGTGGAGCGGAGCTGGCGCTCACCCACCCCTGGCCCAGGGCGAGTGTCCGGCGCGTCCCGGGCTGCCGAGCAGGAGAGGGACCCGGAGCTCGCGGAGGTCGCCGGTGCGGACGGCTGTGGCTTGGAGGGTGCCCGCCGGGGACGTGCTCCCGGGGCCGCGCGGGCCTGACCTTGGGTCCCGGGCGCGGGGACAGAAGTCTCAGGCCGCGCGCGCCTACCCCGTCCTGCCCTTGTACCGCCTGCGTTTACCCTGCAGCTGCTCGTGGCCTGATGGCTCGTCCGGCGTCAGTGTTTTGTGGGCAGCAGTGCGCTCCTGTTGCTTTGTTTGGGGTGACCTGTGAGTCGAAGGCCCTTATGTTAGGTCGCTTCACCCCGGAGTGAGCTGCCGTCGGGGTCTCCAGGACCTGTCCTTCCCCCCACGCCGTTCCCCCCTGCTTCAGGTGGCCGTGGTCCGGGGCCTGCCTGCTTTGCCTGAGAAGTGGGGCGGGGGGCCCTGCCGGGTACCTCTGCTTACATTGGGTAGCTGCAGCTCCCTGCCCAGCGCCCCAGAGGACGCACCCTGGTTTCAGGCCCACATGCCTGCTGCTAGGGGCGGATCCTCTCCGGTGTCTGTGGGGAAGTGTAGTCCTGAGTTTATCTCGGAGTGTTAAGATTCCTTTAGGGTTGTCTGTGGACCACAAGTCCGGCTAGCCGCAACTACCGCCAGTAGGGATGCGGGGCTGGCCCACAAGTGTCTTGAATTAGCTGTGCTCTGCGTGTCCTAGTGGGGTCAGAAAGGCTTTGCGTGCTGTGGCCGAGCTTGGTCAGCCTGGGTACTGCCCACCAGTGCCTCTGACTGCACGTGTCAGCTGGCAGAGCGGAGATGGCCCCTGTGGAGTTTGCATGTTGGTGGGGATGTAAACTACAGAGGGGTGGGGGGAGGCATCTGCAGGGCTGGCTTGTGCAGGGATGACGAGCCGGGAGCTCTCTCCTGGCTGTAGGAGAGTTGCTAGGAGTCCTAGCCTGGGACGCCTCAGGGCCTTTGCTGTAGGCAGTTCCTGTGAAATGAGGTTTAACCTGGCAGGAGAAGAGTTGAGTTTCAGAGAACTTGAAGATGCAAACATTCTCAAGAAACCTTTGGTTGGTGGGCTAGACTGTGATGGTAGAAGTTCGGTGTCCACAGAGAGAAAGGTAGCAGGTGAACACTTGTGAGGGTAGGGCCGTGGAGGGGCTGTCCACCTTGACCCCTGGTTCTGTGGTGGGCAGGGGGTGACCAAGCCTCCCGAGGCCTTGAAGGTGCAGTGTCCAAGAGAGGGGCTGCAAGCAGAGTGTTTCACTGAGGCAGGAGAGCTTGCCATGAAGCAGCCCTCAGCTACGTGTGACTTTGTATTTAGGCATAGGAAGATTTCCCGAGAGTAACAGGTGAATTTTAACGATTAGAACGAGCTGCAGAGGTGTATGTCTTTGATTTGCTGCAGGATCGAACATGTTGTAAACCAGAGTCATTTTATAATGTGCGTGTGGGAGGTGTGGAGCAGGGGCTTGGGGAGTACCTGTTGGCACCGCTGTGGGGCCGAGGGTACCACGGGAGCCGGGTGGACGCCAGGCGCTTGGGAACAGCCACGTGCAACAGCTGCTGCAGTGGCCCAGGCAGCTGCCGTGGGGCCGCCCTTAGTACCTGTGGGGGCCGGCTCTTCCGCTTCCTTGTGCCCAGCTGTGGAGCCAGCACTAGTTGGTTTGCTTTGGCATGTTGCAGCTGCTGCTGTTGTAACCCAGGATTCCCTTCCTGCCAAGAAATGTTGTAGACAAAGCACGAACAGTCGGTGGAGTACAGATCCAACTGAAGGTTGTGCGTTCGGTGTCAGATCTGTTGAGCATAAAGCAAGTGTTCTGTTTACCAAAGGATGAAGCGGAGTCAGGGATTTGTGGAATAGATAGCCAGCAATCAGGGACACGTGCACCCTGCAGAGCCACAGGGAGGTGTAAGTTCAAGTGCTGACCATGGGCTGTAGTTTCAAAGGAGTGGTGTTACGTGCTTTGGTTACAGACACCCACGCATGAGGGTGTATAAATTGCCATGTCCCTTGGAGGTGTGGGGGGGCATTTTGGCACTCTAAAAAGGCACTTGATAAAGTTTGTGGAAAAATGAAGTTAAAAAAACCAGGGGACGGCATGTTTTACTGTTGCTCACTTGCCCTGGGGGTCCCTTGTTGGATGCCCTGGTTTGAGACCTGGCACTTCTGCTTCCCATCTAGCTTCCTACCAGTGTGCACCATGTGAGGCAGCAGTGGGTGCTGGAGTGCCCAGGTCTCTGCCACCCACGGGGGAGACTGGCTGAGTTCAGCTCTCCTGTCACAGCCCTGAATGCTGCATGAACCGGCAGGTGGGAGGTCTCCCCTTTCTGCTCCCTCCCCTCCCATCTGTCTGCCTTTAAAATGAAATGAAAACTTAAAGGTCAAATTCATTTTAATCTCTTCCAAAACTGAAATCCATGCCCATATATATATATATATATGTTTTTTTTTTTTTTTTGGTCAAGTTTTGTTCATTGGAAAGGAAGATTTACAGAGAGAATGTGAGACAGAGAGGAAGGTTTTCCATCTTTTGGTTCACTCCCCCAAATGGTCACAACGGACGGAACTGAGCCATTCCCAATCCAGGAGCTCCTGCCGGGTCTGCCAAACACGTACAGGGTCCCAAGGCTTTAGCCACTAGACCACACCGCCGGGCCCAACAGGGTTCCAAGGCTTTGGGCCATCCTCTGCTGCTTTCCTAGGCCATAAGCAGAGAGCTGGATCAGAAGTGGAGCAGCTGGGATATGAACCTGTGCCCATATGGATGGATGCTGGGGCTTGCAGGAGAAGATTAGCTAATTGAGCCACTGCACTGGCCTCCCTTGGCCACCTTTGTTTTTTGTTTTAAATTTCTTTCTAATACATATTTTCATGCAAGTTTTGCAGACACCAGGCCCTGCACAGTGCCTTAGCGGGCTGATCTTCAGTCTGCAGTGCCAGCATCCCATATGGGCGCCGGTATGTGTCCCTGCTGCTCCACTTCCCATCCAACTTCCTGCTCCTGGCCTGGGAAAGCAGTGGAGGGCGGCCCAAGTCCTTGAGACTCTGCACCTGCGAGGGAGACCTGGAGGAGGCTCCTGGCTTCGATTGGCTCAGCTTTAGCCATTGTTGCCATCTGGGGGGTGAATCAGCAGATAGAAGATCTCTCTCTCTTCCTCTTTTTCTCTGTAAATCTGCCTTCCAAATGAACGTAAAGGCATCTTTAAACAGTTTTTTTGAAGACCTCCTCATTTACCTGCGTTTCAGAATTTATTTGGTACCAGAATAAATGTATCTTTTAATTCCATTTTCTGTGAATTTTTTGAAGCACCCTGATGTATCAGGAACTCTTTAAAATGCTTCATGATCTCATCAGTTTATTCTAAGGGCTTTTTGTACTGGAAATATTTTAGTAATGTTTATTTTACCTTGGAGAGTTTCTCTAGAAGGTTTCCTTTTATTTGGAAGGTGATGCCTTCAGTAACAAGTTCTTACAGTGACTCGTTAATATTATTGCTGTACTTTATAAAATGTTTCTTTGTGATTGCAGTCCTACAAGATCATCAATTTTGCCCCCAGTTTGCTTCGAATCATCGTCTCTGAGCACGTGGAATTCCCAGTGCGTCAGGCAGGTGAGTTGCTTTCCTACAGAGCTTTGACAGGTCAAAGTGGAAGGAAGGTGTGCGCTCCTTCCAAGGAATTGCCTGGAGAAGTTGGGCGGCCTACAGGAAGCATTTCTGACGCTGCTCCTGGGGATGGGGCCTGAGCGCTCTGCCCCCTGCTGTAGAGCCCCTTGCCTACAGCCCCCAGTTGCTTTCCCCCCTCAGCGCTAACGCACTCTCAATGCCCATGGCTTCATCTCCCTGCGCTTTGAACTCTGGTAGCTTTCCATGTGGGGATATAGGTGTGACTTGGGGTGCTCCTGGGGTGTTTCAGCTTGGAGGTAAATGGTTGGCTCCCTGCTGGTGCGCCTGGGAAAGCAAAAGAAACTGGCCCAAGTGCTTAGACCCCTGTGCCCACATGGTAGACCAGTATGAAACTCCTGGCTTCTCTCTTTTATATAAATGAATAAACCTTTAAAAAGAAAATGCGAGAGGAGCAGCTCAAAGGAATGAGGTTAGTGTTTGGCGGGCCGCCTCTTTCCTTACATATGAGGAACACACCTGGGCGTGGATCGCAGCGTGCTCTGCTTTCAATTCTGTTTTTTTTTTTTTTTTTTTTTAAATTATTTGAAAGGCAGAGTTACAGAGAAATGAAGTCGCAGCCACACACACACACACACACACACACACACACACAGGATAGTGGTGGGGGTGAGGGGTGGCAGTTTCTATCTGCTGGTTCGGTGTTCCCCCCACCCCCTCAAATGGTTGTAATATCCAGGGCTGGGCCAGGTGAGGCTGGGAGTATGGAGCTCCGCCTGGGTCTTCTGCATGGATGCGGAAGCTGGGGCCCAAGCCCTTGAGCCATCTTTCATCGCTTTCCCAGGCTCATTAGCAGGGAGCTGAGTTGGAAGAAGAGCGATTGGGAATGGAACTTGTGTGCCAGTAGGATATGTGGGCTCTGCCTGTGATGTTTGGACTGCTGTGCCACCTCCCTGCCCCACCCAGCCCGCGAGTGTACCGTGTTTGGTTCAGCCTCAAGCTGGCACGCTTGGAGACCTCACCTTCCCTCTTCCGGTCCCGCGACCATGGATCACCTTGTTCCTTTCCCAAGTCTTTGCGACAGTTTGAAGATCATTGGAAAACAGCAACCAAATAATTGATTAGGTGCTTTCCTAAATACAGATGGATGAAGTTTCTTGCTATTTTCCAAAAATATTTGAAGGGCGATATACATTTCCCTATGAGTTACATTTACCTGTAGTACATGCTGTCAAATTCTTAAGTGAAAGTTCTCCAAACAGTTGAAAGTTTAGCCAACTCCAGAATGCTGGTGCGAGATGGTAGCCTTCGACCATCACCCAAAGGGATCCAGCAGCGGGGAGGTGGGGCTCACCCGCTGTCTGCTTAGGGTAGGCCCTGGAGGAGTGTGGTTTGGGGGTCTCCGTCCACCTCGTGTGGTCTCATTGAGGCCACCTGCGGCTCGCCAGAAGGTCACACAGGCGGTCGGCAGATCACTTTCTTGTCATGCTAGCTCTGGGCTTGAAACATTTCTGCTGAGTTTCTGGCCTTTTGCTCTTCCCATCTTGGCCTGCTTCAACCGGTGAGAGGGAGACCACGCTGCGGTGCCAGCCTTCGGTGCTCTGGCTGGTATACTCGCAGGCCCTGTTCTGAGCCTGCTGCTTTTTCTCCAACGTAGCTGCCATCTACCTGAAGAACATGGTGACGCAGTACTGGCCAGACCGGGAGCCTCCGCCAGGAGAAGCAGTATTTCCGTTCAACATCCACGAAAACGACCGCCAGCAGATCCGCGACAACATCGTGGAAGGCATCATCCGCTCGCCGGATTTGGTGAGGTGCGCTGTGCTCCGCTGGCCGGGCAGGTGGCAGTCCCTGGGGGGCTGCGGCGACGTGCAGGCGGAGGGGTGTTGGGGTCTACCGCCAGCGTCGAGGATGTCTGTGGCATATGATCTCTCTGGACCTTCCTGCAAAATACAAAACAAATAGATGTCTGGTTGAACAAGTCTGTGTTCTCCTAGGTGAGTCATAGAATGGAGACGAACATATGGGCAAGTGAAGTTACATTGCAGTAGGCACTCCTACTCCCAGCCAATCAGAAGCCTACGTGCTGTTTGACTCCCTGAAAGGGCACGATAGTATAGCCTGAAACATGCCAGAAGCAGGAGCCGGGAGCCCCGTCCTGGTCTCCTGTGGAGTTGGCAGGGGCCTGGGCACTCGGCTCGTTGCTGCTGCCTTCCCAGGAGCTTCGGCAGGAGTCAGGCTGGAAGTGGAGCGTGTACTTTCTCCCTTCGTTCTCTCCTCCCTCGGTGGGCACAGGAGGGAAAACTGGATCACTTATCTCACTCACCTTCCCCCTGCCCCAACCCTCTCCATCCTAATCGGAGATCCACGTGGGTCTGCAACCCCTCACGTTTGTATTAAATATTAAAAATGAAATTGAACATTAAGAATGAAGAAAGGAAAGTGGAGCAACAAGGACTTGAACCTGCATTTCAGTACAGGATGCCAACATGGCAGGCGGTGGCTTAAACTTGCTATGGCACAGTTCCCGGCCCCGAGGCTGTTTTTCCATAGGGGCATTTTTTTTTCCTGTGCCCCTTAAATGCCTCTGTGCACCACATAGTGAATGGCTTTGAGAGCGTGAACCATGTGTGCGATGGTGGTCTCAGGAGCCAGCTCTGGGTGTGTGTGCGCTCGGATACTTGCTGGGTGACAAGATAGCCCAGCAGGTGCTTCGCAGAACCTTCCCGTCAATAGGCGGTGTACGACTGTAATGACACCATGTGGGTTAACGGGAGCCAGAGTAGGAGAGCGGAGCTCTGTGAAACACGACATCGGTGTTTACTTAGGTTTCGGACTTTCCTCGCCCCACTTACAGAATCCAGTTGACCATGTGTCTCCGCGTCATCATCAAACACGACTTTCCGGGTCACTGGCCGGCGGTGGTGGACAAGATAGGCTGTTACCTGCAGTCACAGAGCAGCAGCAGCTGGCTGGGCAGTCTGCTGTGTCTGTATCAGCTGGTGAAGACGTACGAGTAAGTTGACCGCTGCGGCTGGAAGGGGCAGCCTGCTCGCCCTGTGCCCGAGCTGCATGGAGGGACTTGTAGGTTTTCTGCAGAAAGCGTTAGTCTGGGAAATGCAACGCGGGCTTATTTGTTGCAGTCACACAGACAGTAGACGTTGCTTGTGTCTGAGGCAGTGATCCCGCGCGCCGTGCTTGTCTAGCTTGTTTGTGAATTGACTGCTTCCCGGGAAATGCTCACCTAGAGCTGCCGCAGCGTTCGTGAACAGTCTCCCTTTTGGGATGCAAGGTGGGCATCCTTTGGGGTGCTGTGATGTTCCCTTCCGTAAAAGCTGCCTGGGAGGTGGAGGACAGAGCTGCTTCATTGGGTAGATTGGAGCTACACTGAAGGCCTCTGCGTCTGGTCTCAGGATTGGCACTTGCGCGTGTAACATTCTTCTGAACTGCTTCGTCTACACACTGTTAGAAACGTTAAGGTAGTATTTTCGATTTATGGCAGTTAAAGTGACCTAAAAACACCAAGATGTGTAATTAACTTCTCGATTTTGGGTGGTACAAGAAGTATGGCTTTCTACATTATATTAAATAGTGTGAGTGTTTTTTTTTTTTTGTTTGTTTGTTTTTTAAAGATTTTATTATTATTGGAAAGCCGGATATACAGAGAGGAGGAGAGACAGAGAGGAAGATCTTCCATCCGATGTTTCACTCCCCAAGTGAGCTGCAACGGGCCGGTGCGCGCCGATCCGAAGCCGGGAACCAGGAACCTCTTCCAGGTCTCCCACGTGGGTGCAGTGTCCCAATGCATTGGGCCGTCCTCAACTGCTTTCCCAGGCCACAAGCAGGGAGCTGGATGGGAAGTGGAGCTGCCGGGATTAGAACCGGCGCCCATATGGGATCCCAGGGCGTTCAAGGCGAGGACTTTAGCCGCTAGGCCACGCCGCCGGGCCCAGTGTGAGTGTTTTTTAAGCTGTAAGAATAACTTGTGTTTTACCAGAATTTGAAGTTAATTCCAGAGCAATTCAGTTTACAATAGCTGCGGAATAGTCTTGGCTTCTTCTAGACGGTTCTACACCTGCTGGAGGGAGTTTGGCACTGTGCCTCAACAGGAGATACCCTCCTGAGGTTCATGCCAGCTCCAGCCTGGCAGTGGTAGTTAAGCTCTGCTTGTTCCCTGCTCCGAGCTATTGGCGGGGGAGATGACTTTTCTCTCTTTCCGTCTTTGTGGAGATACAAGAAGGCGGAGGACAGGGAGCCTCTGATAGCAGCCATGCAGCTATTTCTGCCTCGGATCCAGCAGCAAATCCTGCAGCTCCTGCCCGACGCCTGCCATTACTCCGTGTTACTGCAGAAGCAGATTCTCAAGATCTTCTATGCGCTCGTGCAGGTGAGTGTCCCTCGCCGTCAGACGGGCACAAGCGGAGTGTGCAGCGAGTGGCAGTCCCTACTGGAACCCCTTTATGTTCTCACATAAGACTCCAGGAGACATGGGCTTGTAGAAATTGACCGAGACAGAGAGAGGGAGAGAGTGAGTGTGTGTGTGTGTGTGTGTGTGTTAGAGACACATCGCATTGACACCTTTCATCACTGGTTCAATCCTCAAATGGCTGCAACAGCCAAGGCTATGTCAGGCCAAAGTCGGAAGCCGGGAACTCTTTCTGGGTCTCCCCTCTGGGTGGTAGGGACCCAAGCACCCGGCCCTTGCCTGCTGCCTCCCAGGGCATTAGCAGGTAGCTGTATTGGCGGTGGAGGCTGCATTGCCTCTCGGGTATCCTAATGTGAGGTTCAGGTGATCCCAGGCTGTCTTAGTGCCCAGTGTCTGAGTCCAGGGCGGGGGGATTTCTGGTAGCCCCTAGTCTTGAGCTGGCCACGGTGCTCTGAGCATGCTCTGTCTGCTGGACGTGAGCCCTGATTGTTCACAGGGAAGTCACATGGATGGCAGTGTCTCCACATTTGACCCAACTTAAAGCTAAGGCAATTTAGTGGTTCGTTTGCCTTGGTTTAGAATGATAATCTTTTTCGGGCCCAGCGGCGTGGCTTAGTGGCTAAAGTCCTCACCTTGAACGCCCCGGGATCCCATATGGGCGCCGGTTCTAATCCTGGCAGCTCCACTTCCCATCCAGCTCCGTGTTTGTGGCCTGGGAAAGCAGTCAAGGACGGCCCAAAGCTTTGGGACCCTGCACCCGCGTGGGAGACCTGGAAGAGGTTCCCGGTTCCCGGTTTTGGATCGGTGCGCACCGGCCCGTTGCGGCTCACTTGGGGAGTGAAACATCGGGTGGAAGATCTTTCTCTCTGTCTCTCCTCCTCTCTGTATATCTGACTTTGTAATAAAATAAATGAATCTTTAAAAAAAAAAAAAGAATGACAATCTTTTTCTTACCCTAATACGGGATTCTAGAATGTAGTTGGAAGACAGAGCGGGCATGTTTTGAATACAGAAACATCCACTGTTGGACCCTCGGGAGGCTTGGCTGAGTGACTGTGAGCTGGGTGGAGGAGTGCTTGCCGTCAGCCCGAGCCAGGTGAGCCTGTGCTGCTTCCTGGCCGGGCTCTCCTCACGAGAGGAGCCAGTGTCTGACTGCAGGGACACGGGTCTGCACCGTCAGGATATTTTACGTCACCCTCAGCTTACATTTTTCTGAACACCTCTTTTTTTAAACTTGGGCCAGTGCTGTGGCGTAGCAGGTAAAGCTGCCACCTGGGACTTCGGCATCCCATGTGAGCACCAGTTTGAGGCCTGGCTGCACTGCTTCTGATCTGTCTTCCTGCTCATGCACCTGGGAAAGCAGTGGAAGAGAGACCAGGTGTTTGTTTCCAAAGATGCCTTTGGAATATGCTTCTGGATCCATTTTTAAACTTCCAGTTGAACTCGATCAAGTTGCTGCTTTCTTGTTCTTGTGGTAGTTGTTGCATGGGACGGCACTTGGGAACGTTCACGGGGAAATGGAAGTGCAGGGTGTTTGTGCTGCTGCAGAACAGCTTGAGACCTCCGTGCGTTTCCATAGCGTTTCTGAACGCCTGCTGTGTTGCAGCATCTGCTGCAGGTGGCACTGGGGTGTCCTCTGCAGGGGAGGAGTTACTGCATGTGTTGTTGCCTCTCTTCCAGTACGCACTGCCCCTGCAGCTGGTCAACAACCAGACCATGACCACGTGGATGGAGATCTTCCGCTCAGTCATCGACCGCCCGGTGCCTCCCGTAAGCAGCCCTGGGGAACTCTAGGGGTGGGATTCCAAGGTCGGCTGAGCGATGCTTCATGTCTGCTGCTTGAAAGAAGGGTTAGGTATGAACTAACTCAAGTTGTATACCAGTCTTGAGAGCTAAGATGCAAGAGAAAGATGCAAAAGCTTTATTTAATCCTACCAGTGGTAAAACACATTTCGCTTTTAATATTTACAAATAAAAATGTGTGTGTGTATGTCTGTGTGTGTGTGTGTGTGTGTGTGTGTCCGTTTGTTGTGATTTGAGGGGCAGACACGGAGGGAGAGAGACCAAGAGGTCCTCTGCGTACTGGTTCACTCCCCTCATCCCACAGCACTCCATGGCGACGGCCAGGATCTGCCCTGGCAAGAAGCTGGAGTCAGGAGTGGAGCCAAGGGTGAAGCCAGAACACGGCCATCTTAGCTGGCATCCTAACTGCTAGGCCAAGTGCTTGCCCCCAGAAAACCACTTTGAAAGCTTGATATTATCCTCTAGCTTTCTTTCTGTGCATTTATGTACAGTAGTATTTTATTTATAAAAAATACATGTAGGGGCCAGAGTTGTAGCGTCATTCCATTTGGGTGCTGGTTCGAGACCTGGATGCTCCATTTCTGATCCAACGTCCTGCTAATGCCCCTGGGAAAGTGGTGGAAGATGATCCTAGTGCTGGGGGCTCTGCTCTCATATGGGGACCTGGAAGAGTTCCCGCTCCTCGCTTTGGTCTTGCCCAGCTATGGCCTGCGTGGCAATTTGGAGAGTGAACCAGCAGATTTAGATCCCTGTCTCTTTGTATCTTTCTCTGTGATTTTGCCTTTGATATAAATAAATAAATGCCCTTCCTCTTACAGAAAAGTAGCTATTTTAAAATTCACTTTTCACTTAAAATTTATATGATTGAGTGTTTTATGGTATCTTTTTGGTGAATGCATTATTCACTGGATATTTAGAGTATTTGAAATTTTTTGTATGTTTTAATGCTAAGATTATACTTACATTTTTTTTGAACATTGATTAGACTTGTCTTTGGACAAATGCATGGAAGTGTGTTTGGGTTTTGAAAGATCTTGCAAAGTGTCTTCCAGAGAGAGCCCTAGTCTGTGCTTTCCTTAACAGGCCCCAGAATGCACATTTAATTTAACCTGTTAGATGGTAAAAGATGGTGTTACACTCTGATTTGCAGGGTTTTTAAAATCTCAAATGAACAGTGTTTTAAA
Organism: Ochotona princeps; assembly: GCF_030435755.1. Taxonomy (NCBI): domain Eukaryota; kingdom Metazoa; phylum Chordata; class Mammalia; order Lagomorpha; family Ochotonidae; genus Ochotona; species Ochotona princeps. The sequence goes on from NC_080858.1 coordinate 5,566,360, forward strand.
ATGTAAGCTTGTGTATAAAAAGGATTTTATTTATTCTGTGCCACAGTGTGGCCTGTGCAGGTGGGGTCCAGGAGCCAGGAATTCACCCAAGGTCTCACACTTGGATGACAGGAACCTGAAAACTTGGGCCATCATCTGCTACTTCCCAGATGGATCAGCAGGGAGCTGGATCCAAAGTGTGGAGTAGCAGAGTTGGAAGCTAGCACTCCCAAAGGTGGGCGTCCAGAGTGGTGGGTGGCTTTGCCTTTTAGGCTACAGTGCCCACCCCAGAGCTCATTTTACAATGTGCAGTATTTTTTGCATTGTGAACAGTTCAGGGAATCTGACAAGAATATATTTGCGTTAGCCGTCAAAGGTCAAAGTTCGAACCTTCCAGACAGTCTTCTTGGGGCCCTGAGATTGTATTGCTTGTCTGTTGACTTACTCATGAAAGTCCTTCAGGCGGAAGTTGACCCTGGGTGTTTCTGTCCCTCAGGAGACCTTGCAGATTGACGAGGACGATAGACCAGAGCTGGTGTGGTGGAAGTGTAAGAAGTGGGCCCTGCACATCGTGGCGCGTCTCTTTGAACGGTAATCCTCTGCTCATCACCTCTGCCATCTGACAGTCCTGGTCTCGTTGGGAGCGGTGAGGCTGCAGGAACCCGTACATGCTCTATAGTATAGATGGTTTGTCCTTAAAGCCACAGCAGGGCAAGTGTGGCCTTCTGTTTAGAAGGTGGGCAGCCTTTCCTGGGTCCGCTGTTGTGTGAGAAACGTGGAGAAGCAATATTGTTCCCTTCATTGCACGTATCCAGGAGAAGGCACTTGGCCATTCAGACCCTTAAGAAAGTCACATTTAAAAAATTATTGAAAGCACTACCCTACCAAATGTAACAGTTGTATATCAACTTTGGCCCTTGATATACCCTTGGCTTAGTTGATGCAAGCTTCTCTCTGAAGCTTTAAGTATCACACAGAGGCCAAGTACAACTCACCATGATTCCATTTCGTGGCTTGGGAAAAAGGTAAAAGTGTTGTTTTTAACTCCCACTGGAGTTTCAGTGAGGGAGGGACTGCATTTTAACTAGTGAGCATGCTTTGTTTTTAAACATCACAGTAATTAAATATTTGTTTTTCCTCTTTGTATTTTAAGATATGGAAGCCCAGGAAATGTCACAAAAGAATACTTTGAGTTTTCTGAATTCTTTTTGAAAACCTATGCGGTGGGAATTCAGCAGGTAATCAGCTTATGCTCTTCGAAGTAGAACGATGGTTACTGAAAGTTTCTGTTTCAGCTGAAAGTTTGTTTCAAAGTAGATTCAGATTAGCTCAGCTCCAGCCATTGCAGCTACTTGGGGAGTGGACCTGCAGATGGAAAGATCTTTCTCTCTGTCTCTTTGTCTCTGTAAATCTGCCTTTCCAGTAAAATAAAGAAGTCTTCAAAGTGGTTACAGACATACTCACTGAGGACATGTTCAGGGAGCCTGCGCTGGCAGCCCCGCCAATCTGATAGAGTGTGATCAGTTTCAGAATTAGATGTCCTTGGGCAGCTGCTGTGGGGTGGTCCTTCCAGCTTCCTAGTCCTGACTGCTAACCAGAATTGAGTTGGTGGATGCTGCTGGAGGAGTCACCAGTGTTAGACTGTGTCTTTCTGGTTATTGTCTCTGATGTTTTGAATTTTTATTGAGTTTCACCTCTTTGGTCTAGGCTTTCTTATTAGAAGATTGATGCAGCATGGACTGATGTACTTCGAGAATGGATTGATCTCATGTGTTAAGACTTAGCTGAGTAATTACACATTTCTTTTAAACATTTATTTATGTGGACTGTCTGGGTTTCAGGGAGCAGCAGAGATTCATTCCCTAAGTGGCTGCAATGGCCAGAGCTGAGCCAATTCGAAGCCAGGAGCTTCTTCTGTGTCTGCTACATAGATGCAAGGTCCCAAGGCTTTGGGCCATCCTCTGCTGCCTTTCCAAGGCACAAGTAGCTGGATTGTGCAGTGGAGCAACCAGAACTGGAACTGGCGCCCATACAGGAGGCTGGCACCATAGGCAGAGGATTACCCTTCTACACATGGTGCCACTTCCTTGAGCTGTTGTCCCAGGCTGTGCATCAACAGGAAGCTAGATCAGAAGTAGAGTTGCTGGGACTTGAACCTGGGCACTCCAGTATGGGGTGGGATGCTGATGTCTTAAATGGCAGCTTAATTTGCTGTACCATTGCTCCAATGCCTACTAGATACATGTTTTTGTTTTTTTAAGATTTGGTTATTTTTATTGGAAAGCCAGTTTGCAAAGAGGAGAGAGAAAGATCCTCCATTCTCTGGTTCACTCCCAAGAGTCCGCAACAGCCAGATCCGAGCTGATCTGAAGCCAGGAGCTTCCTCCAGGTCTCCCACACACACAGGTGCAGGATCCCAAGGCTTTGGGCCGTCCTCTACTGCTTTCCTAGGCCCCAAGCAGGGAGCTGGATGGTAAGTGGGGTAGCTGGGACATGAATAGGCACCCACATGGTATCCCAGCATGTTCAAGGCGAGGATTTAGCCACTAAGCTATTGCACTGGGCCCTAAATACATGTTTTTAATGGGAGTTTTTGTTCATTTTGGAGTGCTAGTAGAATAGAATTTTGATTTATTCTGAGTAGTTCCATAAGCTAAGGCCTGCAAGTTAACAGTGTGACATTTGTTATTTCAATATGATATATACCTGTTGAGCAACTAAAATTGACTGTATTTAATGCTTTTTCATGGATTCCTGATTCCCCATTAGATGTGTTGATTTTTGAGTTTGTCAATTCTGAATTTTAAGTTCTACCTGAAATATTACACCAGTCACTTGCCCTGCTGCTCCTTGACCTAAAAATTGTTTATGCTCTTGTGTCCTGTAGGTCCTATTAAAAATTTTAGACCAGTACAGGCAGAAAGAATATGTAGCTCCTCGCGTTCTTCAGCAGGCGTTCAACTATCTCAACCAGGGAGTGGTCCACTCCGTGACCTGGAAGCAGTTGAAACCACACATGCAGGTGCGTGTCTGGGAACAGCTCTGGTCTTCTGGCCCTTGTGTCCTCAGTGCTCTTCTGTGAGGAGTGCCATCATCTCTCTGGTCTAGAGGACTTGGAGATGTGAGCATGTGATGGGGGGCGGCCTTCAAGTTTTCTGAGCTGATGACTTGAGCTGATCTTTCTTAGAATCTGGCCCCACTTTTTCATCGTTAAAGCCGAGAAAGCTTGTTATTCTGTTGACTGAAAGCTTGCTAAAACCAGAGAAGTGTGAGTGAGAAAGCATTCCAGCTAGTCGGTGGGACTGGGCAGAGCATAGAGCCTCGAGCGTGGTGGATACGAGCAATAAGGCTTGCATGTCTCTTTTTTAGTATCAGGTATTTACTTAAAGGTAGAATTCAGCATTGTTTCAAGAACAGATCAGAGTGGAAAATCATAGACCAACAGAATGAGTTCTTACTGCATCTAAATAACTTGGTAATTCAGTGACGTTGGGAGCAGGGTGCAGAGAATAAATGACAGTAGTAGGCTACAGGGACCATAGATAGAATTGTCCCTCCACGTTCATATTTGTGGAGGAGAAAATTAAAATTTTTTTGCATTAGAGTTACTATATCATACATATCAATATCACTTTTATACAGTATCACTTTTATATTCATGATAAAGTTAAATAGAATGTAATACCATTTTAGCTCCCCAAAGCACCTTGACACATTAAACATGCATTTTTTTCTTTAGAAATGCCAAATCGTGACGTACATTTTAAATTCAATATATTTCTTAGTATTTATCCCTCAAATATCCATTTTCTCATGTAAATACAAATGAAGTTCCAATGAGTAAATGGAAGTAGCAAGTTTAAATAGTCACAAAGCACATATACATGAAAAGCTAACAGACATTATCTTTGGACATTCTAGACTCATGAGTTGAAGTTGGTTTTATTGGCAATTTTTATCACCCTACATAAGCACACTTGACAGGAAGGGAATTTTTCTAAATGGGTAAAAATGACTCTGGAGTCGGAACTCACCATAGATACCAACCAAAATGACGCCATGCCCTAACATGATACAGGTGTCCGGAGGCGACTTCAAAGTTGCATGTCAGCAATATGCTATAAAACATTATTCTCAGGACTGCGGCATTTAGGCCCTTCAACGGCAGAAGATACAATTCTTTTTTTTTTTTTTTTTTAAAGATTTATTTTATTTTAATTACAAAGTCAGATATACTGAGAGGAGGAGAGACAGAGAGGAAGTGGAGCTGCTGGGATTAGAACCAGCGGCCATATGGGATCAAGGCGAGGACCTTAGCCACTAGGCCATGCTGCCGAGCCCAGAAGATACAATTCTAAAAACTTAGTGAAATATTTGTGGGGCTTTCGAATCTTTAAGGTATTAGGAAAATATATTTCAGTTCTGAAACTATCTATCTTAGTTGGCAATAAAAAAAAAAAAATGGGAGATAGCCCAGAAATAGTTTCCCAAAAGTTCTGTATATAACGTAGAAAATTGGAGTTTGAAAATGAAAAAAAAAAAAATTTGTTGTTGATCCATTTATACTTAGGCCACAATGGAAATATTAAAATTTTCCAAAATAAAAAATAGTGTAGTAAATATAATCTTGGCTTGATATGGGGGTAGTTATTTAATATTCACTTGTTATATCTTAATATCCTTGTTGCTTCAGAGAAAAATGTTGCTACTTGTGGGAGTCCATTTTGAGCACAGCCTCGTCTTGGTCTCTTGCTTGCCACGGATGAAGGCAGGTGCAAGAGCAGTTACCATGACAGCCGGGCGAAAAGCAGCCACAGGCGGCTGTGAATCCACGCCTGCTCTCCCCACGTGGGAGCAGGCCGTGCCCACGTGCCGTATCCACGCCTGCTCTCCACACGTGGGAGCAGGCCGTACCCACGTGCTGTTCTGTTTTTTCCATGTCTTAGAACATCTCTGAGGATGTGATTTTTTCAGTGATGTGTTACAAAGACGAGGATGAGGAGCTGTGGCAGGAAGATCCCTACGAATACATCAGGATGAAATTTGGTAATGGACGTGGTTTGGGTCCCCTTCAGTCCCTGCACGTGACAAGTCATGTAACCCACTGTGTGTTTGCAGCAGAGTGTCTGGTGGTTCCACTCGCGGCGGTGTGTTCTGCATGGCGAACTGTGCAGCTTGCTGTGCTGCTCCAGGGCAGCGGTGGGGTGACGGGTGAGGGTGCTGCCGCCCCCGTGGACTGTGTGTGACTGACCTGTGGGGACCCATTGGCCGGGACACCCATCTCTAAAGGGGGCCCCCCTTCAGCTCTGGGAGGTTCCCTTGGAATGTTGCACGTTTTAGGGCGCCCAGTTCACTCTGCCTCCACACCAGGGACCAGGATTGTCCGAGGGAATAGAACTTCCCGCTGGCAGCCCCGCTGTGTGTGGCCCAGGTTCTGCAGCATCTTCCTGGAAGTTGTTCCGCTGGGCATGTTACTGGAATCATTCCATTCTGCCTCCCGGTTTGGATGAGTGGATTTGTGGATTACTTGAGCAGTTTGCCTAGCAACGTGTTGATGTGTGTCCCTCTGTTGGCTGCATGCCTTAGGCTCTTCCGAGAGCAGGCGTGTTGGTCACTGGTTTCGTGTTCCTCATCCCTTTTACATCTCTGCATTCCTCTACAAGTGCCTGGATCCAGCATACTTCAGGGAATGTCAAGTGACTGCCAACAGCAGCACTGTGGAAGGCACGTTGTGTCCTCACGGGGCTTGCCCTTGTCGGGCAGGTGTCTAGCTGCCCGAGCTGAACTTACTGGAATGCGGGCTGCGTTGCTGGAGTGTGCTAACAGTGTGTGCTGTGGGCGGTTTGGACTCAGCATGGAGGAGGCTCCTCCCTGGGAGACCGGGTGTGGGAGAAGCCAGCGGACACCGCAGGCCCTCTGCTGTCGGCATCCCTGCTTCTGAAAGTCCTCGCCTTGGTCTTTGTTTTCCTGATCTGACAGTGATGAGCTTGGTCCTGAAGGCAGTTGTTCAGTGTTTACTTTTCTGTAACGCTGATCTGTTTCATCATCTACAGCCTATTCAGGGTGCTTGATATGCCATCGATGTCTTAAATCCAGAGAAGATAGTGTCTCAGTTTTGAGATCATGAAATAGAGCTGTGTGTTGTTGGATGGGTCATTTAGATTTTACTGGTTTAAAAGTGAGTGAAGTCTGGCTGACATGCTTTTTTCTTAATCTTTTCCTTTTGGGGGCTAGAATGCAGCGACTCATTTGATCCATGAATTTTGCTTTTGTGTCACTATTGGGAAGAACAGTGTGTTTCAGGTTTTTGTCAGTTGTAGCCATTGTTATGAATGAAGTGTTTCTAAGTGTATTCACTGGTATCAATACTAATGTTTTAAAATGTGTTTTTCTGTTTCCTGTTACATTTAACAGACATCTTCTCATTTCCCCCAGTAGTAATGCTTTTAGTGTGGGTACAGTTGATAGGCACCTAGACTTCAGTGCTCAGGCACCTACACGTGCCTTGCTGCTTGGTCTCTTCATTGTTGTGTAGCTGTGTGCAGTTACTTAAACCCTGTAAGGTGGAGTGATTAACAATAAACGGGTACTGATGACTGTCCAGGGAGGATTCAATAGGACAAAATCCTGGAGAGAAAATGGGGGTGTGAAATGGTCAGGTACAGCTGTAGGCCAGGCTAGTTGTCTGTGTTATTAGGGGTGTATTTTATGTTGTGAGTTGAAGCCTTGATTTAACAGAGAGATCTCAAGATTTCAGATTCTCACCTGAAAGTGCCTGTTGTGAAGTATGTGCAAATTGTCCTGGGAATGAGTGGTGTGCTGGGTTTAGAGAGGCAAAAACTGAACTAGTGTCCGCGGGGTGCTGGCTGCGCCTCCTGCTTGTGGAGCCGGGTGCCCACCTGAAGCTGGGCCCCTTGCTGTGCCCTGCCCCTGGAGGGCTCGAGATCCAAGTAGAACCTGCACCTCTCACTGGCTGTCTCCATCCCTTTCACTGTTGTTCCTTGCCTGTCCCATTGAGTGAGTGTTCGCGGTTTCCAGTTTGTTTGCTCCTCTCCCCACGTGGGTGCCATAAAATCACCTCTTTCATCTTGTGATCTCCAGAGCCTGGCAGAATGAGCTCAGAAGAGGTGCTGGTTGTGTTTTCACAGGGAGCCAGCCCGTTTCTCGTCCCCAGGGAGATGAGGGAGTGGGGAGGGAGGGCCCCATTCACTGATGTTGGCTGGTTCACGGGGGTCCCCCAGTGATGGGTCCTGGGCTGTCTCCTGCTGCCAGCCAGTGCTGTGGGGCCTGTTTCACCTCTTGGTTTAGGACACTAGTTGGCCGGGTTTAAAGTGTATAGCAAGCAATTATCCTTTTCTTACTAACAATGTTTAACCTTTTAAAATTGTAGATATTTTTGAAGATTATGCTTCTCCCACCATGGCAGCCCAGACTCTCTTATACACTGCTGCCAAGAAAAGGAAGGAGGTACGTGTGGTTCTCCTTTGTGTATCCGGCTTGCAGGCAGCCAGTGTGTGGCACTGTGACCGAGCTGCAGTGTTGGAAAAAATCATACTGTCGGTTACTGTCCGTCGACTTCAGAATTCTTTTTCTGTCCCAGTAAAGGGAAAATATGAAGTACCCTGTTTGTTTTGTTTTCTTAGTTGATGGTAAGGATGCTAGTGAGGTTGTACTTTTTTCGGACTGAACACTGCAAACTGGCTTTGTTTTTGAAAATGTGTGCGTGTAATGCTACAGTGAGACAGCAGAGGCTCATGGGAATCCATTTTCCGATTTCTTCAGGTACTGCCCAAAATGATGTCGTTCTGCTACCAAATCCTCACGGATCCGAACTTTGACCCGAGGAAGAAAGACGGGGCCCTGCATGTGATTGGCTCCCTGGCTGAACTGTTGCTGAAGGTCAGTTTGGCTGCAGGTTTAATTAAACTGCTCAGCACAAGCAGAACTTGGGGTCATGTAAAACAGCGACTGCTGCATAGGTGAAGTGACATTGTACCCCCTTTCTGCCAGGGATGGCTTTAATTAAGAATATTTAAGCTTTTTGTCAACTTTTCCTTTTGAAGTGATTGCTATACAAAATGGCTTTATTCTGCAAATGTCAGTATCAGGCGGAGCTAAGGTAATGGTCTTGGCATGTTGTACATTAAGCTGTGTGTCAGTCCAATAATTTTCTAAAATTTTAAATAGAAATACAAGTCATAATAAACCTATTTTATTAGGAAGTCAATCTTATGTATGAAAGGACATTGAAAAGTTGAAAATTTAACTTGTTTCTTAACAGAAGAGTTTATTCAAGGACCAAATCGAGTTGTTTCTGCAGAACCACGTGTTTCCGCTGTTACTGTCTAACCTGGGGTATCTTCGAGCTAGAGTAAGTTTCTCCCTGCTTTGTTAGGTGTCATAAAATCTTCATCTGTGAGATGATCATTGAGTAAATGTTCCGGGATGAATTGGCCTACTACTGCTGGAATGTTCCTTATAATCAAATCACCTGATTAAAGAGCAAACTGGCAAAGAAAAAGAGCTGGATGGGAAGTGGGACTTGCAGGGCACGAGCCAGTGCCCTTATGGGATCCCTGCACTTGCAGGAAGACAATTTAGCCAGTTGAGCCGTCGCACTGGGCCTGGATTTGTAGATTTCAGTTCCGTCTGATATCACGTTCTGTATCAGCCTAGCCTCTTGCTGTGTACTGTACAACAGCCAACATGAGGGAGGATTTTACAGCATTGTTATAATGTAAATTCACAGTTGACTGTTAGTGTCTAAAAGGGCAAGAGATCTAGTTTGGCTAAGATCTTTAGATGTTAAGACTGTTAGGCAAATTAACATTCCGTGTAATTCTAAGTGTTATTTCTAGAATCCAGCTATGTTATGGAGAAATCAAAGTGCAAATTTAATCCTAGAGCCTAGAATTTGTTTCTGTAAGAACATCGACACAGAGGGCCCAGTGTGGTAGCCTAGTGGCTAAAATCCTCGCCTTGCATGTGCCGGGATCCTATATGGGTGCCAAGTCTAAATCTGGCAGCTCTGCTTCCCATCCAGCTCCCTGCTTGAGGCCTGGGAAAGCAGTCGAGGACAGCCCCAAAGTCTTGGGACCCTGCACCTGTGTGGGAGGCCTGGAGGCAGTTCCTGGCTCCTGGCTTTGGATTGGCTCAGCTCCAGCTGTTGTGGCCACAGAGTGAATCAGTGGATGGAAGATCTTCTTACTGTCTCTTTCTCTCTGTATATCTGACTCCCCCCCCCCAAAAAAAAAATAGCATATTAAAAAAAAATCAACAGAAAATGGCCTGTTAACAATAGTGTATTAGCATTGTCAGTATACCATCATGCATTTTATAAACGCTGGGACAGCTGTCAGCTGACCTGACCAGGCCACCTGAGTGTCCCTGAGCTGAGGCTCCTGCCACTCCCTAAGTGGGGATTCTCTTCCTCAAGTCTTTTGAAACTAAAAAAATGCCTTCTGTTGTGTTTCGTGCACATAGATGTTAAAGAAAGGGACAATGCCACTGCGTTCCAACAGCTTACTAACAGCTTAAAACTTGTTAATCTAGGCACGTTTTTAAAGTTCATGATAACCTGAAGAAAAAAATTGTCTTCTACGCATGTGAGAAAAGTGTTTCACGTAAATGCGAAGCCAGCAAATGAATAATTTAGAAATAATGAAACCACGTTTCTTAAAAGAATGGGGAATTCAGAAGTTAAGAAACCAAATCAAGGAGCAGGTGTTTCGGCTGGTGTCAGAGTACCTGGGTTCGGTACCTGCCTCTGGCCCCCTCTTCCAGGCTCCGGTTGGAGGCAGCTGTGATGGCCTGAGTGACCTGCAGGGAGACCTGGATTGAGCTGGCTGTGTCTGTATGTGGTTCAGTCTGTTCCTCACCATGGCAGGCGTTTCAGGAGTGAGCCAGCAGGTGGGAGTTCTGCCTCCCTTTTAAATAAAAATTTAAAAAGGAAGTAAACAGTGCTTGTGTTTTTGGCATAGTAGGGAAAGAGGTGCCCGTGATGCTGGCATCCCTTCTGGATGCTTGTTCCAGGCCTGGCCGCTCCACTGTGGATCCAGTTCCCTGCTGACGTGCCCAGGAAAGCAGCAGACGGCTCAGATGCTTGGGCTCCTGCCCCACGTGGGAGCCCAGAAGAAGCCTAGGCTGTAGTCCGACCCGACTCTGGGTGATGGGGTCAGATGGGGGAGTGAGCCAGTGGATGGAAGATCTTGGTGTCTCCTTTTTTTTTTTTGTATCTGTACCTTTCAATACATAAAAATAAATCTTTTTTTCTTTTTTAAAAGATTTTTTATTATTATTGGAAAGCCGGATATACAGAGAGGAGGAGAGACAGAGAGGAAGATCTTCCATCCGATGTTTCACTCCCCAAGTGAGCCGCAACGGGCCGATGCGCGCCAATCCGATGCCGGGAACCAGGAACCTCTTCCGGGTCTCCCACGTGGGTGCAGGGTCCCAATGCATTGGGCCGTCCTTGACTGCTTTCCCAGGCCACAAGCATGGAGCTGGATGGGAAGTGGAGCTTCCGGGATTAGAACCGGTGCCCATATGGGATCCCGGGGCTTTCAAGGCGAGGACTTTAGCCGCTAGGCCACTGCGCCTGGCCATAAAAATAAATCTTAAAGAAAAAAGGAAATTAAAGCAATTGTTGGTAAACCTGGTGGTATTTTTATTAAGAAGTTTTATTTATTTATTTGTCAAGATTTCTGTATTTTTACTGGAAAAAACAAGAGAGGCGCGCGCACACACACACACACACACACACACACACACAATCTTCTGTCCACTAGTTCACTTTCCAAATGACTGCAACAGCCAGAGCTGATATGATGGAAGCCCGGTGCTCCTTCCGCGTCTCACACATGGGTGCAGGATCCCAAGGTTTTTGGGCCATCTTTGACTGCTTTCCCAAGCCACAAGCAAGGAGTTAAATGAGAAGTGGAGTAGCCGGGGCACGAACTGGTGCCCACTTGGGGTCCTGGGACATGCAAGGTGAGGACTTCAGTCACTAGGCTACTGTGCCAGGCCCAAGCCAGGAGTTTCTTATGGGTCTCCCATGTGAGTGCTGGAGCCCAAGGCCTTGGGCCATCCTCTGCTGCTTGCCCAGGCCATAAACAGAGAGCTGGATTTGAAGTTCAGTAGACTGCACACAAACTGGTCCCCATAGGGACGGTCAGTGCCCAGGCGGAGGCTCAGCCTGCTTTGTCACTGGACACGTTGCAAGCAGTCCTGTGTATGTGAGGTCAGTGCAGATTGCCGTAATCTCAGTTGCTTTCTGTGTTCTTCTCATGATGCAGTCGTGCTGGGTACTCAATGCATTTAGTTCTTTGAAGTTTCACAATGAGCTCAACCTAAGAAATGCTGTTGAATTAGCCAAGAAGAGCCTGATTGAAGATAAGGAGATGCCAGTGAAGGTGGAAGCCGCGCTTGCCCTGCAGTCCTTAATTTCTAATCAGATACAAGGTAAAAGCAACATCCCTTTCTCAAGTGTGTGTGTGTTGAAGTCTGAGGGTTCAGGGTTTGGATTTCGCTTCCTTTGCCCCCTCAGAATTTTGTTAGGGCTCATCCTTGCTTAATTCAGAAATTCCTGTAATTGTACTTTCCAGAAGTTTTTTTTTTTTTTTTTTTTTTTTAAAGATTTATTTTATTTTTATTACAAAGTCAGATATACTGAGAGGAGGAGAGATAGAGAGGAAGTGGAGCTGCCGGGATTAGAACCAGCAGCCATATGGGATCAAGGCGAGGACCTTAGCCACTAGGCCACACTGCCGAGCCCACTTTCCAGAAGTTTTTAAACCAGGACCCAAGTTAGTAATTGCTGGACTTCAGAGTAGAATGGGAATCGGGAAGCTAAGTCCACTGCTGATTCTGCTAAAATTAATTTTCCATATATTCCGTGAGGCACGTGATTCTGCAAGGCTCAAGTTTATACACACTTTTAAAGTTAGGGACCAGATGACTTCATGATCCTGTCAGTGCCAGGAGTGCAGGATTCGAGCAGTGCTGAAAATCAACAAGTAGCGTTTGTTATGAAAGATGGTACAGGTGCTGGTTAGAAGAATGTTGTGCTCAAAGTTCAAATAAACTTTGAAAGTAAACTTGGTTGCTGGGCCTGCTTCACCCTGGTACTCCTCTGGAGGATGGATGGTGGCGTGAGGAAGGGAGCCTGGGTGCCGAGTGGCTGAGTCCCATCCCTGTGGGTGTAGGTCGCGTTTGTGAGTTTACCTTCTCAGACTTGTCATCACAACTGATGTAGTGTGGTCTCCACGTCATGCTGGTGACAGCATCAGCTACTCCAATAATGCGAATTTTTCAGTGGCAGTTGTTAGCCTTTTGGACAGGGCAATTATTTCCTGTGCAGAACGACTTACCTTTGTTACTCATGGTGAAATTGACTTCATGGAGGTTGTTATTTGGCACAGCTTTCTAACTTGTTCACTGTATAGCAAGTGCCTATATAGCCTCTTATCTAGGTGTTGCACTGTGTCCCTTCAGCTGTGATCACGGTAGTTGTTTTGACCATCTACGGACGGATAATTTTTCTCCGTGTCTCTTGCTGCGTTAGCTAAGGAGTACATGAAGCCACAGGTGCGGCCCATTATGCAGGAGCTGCTGCACATTGTCCGGGAGACGGAAAATGATGACGTCACGAACGTGATCCAGAAGATGATCTGTGAATACACCCAGGAGGTGGCCTCCATCGCCGTCGAGATGACCCAGCACTTGGTAAGCCTGAACACACCTGCTGGGTTTCGTATAGAAGCTTGGAGTAAGTGACATTAAACTCCGGAGTGTGGAGTGCAGCGCTATAATGAACTTACTCCTATAAAAACGTTTCTGAAGTTCATTAGGCTTGGTAACCTTTAGGAGAACCATGTTTCATGTTCTGGTGGTGATGTGCCTCGACGTGAGCATTCCGGGTCTTTGCTGTGTGGGCTTTGGATCAGGAGGTCTGGTTGGCTTCTCTGATATGTTTCTTTCCTCGCGTGGAGTGCCGGACGTGGACTGAGCCGGACCTCTGCTTCGCCTTGGCACTGCTGGTTTTCCAGGTCTGCCCCGTATGTGTTAGTTCCTAGGTGATTCTTTGAGTCTGTCATCTAAGCCTTGTATCACATGATTCTCTTAGTTCTTGATAAATTAGGAAATGTTAGATATCCGACTCGAACAGCTGATGTATATTTTGCTCTGTTGAATAGAGGAGGAAAATAGACTACTTAAAACATGTATCATTAAAGTTGATTCAGTCATCAAAATGTGGAACTTAACTGAAATGTTTCCTTTTTGATAACTTTTATAATGGGGTATGAGTGCTAATTGTTAATATTTTTATTTTGCTTTCGCAGGCTGAGATATTTAACAAGGTTCTTCAGAGTGATGAATATGAAGAAGTAGAAGACAAAACAGTAATGGCAATGGGGATTTTACACACCATTGATACTATCCTGACGGTGATGGAATATCATAAGGAGGTGAGCTTTGAGTCTAGTCACAGTGCCAACCTTGCAGTCCTTTTTTCTTTGCTGGCAACTCAGATATACAAAGAGGAAGAACGACAGAGAGGAAGATCTTCTGTCTGATGATTCACTCCCCAAGTGACCGCAAAAGCTTGAGCTGAGCTGATCTGAAGCCAGGAGCCAGGAGTTTCATCTGGATCTCCCACATCGTGCAGGGTCTCTAGGCTTTGGGCCGTCCTGGACTGCTTTCCCAGGCCATAGGCAGGGAGCTGGATGGGAAGTGGAGCTGCCGGGATTAGAACCGGCACCCTTATGGGATCCCGGGGCGTTCAAGGCGAGGACTTTAGCCGCTAGGCCACTGCGCTGGGCTCTGCAGTTCCTTTTTTGTGTGATGAAGGTTTAGGAAACAGGTGCCAGTTACGTAGGTAGCAATTGATCTGTTTGGCCAATTCTGTGTTCATTGCATACTATTAGAAGACTACTAGGGTCTTAAAACTGGGTTCAGTTCTTTTTTATTATGTTTTTAAATGTATTTGAAAGATTGACACAGCAGGAAAGCAGAATTCTTTATCGTGTGTGCTGGTTCCCTGTCCAAATGCCTGCCAGGATTGGGCCTGACAGAAGCCAGGAGCTGAGAATTCACTCCTCTCTCTCTGGAGTGAGGTATGAATCCAGTTACTTGGGCCATTACTACTGCCCACCAGTGTGCACTGACACACAGGTAGAATTGGGAGCCTAGTGCGCTGGCTTGGTGCCTAAGCCCTCGCCTTGCACATGCTGGAGCCTATGTGGGTGCCACTTTGTGTCCCAGCTGCTCCACTTCCCATCCAGCTCCCTGCTTGTGGCCTGGGAAAGCAGTTGAGGACGGCCCAAAGCTTTGGGACCCTGCACCCGCGTGGGAGACCCAGAAGAGGTTCCTGGTTCCCGGCATCGGATTGGCGCACCGGCCCGTTGCGGCTCACTTGGGGAGTGAAACATCAGATGGAAGATCTTCCTCTCTGTCTCTCCTCCTCTCTGTATATCCGGCTTTCCAATAATAATGAAATCTTAAAAAAAAAAAATATTAAAAACAGAAAAAAAAGGTGGAATTGGGAGTTGGAGCAAGGAATCAAACTTGGGTATTCTAGTGTTGGCTGTGGACATTTTTATTGATGTATTTTTAAAGATTTACTTATTTGAAAGTCAAGAGTTAAAGAGGGAGGGATAGAGAGCTCTTTCATCTGCTGGTTCACTGTCCAGATAGCCACAGTGGCCAGAGCTAGGCCAGTCTGATGGTAGGAGCCTGGAGCTTCTTCGAGGTCTCCTATGTGGGTGCAGAGACCCAAGGTCTTGAGCTGCTTTCGCCTGCCACAAGCAGGGGTCTGGATCGGAAGTAGAGAAACCGGAATGTAACCACTGCCCACAAAGGGTGCTGGCCCTGCAGGCAGAGGATCAGCTTGCCACGTTGTAACACCCCTGGATGTGGTACCTGCTGTACTTGCCCCCAAATGGTTCAGTATTCTCTCCTGAACAGGTTTTTCTTCCCTGAAAGGATTTAATGTGAGTTTTGTTTCCGTAGTTACTATTTTATTTTTCTGTCCTACATTGAAATCCTACGATCCTTGTGGTTAACAGTGAGATATTCCAGCTTAAATGGCAAGTACCTTTAAGGATAGTTCTCTCATTTCCTGCTTACAACCTGTATTTGGAGATATAGAAATCACAGTTAGACTTTTCCAGCTGTTTTTACAAGGTTATGAAAATACGATGAGCTGCATGATTGATTTGAAAATAGTGCTTTCTTTTTGTGTTAATTTTTTTTTTATCAGTGTTCACTAATGTTAAAGAAGGTGGTGACTGTTGTGGTTTTTAGGAGAGGAGTGACTTAACATTGAGAAATGTCGGTCACATCCGGCTTCCTTAACTGATGAACAATGCGAAGGATTTGCCAAAAAGGCTTTACCAAGGTCAAGAATAATTAGGGACAATTACACATGGCATTGGACCATGTATTCTTTTATTTTGAACTTTGACTTATTGAAAGTAGATTTTGAAGGTAGGATTTCCCTAAAAGGAAAAAAAACCGGGGGCCAGTGTATTGGCATAGCTGGGTAAGCCACTTGTAGCAACACTGGCATTCCATATGGGTACCAGTTCAAGAACCAACTGCTACCCTTCTGAGGCAGCTCCCTGCTAGTGCTCCTGGGAAGGCACTGGAACATGACCCAAGTACTTGGGTGCCTCACCCATGTGGGAGACCCAGAAGAAGCTCTGGGCTCCCCGCTTCAGCATGGCACAGTGCTGGTGGCTGTTGCTGCCAACTGGGGAGTGCACTAGTTGATGGAAGATCTCTCACTCTCAGTAGCTCTGCCTTTCAAATAATACCACAAGGATGTGAATACATACTCAAATACTTGATGTATGAAACGCAATATTAAAAATCTGAAATAGGTATTTAAGCATACTTATCTTAATGGGTTTTAGTATGTTGATAATTTTATGTATATGTATATATTTGAAAGGCAGAGCAGTGGCTGGGGGAGAAGAATCTTGGATTCACTGATTCACTTCCCAAATAGGCACAATGTCTGGGGCTGGGTGATGCTGAAGCCAGGAGCCAGGAACTCCATCCTGATCTCCCACATGGGTGGTGGGGCCCAAGTACTTGGACCATCTACTGCCTTCCCAGGTGCATTAACTGGAAGCTGCATTGAAGCAGAACAATGGGACTCGGTGTGGCCCTCTGACAGGAAGTGCTGGTGTCAGAGCAGTGACCTGCGGTGCCATGAAGTGGGTCCTGGTAGTCATTTCTTAAACTGGGAAGCTTGGGAACATTAAAACAGTAGTTTAAATTGAGAATTAGAGTATGTTCTTAGGTGAAAATAAGATACCTGCATGAAGGATGTAATCAGGGTAGGTTTTGATTTTGATTTATTTAGAAAACGTTTAATGAAAATATGGTTGAAAATGTGAAGGAGTATGATGTCAATGACATGTCACTTCTTACTTAGCTCTGACGTCATCAGATTCCTCGCCCGGGAGGCAGCTGTTCTTACCTGCTGATGTTTGTGTCTGTCCAGAGATTTTTCCATTAACCTACAAGGAAAGAAGTGTATTTTTCTCCTAGGAAAACAACAGCACATCATATACAGTTGTCTCTGCCATTTTTTTTTGCTTAATATAGTTTGGTTCTCCTGCCTTCCCCAGTGAACTTAACTATTCTTTGTGGTTGCATAATATTTTCTTATATTGCAACAATGAATGGGACTTGCTTGTCACATTGTGTGTGTAGTCAGTTGCTTGGTTGGTGAATTGCTTGTGGTGGAGTTGCTGGCCTGGGTGTGTTAGTCACTGGTCCTTCGTGATGTACTGTGAGGCTTTGTACTTGCATAAATCGATCAGCAACATGGCACGCTGCCCCTCGCTGCCCCTCACTGCCCCTCGCTGCTTGGCCATGCCCAGCCAGGAAGGTCACAGGTGTTGGTGTTGTGTTTTGGATCTGGGCTGTTTCCAGATTGGAGTGAGTTGGTAAACTAAGGTCTGTTGGTATTTGTTTTTTATAACCTTTGTCAATTTTCCTATGTTGATCTCATGGCAGGGAAGTTTGAGAAGATTTAATTATTCATCTTTGGCTTTACATTGTTCCATATACAGGTTTTTAATTTTTAACAGTTAAAGCTAAAATCTCCTGTTAAATGTTTCCAGATTTTGTCTGTGGGCTTCAAGTCTCTTTCCTTTTTCAGGATTATAAACAAGTTAAAAAGTCTTTTTTTCTAGTATTTTTATTGTTTATTTCTTCCCCTTGAAATAGTCTGTTCTTTTAGAAATTTATTAACATGAGATAAGGAACTAGGTTCATTTGTAATTCCATTATGAGCTTATAACTTAATTTCCATCATCATTTATCTACTTTTCTAATTTCCTTGTTACCACATGTTTTGTTTTTCATGCCAGGTTTAGAATGAGCTTGTCCCGTTTCTCTTGCAGGGAAGTCGTGTGGATATGTCTAATGGCGTATCCTGAGTTGTAACCTGCAGATGTTGTGTTTGTCTTTAGATTCTGCAGCAGCTGGAGAGTATCTGCCTGCGCATCATTGATCTGGTTCTCCAGAAGCATGTGATTGGTAAGTTCAGAGCTCAAGGTTTCTGCTTCTTCTTTTAATATTTAGTGAATTCCAAAAAGTGCATTTTTAACTCTTCAAGTGGAGCAATGGAGGACAGTTTTGAGAAAGATGAGCTTGGGCTCTTTAGACGTTGGATGCATTTAACAGTGTTCAGTATCTGCAACTGAAATATCCATGTAAGAAATTTTGGCTTTAGAAATTTTAAAGACAAGAGAGCTTGAACTTTTGTATTTTGAGATTTTCTGTTTTTTAGAAGTGAAAAGCTGGTGTGAGGTTTATGTGATAGCCACTTAGTGTGGGACTCAACAAGGTACAGTGCTCCTAACAGACATGTGTCTCAGCAGAATTGTGAATTAAGTGCTGCCTGATTTCTTGGTTGTTGTGCTTGACCTCTGAGTGGAATCAGTAAGTGATATGACAGCTAGAAATTAGAAGCTCTTGGGAATTTGGTAGTGAGGGCTATTTTTTTTATAGTATCCAGGCATTGAGAAGTTTGTATCCCCACATCCTGTGGCTATGATGAGGTGCAGGTCTGAGGAAGATGCAGGGAAAGTGTGCCATTACTTGAGCTTTCACTTTTCATCCTTTAGGAGTGTGAATGATCTCTGAATAGATGACTAAAACATGGCATGGTATATACATAGTATGTATTTACGTGCATATACGCATGCTTGATGGGATACTATAGTGGAATACTGTTCAACTTTGAGAAGGAAATCCGTTACTTGTGAAAAGGTGAACCCATAGAACATTCTGCTGTGAAATATGCCAGAGACCGAAAGACAAATACTTACCTCAGTTAACATGTGCAACCTTTTTTAGTATATGTGCTGCCGAAGCGAGCACTAACATGTGCAACCCTAACAAGTTTAATTCATGGAAAGGCAAGACTAGAATAGTGGTTACCAGGGCTGGGAGGTGGTAGTGGCTTAGCATAAGGAGATGTTGCTCAAAAAGGTGGGTGTTGTTAACAGGCATTTATAATTTTCTTCAAAATAGTTGAGAAAGTAAAATTTAAGTATTCCAATCACAGAACAATATGTTAATTTGCTTTGCTTGGCTATTTCACAAATATGTAGTTTCAGTAGCACATAATCGTTTTTAGTCATCAACTAAAAAAATAACAATTTAAACACATACGCCTTTGAGTAAGACCGTTGGGTGTCAGGACTGGAACATAGAGCAATGTGAATAGGTGGAATAGGATTTTTAGAGTGGTGGAGTTTCCATGAATCAGTCACAGCGGATGTTACGTTGTCATTCGTTTGTGAAAACAGACCATGCAGTGTACTGTAGGAACTCCCCAGTGTCAACGATGGACTTAACACTGATGCAGAGTTCCTGAAAGTTCTATTCTGCTGTTCTGTACGTAACATGATACCGTTGGATGGGATTTCCTTCTTTTTAAAGGCTGGATAGTATCTGATCATACATGATGTGTGTTTGCACAGTTTCTCTACCATTTGTCAATCACTGTTTTTATGTCTTGGCTGTTGTGGCTAATGTTGCAGTTAACATGCATATGCAGTTTCCTTTACACTGGGTGTATATCCAGCAGTGAGGTTGCTGGGTCACGGGGTAGCTCTGTTTTCATCTGAGGAATTTTTATATTTCCCACAGTGGCTGCTCCCACTACCAACAACTGTAACAACTACACTTCTACCAACAGTGTTCTAGCTTTGCTCTGTCCTTCCCCTCTCCAACGTTTGTCTTTTTTTTTTTTTTGAGAATGGTCATTGTTCTGGCTACGAGCTTATGTCTCATTGTAGTTTTGTTTTCCAAGTCATTGATTCTTTAGACTTTCAGAGGACCCCAGATGGTTCTAGGTTGTCATTGGAAGCAGAGCGTAAGAAAGTAATTTTAACACACATCACCAAAGATCAAATCCTAAGTCAAGTATTTGAACAATTTCCTTATATTAAAAGGTACCTAAATACAATGTGGTTTTGAAAGGGCAGTCATGTGTAGTTTGAAGATGGACACGCTATCTCAAAAGCTGTACAACAAGGAGAAACATGTTCGGCAAATCCCAGTGCAGACATTCCTCTCACCTGGCAGGCTTCATCGAGCATCACAAACCACCCATCTTCTTGTCCTCCTGTACAGTGTTGTGTATCCACACTCTACATCCGATTGAATCCCTGGATTTTATCTCATTTTCTGTGTGACATTCTCCACGAATCTAAATCATTGGCTGCTGCGTGGGGGGATTGAACATCCTTCTGGGTGTCCGTTGGCCCTGTGTGCCAAAGAACTAACCCAGTATCTCGGTCTCGTGGTTTCAATGTGTATTTGCTTCATAAACGATGTTGAGCAGTTTTTTAATGTACCTTTTAGCCATGCCTATCTTCTTTTGAGAAATGCCTGTTCAGATCGCTTCACCCAGTGTTTTAAAATCAAGTCATGTTCTCGCTGTTGAGTTTGAGTTTCTTCTTTATTTTGAGTTGTGGTCTTGCATCAGATGAATGGTTGACAGTTTTTTTTCTTCCGTTCTGTAAGATGTCTCTGCACTCTGTAGCTTCCTTTGCTGTGCAGCGGTTTCTTAGTTTGACATCCTATTAGCCCAGTTTTGTTTTTGTGCTTTTGGGGTCATGTCTAAGAAAGTCATCCCCTAGACTAATGTCATGGAACGTGGACCTTTGTTTTCTCCTGGTAATTTCATGATTTCAGGTCTCTTCATTTGTTTTTGTATATGTTAATGATGTTTCAGTTTTTTTCTTTCCCTGTACGTGTGGATTTCTGTTTTTCCTAGTGTTATTTTAAACACTAAGATGTGTGAGAGATGTGTCATAATCTGTTCTTTCCCATATTTCTAATATAGCGTATGCATAAAAGTGTATTATAAAACAGAAAACATTACCTATGATTTTCCAGCATTAGAGGAGAGTTGAGCAGAGGGTGGTCCCATGAGAAGCAGGTGCAGAGGGCTGGGCCTGCGGATCCCCAAGAGGGGGCCTCGTGAGGGTGGCAGGCACGCAGGCACGGGGTGTGCCAGGCTCATCCTTGCCCTTCTCTTCTGCTCCTGTCTGACATTCTGACTGTTGATTTTCTCGCTTCCAGAGTTTTACGAAGAAATTCTCTCCCTGGCGTACAGTTTAACCTGCCACACCATCTCCCCTCAGATGTGGCAGCTCCTGGGAATACTGTATGAGATTTTTCATCAGAGCAGCTTTGAATATTTCACAGGTATGGCCTGAACACGGCTGTGTGTCTGTGTCTAGGTTTCTGAACAGGCAGGAAGCGTTACCGCGCTCTCCTTGGACCGAGGGTGGAGCTGCTCTCTGGTGCTTTTCAGCCGTGGGCCTCGAGGCAGAGGAGGGAGGCTGGAGGTGTTATTGTTGTCTGCAGTTCTCACCCAGAGCATGGACGTGGGTGGTAAGGCCATGAGATTCTTAGAATGCCACCGCCTGACAGTCCAGGCACTGTCCTGAGCTCAGCAGTGAGCCCTGCAGACAGTAGTGGTGGGTGAGATGCTTGGGCCACCAGGCGGGAGAGCCGATCACAAGCGAGCAGGTGAGTGCGGGTGGAGAGAGTGCTTGGCGGCGAGCTGCACTGGGCCGGTGGTTCCGCTTGCCCCACGTGGGAGGAGGGCAGCTGAATCATTTCCTTCTGGGGGATTTTATTCTTGCAAAGGACAGTCATGTGTGGGAGCTGCATAGGCTGCTTTCACAATTTCAGTGGGAGGAATTTACCCTACCCTTGTCACTGAAGTCTCACTGGGATTTCAATTTTTTTTTTCTAGACATGATGCCTCTCCTACATAATTATGTGACCATAGATACAAATACTTTCCTGGCAAATCCAAAAAATTTAGAAATCATTTTCACCATGTGTAGAAAGGTAAGCTTCGCACTGGGTCGTACACTTTGTTTCTTAGACAGCTAGTCCTCTGTTACCCAGTAGTTCCATTTTAGCTGTATATCTTCCATCATTTTGTGTGTTCACAGACTTTGAGATTGGCGTGGTTGCAATTGGGAAGTTTCATGTTGCCTTTTGGGGCCATGGGGCATGTCTGTGGTGTTGTGGGCTGTCAGAGCAGCTGGCCCTCAGGAGCAGGGATGCGGCGTTGGCATGATGTGGCGTTGGCATGCAGCCTGGGCAGGCCTCCTACAGACGGCCACTTCTCAAAGGCTTAATTAATTTGAAAGTCAGAGGGAGAGACAGGCAGGGGTTTTGCATGTATGCGTTCACTGTTTAAATGGCAGCAGACAGGGTTGGGTCAAGCCAAAGCCGGAGCCTGGAACATGTTCCTGATCTCCCATGTGCATGGCAGAAGCCCAAGTCCTTGGGTTGTCTTCAGCTGCTGTTTGTTAATCGGTGATGGGATGACAACTTTTTTTTTTTAATGATTGAATATATATGAAGTTGCCAGATATTTGAAATTTTAGGCATAAAGAATTTGAGATAAAAAATACAAAAGTGGGTCCAGCATGATAGTCTAGTGCATAAACCCTCACTTTGCGTGTGCTGGGATCCCAAATGGGCTCCAGTTCCCATCTACCTCCTTACTTTTGGCCTGGAAAAGCAGTGGAAGATGGCCCAAACCCTTGGGACCCTGCACTACATGGGAGACTCAAAAGAGGCTCCTGGCTCCTGGTTTCGGATGGCTTAGCTCCAGCCATTGTGGCCGCTTTGGGAATGAGCCAGTGGATGGAAGATCTTTTTTTTTCTGTCCTTCTCTCTGTATATATGCCTACTCAATTAAAAAAAAAATCTTAAGAAAAATTACAACAGCTGCAACAAAACACCTTTACTATTATGCATATAATGGCAGCCCTTGAATTTGTGCCCGAACATGATTGTCTGTTTCCACAGGTTACATTTAGCCCTATTTGATCATATCTTGAAATCTGTTTTTTTTAAAAATTGGTTTATCTGGAAGGCACAGAGACAGGTTTCCTATCTTTGGTTCACTGGTTCACTGCCTACAGGTTAGAAGGCTTGGGCTGGGCTAAAGCTGGCAGTTGGGCCGTCTGTTCAGGTTTCTCACTTGGGAGGCAGGAATTTGACTATTGGAGCCACCACCTTCTCCAGTAACGACTGGCATTAGTAGGCAGCTGGCATTAGGTGTCAGAGCCCGACTATCCAACTCACACAGTCTGTTACGGACGTGGGCGTCTTAGTGTCTAGGCTGCATGGCTGCCTCTCAGAGCCCTTTAAGTTACAAGATCTGCTTTCTTTGATTTCCCTGTTGGAAACTAAAAGCAAACCAAACCAGCACTAAGAAAAACACAAGTAAGTGAAATTGTATGAAAAGAGAATGAGTTTTTCCTTATTTTGGCATACAACTTCATGAGGTAGGTGCTGTTAGCGTTTTCGTAGTATCTACTATGGGAGAGTAAGGTGGCACCGGGCTGGCAGGTGGCAGAGCTGTGGGCTTGCCACTCATGCTTGGGAGCTGGGTTCTGATCCCTGGGCCTGGAGGGTGAGCGTATATTTATGCAGGAAGTTCGGTTCTTAGCTCTGTCCACTGTCAGTTTCCAGCCTTTGAAGCTATGCTATATTTCTTTTCCGTGCTTTTGTGAATGTATGCCTTTCAAATACCCTCACTGTTACTTGGGAGGCCTTTTAGGAGGGAGAGAAGTTAAATGAGAATGTGTAATCTGTCATCATTACCTGAATTTTTTTTTTTTTTTCGGAATTCAGTTTTTAAAAAAAAATCATTGACTTGAAAGACAGAGTTATGTAGCGAGAGAGATTTTCAGTCTGCTCTTTTACTGCCTCATGTCTACAGTGACTGGAGCTGGGCCAGGCTGCAGCCAGGAGCCGGGAGATCCCTCTGAGTCTGCCATGTGGTAGCAGAGGTTTAGCCCTTGAGCTGTCCTCTGCGGTTTTGCCAAGCATGTTAGCAGGGAGCTGGGTTGGAAGTGGAGCAGTTGGGACTGGAGTGAGTGCCTGCATGGGATGTCTGTGCTTTGGTGGTGGCTTGTTCTGCGCCACAGGGCTAGCCCTACTGCGTACTTTCTTCACTCTGTCTTTTTGCTTTCCTGGTCCTTTTCCTTTCGTTCTTTCTAAAATTCTTCTCTCACCTTTATTTCTTTAAAAAAATGGACTTAACGAATTATGAAGTGTCCATGTTTGCTTTTAAGTGTATTAATTTTTCCACCTGTCTGAACTTGTCATGAGCTTGTTCTGCAGTAGGCTCGCCTCTTCTGGGAATCTTACATGGTGTCTGTCTTGTGAGTGTGCCCACTGTAGACTTGTTTGTGGTGGTGACGGTACAGAATTGAGGGCAGGGAACCATCTGGTAATTGTTACTGTCATCTACTGTCAAACCACATAGTTCTCAATGGCTGTAATGCCCATGGGAAGTATTTTTATTTTATTTTAATTTTTATTTGAGAGAGAGAGTTCCCATTGGCTGGTTCAGTCACCCAGTGCCTGCTAGGGCTGACATTGGGCCTGGGCTGCACCAGAGCCTGACCTCGTGGAAAACCATGATCTTGCAGTCTGCTTAAGGATATTGAAAGGTGCTTAATAACAAACAAAAAAACAAAGAAGCAAACAAAAAAGGTGCTTTGTTTTCTTTTGATTTCATTTTATTGTTCTGGTTTGATATGTCCTGAGGGAAGCTTCATGTGTCTGAATAGTTAATTTATATAGCCTGCTTCATTTATCTGAGTCAAGTAAGTGTGGGTTATTTTACCTTTTAAGGGCATAGAGTAAATACAGAGGACAGAAGATCTTTGCTGTAACCTCCTTTGCATGGCAAGGTAAACTTGCAATGCATGCCAAGCTTGGGTTCCTTTGATGGAGTTTCTGTGGGCTTCACGTGACCTCGGCTACACTCGGTGCCGTGTTGTTCACTGCTGGGCTGTGCTGTGCTTGCTGCAGGTGCTGTATGGAGAGGCAGGAGAAGACGCAGAGTGCCACGCAGCCAAGCTGCTGGAAGTGATCATCCTTCAATGCAAGGGAAGGGGCATCGACCAGGTGACGCATGGGCGGGGAGCAGCCTGTCTGACATTGACGTCTAAAACGTGTTGCCCGGTCGGCGTTCTATCTAAATGACAGTGAGAGGAGACAGGCAGTGTGGACCCTGGAGCATGCATCTTAGCTTACAGGGGATGTGCACAGAAACTATGGAGTCATTTAAGGGGCTGTCAGTGAAGAATGGGTGGCTTTTGTTTTGGTTGGTACCGTTTACATGCTCCAAGATCGGCTTTCAAATGAGAAATTAAGATACTATGGAAAAAATTTCCCTTGAGATTTAAAAAGTGTTCATTACTATTTCATCATTTTCATTATGATGCAGAAATTCATAAACTCTCAGGTAAGTTCAGTTTTTGATACTACAGTGGTACGATCAGTTACTTACAAAGTTTTGAAGCAACTGAGGAAGAGTTTTGCACTTTAGCTTGCCCTTTGGTGTTCTCTGGCCCCCTGTGTTTTTGGTAGTAGGCTTGTTGAACGAGGTCCGGCGCTATCCATTGTGCCCCTTGGAAGGTACCCTCCAGTGGTTCACAAAGTTGTGCAACTGTTACCGCAGTTGTAGAACATTCCGTCACCTTCCTGCTCTCACTCCAAACCACCACTTCCCCCTGTCCATTAGCAGTCACTCCTCATGTCCTCCAGCCCTAGGCCTTCCCCCTTGTGGTCGGTGTATAGATTTGTCTGTTCCGAACTTTTTTTGCTAGTGCGACGTATGTTCCTTGGTATCTTGCTTTCATTTAGCATTAGGTTGTCAAGATTACATTTATATTATAGTATGTATCAGTATTCCAAATCTTTTATTGCTGAGAAGCATTCCATGGTGTGGACATACCACATTGATCCATTCATTGCTTGGTGTTCGTTTGGGTTCTTTTGACTTCTTGGCTATAGTAAGCAAGGCTGTTAGGAACATGTGCGTACAGGTTTTTATGTTCACGTTTTCATTCTCTAGGATTGGAAATCTCGAGTCATTTGATAATTCTGCCTAATCATACGAGGAGCTGTTTCCAAAGTAGCTGCACTATTTTCAGTTCTCGCTGGAAGTAAATGAGGGTTCATTTTCTCCAGTTCCTCAAACACTGCTTTGTTACAGCCATCCTGGGAGGTGCGAAGCACTACTTCCTCATGGTTGCTTTAAAATTTTTTATTTATTTGAAAGAGTTAGAGACAAAGGGAGAGATGTTCTGTACTCTGGTTCGCTCTGTCCAGATTTTGATCATGGCCAGAGCTGGGCTAGCCCAAAGCCAGGAGCCAGGAGCTCCACTGCTTTTCCAGGCCACAAATGAGGCTGGATGGCGAGTGGAGCAGCCGGGACTCCATCCAGCACCATACGGGATGCCAGCACTGTAGGCCAAGACTTCGCCGGCCATGTCCCCGTGCCGGCCGTGCCCCCGTGCCGGCCCCCATCTTTACTTCTTAGCAGATGTGAGGGAACCCAGGAGGTGAAGTGCTGGCATATGCAAAAGATGTGCTGGAGAGAAAAAATAAACCATCAACCCAAATCTACCAAAATTATTTTTCAAAAATGAAGGGGCCAATATTATATGTCTTGGGTAAGACTCCTGGACACTGCTGCTTGTCCTGGCTGCATTTCTCGGATGGCTAATTATGCCAAGTGTGGTTTCATGGGCTGATTGGCCTGTTTTGAATATCTTAAAAAATTGATAGAGGATGGGGGAGTGGGGAGAGGGAGAGAGCAAGAGAACGAGCGAGCGAGCACGTGCATGAATGAGCACCCTCATTGCTGGTTCACTGTCTAGCTGCCGGCGTTGAGGCGCGCACACACTCCAGGCATTCCACGTGGCAGGAACCGAGTTCCTTGAGCCACCCCCTCTGTGTCCGGTCCGCGTTGGTAGGAAGCTGGAGTCGGGAGTCTAACAGAGGTTCTGCAGTGTGGACCAGGGCTGTCTTAACCGCTAGCTTGAGCACTTGTTACCATTGCTAGTTTTAATTGTGTTATTTTTTACTGTAGAGTTTTTGTTTTTTGTTATATGCTAGATTGAAGTCCTTTATTAGATAAGACTTGGTTTAATTTTCTCCCAATTTGTGGGTTGTCGTTTCATTTTGTTGATGGTATCCTTTAAAGATTTATTTATTTTTGTTTGTATTACAAAGTCAGATATACAGAGAGGAGGAGAGACAGAGAGGAAGATCTTCCGTCCGATGATTCACTCCCCAAGTGAGCCGCAACGGGCCGATGCGCGCCGATCTGAAGCCGGGAACCTGGAACCTCTTCCGGGTCTCCCACCTGGGTGCAGGGTCCCAAAGCATTGGGCCGTCCTCAACTGCTTTCCCAGGCCACAAGCAGGGAGCTGAATGGGAAGTGGAGCTGCCGGGATTAGAACCGGCGCCCATATGGGATCCCGGGGTGTTCAAGGCGAGGACTTTAGCCGCTAGGCCACGCCGCCGGGCCCGAGCTTTTTTTTTTTAAAGATTAATTTTTATTGGAAAGGCAGATATACAGAGAGGAGGAGAGACAGAAAGGTCTTCCATCTACTAATTCACTCCCCAAGTGACTGCAGCTGCTGGAGCTGTGCCGATCAGGAGCCAGGAGCTTGTTCTGGGTCTCCCGTGTGGGTGCAGGATCCCAAGGCTTTGGGCCATCCTCAGCTGCTTTTCCAGGCCACAAGCAGGGAGCTGGATGGGATGTGAGGCTGCCGGGATTAGAACTGGCGCCCATATGGGATCCCAGCACGTGCAAGGTGAGGACTTTAGCTGCTAGCTACTGCACTGGGCCCAATTTTGAGCTTTTGTATTCGATAGGAAGGTAGAGTCCAAATTCAGTTTTTGCTTATGGATATTATGTTAATCTTTGTTTCTTTTTTTTTAATTCATTTTTATTTGAAAGGCAGATTTACAGAGAGAAGGAGATAGACAGAAAGATCTTCCATCCGCTGGTTCACTCCCTGAGTGGCTGCAGTGACCAGAATTGAGCTGATCTGAAGCCAGGAGCCAGGAGTTTGTTCTGGATCTCCCTCGCAGATGCCAGGTTCCAAGGCTTGGGGCCGTCCTTGACTGCTTCTTCAGGCCATAAGCCAGGGAACTGGAATGAAAAGTTGAGCAGCTGGGATTAGAACTGGCATCCTTCTGGGATTCTGGCTCATGCAAGGCTAGGACTTTAGCCACTAGGCTGCCACCCCAGACCCGTGTTATTTCAACAGCATTTGTAAGACTTGGCATTCTTGTCAGTTAGTTGACTAAAAATATAAGTTTTTTCCCTGTTTTCTTATTTTTTGTTTCATTTTCTATGGAGTTGGCGTTGAAATCAGAAAATTTACAACTTTAAACTTTGCCTCTAAGACTGTTACTCTGTTCAGGTTTTCTTGAATTTCTGTGGGAATGTTGAGGTTAGTCCATCAATTTCAGTAACCAGCCAGGCTGTGGTTTTGATAGGTGTTGTACAGAAAATATAGATAAGCTTGCGAAGTTTTGCCATGTTTGGAGTATTTAATCTGTCTTCCACATCTGCCACAGAAAAAGTAAAGAGGAAGAATATTTAATCTTTCTATCCCAGGATGTAAGATGTCTTGTCTTTTATTTAGGCTACCCTTAATTTCTTTCAGCAATATTTGATTGTTGTTATACAATGCAAGTTGTTTCTGTTCTTAAGTTACTTAAAATTACTCTCTGTAATCATGTTGTGAAAGGTATTTTTTTAATTTCATGTTTAGGCTTATTGTCAGTGTGCAGGAATGGGGCGGTGTTATTAATCCTGCCTCTTGGCTGAACTTGTTTTGGTCTTGATAGTGTTTCAGTGGATTCCCTAGGATTTCCTTAAGCCAGAGCTTGCATTTGCACATACAGTTGACTTATCCAACCTGGGGCTTTTAATCATGTTTTTTTTTTTTTTTTCCCCTCTAACTGATGACCTTGGGTAGCACCTGGCACACAGTGCTGAAGGGCTGTGTGGGAAGAGGACGTGTCCTGTCCTGCTCCTGTCTTGGGGAAAGCTTGTCTACTGCTGTGTGTGCAGGGTTTTTGGAAGTGCCCTCTCTGTTCTCGGCTGTTGCTAGTGTGTGGAGTCTTTCTCCTGAAGGGCTGTTGAACTTTCAGAGATCTGCCTCTGCGTGTGTTGAGATGATAATGTTGTTTTGGTCCTTTATTCTGTATGTGGGGTATCACGTTAATTAATTTTTATGTTAACCTTGCATTCCTGGTATAAAATCCACTTGGTCACAGCAAATGATGTTTCAGAATTATTTCTGGATTAAGTGTGCTGGTGTCTTTAAATAATATTTTTTTGTACTTGTATTCATAAGAGATGCTTGTTTCTTGTGTGTCTCTTGTGTTTTTGGCTTGGTATCAGTGTAATGCTGGCTTCATGGTGTTGTGGGAGTGTTCTCGTGTTTTCGAAGAGTTTGTGAGGGTTGATGTTCTTTGCTAGTTTTTAGCAGTGATACCAGCTAGTCATCTCTTTGTATCTGTTCATATTTTTAGCTTTGAAGTCAAGTTCAGTAGTTTGCTTCTTTCCCAAAATTATTCTGTCCGTCACTATCTAACATGTCGGTATCTGGTTGTCCGTAGTATTTCCTTTTGTCTCTGAGTGTGGTCCACAGCGATGATCCTGTTCTGTTCAGGATTTGAGGACTCTCCGTGCCCAATCCCGCCCCTGCCCAAGGTCAAGCTAATGTCTGTGCACTGTTCATCTTGTCACATTTCTGTTCTCCCAGTTTCAGTTCTGTTTTTCCTCCCCTCCGTTTGTTGTAGGTTTAGTTTGTTGGTCTTTTTCTCTTGTTCTCAAGTAGAAGTTCAGGTTATTGATTTCAGAACTTTCTTATTTAAGCATCTGCAGCTGTAAAGTTTCAAGCACTAATTTAGCTAAATAGCTGAAGTTATGTGTTTCAATTTTTATCTCAAACTATTTTCTCATATTCCGTGTGACTTGTTCTGGTCCTGTTGGTTTTTTTCCAAGGGTGTTTGATCTTCGCACACTGGGCTCCCTTGCGAGGCCAGAACCTACGCTGTATGATTTCATCCTTTCGACGTGTCGAGGCTTGCTTGCTGCCTCTGGTGTGGTCTGCCCTGGGAGTGCTCGGTGTGCTGCTGGCAGTGAGGTGCTTTGCCCACGTCCTGGGCGTTAGGTTCAGCTAGTCTGCAGTGTTCAGTCTTGTCCAGTTTCCGTGCTGTTCTTCACCTGGTTGTTGTCAGCATTGCAAGTGAGATACTGAAGCCTCCAAAATTTATTACAGATTTACCTATTTCTCTTTTTATTTCTGTCAATTTTAAAGATTTATTATTTACTTTTATTGGAAAGTCAGATTTACAGAGTGAAGGAAAGACAGAGTAAGATCTTCCATCTGCTGGTTCACTCCCCAAGTAGCCACAATGGCTGGAACTGAGCTGATCTGATATGAAACCAGGAGCCAGGAGCCTCTTCCAGGCCTCCCGCATCAGAATAAGGTCCCAAGGCCCTGGGCCATCCTCGATTGCTTTCCCAGGCCACGAGCAGGGAACTGGAAGGGAAGCGGAATAACTGGGACATGAACCAGCACCCATATGTGATTCCAGGCATGCAAGGTGAGGATTTAGCGACTAGGCTACTATACTTGGCCCTTCTGTCAGTTCTTGCTCTATGTATTATGGGACTGTTAAATTCAAGGACTTTATCTCTTTAAAGGAGGAAGAAAACAATTAAAAAAAATTTTTTATAGAGGTTCATGCGTGTTTTTAATGCTTATTTATTTCCAACGGATCTTTTTCTCAACCAAAATCTCTTAATTATAGCTTTAATTTTATGTCTCTTTTATAATAGTAAATCCTTTCTTCTGGGTGCATGATACGTTTCTGTTTGAGAGGCTATGAAGTGCCTTCGCTGTACACAGCGTATAGTTGGATCCTGTGTTTCAGTTGGCATTTTCTCCCTTTTCGTTGTTTAATCCATTGATTCACATTAAGTGCTGCTACTGTGACACATGAATTTAGCCTGCCAGTTTATTTTCTGCGTGTTTTTAATATCTTTGTATTGTTTTTCCTTCATTGCTTTTTTTTTCAGATTGATTTTAGTTGAAGGAATTAGCGTGGAGGGAGAGAAGGACAGGGAGACAAGTCTTGCATCCGCTGGTTCGCTCCTCAACAGGCTGCAACAGCCAGAGTTGGGCCGGTCTGAGGCCAGGAGCTTCCTGCAGGTCTGCCATGTATGTGCAGAGAGCCAAGACCCCTGCCATTAGTAGGGACCGAGATCAGAGGTGGAACAGCTGGGACACAAATCAGCGCCTGTAGATGGGATGCCGGCACTGCAGGCAGAGAGGACTAGCATAGCATGCCAGCCCCCTGGTAATTTTTCTTTATAAAGTTTATTCTATTCATTTGAAAGGCAGTTAGAGAGATGAAGGGATCTTCCATCTGCTGGTTCACTACCCAAATAGCTACACCTTCTGGGGCTTGGCCAGGCTGAAGCCAGGATCCAGTAACTTCATTTTGGTATCCCCTGTAGGTACGCGGATTCAGGGACTTGGGTCATCTGCCACTGTTTTTGCAGGTCTGTTGACAAGGAACTGGATCATCAGTAGAGCATTTGCAACTCAAACTGGTGCCTGATAATGGCATTGTGAGTGATTGTTTAACCTATTCCGTGACAGTTCTGGCCTGTTTTTTTTTAGTAGATTTACCTGTTTTTATTTGAAAGTCAGATTCACAGAGAAGATAAAGAGAGGCTGGTGGTGGGTAGTGGGTGGGAAGGGGGCAGAGATGTTCCATCTGCCGGTTCATTTCCCAAATGGCTGCAGTGGTTGGAACTGGGCTGGCAGAAACCAGGGGTTTCTTCTAGGTCTTCCATTTGGGTACACGGGCCTAAGGACTTGAACCATCATCCCTTGCTGCCCTCCCAGGCCATAAACAGGGAGCTGGATTGAAAGTGGAGCAACTGGGACTAGAATGGATACCCATACGGTGTGCTGGCTCCTCAGAGACAGGCTGGTTTGCTCCCTAAACACCTGCAGTGGTTACTACTAGGCCCAAACTGGGGGCCTAGGACTCAGTCCAGGTCCCAGTGTCAGGGATGGATTCAGTTACCTGAGCCATCCCCTTTCGCCTCCCAAGGTGCACCACAGCAGGGAGCTAGAATAGGAGTTAGATCTGGGACTTGAATGTAGTTGCTCTGGTACTTGATTTGACCACTGCACCAGACACCCACTCCTGCTCGTTGAAATTTTGTTAAAGACTCTGAGAAAAGGAAAAGTGATCAAATTCATGTGTTTCTAGACTTTTTTTTTTTAAGTATATGTCTTCCTGTTCCTAATTTTTGGTTTTCTTCACTTGTTCCTGTGGCTTCAATGCTGGCATGTGGTGTCATTCCCTTCAGTACAACCTTACTCTTCTTTGATACTGTTAATGTCAAGTATGTTACATTTCTATATATTACAGGCCCAGCAATATAGTCATAATGTATTCTTTCATGCCCTTGCTTTTTGAAACAGTTAAGAGGAGAAAGTCAAAGAAATACTGTTCAATACTGTCTTTGATAAATATCTTTATCAAGGATATCTTTGTAATTATCTTCACTGGTGCTCTTTGATGTCATGTGTGATACTGCGTTGCCATCTGGATCACTTCACCTTAGTGTGAAAAGCTGGAGCTTCCTGTAAAGCAGGTCTACTAATAATGAATCCATTTTACTTTTGGTGATCTGAGAATATGTTTATTTTGCCACTTTTTTTTTTTTTAAAGATTTATTTGTATTTTGAAAGTGAGAGTTGAAAGAGCAGAACAGATCGATCTTGACCTGCTGGCTCACTTTCCAGATAACTGCCATGGCCAGTGCCGGGCCAGGTGGAACCCGAGAGCCAAGGCTGGGCTTCTTCATGTGGGTGGCAGCTACCCAACGCGCTTGGGCCACCCTCCTCTGCTTTTCCCAGGCTATTAGCCGGGAGAGTTACCCGCTACATCACAACATTGGCTCCTTGCCTTCAGTTTTGAAAGATAATCTTGCTGGATGTTTCTCTGACAGTTTGTCCCGCAGTACATCTTCTGCATCAACTTTGAATTCCTTTGATGTCTGCAGATGGGGAGCCAGCAACGTGGCACAACAGCTCATGTCTGGGTCCGCAGCACCCGTATCCCACATGGGCGCTGATTTGTGTCCTGGCTGCTCACCTCCCATCCAGCTCCTTGCTGATGCGTCTGAGAGAGAGGATGGCTCAAGTGCTGAGGCCCCTGCAAATGCATGGGAGACCCGGACGAAGCCACTGGCTCCTGAGGGGCAGTTTGGGGAGTGAACCAGCAGATGGAAGATTTCATTGTGTCTCTCTTCTAACTCTGCCTTTCAGACAAATAAAAGCATCTTGAAAAAAAAAAAATAATGGTTAGCCTTGCTGAGGTGCCCTTGTAATTATTCTGTTTCTCTCCTGCTGCTGTTGGGATCTTTTGAACGTTTTTCCTATGACATCTTTCTGTCACTTGATCTTAGCCAAAAGGCTGACAAGCGATTTATGTTAACTTCTTTGAATTTATAACACTTTTTGTTTGTGAATCTCTTGGATGTATAGGTTTTTAAATTTTTGTTTTAAAGGCAGAGTTAGAGAGATTGACCAATCTTCTGTCTGTTGGTTCACTCCCCAAATGGCTGAAGTGGCCGGAGCTGGGCTGATCTGAAGCCAAGATCCAGGGGCTTCAACTGGGTCTCCCTATGGGGGTGCAGGGGTCCGTGGGGTCTTGGCCATGTTGTTGCTTTCCCAGGCTGTAACCCGGGAGCTGGACTGGAAGTTGCTCCTGTAGGAGGCTGGTTCCAAGGTGGAAGCTTAGCCTTCTATGCCTGGATTTTTTTTTTTTTTTACATTTTGGAAGTTTTCAACTATTATTTTATTATTATGTCCTTTAATATTCTTTCTGCTTCTTTTTTCCCCCTCTGGGTTCTGTTGTGATGTACATTGGCATGCGTCACTGTGTTTCACATTTCTTTAGCATTTTGGGTATCTTCCTTTTTTTCGCATGACCATTGCAATTCTGTCTGTAAGCGTGTTGAGTCTCTTTTCTGCCAGATCTGGTCGGTTGTTGGCCTCAACTTTTCCATTTGCTTGTACTACTTGAAGTCTGTAATCCCCGTTGAGTTCTTTTTAAAACGTCTGTATTCTTAATTGGTGTTGTGAGCTACTGTCATTCTGACTGTTCCGCTCATACATGGTTTCCTTTCCCTTCTAAGTTCTTTCCAGCGGTAGATTTGCACTGTTTCTGGTCCATCTTGAGGTCCCTTTGGACACAGGAGGATTCTTCTTGGCTGCTGCAGCCTTCCCTTGCACGAGGGCCTGCTGGCCTGGCTGCCAACCACTTTGTGCTACCCTGGCACCAAAATCCTTTCGATTCTTATGGGCGTGACCCTGCTTTCTGAAGCTTTTTAGCGGTATTGTTGGCAAACAAAAATTGTATACCCATTTGTAAACATTCTCAGATTGTTGGAAGGCTCCTTTTTCTTTCCATCGTTGTGCGCACTGAGATACACACACAGAAACAAACACACAAAATCAAAATGGAATGGCAGAGTCATTAAAATCATTCCTCATTTGTCGGAGTCATTGACTTCATTGTAGGGCTTGCTGAAAGTGGAGCTTTCAGAACAAGCTTGTTCAGGCAGGTGGAGCCTCCAGGTCCCATGTCCCCTTGCTTCCCTTCCACATTGTTAATCACAGAGACTTTGGTGCATCCGGGTCATGTCCCCCTCTGCCTTTGCGGCTGACGCAGATGGCTGCAGCCCGGTGTGGAGAGAGGCTGTGTTTCTGTTGCTGCTGCCTAGGGCCCAGTAGATTTCTGATTTTGTTTTCTTCCCCAACCAGTCGATAATAGAGAATTGATTTTGTTTTAGTAGAATGTGAGGAGATAATTCTAGGCTTACTTGTTTGTATTCCTAATGACTTTGCACAAAATAGTGAATATATCCTAGGATGAATAAAACCTCGCGAAGAGCTCTTTGGGCTCGGTTTCCATTTCCTTGAGGCTCCGTTGCTCTGCAGTTCTGATTGTGACAGTGATCTCAAACAACACTTCTGTCACGTGTGTTTTGTTACCAAACCAAAACACAGAATACACTGAATGAAAATGAGACCGAGTCCATAGTTAGGGTTGGACTGAAGGGATCTTAATGTGAAGGGTCTGTGTTTTCTTCCTTGATAATTTTCCTCTTTTTTTTGAAAGGTTTATTTTTGATGGAAAGGCAAGACAGATTTATAAAGCAAAGGAGAGACAGAAAGATCTTTCACTCACTGGTTCAGTCACTAAGTGACTGCAAGGGCCAGAGCCGAGCCGACCCGAAGTCACAAGCTGGTATCTTCTTCTGGGTCTGCCATGTGGGTGCATGGTCCCAAGGCTTTGGACCACCCTCTGATGCTTTTTCAAGCCATAAGCAGGGAAGTGGATAGGAAGTGGAGCAACCAGGACACAAACCAGTGCCCATATGGGATCCTGGCGCTTGAAGGGAGAGGATTAGCCTGTTGAGCCATTCTGCCGGGTTGATATTTTTCATCATTCACTTTGCTCAACGGGAATTTGTCTTAACAGACTTTCTGATGGCATCATGTGTACTTTCAGCCCCACTCATTTGCAATTTTATTTTTTTAAAGATTTATTTGTATTGCAAAATCAGATGTATAGAGAGAAGAGGAGAGACATAAATATCTTCCATCCGATGATTCACTCCCCAAGTGACTGCATTGGCCGGTGCTGTGCCAATCCGAAGCCAGGAGCTCTTCCAGGTCTCCCATGTGGGTGCAGCGTCCGAAGGCTTTGGGCTTTCCTCGACTGCTTTCCCAGGCCACAAGCAGGGAGCTGGATGGGAAGTGGAGCTGCCGGGATTAGAACCGGTGCCCATATGGGATCCCGGCCCATTCAAGGTGAGAACTTGAGCTGCTAGGCCACCACGCCGGGCCCTGCAATTTAATTTGTCAAAGAAAAATCCCATGCTGGTGGTTTCCCTTAAGCATGGCTGGGCCCAGCTGCGTGGCCTCGCAGCTGGAATCCTTGCCTTCAACGCGCCAGGATCCCATATGAGCACCGGTTCTAATCCCGGCAATTCTGCTTCGCATCCAGCTCCCTGCTTGTGGCCTGGGAAAGCAGTCAAGTACAGCCCAAAGCCTTGGGACCCTGCACCCATGTGGGAGACCTGGAGGAGGTTTCCTGGCTCCTTGCTTCGGATTGGCACAGCACCGGCCATTGCGGCTCAATTGGAGAGTGAATCATGGGACGGAAGATCTTCCTCTCTGTCTCTCCTCCTCTCTGTATATCTGACTTTGTAATAAAAATAAATAAATCTTAAAAAAGCATGGAAGCTTTTGCCAGTTGTTGCCAGCATTTGAGTGGAAGTTCTTGATAATTTCCTGCTAACTCTAATCTGCCCCTAAAAGGAAGGGATTCTCAACACTGCTACAGGACTTGTTTTTGTCTATTTAATATTCATAGGTATTTTTGAGAATTTGTATCTTTTCAATGATATGCACCGAAAAATAAGCACACGTCTTATTAAGATGGTCTTACTTGCTGGTACCAGTGTTTGCCAGCGTTCAGCTTCCTGGGCACTCCGCGCAAGGGACGGTGGCCGGCTGGGCTGACCGTGTCTCTTTGTTGTCCCCTAGTGCATTCCGCTCTTCGTGCAGCTTGTGCTGGAGAGGTTGACGCGCGGGGTCAAGACGAGTGAGCTCCGCACCATGTGTCTTCAGGTCGCCATTGCCGCCCTGTACTACAGCCCCGACCTGCTGCTGCACACGCTGGAGCGGATGCAGCTGCCTCACAACCCTGGGCCAATCACTGTGCAGTTTATAAATCAGTGGATGAGCGACACCGATTATTTCCTTGGGTAAGTGACTTTGGGATTATTACGCTACTTTTCTGTTCCTGGGATGTTTAGTTTTTAATATGCAGTGTGACAGCACGCGCAAAGAGAATTTTCACTTCCTTGGAATGATTGTGCTTTGCTAACCTAACATTTACATCTTAGAGAATGAACAGTGCCTTTCAGCCCTCTGACGTAGTGGAAAGGAGACAGGCTCTAAAGATGAGATGTGGGCCTTCCCACTTGGTGTTGACGTGTGTGTGTCAGTGGTTACCTGAGCAACAAGAATCAGGTGTCCACTGGATTCCCGGATGGCCACGCACCTGTCGTGCAGGGCATTCTCCGTGGAGTCAGGTTCCTGGGAAAGGATCCTGGCTGAGACTCAGTGCTTTGTCCCACGATGCTGACCTCTTTGGGAACCTCCAGGAAGCTTGTTCTTGACTGTGAGGTCCAAGGCTTGTTGGCCGTGGTCATGAGTGTCCCATAGGAGCACTGACTTGCTGAGAGACACTTTTCATCTTCGAGCGTGGGGAAAGTGAGGTGCCAAGATGGGATTATGTGCTCACTTCAGTCTCCTGTTAGTGATGAGTGATGGTCACCCTAGAATTCAAGCTAGATGGCTTTCTTGATTTGTTTTAAAGCCCTGAACATAACCAGTATTCTTGTTCAGTGTTGTAAGATACCATGTAAAAGAGTTTGCTGAGGGAAATGGAGTTCCTGCTGAGCTAGGCTGTGGCAGGTGGGCGGAGGGTGGTGGCCTGGCTCAGGACAGGGGTGGGAAGTGGGGATGCTTTCACAAGCCGGTGTTGTGTCTTCTGACTTTCCTGCTCCTGGGAGTCTGGGGTTTGACTTTAAGTAGATTTGTTATTAAAGTATTGATGGGAGGATCATACTTTTAGAAGAAATGGACTTTGAAGTTAATTCTACTAAAGCTGTAGAGAGGAGGGATACGGTAGCAGTTATGCCCCTGTGGGCATGTTCTTAGAGACAGACTGAGCTGTGTGTAGACTGAACCACTGGGCCTGTGCTTTCCTGGGTCCCTGGAGGCCCAGTGTCCTGCCGAGGGCCACTGGCTTCCTCCCTGTCTGCGAGTTAGGGACTTGGTGGAAGGAGGAGACCTGAGGTCACATGCAGTTTCCATTACAGCCTCCTACTCTGGCTTTAAACCTGAGTAAAGCAGGAATGTAGATGGTGTGGAGTAATCCTAGGAGCTGTAACGTGGTCATCAGGAAATGATTATTAGACTTGACTTACTGCATATAATCTGTTGGTTTCTGTTTGGAATTTGGAGTGTTACACCAATATGCAGTCTTAATTACTAATATTTTTTTTTTTTTTTGGTATGCAATGTACAGGGACTGTTCACTGGTTAAATACGACCAATATATAATGGCCAAACATTTTCCCTTTACATTTAAATTTTCCTTGTGTTTTACAGCTGGGAACTTAAATAGATTAATTCATAGCCACTGAAGTCAGCTTATTGGATGCTAAGTTTTTGGAGCCTGTTTGGGCCTCTTAGATTAGTGTAGTCGGCCAGGAGTTCTGTGGGCCAGCATCATGGCAGAAAAGCCAAAGGTATCTGAATTTTTTGGTCCAGAGGAGCTTTTTCTGTCCAATGCTGGCATTTCTGCTTGCTGAGACTCGTTATGCCAACGCTCACATGTAGCACGTAGAGTAGTGGTGAGCTGGTGTTAATGTGGGATTCACTGTGCCACCTGCACACTGCCCTGGGGTTTAGGTGGTAGTCTCTGAGTTACAGAATCCTATCTTACGTGAGATTTCATGTAGTGCAAAACAGAGTATAGGATAACTCTGTGAACCTTAGAATACACTTCGGACACCCCTTTCCGTGATTTCTAAGGAATTTGTTCTTGTGTTTTTCAAGTCTTTTTTTGCTTTGTTCTGCAGGCATCATGACCGGAAGATGTGTATAATAGGACTGAGCATTCTTTTGGAACTGCAAAACCGTCCTCCTGCAGTAGATGCTGTGGTGGCCCAGATCCTCCCCTCAATCCTCTTCCTTTTCCTTGGCCTAAAGCAGGTCTGTGCGACTAGGCAAATGTTAAACCAAGAGGATCGTTCAAAAATGGAGAAAGCTGACATGGAAGAGAACGGTAAAGTCTTGGTGTTGCAGTGAATGCTAGAATTGGTTTTTATTTGAGCATGCATTTGCTTTGGATTTTCATAATTTGGAGCCATTAATCAGATTTATGTTGCTTGACATGCGCAGATTTTTTTTTTTTTAAAGATTTCATCTTTATAGGAAAGGCATATTTACAGAGGAGGAGACACAGAGAGAAAGATCTTCTATTCTCTGGTTCAGTCCCCAAGTGGGCACAACGGCTAGAGCTGAGCTGATCCAAAACCAGGAGCCAGGAGCTTCTTCCGGGTCTCCCATGTGGGTGCAAGGTCCCAAGGCTATACTGCTTTCCCAGGGCAAAAGCAGGGAGCTGGATAGGAGGTGGAGCAGCTGGGACACGAACCCTGGTGCATGCAAGGCAAGGGTTTAGCCACTGAGCCATCGCATTAGGCCCAGACCTGATGCGCGTCTAATGAATATTTCGGGATTCGCTTGTTATTAATTAGATGATATAAATTACAACTTGTCGCTGTCCTGCAGCGATGGACTTGGTGCACGGAGCCGATAATAACACGCTTGGACTACTGACTGATGATCAGTAGCCAAAATGTATTAGGGGCAACAGACTTTATATGCTGAGGGTCATACAGGATTAGGGTAGAGATACTTAGTTCATCAACAGAACCATCAACTGTTTCCATGCCTTAGTTTGGAAGTCCTTTTGCCTTGTATATTACTTCCCACTCAACTGTTCTTATACAAATGATATCTCATCAGGTATACAAAAGGTAACCATACAGTTGTTCTCATGCAAAGGATATCCAATCAGTCACACACAAGACATCCATTCAGTTGTTTATCATACAAATATTGTCCCATCAACTGTAATCCTGTGCTCGCTGACTACAGTCGCTGACCTACAGTAACAATGTCCTCCTACAACAACTGGTGTCCTTTTTTATTTATTTTACTTTACTTATTTATTTTACTTGAAAGTCTGAATTAGAAAGGAGAGGTAGAGGGAGAGGTCTTCCGTCCTCTGGTTCACTCCCCAGATGGCTGTTCTGGCCAGAGCTGGGTTGGTGCAAAGACAGGAGCCTGGGGCTGCTTCTGGGTTGTCCTTGTAGGTGTAAAGTTCCAGTGACTTGGGCTATCTTCTGCTGGTTTCCTGGGTCACCAGCATGGAGAGTGATCAGAAGGGGAGCAGCTAGGGACAGGCACCCATGT
The DNA here is from genome assembly GCF_030435755.1 of Ochotona princeps. NCBI lineage: Eukaryota > Metazoa > Chordata > Mammalia > Lagomorpha > Ochotonidae > Ochotona > Ochotona princeps. Next base: position 5,605,884 of record NC_080858.1, read on the forward strand.
GGGATACCCGGGCCACCCACGTTAGCCTGCTCCTCCACCATGCTGGCCCATTTTGTATGTCTTGACACCGGGTACGCTTGATGACTTTTTAAATGGCTTAGTGGCTGTTGCACATTGAGAGGTGCATTTCTAATAGCATCAAGTGCTCATGACTACAGTCGCAACCTCGGGTTTCCTTGTCTGCTGCCTTAGGGAAGCAGCAGCCAGAAGTTCAAGGAGCTGTTAGATGAAGGGCAGAGAATCAGGATAGTCCGCTGGTAGAGTGTCGGGTATTTTACTTTGTAAAGCTTTATTTTGTTTGAAAAGCAAAGTGATAGAGAAAGGGTGGAATGGTGCTGTTTGTCTGACAAACTGCACGTGGGTCTGGCTGACGCTGACTGCTGGGGACTCTGTCGCCATCTGCCATGGGGGTGGCGGGACCCCAAGGCCTGGGTACCAGCAGGAAGCTGGCTTGCGAACATAGGGCAACAGGGATTGAACTGGCTCTGATAAGAGATGCAAGTGTGTCCTAAAAAAAAAAAATCCTGGGGTTAATGTCAAAAATTAAAATGGGAAGATACGAACGATTTGCATAATTGAGAGAAGAAACTTTGTTAGAGTCCAGAACATCAGACCTTTGTTTTGTTTAATGCTAAGATTATAAAACAAATTGCAGAAGCTTGGGAAGTAGCTTTGTTTGTCATCTGATTAAAAACAGATCTGCAACTGAGCCAAGCCAGCCTTCTTGCTAGGAAGTGTGCAGTTCTGTCTGCTGAGTTCTGGGATAGCACGTGGAGGTGAACGTGCCTTCCGCTGTGTTCAGCCACAAAGAATTGTAATGCACCCTCCTCCTCAGATGAAATGCAGCTTCATATTTGCTTTTTTGAATTCTAAATGGCCTTCTGAAGCTTTGAAAAAAATTTAAAAATAAGACTTAGTTTTATTGGAAAGACAAATTTTAGGGAGGAGAGACAAAGATCTTCTACACGCTGGTTCACTCCCAAAGTGATTGCAACAGCTGGAGTTGAGCTGATCCAAAGCCAGGAGCCAGGAGTTTCTTCTGGGTCTCCCACACAAGTGCAGGGTCCCAAGGCTTTGGGTTGTCCTCACCTGCTTTGCCAGGCCACAAGCAGGGAACTGGATGCGAAGCAGAACAGCCAGGATATGAACTGGTGCCCATATGGTATCTTAGTACTTTAAGCAGAAAGACTAGCCAGTTGGACGACTGCCAGCTCCTAGAAATCATTTTTTTATTAATAGGAGAGGGACAGGGCAAGGAGAAGGAAGAGGGATGAGAGAGACAGAGATAAGCAGGAGACCTTTCTTTCATCCTTCAGCCCGCTCCCCACATGCCTCCAACAGTTGGGCCTGGGCCAGGTACTAAGCCAGGAGTGTAGAACACTGCTCAGCCTTCCAACCTGGGTGGCTGGAGCCTAACTCCTTCCTCCTAGGGTGTGCATTAGCTGGAAACCAGAATTGAGAGTGGAGTGGCTGGGCTTCGTTACTACGACTCTCTAGTATGGGTGCATTAACTCACTGTGCCTGCTGTATACCAGGAGGTATTACTAAAAGATGTTGTTTGGGCCCGGCGGCGTGGCCTAGCACCTAAAGTCCTCGCCTTGAACGCCCCGGGATCCCATATGGGCGCCGGTTCTAATCCCGGCAGCTCCACTTCCCATCCAGCTCCCTGCTTGTGGCCTGAGAAAGCAGTCGAGGACGGCCCAAAGCTTTGGGACCCTGCACCTGTGTGGGAGACCTGGAAGGGGTTTCTGGTTCCTGGCTTCAGAACAGCGCAGCACCGGCCCGTTGCGGCTCACTTGGGGAGTGAATCATCGGACGGAAGATCTTCCTCTCTGTCTCTCCTCCTCTGTATATCTGACTTTTTTTTTTTTTTTTTTTTTTTTTTTAAGATTTATTATTTTATTTTTATTACAAAGTCAGATACACTGAGAGGAGGAGAGACAGAGAGGAAGCGGAGCTGCCGGGATTAGAACCAGCGGCCATATGGGATCAAGGCAAGGACCTTAGCCACTAGGCCACGCCGCCAAGCCCGTATATCTGACTTTGTAATAAAAATAAATCTTTAAAAAAAAAAGATCTTCCTCTCTGTCTCTCCTCCTCTGTATATCTGACTTTGTAATAAAAATAAATCTTTAAAAAAAAAAGATGTTTGCTTGCCATCAATTATAGAATTAGTAATCTTTTATAAGATTATGATATTCTTTTATTTTTTGCTTTACTAACTTAACTGGCTTTAGAACAGGATTTGAAGGAAGGCTTTTTTGGTAATAGCCCATGCTTTTTTTTTTCTTTAATATTTATTTTTATTGGAAAGTCAGATCTATAGAGAGGAGGAGAGACAGAGAAAAATCTTGCATCTGCTGATTTACTCCCCAAGTTGTTGCAATGTCTGGGGCTGAGCTGATCTGAAGCCAGGAGCCAGGGGCCTCCTTGAGGTCTCTCACATGGATACAGGCTCCCTTTGGGCCGTCCTAGACCGCTTTCCCAGACCAAAAGCAGGGAGCTGTTTGGGAAGTGGAGGAGCAGCCGAGATGCAAACCGGCACCCATATAGGATCCCAGCACATGCAAAGCAAGGACTTCAGCCGCTAGGCTACCATGCCAGGCCCAGCCCATGCTTTCTTGATTCATGTTACACTGTAGAATGATTGGCTACATATATATCTTGTTGTTTTTGTAATGATACCTTTGCTATGTATTTTTCCCCCCATGTATTTGGTTCAAGATGGTGATGTCTTACCTTCCCCCTGGACTCCAGGAAGAGCCCTCACCTTTGGAGTTTGTGGACTGTTTTGAATGAGCAGTGCCTGGGCTGGGTTTCCTGTAGGCTTTTTCTCTTCTGCTGCTGCTGATCTGACCTCTGCGCCCTCTGTGTTCCATCCTGTCCCCAGGGCTGATCTCACTGCTCCCAGGAGACCAGCGCTGAAAACAGATGCAGAATCCAAGGGGTTAACTTGGTTTTTCACTTTCCTCCTCATGTATGACTTTTTCTTGTTTTTGGGTTCTGCTGTTTTCAGCAGTGACCTTATCAGTTAGCCCTTTCTGAACAGCTCATGGTCAGCTTAGTTACTTCTGTGGAGACTTGAACTGCTAATGGGAAGCTGGAGTGGCTGAAGACTCATGCACATACTTTGTGAAAAATTAATTTGGGAATTTGCTATTAGGCACTCACAGTATGACAGTAATTAGTTGGGCCGTTGTGGGGCAGGAAATTGTTTTCATTGAGAATACAGCCATTCTTGATTTGCCATATAAAGTTTATTGTTTTATGATTTCAAGTAGAGCTGTCTGGTTTTTCCATTGCCAGAATATCTTTGTGCGTGTGTGTAAAACTGTTATTTGATCGCTGGGTGTTCTGATCTCTTTTTTGGGATTATTGTATTCACAGAGGAGATTTCAAGTGATGAAGAGGAGACGAACCCTAGCACGCAGGCCATGCAGTCGAGCACTGGTCGAGGGGAAGATGAGGATGAGGAGGAGGAGGAGTGGGATGATGAGGTCCTGGAGGAGACGGCCCTCGAGAGCTTCAGCACGCCACTCGAGTGTGTGGATGAGTATCAGTTTTTCACGCAAGCTCTGCTAAGTAAGTCTTTATTTCCTGGATCTTCAGACAGTTTTTGTAAGCTCTGTTCTTCTCTCTCTCTTTTTTTTTTTTTAAAGATTTATTCATTTTATTACAGTCAGATATACAGAGAGGAGGAGAGACAGAGAGGAAGATTTTCAGTCCGATGATTCACTCCCCAAGTGAGCCGCAACGGGTCGATGCGCGCCGATCCGAAGCCGGGAACCTGGAACCTCCTCTGGGTCTCCCACGTGGGTGCAGTGTCCCAATGCATTGGGCCGTCCTCGACTGCTTTCCCAGGCCACAAGCAGGGAGCTGGATGGGAAGTGGAGCTGCCGGGATCAGAACCGGCGCCCATATGGGATCCTGGGGCGTTGAAGGCAAGGACTTCAGCCGCTAGGCCACGCCGCCGGGCCCTGTTCTTCTCTCTTACGAGTTGTTTTGCTGTCTGTTCCCAAATTGGTGTGGACTCTGTTTTTTTTTGTTCTGAAAATGCCCAGACGAGCACACAGGGAAAGCGATTAGTGTAAGGAGGCCAGTTATCGCCCACAGCGGGCACTGCCATCCCCAAGACGCAGCAGGCAAGCCCCAGGTTGTTGCCGTGCAGGTGATCTCGGGCAGGAGCATCACGTACAGGGTTCATGCTCCGAGGTGTCAGTGCACAGGCGTTGTTGCGGAGCAGAATACGGTGCGGCAGGTGCATGTTGCCTACAAGCTGTGGTCATGAACCTGTTAGTATCTGTTGGTTACTCAGCAGTTCCCTGCTGGGGGAAGGATTGCAGACTAGGTGCAGTGAGTGAGTGACCTTGGGCCTCTCGGTGCTCTGCAATTTATAGTTACAGCTCTCACAGGAAATGTGTCAGAAGCTAAGGCGTCCAGAACACAAAGGCCCATCCACCAGTAAGATGAGCTATCCAGAATATAGAAATCGGAGACATAGATGGAATGCTTGAGGAAAAAGAAATAATGAACCAGTGGAAATATTTAGAAAATTAGTATAACTTTAAATTTTGGAGTCCATTTTTTAGAAGTAAAATTAAGTTAACCTTATTTTGTTTTTATTTATTTGAAAGCACAACAGGAACACTGGTTTTTCCTCCACTGATTGACCCTGTAAATCCCCTCCCGACCAGGGCTGGCCTGGACTCCAGCCAGGAGTCAGGTGCCCTATCCAGGTGTCCACACACGATCTCTGGTTCCTAGCTGTTACATGCTGCTCACCAGGGGCAGTGGCTGCAGCTGAGCTGGAGCGGAGGTGGGCCTCATCCCAGGCACTGTTGTGTGGCATGTGGTATCCCAGGTGGCTGCTTTATCTGGCATACCACAACACTGTCTAGAGGAAATTGGGAATAGAGAAATCCTATTCTTGTTACTGGTTTTATGTTGATAGTGTTTGATTTCTGAGTATATTACAGTTTCTTGAACGTTAAAGATTATTTTCAATATTTTGCAATTAACATGAGCATCCTAGTGTAGAAAATACTGTTACTAACAAGGCAGTCCTAGCATAATGGCTTGGTTCATTGTTGGAAAGGTAGCATCAGTGAAGATGAACACTCTGTGGCTTTGCAGAAATGTGGCAGGACCAGGCAGGGGATGCAGGGAGAGCTATCCCCAAGTGCAGAATGTAGAATGACAGAGATCAGAGACTGCAAAGTGCTGTGAGGTTGCTCTAAGTTGCTTGTTTCCACATGTGGCCAGGCAGCAAACTCATGCAGCAAGCTTGCTGCTCTTAGCTGGAGCCTCTGAATACAGACCATATTTATGAAACGCCCCTAAGGGACTGGCGTCGTGGCTTAGTTGGTTAAGCATCTGCCTGTGATGCTAGAATCCTGTATAGGAGTGCTGGTTTAACTCCTGACTGCCACACTTCGGATCCAGCCTTCCTGCTGATGCTCCTGGGAAGGCAGCAAAATATGGCTGAGTAGCTGTGCTCCTGCCATAGTGTGTGAGAGGCTGGCTGGAGTGGCCCAGAGCGGGCTGTTGCAGCCTGTGGTGGAGTGAACTAGTCAGTGCGTGTCTCTCTCCCTTTCTCCCTGGTTCCATCCCTTTCTCTCAACTTTGCCTTTCAAATAAATTGGTAAATTTTTAAGAAAGCTCCTCAAGTAATAGGCTGCCAGCTTTTGACCAGTTTAGAGAATAGCTTCTTAAAAATCTCTGTGGAGGAACAGTAGGACTGGTTTAGAGCAGCCTCGAATTCCAACTGAGGTGGGCTCTGCCCCACTGCCAGGGGAGGGGTGCCGGATAGTTTTCTGCAAGGGTATGACCCTGGGGGTGTGGTAGTGTTTACTATAGGAGAGCTGAGGGGTGCTCGGCATGGGAACTCCGCATCACGAAATGAGCTTATGAACATTGAGGTAACAGGGCCCTGAGGTGGGAGGATGACATTTGAAAGGAGATCCTAAGGTAGAAGTCATGAAAACAGACAGGGTTGGATGAGAGGGCAAGGTCAAAGATGTTAGGGCTGTGACTGGTGTGTTGGCGTAACTGGGTAGTTTTTTTACCTACTGACACCAGCATCCCATATGGGCACCAGTTTGAGTCTCAGTTTCTCCACTTCTCATCCAGCTCAATGCTTATGGCCTGGGAAAGCAGTGGAGGATGGCCCGAGTCCTTGGGCCCCTGCACCCCACACGGGAGGACCTGGAAGGAACTCCTGGCTCTGAGCTTTGGACTGGCCCAGCTCTGGCCATTGTAGCCATTCGGGAATGAAGCAGTGCGTGGACTATTTTTTGTCTGTCTGTCTCTCTGTCTATAACTCTGACTTTCCAAGTAAAATTATGATGTTAGGGCTTACAGTGGCTGACTGGGAGGCTAACAGAACTTACGGTGGGGGTGGAGAGTGAAGGGACCATGGGAGGAAAACGTTAAATTTGTTTTAATCTAAATGTAAGAAATCCAGCATATCTAAGATGCCAGGATGCCTCGGGAAAGGCCTTTGCCTGCATGTTGTATCTGTTCCAGTTCCTGCCTTCTTTGGCCGCCAGGGAAAGCTCAGCACCAGCTGGGCCTCAGAAATAAAGCTTGGTGGCAGTAAGTCTCGTTGCTGACACTGCACTGTACTTTGATCAGGCTGCTAAGTTCTCTGAGACCACAGTGTCACTGGGCCCTGTCCTCTTTTCCTTCTCACCCGCCACACCCAAACCTCGACAGCCGTGCAGCATCGGGACGCTGCCTGGTATCAGCTGCTGACGGCACCGCTCAGCGAGGACCAGAGGCAGGCGCTGCAGGAGGTGTATTCCCTGGCAGAGCACCGGAGGACGGTGGCAGGTGAGCGCCGGGGGCCCCGTGCCTGGAGTCAGCCCAGTGTGAAGAGCAAGTTGGCCCCCGACGGCCTCCTTTGCAGTTGTTTGAGACCAGCCCCGCACAATGCAGAGAGCTGCTTTTATTGTCTGGTAGCTCTTCCAGGTTACTCCTCATCCTTCCTTAGTTCTGTGGAGACCTGTGCATTCGTCTGGGTCTCCCCGTGACGCCCCTCAGTCCCGTCCCGCACCTGGTTTGCAGCCACAGTGGCCCCCTGCCCCAGGGATCCTGGAGGTGAAGTTCTGTTATTTCCTGGGCATGATGTGGTGATTGCTGCTGGTTTCCAGCTTGGAAGTTGGCACAGTTACTTAAGTTGAGGTTGCTATCTGTGGCCATTCCTCAGTTACCAGGGGGCAGGAGTTGCGATTCCTAAAATCCCTTGGTAGGAAACATTGGCCTTGGCGGCTGGAGTCCACACTCTGGCTCCGCTCGCCGCCCACAGGTTCTGCTGGCACAGGTTCCATGGCAGTCTCGGGATGGAAGGCCTGGGCCCTTCAGCAGTGGGCATCACAAAGTCAGTGGAATCCAACTTTAAGACTTAATGTCAGTCTCCAATTTTTTGTGGCCAGGTTTTCCCTGACAACACTTTAACTGTTCTCCCTTCCTGGCCCTGGGGTATTAACTGCTGACATTCAGTTTCAAGGAATAACCAGAACTATGAGTCTCACTCCTTCACTGTTCCAGGTGTGTAAAGGTTCTAGTCCATTTGCCTTAAATCCTCTTCTGTTTCTCCCCTCCCTTCTTTTGGAAAATGCTAGAAGCCAAGAAGAACATTGAACAGCAGGGAGGCGTCACATTTGAGAACAAGGGAGTCTTGTCGGCGTTTAACTTTGGGGCCGTGCCCAGCAGCAACTGAGGCAGGGACAACGCAGAGCACATGCTGGCCACGATGCCCTGGGCACTAGAGTGTGAGTGCCAAGGGCTGGGAGTTGGGCGCTGCAGCACGGGGCGTCCTGTCCTACTGGGCCGGGCCGCACCGCACCTGGCTTTAGGCCTCACTTTGCCCTCTCCCCCTTGGACCTTCCTCACGTCACAGTCTGCGTTCTGAGTGGCCACTGCAGTGCGGGACAACCAGCAGAGTGGCGGGTCGAGGAGGACCCAGTGCAGAGCTGATGCTGCCGTGGTGCTGGCGACCGGCGTGGACTGGGAACTCCCAGGTTCTGGCCGGGAGGCTTGGTGGATGTATGCGGATAACAGTGCCTTCTGTCATACATGAATTATCAGAGTTCTCTGGTGTGCATTGCAGATGTTTTTTAAGCCGAAAATGTGTTTCTAGAAACAGTGTGAACTTTGGTTTTATGTCGGTGTGTTCTGCATCAGACCCTGTGAGTTCACGTAGTCACCATGACTCTCTGGCTCCACAAGCTTCGCAGTTTTCTCTGCTCAGCCTGCCGCTGGAGCTCTCAGGGCTTGCAGCACACGCACTGGCCTTGGGTTTTCAGACGTTTTGTGGCTTTCTTAACAAGTGTCTTAGCTCCCGCCCCCCCACTGTATCTCTGCCTTGATGATGATTTTGGGGTTAACCATATGTGTATCAATTCCGTTCATAACCTGGTAAATGCAGGACTCGGCAGCCTGTGGCCTGGGCCCTTGGCTCACTGGAGGCAGCCATGACTGCAGGTGCACCCTGAATCTGGGACTTCCTGTGCCCTGATGAGTTTTCCTAAAGCACATTGAGCTTCCAGGAGAAAGGGGCTGCCTGGTAACCTTTGTCCCTGGGAGGGGACTTGCATCGTCGGTTCCTTGCCATTCCAGCTGTGTCAGACCAGGGTCCAAAGCCTTTTGTAATGCTACATTTTATTTTCCTAGCAAAAACCCAAATCAATCTGATGTCTCACTTCCTCCCATGAGCATTGCCTCCTGCCTCCTTGGTTTCTGTCTTTATTGCAGGTCAGTTCTCAGGGGGTCCATGTGATGGTTAGCTGTGTTCTTGGGGAACCCTTGCCCTCTTGCAGCCTGGGAGACAATGTGGGTGGAGGCCACAGCTGTTCCAAGCTGGCTCAAGACCTGGATCTGGGCGGCAGCATCCTTGGCCAGCAAAGCGACGCTGTCTCTTGAGCATGGCATGTCACTGGGTGTGATGCGGTATTTCCGTTTTTGTGAAAGGCCTGCAGCTTGAAGCACCCGTTTGTGTCTGGAGAAAATTTTTCCAGGTGCTTCCCTTATTACCAACCATTATAGTCACATTAACACTTTTTAAAATGTTAGGGTAAATAATTCTTATGGAATTAAAGAGGCCGTGCATTTCTTTGGAGGAGCACAGTCCCTTGCTGTTTCGGCCTCCCTTCCCAGGGCCTCGGGGCTGAGTGGGGGAGGCAGAGGGACGTGGCAGTGGGGCATCCGAGAGGGCTGCACAGCTGTGTACTCGTGCCAGCTCTGTACTTCTGCCGTGCCCGCCGCGGTCTGGCCTCACACTGGAGTGAGGCTTCCGACTGGAGGTCTCGCTCTGCGGTGCGTGTCTTCGGCAGTGGTACGGGGGAAGGAAGCGCTGAAGTGTATCCCCTCTCCTGTTTCGGAAGCCAGGTTAGTGGTGTGGTTTGTTACCAGCAGTGCTAACCTGATGAGCTTGGAAATGCAGGAACTCACATGAATGTACTGTAAAATAAAGTGTGGGCCGATTCCCGGGAGCCTGGGCTTTCCTGTGTGATGTGTTCTTTTGCAATGCAGAGCTTCTCTAAGCAGGTGGTCAGAAGCCATCTGGATGTGTTCCTGACTTGTGGGCACTGGAGCAAGGTGACTGTTGGTGTGGGACAGGGATGGGCTGAGCAGCAGCCGTGTGGGGAGTGGTGGGAGGCAGAACCCGCCTGATATGTATCCTCCCTGGGTGTGCCACGGGGGAGGACAGGTCCTGGACTCGCACCAGGACCCAGAGGAGAAGCGAAGGTGGCCAAAATGGAGCCACCTGCTCGGGGCTAGCATCACGTCATGCGTCGTCAGAACTAACCTGGGATGTGCTGGCTTTCTCCCTCTCAGCACTTGCCTTGTATGACAGACCCTTCTCCAGTACCTTGTTAAGCAGTTGAAAATCCCTAAGGTAGAAAACACTTGTTCTAAACTGTCATTCGGATGATACAGTGAGCCACAGCAGAGTTTTCTCTTGGGCAAAGGAAGCTGAAAACTCATCAAGATACCCACGAGGAGTCCCCTGGTGAGCGGGGCTGCAGACATGGCGAACAAACGCTTCTCCAAGACCTGAGCAAGCAGAGCGCTGGGCGCCCCGGCCTATCATGTGGCCAGAAGAAAGGCACATGAGCAACAAGAGACCTGTGGCTGGGTCGGAGGACAGCGGTGGTAGCAGTGGAGAGAGCCGTTGGGGACGGGGGTGCTGCGCAGGCTCCTAGCAGGGTATGTGAGAGGAAGCCCACCTTGGAGCTGCCCCAACTTGCAAAGGGTCTGACAGGTAGGTGGCCACTCAAGACTGGGAGATCGAAGATGACAAAATTCACAGAATTTCCGGATTACTCATGTCAACATCATTGCTTTCGTAAGATCTGACATAGATGATAAGGTGATTTTTGGCAACTGCTGTTTCTTTTAGTGGGTTTCTTTTATAGTTCTGCTTCAGTTGGCTGAGGTTTAATTTTCTCCATCCCCATGAAAGCAGGCCCTTTCAACACTTGCAGTGTTTGCATTCAAGTAAGTATAGCTGCACCTTGGGTTCATTTTTCACCATGCTTCCGGAGCCCAGTATCCACATGAAAGTTATTGTGTGCATCTTAAAGTCTCAGGAGCACCTTGCACAGTGCCCAGCGTGTTTCAGAGCAGTCTCCATGATTCTGAAGCCCACTATCCACATGAAAGTTACTGTGTGCATCTTAAAGTCTCAGGAGCACCTTGCACAGTGCCCAGCGTGTTTCAGAGCAGTCTCCATGACTCTGAATGTGAATAGCTCCTTCCTGGTCCCAGGGCAGCCACAGTAGCGCAGTATCAGGAACTCTAGCAAGGAAAACACCTGAGGTCCTGTGCCAGACCATCTGCTTCTCCATCTTAACATTCCAAGTTCTGCTCTTCACCAGGTGCTGAAACTCTTAATAATGGGACAGGCTGCACATCGAATGGAGATTCTTTATTATATGTAAGAATATTCTTTAGGATTGGTTCAGGTCTTCTGGTTTAAATTCTTGGTTCCTGCCTTAAGCCTGGCCCAACCCTGGGCATTGCAGCCATCTGTGGATCGAGCCAGCAGATGGAAGATCTCTGTTACTCTACCTCTCAAATAAGTAAGTAAATAAATCTTTATCCCCCCAAAGCCCAAACATACTACAAAGATGCAGTAGCCAAAACAGTATAGTACTGACAGCATTGCAACACAATAAAAGAACCCGGAAATCACATGTTGACAAAGGTGCCAAGAATCCATTTCAGAAAAATGCCAGTCTCTTCAGGAAATAGTGTTAATGACAACTATGTAAGTTCATGTAGAATTAAATTATACCTTTCTATCTCACCATGAATAAGCTCTTAAAAATGGATTAGGCTTCAATGTAGGAAGTGAAACAAACTATTAGAAGAAAATAAGAAGCTCCGCAACATTGTCCTCAGCATTGAGTTTTTGGAGATGATCTCAAAAGCTCAACACTGCGAAAAGTGACCGTTGCATCACACTGAAGGGCTTCTGCACAGGCAAGGAAATGAGAAGAGACAGAAAATATTTGCAAGCTGTGCAACCAAGGAGGGTTAACATTCCCGTTGCAAGGAGGTTTATTTTGACTCCAGTTCTGGAGGTGTTCAGTCCAGGGTCCACATCCGGTGGTGGCCTCCATGCGACCTGAATCCTGATGCCATGCCACAGTGGGGCAAGGATGGTAGGGGGCTGCTCATGCATGGCTTTTCCCTTACAAAGCTGCCAGGCAGGACTCATTCATGGAGTGCCACCTTAAGTACCTAATACAATCTTCAGTGCGTCCCAGAAACCTCACCTTCAAATGCCAGGTAGTTTCTTTTAATTAAAATTTGAAAGGCAGAGCAATCTAGAGAAAGGCCATCTAATCTCTGGTTCACTTCCCAGATGCCCACAATTAGTGGGGTTGGACCAGCTAGAGTCACCAGCCAGATGTCCATCGCATGTTGGGGGCAGTGGCCCAGTTACTTCAGCCGTTACCTACAGTTCCCCCAGCTGTGGTTAGCAGAAAGTTGGATGGAAGGGGAAACGGGCTCAAAATCGGGCATTTTGATACGGGGAGTGAATGTCCCCTGTGTGACTTAGCTGCTCCACCACAGCATCAACCCAGGTTTCTCCATCTTTGTATGATAAACATGTGACTAAGGATTAAACACCTGCATAAATTCCAGGGCAAAACCATATTCAAACCCTAGCACTTAATAAGAGATGAATGAGTTGCCTCTGAAGATAAAATACACATGGCCAGCAGATGTCTGAAGAAGTGTGCGATAGCTCAACTGACCAGTCCTGTAAGCACTGGCACCCAGATGGGCACTAGTTTGTGGCCTTGCTGCTTGACTTTACATCCCACTCCATGCCTATGGCCTGGGAAAGAGTGGAGGAGGGCCCAAAGTATTGGGACCCTGCACTCTTGTGAGAAACTTGGAAGAAGCTTATGGCTCCTAGCTTTGGATCAACTCGTCTCCTGCCGCCATTTGGGGAGTGAACCAGTGGATGGAAGATCTTCCTGTAAATCTGACTTTCTAATAAAAAATGAATAAATCTTAAGATAATTATGGTGTAAGACAATATTAGATTTAGCCATTCTGTAATGTACGTATACTTGAAAACATTGTGTTGCATACTTAAAAACCTAGAGTTTCTTGTCTACCAACTTATGAACCCCAAAGAAACTTGTTAAGCAAGCAGTTTACCTTCTCCACATACCTGCACCCAGGAAGCTTTCAACCTTTCTCAACCCACGGTTCGCAAGCGAGCAGAGCTTGCCCACTGTCGGGCTATGTTCTGCCCCTCCTACCCTTTCCTGCTTCTGTTGCCCCCCTCCCTGGGTTGCTGCTCCTGCTGGTGGTTGTGCGTTAGCTGGCTGCTGGATTGTGGGCTGTGGTGGGCAGAGTGCCACCCCTTTCCCACCAGTGTCTTCGTCCTCATTCCTGCTGCCTGGGCCTGCGTTGCCTTCCTCAGAAGGCGGGATTAAGGTTCCAGAGAGAATTCAGTTTGTTAGGTAGCTGACCTTAAATTAGGCATGCAAGGCCCAGGTTATCCAGGTGTGCCCAATAGAGTCAGGCGCCTTAAAATTAGGAGAGGGAGGCAGAAAGCCAGAATGAAGAAAATGTGGGAGAGCCTGTGCCCCTTGTCGGCTGGCCTTTGAGATGGTGGATGGAGGCCTTGAGACAGGCAGGCGGCTTCCAGCAGCTGGGAGGAATGAGGAGATGGGTTCCCTCCCAAGGGCCTCCATGCTGCCCAGCAGCCCTCTGCCACCACCTTGCATGAAGCGGGAGCAGCGGAACCTGAGCTTGGAGACTTCTGAACCGGTAAAGTGGTCTATTTGTCTGCTGTAAGCCACTCTGCAGTAACGATACAGTAACAGTGAAAAAAGAATTGAGTCCTGGGGACTGGGGGAGAGAGAGTGAGAGTGTGTGTGTGTTAGATACAGGAGCTTGTGTTTCTTCAACTTAGCATTTGGACACAGGAGTTGTTACATTGAGATTATATTTTGCCATCTAAAGTGATGGAGTTTGGCTAAAAACACCTGCTAGGCATTTAAACTAACTTGCTGTAATGAGTGAAGTTAGAAAAGAGGATGGGAGAGGAAAAGTGACCGCTCCTGAACTCTTGTGTGGAGCTGGGTGTCTTGGAGATCTTTTCCCCCAGAACATTGGACTGGGACAAAAAAAAAAATCATGATGAGGACGGATCTGTCAGTGACCGGGTGGTGAGGGATGCGAACCGTGTGGAGATCCTTCACTCAACCGAGACAAAGCATCTTGGGGTGAACACCCAAGCTAAGACTCTGGGTTGTGCTTGACAAGCTGCTTCTGGTGTCAAGCAAATAATTGTGACACTCTTGACGTAGGCACAACAAACTGCTTTTTTTGCGGGGGGGGGGAGTATGTTTTCTGTTTGGTCATAAATGGGGTGGAATTGAGCCATTTTGGACAAAAGAGTGAGATTTCTGATGGTTCTGTGCTCGTGTTCCGTGTGTACACTTGCTTGCACGTAAGGCCAACAGGAGCTCCCCACCCAGCACTGTTGGCCAGGTGCTTCTCATCACCCCTCGGCCGTTCCTAGGCAGGTGTGCGGCGTTTCGTGTTGGTGCTCATGTTGACAGGTATCCAAAGACCTGAAGCTGAAGAGAACCCAGCCTCGCGCTCTTCTGGTGCCTTTTCCCCATTTGGCTCTTTCCCTTTCAATCTCTTTCTTTTCCCTGTTCCCCTCTCTTGTTGAGGTGCCAAACTTGAACTTGATGCCTACTCAATGAACTGAGAACATGATCGCTTCTCAGTCCTGGGGCCCACAACCCAGGTCCCTGCAGCCGCGCTGAGTCATGGCTGCGGAGTCAGCTCTCTGCACCCGGGTGTCTGGGGCTGGGCTCTGAGCCCACTGCAGGTGTGACTCGCGGGGCCCGAGGCAGGCAGGGGTCAGGTGAACAAAGGTGCTGCCGAGGAAGAACCCAACGTTTGATTTGATTCTACCCCGTGTACAGGGCCACCCCCACGGGCCCTGTGTTTCCGCAGGCTTCAGTGTTTCTTGATCTTCACTGCCATGTTTTGTTTACTACAGTTTTTAAGAGAGATTTAAATGAGTGTGAGGTATTTTAAATTTAACATAGTCATACAACAATTAACCCAACATTTTCTAAGGTCTTGTCTGTATTGCTTTTAAAATTTGAAAGGTAAGGCCCGGCGGCGTGGCCTAGCGGCTAAAGTCCTCGCCTTGAACACCCCGGGATCCCATATGGGCGCCGGTTCTAATCCCGGCAGCTCCACTTCCCATCCAGCTCCCTGCTTGTGGCCTGGGAAAGCAGTCGAGGACGGCCCAATGCATTGGGACCCTGCACCCATATGGGAGACCCAGAAGAGGTTCCAGGTTCCTGGCTTCGGATCGGCGCGCATCGGCCGTTGCGGCTCACTTGGGGAGTGAATCATCGGACGGAAGATCTTCCTCTCTGTCTCTCCTCCTCTGTGTCTGCCTTTCCGATAAAAATAAATAAGTCTTAAAAAAAAAAAAAAAAAGAACCGGCGCCCATATGGGATCCCGGGGCGTTCAAGGCGAGGATTTTTAGCCGCTAGGCCACGCCGCTGGGGCCCTTGGGGCCTGTTCTTGCAGCTTGACTGCCTGGGGTGGGTGCTCCTGCTCCATCAGGCCTGCTTCTCCCACAGAGGGGAAACACTACACTCTCGGCCACCATGTTGGCCACATGCCCAAGAGTGCACACAGAGGTTGTGTGGCTTGTTCGAGTTTAAGGCCTCTGAAGTCATGTAAGGTACTGTGCAGTGCCAGTGTGAGGATTTTGAGGTCTAGGTGGGTACCTGTTGGGCGCATCCCTTGACTGTCAGGGAACACCGTTCAGGGGGCGCGCCCAGCCGCCCCCCACCCTACCTGGACAAGCTGTTGTGTCTGTCCTGTTTCTGTGCAACCTCTTCTGTTTAAACCAGCTCAGGCCGCGCTAGTTGTGTTCTATGTTTTATTGGAACTCACTCCACACCCTGAAAGCCACACTCTCTCTTGTTTTTTGAGACAGACTTCTTTAATTTGTCCTACAGTGCTTCGAGAGTCTTACCAAGGCTTTTTATCTGGCTGGGAAAAGTGTGCAGGGTGCCGTCTTCAATCTTTATGACACTTGCACTGTATCTTTAAATCAACGTCAAAGGCATCTGATTGTTCTGTTTGGAAGTCAGGAAATGGTTTTATTTCTTGATCTAGAACTACTTGGCTCTTGAGTACTTCATTAAATTGGATTTGCAAACTGAATAGTTGGTAATTTGTTTTTCTGCACTATCTCAAGTGTAGCTAAAAATCCCAGTTTTGCTGCTAAATCTCCTTGTCTAGATCTATGATGATTAGATACAGTTTCAATTAATTTAGTTAGAGAGAAGATGATCCCATTTGCTGATTCTGTCCTCAAAAGCCTGCCACGGGCAGACCTGGGAGATGACACCAGTTCCCCCATGTGGCGACAGGGACACACTTCCTTGAGCAGGGCTTCCCTGGGTCTGCTCTGGCGGGGAAGCTGGAGCTTATGTTTATTTGAAAGGCAAAGTCAAAGGGAAAGACAAAAAGATGTCCCATTTGCTACAAGAACCAGGGGTGGGCTTGTCCAAAGCCAGTAGATAATTCTGCTTCCCTTCTCATCAGGGTAGAAGAAGGGCTCAGGCACTCGGGCTGCCTTCTGTCTTCCCAAGCCATTGACAGTGAGCTGGATCACAAATGGAGCAACTGGGACTTGAAATGCTGCCCGTATGGGATGCTGGTGTTGCAGGTGTTGGCTCGGCTGGCTATGCCACAATGCTGGCCCTCAGTTGCACCCACTTTGTGAGATTATTCAATTTTTTTTTCCTACTAAGTATATTTTCATCATGTAGCTGTACTGCAATTTCTTTATCCAGTCAGCTATTAACGTCTGGGTTGAGTCCATATACTAGCTATTGTGAACGGAGCTGCTAGAAACATGGGGTGCAGACCACTTTTTCATGTGCTGAGTTCATTTCCTTTAGATAAATTGCCAGGAGGGGGAGAAGGTTAGATCCATTTTCAGATATTTGACAAATCTCTTCACTGTTTTCCATAATGGTTGTAGGAGATTAAATACCCACCAGTAGTGTATTAGAGTACCTTCTCCCTCACATGCTCATTAACCTTTGTTATGTTTTTATTTTTGGACAGTAACTCGTACACAGTAAGACCATAGCCCTAATTGGGGTAAGGTGGGACCTCATTGTGGATTTTATTTGCATTTCCACTATGACTAATGTTCCTGGGCGTAGCTTCATGTATCTGTTGGCTATTTGTATTTGATCCTTGGACAAATGACTATTCATATCCTTTGCCCATTTTTTCTGATGATATTTTATCTTATTTTTTATTTGAAAGATAAAAGGCCTAGCGCAGTGGCCTAGCGGCTAAAGTCCTCGCCTTGAACTCCCCGGGATCCCATTTGGGTACCAGTTCTAATTCTGGCAGCTCCACTTCCCATCTAGCTCCCTGCTTGTGGCCTGGGAAAGCAGTTGAGGACGGCCCAAGGCCTTGGGACCCTGCACCCGCGTGGGAGACCTGGAGGAAGTTCCTGGCTCCTGGCTTCGGATTGGCACAGCACTGGCCATTGTGGATACTTGGGGAGTGAATCATCAGACGGAAGATCTTCCTCTCTGCCTGTCCTCCTCCTGTGTATATCTGACTTTGTAATAAAAATAAATAAATCTTAAAAAAAAAGATAAAGTTAGAAGCAGAGACAGAGAGAGTTCCACCATCTTCTGGTTTACTTCCCAAATGGCTGCTACAGCCAGAGCTGAGCCAACTTAAAGCCAGGAGCCAGGAGCCTCCTCTGGGTCCCCCATGTGAGTACAGGGGCCCAAGGCTTCGGGCCATCCTCCTCTGCTTTCCCAGATCATAAGCAGGGAGCTGGATTGGAAGTAGAGCAGCTGACACATGAACCAGGGCCCACATGGCATGTCAGCGCTGCAGGAAGAAGCTTAGACTATCACATCACAGTATATGCCCGTAGCCCGTGTGTTAACTCGTTCATGACAACGTCTAGCAGTGTTTCCCCGATGTTTTCTTCTAACAGTTTGGTGGCTTGAAGTCTTCATTTTATATCCCTGATGCATGGTGAATTAATATTTTTTAAAATGGCTGTTAGGTAGAGATTATTTCATATTGCTGCATGCAGAAATCTGATATTTCCCAACTCTGTGGAGGAGAGTGTCCTTTCTCCAGGGAGTGATTTTAGTTTGTTTGTCAAAGATTAGTTGCTACAGATGCCAGAATTAATTCCTGGAGTCTCTGATCCAGTCTCCAATCTCTGGAGTCTTCCAGAGGCCACAGGTCTGTTGTGCCAGCACTGAGCTGTGTGGATTAGAACAACCCTGTAAGATGTCTTTAAATCTATATAGTGCCTCCAGCTCTATTTTTATTGTGTAGGACTGTTCTAACTATTGGTCTCTTTGTGATTTCCTTTCAATTTTAGGGACATTTCTTTCCCTAGTTCTGAAAAGAATATTTTTGTTACTTTTCTTGGGATTGTATTGAATCTGTAAATGGCTTTGGATAGTATAGACATTTTGATGATATTAATTCTTCCAGTCCAGGAACATAAAATTTTTTCTTGATGTTTTGTAACATTCCTTGTAGAGATCTTTCACATGCATGGTTGCGTTGATCCTAACGTCTCTGATGCTCCGTTGTGAATGGAACTGATATTTGTCTTATTTACAGAAGCTGTTGTATTGTGCAGCTTTGTTAAACTCTATTGTGAGTTCCAACAGTTTTTTAGTGGAGTCAGTTAGTTCCCCTAGGTGTAGGAGCAGCGCATCTGAAGCAGGGATAATTTGACATCATCCTTTCCATTTTTATCTTGCCTTGATAAAGGGAGGAGCAGCATGCCCTCACCTTAAGGACTGAAGGACTCGGCCGCCCCGCCTCCCCCACTCACCCTCCAGGCCAGATCCGGGGTTGCCGGGACCTGGCTTCATCCCGCCGGGAGAATCCCCGGGTGCACATGAGCCATGGCAGCATTTGCTTGCCCTGTTAAGGTGCTTCTTCCTCTGTGCCAGTCCCAGGGCAGCTTGGTGGGAGGCTCTAGGTTATATTTCTAGGGCTATAAAACCTCATGTGCGACTACGACTGTATTTAAACCCTCACCATTTAGACATTATCCCAAGTTGTACCTTCAATTTTTACTTTATGAAGCAACCTTTGTTTATTTTTTATTCAATAGTCTTATGCACTCCATATAGGTAAAAAAAAAAAAAAAATTACCTTAATTATCTGGAAGGTGGAGAGTGAACAAGCAAGCTAGAGAGAATCTTCCACATGCTGGTTAATTGTGTGTCTGTGGCAGGCATGGGCCAGGCTGAAGACAGGAACCCGGAATTCCCTCAGGGATGGCAAGGACTCGCACACTGGGCCTGTTACTGCTGCGTCCCAGGGAACATATGAACAGGCATCTGGATGGGAAGCAGAGCTGGGATTGGAACCCAGGTGCTCTGATAAGGGAGGGGCATGTCCCAAGTAGTGTCTCAATCACGGTGCCAAACCCCTGCCCCCCTCAGTTGTGTATTGAAAAAGCACATTTTAGAGCTAGAAGAGCCCGTTACTTCTCAGGAGCGTTCCCTCCATTGAGAACGGTTCAGAAAGGAGCAATCTGATGGGCGTGACCAGCTTGTGCTGCTGCTGAGCTGCTTCTGGGACTCATTCACGGGTTTCCACTTTGCTGGGCATGCCTCTCTGCCCTCGGGTTCTGCTTTAACCATCTCGTGTTTATATTCAACTCGGAAGGCTAATTGTTACGGACATCTGGGTTTAGAATTGACCGTAGGGCTTGAACACAAGGCTACGGTTGCTGACATAACACAATTACATGGGTTTTTGGCTTGCAGGGCTTTTGTGGAACTGTCACTTAGCGATGGTTATTTGGGGACCTTGTTAATTTTACTCTGCCATGTAGAGATCCGCTAAATTAGAGTAGTGGATTGTGCTGTCAATCAGATGTGACTGAGCCGCTAACATTTTGCAGTGGAATGAAGATGCTGTCCAGCTGTTTAAGCTTGGTTGAGAGAATTCCTTAACTCCTTAGAGGGGTTTTAAAAATGTAATAAAACGTGTTTCTTTAAGGTGGATCTATTTTCTCATGGCATGCTTTTTGTAGGATTGTAAATGTGATCCTTAGGGTCTTTTAACTTGTAGCATTTTTAAGGCAAAAGCGAATCTGGAATTTACAACTGTGCAGGTGGTCTTTAAAAAGTTGTAGAAATACATATTAAGAAAAAAAATCTATGTGCGGATTTGGGACATTTTCGCCCATTATTCCTGTAAGTCATCTGGCCCTTAGCTTTGCTCTGTTTCTCCTGATATCCTGGGGTGTGTACGTTGGGCCACAGGATGACCGCCCAGAGTCCCCTTAGGTTCTGCTCAGGTTTTCCTTTGTCTGTTACTCAGCCTTGGCCATTCAATGGTCTGATCTTCACTAATTTTTTTTTCTTTCTTGTTGCTCAGATCTACCTTTGAATTCCTCTACTGTGTTTTTCTTCATCATTGCACTTTTCAATTGTAGACTTTTTTTCTGGCTTTTTAAAGTTTTCTATTTATTGATATTTTTGCTTTCTTATTTTCTTGCTTTTTCTCTATCTTTTAGTTCTTTGTATATGTTTTGAATGTTTTTTTTTTTTTTTAAAGAATTCTGTCTGGTAGATCTGTTACCTGTTTTTTTTCTCAGGGATAATTTATGTTGGTTTACATTTTTCCTTAGCTGGGGCATCTGTGTGTATCTGGGAATTGTTGCAGTTGGTGTGTGAACTGGATATTTGAGGTGTGATCTTAGGATGACCACCGTGGAGATCAGATGTTACTCCTCCCCAGGGTTTGCTGTTCATTGTCTTTGTATGCCATGTGCTGATAGCTTCAGGTCCATATGTAAGGTCTCTGATCCTTTCTGAGCCAGCATCTTTCCTTCAGCACGTGTGACAATGTACTGAGTTCCCTAGAATGTGCAGTTATTTCTGGGTGACTTTGATGCACACGTGGCTGTCCGGCCCTCTGCGTACCTGTGGTCTGAAGTAGCTGTTAGTGATCAGCGCACAGATCCCAGTGTTTCTGTTCTGTGGAGGAGGGATGTTGGCTGAGTGAGACAGGAGGCTCAGCACGGACTAGGGGCGGAGAGGTAGAGAGAACTAAGTCACAGTGCAAGACAATGAATGACAGGTGATGGATCTTTGCTCTTACTAGGCTCTGAGCCAAATAATTTTTAGTGCCTTTGGCTGTAAGGAAAGCTTTTCCTTCGACAAAAAGGAAAAAAAAAAGCTTAGTTATCAAAGATCAGGGAGGGGAAAAAGGGTATGTTAGATACAAGAAAATGTGAAAAAATATTTTAAATAGCATTTTTAGGGTCGGCTTTGTGGCATAGTGGGTAAAGCTGCTGCTGGAGATGCTGGCATACTGTCTGGGAGTCAGCTCAAGTCCCAGACTCTTCCTTTCTGGGCCAGCTCCCTGGTGATGTGACTGGCAAAACAAAAGGAGATAGCCCAAGTCCTTGGGCTCCTGCACATACCCACGTAGCAGACCTGGAAGGTTCTTAGCTTCACTCTGGCCCAGTGCTAGCTCTGGCAGCCATTTTGGGGAGTGAAGCAGTGGATGAACGAACTGTCTCTTTCTATCTTTAACTCTGTCTTTGAAATAAATAGCATCTTAGTGTTGGCATTTAGAAATATTGCAAGAAAAATATGCCCACTAAACTCTAAATTTAGTCCCCGTAGTATACCTGGTGAGTACTGCGTACTGATACTTCCTGGAATTCCACAGGAGTCCATTTGTGATGAGTAAGACTATGAGCAAGACTGATACACTTTCTCTTCCTGAAGACCAAGAGATTCATATTTTCCCACATCCAGATAACAGAAGGCAGGGCGAAAAAAACCTGCCAATTTGCTTTTAAATGCATTCTTACTTAGTTATTTGTTAGCATTTCAGACAGAGAAGGAGAGTCCAAGACAGAGAGAATGAACAAATGAACAAGAATGAATCTTTTCTGTTCACCAAATGGGTGTCATGGCCAGGGCTAGGCCAGACCAAAGCTCAGAGCAGCCTGGAGCTTCA
This sequence comes from Ochotona princeps, assembly GCF_030435755.1. Classification (NCBI taxonomy): domain Eukaryota; kingdom Metazoa; phylum Chordata; class Mammalia; order Lagomorpha; family Ochotonidae; genus Ochotona; species Ochotona princeps. The sequence goes on from NC_080858.1 coordinate 5,627,458, forward strand.
CGCAGGCTTCTCACATGGATGCAGAGGCCCAAACATTTTGGCCATTTTCTGTTGCTTTCCAGGTACATGAAGAGGGAACTGGATTGGAAGTGGCGCTGCCAGGACTTGAACCTTCTCAGATGGGATGCCTGTGCTGCAGTCGGCTTAACCTCTGTTTGCAATGTGGACTCCAAATGTGCATGCTTTTGATCTCCCAAAAATCTGTGCAATTATAGATTTTTGATCGTTTATGAGATAAGAAATTCAGAATGAGAAAGCACAAAGGGAAAACTTCTATGTAGGAATGAATTATTTATTATATTTGGATTTTTGAATGCTACTCATGTTCATCCAGGCCTGCATTTGATCTGGAGTAAGTTCTAAAGTTGCTTTATTGCTCTAAATAAGTAGGAAATGTTTTAGGAAAAGGAATGAGAACCCATCTTTAACGCTACAGGGTGGTGAAAATTGCTCTCCTCACGCACAATCTTTCAAATGGTTAATCCGATAATTGCCATTATTACGTTCTAAGTAATAGAAAAACCAGTTATTATTTTCCAAAGTGCTGTGTGCAGCACAAGCTGCTGGCTCTAAAGTGAACGCAACTGGAGCCTGTAATTTTCCTGCAGAGCAGATTTTGTGGACTTGAAGAGGTGGAAGGCGTCTGTGGGGGAACCCCAGGGATTTCTACAACAATCCATCATTTCCTGCTGGCCTAACCTTATGAGAAAGCTGTTTCTCAGCTTTGACAAAACACACTGCTTAGGGAGTTGGTATGAAAATGCTTTTCTCTCTTCCCATTTTTGTTTTAGATAAACTACATGGAACATGAACGTTTCCATCTTAGTATCTTTTACATAAGGTACTACATTTGGTGGTGTTAAGTACAGTCATATTGCTGTACAGCCAACATCATAACATTTTTTTAAAGATTTATTCATTTTATTACAGCCAGATATACACAGAGGAGGAGAGACAGAGAGGAAGATCTTCCGTCCGATGATTCACTCCCCAAGTGAGCCGCAACGGGTCGGTGCGCCAATCCGATGCCGGGAACCAGGAACCTCTTCCGGGTCTCCCACCTGGGTGCAGGGTCCCAATGCATTGGGCCGTCCTCGACTGCTTTCCCAGGCCACAAGCAGGGAGCTGGATGGGAAGTGGAGCTGCCGGGATTAGAACTGGCGCCCATATGGGATCCCGGGGCTTTCAAGGCGAGGACTTTAGCCGCTAGGCCATGCCGCCGGGCCCAACAACATCATAACATTTATCGACATTCCTGTCATTTTGCAAAACTGAAACATTGTATGCATTAGATAATAACTTGTAGTTTTCATCCCTTTACTGGCACATCTTTCTGCATGTCCGGTCTGTGATGTTGACTACTCTCATTGCCTCTATAAATGGAATAGTACGCTATCCACCTTTCTGGTCATGATTTGCGTCACTCAGCACACTTCCGAACTATACTGTAGCGTATGTCGTAACTTCCTCTTTTTGAGGCCAGGCAATATCCCTTTTATCGTATAGACAACATTTTGTGAATTCAAGTTTTCTGTTATAGATACTTGGGCTGCTTCCAGGTTTTAGTGCTTGTGAATAATGAACTTGGAGGCACAAATATCTCTGAGACCTGGTTTTAAATTCTTGTTGGTTTAAACTCACACATGGAATGGTTGGATCACATGATCATTCTTTTTTAATGTTTTGAGAAACTGCTATGCCATTTTCTGTGCTATTGACACCATTTTACCTTTTCACCAACAATTCACAATGGTCTAATGTTTTTGAATCTTTGTTAACTTTGGTAATTTTCTGGTTTTTCTAATAGCAACCATCATAGTGGGTGTTCAGTAGTAGCGGATAGTGTGTTGTCATTTCATTTTTGCATCTCCTTAAACATTGGTGACACTGAACATCTTTCATGTTTTTATTGTATATCATCTATTTCTCTTGATTGGAGAAATGTCCATTCAAATGCTTTGCCCACTAAGCATCAAGTTGTTTGGTTTTTATTGCTGAGTTCCAGAATCCATTATGTCTTTGGGGTATTCATTCCTTCTCAAATATGGTTTGCAACACACACTACCCTATCTGTGTGTTGCCTTTTAATCTTGTTCCGAGTGTCTATTTTTATTTGTGTTCACTCTGACTTGGTATCATCTTCAAGAAATTGTGGTCAAATTTTATGTCATGGAATTTTGTCTGGGAATTTTGTTTTTTGTCATCATGAAGTTCAAAGTCCTTGTCGAAGGCAGGTCAGTACCCTATTCAAGAACATCTTGTATTATTGCATCATTAATCTTGGCCATCTGGCTCAGGCTTAAGTACCTGCCCAAGATATTCAATATTTCTAAAAGAAGACAGGCACACTAGTAAAAGAGAGCTTTGAGGCACTGAAGACCCTATTTTAGGTTGCAATGTTTATTCCTCTGATATCCACTGTCAGTTGCAGTAAGATATTCAGTCTGTCTAGAGGAACATTCATGAATTTCCCTTGGCCACTGTGAATGTCTTCTGGTGTATAAAAAGGAATAGCTGCTTCCCACTTCAGGCTTTGAAGAAGAAACTTGAATAACTTTTTGAAGAACTTGCTTATTTGAAAGACCGCATTATAGGAGTGGGGAAGGGTGGAACACGCTGTTGAGTAACCAAAGATTAACCAAACATGCCAATGAAGCCTGATTTCTCTGTATTCCTTCCTAAAGATGGAAGGAATAATATTGTGTCTCAACTCCGTGAAATGCTCCTACTATAAGAACTTGGTCAAATGCTTCTTTTAAGCTTTTATTCCCACCATATATTTTATTTTAGTTGACACAAGATAACCATTTATATTTATGGAGCACACTGTGATTTTTGTGATATATAATGTGTAATTACCAGATCAGGTAATAGGCGTATATCACTTCAGACTTTTAACACTTAAAATCCTCATTATTAGCTCTACTCAATTTAGTATCAACTGTAGCTTTCTGTGCTGCAGAACAGTAGAAGTTATTCCTCCTGTCCATCTGTGCCCTTGTACCCATTCATTCATTCTTGGGCCTTGAGAGACTTAGAAACCTTTTTATATTCTTTACATCTATGATATTATCTTTTTTAGCTTCCTTAAGTGAGGAGAGAGAGATTACGAGAGAGAATCTATGGGTATTTGCTTTTTTGCTTTCTGAGTTACTTTACTTTTAGTGGATTAAAGCTCAGGTAAGTATCTTTTGATTTCAGACAGAGTCCCTGGAGGTGCTGGAAATGAAGGCAGGTGAATGAAAACAGCCTCTAGGAAAATCCACAGAACCAGTAGGATTTATACTTTCAAAAGTTCATGGAAAATGGGAATCTAGCATACATTTGAGATTAGTTTGGGTGAAAAAAATTATCTTTTAATTTCATTTTCCATGAAGTTGGCAATGTCCTTTTACATTAGCTCGCAAAGGATATTAAAGACAGCAGTGGAGTGGGGATTACTAGGTAGTGGCTAAAGCAGGACTTCAGCACTAGGTAGGACTTCAGCACAGTAGTGCTGGAACAGTGACCAGAACTTTGAACCCCATAACAGATGCATTATCTTGTGCTTATCTAGTGCGGTATAAGGGTTGAGATACTGTTCATGTGGTATCCTATCAAATATATTAAATCACCTAGTTACCTAAAACCTTTTTATCTAAGAAATTAAATGATTAGGCAAAATGTGCA